>NC_091472.1:62366082-63016082 GCF_036971445.1 Narcine bancroftii
AAGGTCAAAATGCCTTGGTTACATGTCCCACAACCTTTAATAATTTGCACAAATACTCATTCTCCTTGCATGTTTATCAAAATTCTAATATTTAAAAAGATAAATTTCATTTCAGTATCAAGAAAAAGTCACTATTGAAGTTGTTAAAGTTAATTTCCTCGGGCACAGACATGAAATGTTTTGCAGTGATGTCCTGTGCTGACATAACTGAACCTGAATCAGCCTCAAACACTTCTTTTTAAATGTTGGGGTTGACTCCAGATACTAGTGAACTGGAGTTATATTTTATCCCAGGAACTTCCTTGGCAATGTCATCCTCCAAGGTAAACATTAATGTAAAGTACTCATCTAATGATTCCAGTCGTGGCTTCTGCATTCACTATTAGATCTGCTTAATGACCACACCACTCTGCTGACAATTCTTTTACAGTTAGTAGACACTAGTGGACCTTTGGTTTCCCCTTTATGTTAATATCAATTTATTCTTACACGATTGGTTTACTCATGTCATTCGTCTTTAGCCAACTGGTGTATTGAATTACAGTATGAAGGTATCATACAATTATTTCTGTATTCTGAAGTTAATTTTACCTCTTACCTATTTTAGCCTATTTTCCTCCCCCTACCTCCTTACTCTGCCCCCCCCCCCCAACTCCTGCCACACTTCCATTGAGGCATCTGTTTTTCCCAACACCTTTTGAGCTTAGGCTCAAAACATTGATAGTCTTAGTTTCCATAGATGCTGGGAGACCTGCTGAGTTTCTCCAGCACTTTTGTGTAATGCACTAGACCCCAGCATTTGCAGATTTTCTTGTTTAACCTCAATTATGGAAGTGTGTTTCCTTTTACTACATAATACTCTGATGCCATTAAAAACACATCCAATGAAATAAAAAAACAATGCATAGCTCAGTGAAGCTGCAAGTAACAGCTTTAATAGCTCAGGTCCCACTGTGCTTAGAATGCATTCTATAAATTTAGAAATGCCATGTATTAGGAAAATACTCCTTCTTTACTCTTTTGTGATAGGATGATACTAACAAGGCAGGTGCCAACTATGCTGCTACATTGAGTTACTGGATATGGTATAAACATTTGAAGTGATTTATATTTCTCAAATTTTCTTGCCATTCAGCTCATCAAGTTCCTGCTAGTTCTCAAAGCATTTGTGTCAGTCCCACTTCCCTACAACCCGTTCTTTGTTTTATGCCCATCAACTCCGACAAACTTCGCCTGCCACCCATGTGAGGTCAACATGCAGTGACTAATTAATTTGTCAGCTGAACTTTGGAAGGTACGTAGCTGCTGGTAAACTCTTCTGGTCACTGGAAAATTGTGAAAATTTCACCAAGTAGCTAAGTTTGGGATTGTACCCAAATTGCCAAAGCAATGTGTCATGAGCATTATTATGGTTGCTAGACCATCCTTTACACATCAAAGTTGCACTGGTAAGTTAATTGGCCACTGCATGTTGACCCCAGTCTAAGTGGGAGGGAGGAGAATTCATTGGTAATTGGTGTAAGAAATAACAGGTTACAGGAAATAAGTAAGGAAATAATATTGATAGGAATACTCTGAGAACTAACAGGAATTTGATGAACTAAAGAGCTTTCGATATAGTGCAAGACAATTTGAGAAATAGGAATCTCCTTATTTTTTTGGAATATTTAAAAGTTTATCCACACATGTAATTAACAAATCATCATGGCAACCCACTTACCAGCAAATGAACTGGTTCCCTAAATGGCAGATGTACTGTGGAAAATGCAGGAAATTGACCTGCATCCAACTCAAGTTTTTATCTGAGCTGATGACATCACTGATGATGTCACTTCCTGTCTATGTGATAGAAGCAGCGAATTACATAAGCCCAGCATGTTAGCCTGAAGGTGTCAGGTATGCATCAGATTTCACAGTGTATACATCAACTTGACAATGTGTACACTGACATCTAATAGTAGTTCAGTAGAGAATACTTTGCTACATAGTGACCCTGATGGCCCAAATGATATTGGGACCCCCCACATGGGAAAAAAAATTCTTTAATGCATGCTATGGCTCTGAAACTGCCAATGTTTTGAACTTCACAACCATGTGTATGGTTTGACCAAGCAGAAGCCCAATTCCACTTGAGGAAGATAACATCTGATTCCTTATGGTACTACTATGTAGTAAGTGCCCTTGATCAAGAGATGGTGTGCTGAGTTTCTGATTTTTCTGTAGCACCCTCCAGAGGAGGGAAAGTATACGGTGCTCAAGAGTCTGCCTATCTATACCTTTGGCCTCTCATGACATGAGCAAGTCGCCTGTTTACTTTACTTGGATGATTTGGGAGACAGGGCCCCTTCTGCATTCATGAATGAAATACTGGCACTAATGAAAGGGCATAGGCCCTGCCTCATGTTCAAGCAAGCTTTCTTGGAGCATTTGCTAGAAGGTATCCACATGCTGTTGGCCGATAAGAATTTCAGTGACCCACGAAGATTTGTAGCCCTTGCTGGCATTCTATGGCTGGCTAAGCAAAAAAGTGTGACATCCATTGGACAGGTCACCAGATTCTGCTCTCAGCAGCAGAACTGTGCAACTCCAACATTAAACTGGCAGCAGGGTCAATCAAATCAGTTGTCCGTCTGCCAGTCAGCCAGCAGACAACGGGACAAAGATAGCACCCATTGGTGTTTCTACAATAAACAATGGGGCACAGAGGTTTGCTGCGTTTCAGGGAAAATGCTAGGGCCAGCTGTTGCTAATTGCTGTGGCAGCTGGCCATTGAGACAGCATTTTATGTCTGGGATAAACATTTTGGCTGGCATTTCTTGGTGTTATAGGGGCTGAGATCAGTGTGCTTCCCCCTTCGGGGCATGACATAGGTATCAGAAAACCCGGGCCATCATTGAAAGCTGGAAACTGCAGTGCTATCCAGACATTTGGCTTCAGTTTGAAGATACTAAGTTCACGTCGATGTCGATATTAGCCACGGTCGCACAACCGCTACTGGGAGCTGATTTTCTCAGAGCACATGGCCTGTTGGTTGATCTAGAGGGATGAAGGCATGTTCATACCAACACTTTCCAGACCTTTGCCCTAGGTGAGGCCAAGCTGCCAGCCCTGCATTTAGACTCCGTTACTCTTTAGGAGAATGAATTTGCCAGGTTGTTGACAGAAATCACCACAATAATTGTGCCACAGTTCACCTCAGTGATGCTGAAACATGGGGTGCAGCACCACATACCAACTGAAGGGCCACCGCTGCATGCCTGAGCTCACAGGCTCTCTCCAGATAAACTTTGTCTGGCCAAACAGGAGTTTGAAAGGATGGAGGTCATGGGTATTGTACAACAGTCCAATAACTCCTGGGCCTCCCTGCTCCATATGGTACCCAAGACTGCAGGGGTACTGAGACCCTTCTGTGATTACTGCAGGTTGAATGAGGTTACCACACCAGATTACTACCCAGCAGCGCATCTACAGGACTTTGCATCCAACCTGCAGGGAGCCTGTATCTTTTCCAAGGTGGACCTGGTCATCAGATCCCAGTCCTCCCAGATAACACTCCAAAAACATCTATTATCACACCCTTTGGCCTTTTTTAATTCAGAAGGATGGCTTTTAGGCTCAAGAATCCCATGCAGACTTTCCACCGTTTAATTGATAGAGTGGGACACAATCTCGACTTTACCTTCATATACCAGATGATATACTTATCATTAGCCGCAGTGGTCAAGAACATCTGTCCCACCTGTGTAAGCTTTTAGGAACATAGGAACATAGGAAGTAGGAACAGGAGTAGGCCAAAAATGGCCCATCGAGCCTGCTCCACCATTCAATACGATCATGGCTGATCTAATTTATGACCTAACTCCACCTACCTGCCTTCTCCCCATATCCCCTAATTCCTCTATCATGGAATTTTCACTCATTTGAATGAGTTTGGGCTGACCATAAACCTGGCCAAGAGTCAATTCAGGTTAGCGACCATCACTTCGGACAAAGAATCGTCAGCAGCATTCGAGAAGGCCAAGGGAACACTGGCTAATGCTGCATTGCTGGCCCACCCAAGAGAAGATGTCCCAACAGGCCTGACAGTGGATGCATCCAGTTCAACAGTAGGAGGGGTGTTTGAACAGTACACCAATGGGCATTGGAAACCATTGGGTTTCTTAAGCAAGTACCTAAGACCACCAGAAATCAAATACAGTGTTTAGATCAAGAATTGTTTTCACTGTACCTAGCTGTCAGACATTTCATGTACTTTCTAGAAGGCAGGCACTTCATGGCTTTTACGGACCACAAGCCACTTACCTTTACCTTCACTAAGGTATCAGAGACATTTATCATATATTTCTGAGTTCACGATGGCCATCGAACACATCTCAGGAAAGGCCAATGCAGCAGCAGGTGTGTTGTCTTTCCTGGCCATACAATCCTTGCAGACCTTAGCCCAAGGAGTGGACTATGTTGTGATCACAAATGTGCAACAGTCAGACAAAGAAATTCAGAGTTATGGAACCGGAGACTTGAACCTACAGCTGGAAGAAATTCTGGTTGGCCCAAGGGAGCTCAAACTCCTGTATGACGTATCCACAGGTTATCCTCACCCAATTGTTATGGTGGTCTAGAGGCAGCAGGCATTTGGTATGATATATGGGTAGGCACATCCATCGATCAGAACGACTGTCCAGATGGTAGCCTACAGATTTGTGTGGAATGGCCTTCGAAAACAGGTCAGGAATTGGGTGAAGACATGCACTCATTGCCAGAGATCCAAAGTCGAGCAACACACGAAAGCCCCACTACAATCTTTTAAGCTGATGTTAGGGAGGTTTGACCACGTATATGTGGACATTGTAGGTCCCCTGCCAGTGTCATGTAGTTCCTCTTTTTTTCTGCATGACTATGAATCAGGCCACGCAGTGGCCAAAGGCGGTTCCATTGGCAGTCATGACTACGAACATCTGCGCCAGTGCTCTCATTTCTGCTTAGATAGAATATTTCGGTCTGCCAACACACATCACGTCTGACAGGGGTGCCCATTTCATGACAAGACTGTAGTTAGCAATGGCCACCTTGCTTAGAACCAAGTCGCACCACACAACTGTGTACCACCCACAATCTAATGGACTAGTAGAAAGTTTCCAAAGCCATTTGAAATCGGCCCTTACGGCATATCTGCAGGGACCTAACTGGGTTGGCGAATTGCTGTGGGTACTCTTGGGTATACGAACGGCACCAAAGGATGATTTAGGTGCCTTGTCAGCATAAATGGTCTACGGCATGCCCCTGATGGTTTGTATCAGACTCATGAGAACAGGAGGAGATACCTGTAGCAGTCCTAACCAAGCTCCGTGAGAAGCTTCGATCTTTAGCACCCAACACGGTCAGGCCAGGTTCTATATATCCCAGAACTTGCACGACGGCAATTATGTTTTCATATAGAAAGGAGCACAATGAGCACCATTCCAGCATCTATATGAGGGTCCATTTGAGGTAATAAGACTCAATGGTTCAATGTACATTTTGGATATCAGAGGTAAAGAGGAAGCTTTTGCAATTGACCTCTTTAAACCTGCCCATCTGGACAGACCATTCGTGGTTCAGGCACTTCAGTGGAGAGGAAGGCCCCCAAACAAAAATATATTCAGACTTTGGGGGTCTGCAGTGGAATTGAGAGTTCTGGGAAGGGGGGGTTATGTAGTGACCCACTTATGAGCAAGTAAACTGGCTCCCAAAATGGTGGATGTGCTGTGGAAAATGTAGGAAATTGACCTGCATCCAACACAGGTTTTCATCTGAGCTGATGATGTCATTTCCTGTCCATGTGACAGAAGCAGTGACATATATAAGCCCAGCATGCCAGTCTCCAAGTGTCAGTCTTGCATGAGACTTCACAGAATGTACATCGACTTCCCCATGTGTACATCAACTCGACAACTTGTACAGCGATTCCACAATGTGTTCACCAATGTCTATAGTAGCTCAGTATAGAATACTTTGCTACATCATTATACAATAAAAGTTTAAAGTGAAGAAATGTTCATTTGTTACATAATGGTTATAACCCCTTCCCTCCCTCTCTCAACCACTCACCCTCCTCCCCCTAATAAAGAATAATATATAAAGAATTATATATAATAATAAAAAGTAAGAAAAAAACAAAAGAATAGTATCTTGGATTGCTTGGAGTATCACTCCCCAACACACAGGAATTCAACAGATTTTATCTGATCATTTACATTTTAAAGAAGAAGGGTAACACAGGTCTCAAGAGGCTGGAAGAACATTTCTACATATTTATACCTAAGGTTTGCTTATACAGGCTCCAAACTTCAATGGAAATACTTATTCTAAGAAGTTCCGTAGATCCACCCAAAAAGGTTTTTACCTTGCTGCATAACCACACCTAAAACATTGATCTGATATATCCGATTTCATTCTATTCTATGTTTGTGGTATTAAATATAACTAATGTAAAACAAAATTATACTGAACTAATCTACATCATAGATAGTGATACTATCTTCACAGAGATCTAACCACCTTTGCCCATCAATTATAATATTCAAGTCCAACTCCCATTTCTGTCTCAATGTATGCACTCCTTGTTTGATCATTCCTTTTTGCAGTAAAAGATATATTGTAGAAGTGTGTACTTCCTCTGCTAATAAGAGTTTCCACCTCACTACAAATGGGTAGCTGCATCTCTAAACCTAACTTTTCCCTTATATAAGATCTCAATTGAAAAACAAAGTATTGATAGGTATTCCATATTTATTCCAGAGCTATGGATCTCCTGAAATGTATGCACCAAGTTCAGTAACTCAGAATTCATTAATATTGTACCACCCACTTCCCCACCCACCAACACCACTTATATGGCTTTGTTTCAGCATAATGCTCTCATAAGACAGTTGGTATTTCTTTGGGGGAAATGGTGAGATTTTATTCTTTCACCATAGTTCTTTTGAAACTTTCCATGGCAATTGGAATCGATTGCTGGGACAAAAGAGCTTTGCCTTCAATTTGTGCTCTGGGCTCACAATTTGGAATAGACAATAAAGCTGAAATTGAATTATTGGCTCGGAGCTCTCAGAAATGGCACAATGGCTCCTTGCCATGATTGATAGCAATGTTGTTGAATTCTCATGAACACTCTAGGAGCGTTCTAAAAATATGCTTGTGTCATGATTGTATTTTATTGGTACTTGAAGAAATTCAAAATTAATGTCAACAATTTGGAAATTGTTGTAGTCATTGATTCCAGAATACAATTCACAAAGGAACACCTAAAATGCATGCACTTTTATAAAAATAACTTATGATATGACTGATATGGAACAAATGATTGACTGGATTCAATATCGAGACTCTGATCATGGAGGCTTTTTGTATTCAATCTTTTACTTAAGACGTGCTTGAGTCTGGAATTCTAGACAATAGAAATAAACAAATTGTGTTCTGGCATAATACAATTCTCAGTGTAATGAATATTTCATTATATGGAGCCAGTCTACTTAGATCTGTTAGAGGAATGAAGTTAATGGCTGCAAAAAATTGCATCGAAGTACTTGAAAAGAAACCTTTGGAAGTGTTGAATGCTGCAGTCAACAGAAGGTCAGGAGAGTCAATTAATTTTTATTTTTTCTCTGCAAATGATATTTTTCATGGATAAAGCAAATCATCACCAAATGTTGAACTAATATATTCTGATGTATTTTTGCAACTGATGTTTACTTCACATTAAGTCTATGAAAGATGTTTTGATATGGAAATTTGCATTAGAGGAGAAATAATACTGCACGTTTGGGTTTTGGATTCTTTCAGTAGCAAAGCTTATATCAGTTTTTAGGCAAGAATCAAGGAATGATACAACACAGAAGGAGGTGCTTTGTTTAATTGCCACTGCCAGTTTATTGGTGGGTTTATCCAATTAATTTTTTCCCCTGCTATTTCCCCGTTGGCCTTTCACTTCCACCTTATTATCTTTTGAAAGTTACTATTTAATTTGCTACCACCTTTCAACAGAGCACTCTGAGTAGCATCAATGCAACCCCTGAAAAAATGTTTTTAGTTGTCAACTCTCTGATTCTTTTCCCATTTTCCTCAGCTGTATGTTCTCTGGTTGAAAGCTAAAACTTCAGCTAACACCTAATCAGAGTTTTGTGCACCTATAGGTCTCTCTGCTTCTACAACCCCATTTAAATTGCATCATTTATTATTGCCTCCTGATTCTTCTTACTGAAGCTCCATCCATCCATTTTCATCTGCCCTATGACTGCCTATACATTTGAAGTAGGTTCGCAGTCTCCTAATGCTTAACGCATTTCTGAATTTCATGTCATTGGCAAACTCTGAGATTAATCGCATGTTTCCAAGTCCAGTTCATTGTTTCATATAAAATAGGATGATTGTGATACTAGCTCTTGGCTTACATGTGCATAATGCTCCAATGTGGGGGGATAAAAACATGCAAACCCACAGGAGACTACAGATGCTGGAATCTGAAGCATAACACAATCTGCTGGAGGAACACAGATGGTCGCAGGGGTTTTGTCTCACCTCTCCCACCGTGTCCTCTTTACTCTGCTATATTACCTTTCCTCCGTCCTAATGGTGATTTATGGCTATAAATGTTGGCCATTCCTTGTCTCCCACTGATGCCGCTTGTCCTGCTGAGGTCCTCCAGCTGATTGTTGCAAAAGCAACATCCACCATTAATCTTTATGTCTATACCATACAATACTACCGATCTTCAGTGTCCTATCAGTTTTATTGCAAATGTACACATCAACCACGTTACTTCATCATTACTTCCTGCTTAATTAAATTAGTAATTTTTCTTGAACAAATTCATGCTGATTTTTCTTCCTTAGTCCATAATAATTCCAAGTGACAATTCCTTTTATTCCAATGAGAATCTCTAAATATTTCCCCACAATGAACTGAAGTCTGAATCGGTGTCAATGGACATCAAGAGGAAAGATTCCTGTGGGTGATACTATACCTCAAAAAACAATGATAGCTGTGGCAATCCAAGCCCCTCAATCCCCAACCAAACTCAAACAATTGCTTCAACAATGACATTCCAGGAATCATTCAGAACTGGGAGAAAACAAAGATTATGCTTTCAAATGCTGGAAATCTGAAATATCTCTATAAAGTATCTGAATCTGAAAAATGGAAAGAGCTGGAAATATCAGTTAATATTTCAGGTCAATTATTTTATCAGAACAAGTTTTCAAACAAGCTTTAAGACTTAGAAATGGAGAGGGGTGGAGAAAGAAAAATGTGTGTTTGTGGTAGAATGGAGGCCAAAAGGGAAAAAATAATACAAGTATTAGTGGTGCAGTTATTAATCATAACTATTTTTTTCTGCAGGACATGTAATTAGAATGAGACAGACAATGAAAGGATAAAACATTAATGCTGGAATTGAGAGATTCAAAGTACCTGCGGATGCAGGTATTAACAAAGTTTTCATCCATCATCTTCTGCATTGGAGTACCTAGCTATTCCTCCGCCACCACCAATTAAACACATGACTTCTACAATCAAGAAGGAGAAGGCAGCAAGCACATGGGAACATCGCTTCCTTCCAATGTTCTCCCCATTCTCTCATCATGCATAACTTGAACACAGTTCTAAGCGACCTGGCCTAATAGTTATTTGAATTAGCTCCTCCTCTTATTTGCAAACAGAAATGTATTTCTGCATTCATTGAGTCATCTGGTGAATTAATTATGTGTGTGTGTGTGTGTGTGTGTGTGTGTGTGTGTGTGTGTGTGTGTGTGTGTGTGTGTATTGAATAAATTAAAAGATCATATGCAGAGGATTGGAATTTCTCCCTTCAGTAATCTAGAATGCAGCCCATTCAGTAAAACTAACATTTTAACAGTTTCCTCTTTCTGAAGCCTATTCATCCAATAGAGCCCCATTTTAACTAAACTGAAGGTATTAACTATGTCAACAGATGCAAAAATATGTTTAGTACTGCAACCATGCCAGCTGTTTCATTTTTGATACATAATCAGCCTCACAAATCCTTTGAATTAGTTTTAATAATTACACCACTTTTTTCAAAATGTTTTTGCATGCCTTTACTCAGTCTGATATTATCCCTTTCCCCATTATTCTATTTTAATCTTAATCTATGTTTTTTTTTTGTATTAAAGACCATACGATCATCGCAACTTCTCTTTTCATTGTGCATTTTAATCCACGTAGCCCTCAGCTCCACTACAGGTACATTCAGCACCATGGGCACAAATGTGACAATTTTCCAAGTAAATATCTTCCATGCCTAACCTCCACAAACTCCTAAAAAAGTAAAGGTGCTGAGGAGCTTTGTTCACAATGGCATTTGTGTGTTGGGTCCAAGAAAGGTCGTCTGAAATCATGACTCCCATAAATTTAAATTTTGTCACCCTCTCCACCTCTGAACCGTCACGAATCACTGGTTTTCCTCTGCCTAATAAATCCACCATCAGCTCTTTTGTTTGGGGTAACACTGAGTGCAAGGTTGTTGTTAGTTTTCAATCTCCCTCATTACCCCTTCTTATACAACCCACCATCATGGTATTATTGCTGTACCAAGCCACACAGTCATAGGTGTGAAAGAGAGTAGTGGGGGGGGGGGGCTAAGGACGCAGCCCAGTTGTGGCCTGGAGATTGTGGAAGAGATGTTCTTACTCATCCATAACTGATAATGGTCTGGAGACGAGGACATCCAGGATGAGTTGGGTATTGAGGCCCAGGTTTTGGAGCAGGCTGATCAGCTGATAAACCACCCACTTACACTAATCCTACTTTATTCTCCCCACATTCCCTTTGGCTTCCCCACTCACCTAGATTCTACACCCACCCCCCCCCCCCCCCCGCCCTCCCACCCACAAACACACACTCACACTCTTTAATTTATGGTTGTTCATTAAGTAAACTACTTACACGTTTTTGCGATGTGTGGGGAAAGCAGAGCTCAGCCTGGGAAGCCCACATAACTGACAGGGAGAACATATAAATTTCTCACAGACAGTAGCAGATAGCAGAATTGAACCCATCACTGGAGCTATTAGGCAGCAGTTAAACCAGTTGCATCACTATAAATGAGGGGTAGACATTGTCGAGAACACCAGCACTGATGCTGTACTGCTCATCATTGAAACGTTGTGAGGTGTACAACTTCAGTGTGTTAGCACATATTACCTCAGTTTAACATCCCACCTTTGACATAGAGCACTTTCATTGTCTATCAGGACATGAGAACATAAGAAATAAGAACAGGAGTAGGCCATCCAGCCCATCGAGCCTGCTCCGCCATTCAATAAGATCATGGCTGATCTAATCATTGACTCAACTCCACCCACCTGCTGCAGTGAACTGAGATTCACTGGTGGTGTGTTATACTGATAGTTAGCTCCACCTCCCACCTCCGCCCCATCTTACCCATATATAACCCTGATTTCCCGCCTAAACCCTGAACCTCTCTGAAGACCTCTGTAAGACCCTACCCTCAATTATCAGCAAATAAAAGCGAATCTTCTTCCTCCAGTCGTGAGAGCTTTTATTCACGCTACTATTTTATTAGCTTATTCCCTGGAAGATGGAAGTGCTACTCAAGCCCTCTGTCCCCGATGTGACTGAGGAGTTCAAGTACTGGCTAGACTGTTTCCAGGACTACCAGAATATGACCAGAGACATCTTCCACATTGACGAACTCAGGAGGTCCCCACTCATTTTGAGGGAAAGAATGAAAGGGTATGCAGTCATCAGGGACTGCACTACATATGATGCTGCCATCGAGGTGTTGAAGGCTCGGTACCTGAAGTTACAAAACAAGGTCCTAGCGAGGCACTGAGTATCTCTATGTCGCCAATGGCCAGGAGAAACCATCGATGACTATCTGCTGGATCTGTGGATGTTTGCCAAGAAGTGCAGGTATGAAACGACTATGGGCTGTGTTCGTGAGGAAGAACAGATCCGGGACACTCTAGTCACGGGGGTATGAGGCAGCGACTGCTTGAGTTGGGTAAGAAGGACCTGGCTAGTCATGTTGAACTGGCCAAATTGTTGGAACATGCCAAGCTTGAGAATGATGACCTCAAAGCCAGTAAGCTCGCTCACCTAGGTAACCCCTTGCAAGGACAGGCTAGTCCCGCTTCGCCAGCCCTAACAGCTGCTGCTTCATGTGCTAGGAAGCTTTCCCGTGCTAGGGTGCACTTTTTCTGTGGCAAGAGCCAGCATCCCTGATCATGTTGCCTGGCTAGAGATTCAGTGTGTTCCAGCTATGGCAAGAAAGGACAATGGGCAAGGGTTAGCCACATGAGGGAAAGCCCATGGCCTGCACTGCTCCTGGATCCAACTCCAGCCCCAAGCCGTCTGCTTTGAATTCACCCGAACCCACGCTGTGCCCCATGCCGACGGAGAGCTGCAGTGAGGAAAAGGCACAAAAAGGCTTGGCAGCCATCTTGCTGTGACACAAATTCAAACTTGGCTTTATCATCGTCAGAGGAAGAAGGAGGGTGGCCATCTTGCCACACCATGAGTTCGACACCATCTTACCCTCGGGCAACACAGCATGGTGGGGGCCACTCAAATGATGAGAATGGAATCTCTGGGGACCTAGCCTCGATGGTTCTAGATCAGGACAGACTCACCAGCTCAGCAACTCCATAGTGACTGTGAAGGTAAATGGACATTCCACTAAAAGCCTAATCGACACAGGCTCTACTGAAAGCTTCATAGACTCACAGACTGTGCAAGAATAAAATCTAAAGCTTTAAAGATGTAGCCTTCCGATTATCGCATATTCCTTGCATCTCAGTCGCAACATTGTATAATGCATCTGTCATTTGAAGAGGGGTAATTTTGTATGATATCCCTGTTATGTACTTGATGAATTGTGTGCTCTGGTGTCGTTGATTGTGGACTTCTTGCGTCATCTTAAAAATACGTCCTTGAATTATTCAAATCCCCTCCCCCCACAACAGTTCGGAATGGAGGGCCTCTAAAATTAGAACCCCCGTGCACCCTCTCCAATCTGAATATCAACCCCCCCCCCCACCCCTCTACCCAAATATATCTTCTGACTGCAAACCTATTGCTACCAAGAGCAGGAGGTACAGCACAGCAGACAGAGATTTCATACAGCCTGAGACACAACGTCTGCTCGATGACGGTATCACCAGCCCATGGAGAGTGCAAGTGGTAGTGGTAAAAGGGGAAAACAAGTCCAGCCTAGTAATTGACTATATCCAAACTATTAGTCGAAACACACTCCTGGATCCATACCCCCTCCCTCGAATTTCAGACATGGTGAATGATATTGTGCAGTATTGGGTCTTTTCGACCATGGGCTGTTAAACTGCTTATCAGCAGTAGCCAATCTGTTCCGAGAACTATCCATATTTGGCATTTGAAGCTAATGGTCGTCTCTATCCATTCTGGAGGGTCCCTATCAGTATTACTAATGGGTTTCTATCATCCAGAGGCAGATGGACAGAATGGTGGATGAGTATGGGTTGAAGACTACCTTCCCCTACCTCGATAATGTCACCATTTATGGCCATACCTTGGAAGACCACGACACCAACTTCCAGAGCTTTCTCCATGGCGCGAAAGCCCAGAATCTCATTTATGATTCTAGCAAGTTCGTGTTCAGGACTAAAAACTTTATTTAAGATTTTCAAATTATGTAAAAAAATACATAAAAATAATAACAAAATAAACTATACAAAAACAATATAAACCCACCCCACCCTCCCTCCCACCCTCAGCACACCCCACAATCAACTACAAACATAAACTATATAATATCTTAAGATATTTCTAAACCCATACATTCCAAATAAGGTGACTACATTTGAACAAAAAAAAGAATAATTATCATGCAAATTATGTTAATTTTTCTATATAAATACAAGACCTCAATTCATTGTGCCAACGATTCAAATTTACTTCTGCGTCATCTTTCCAAGTAATCACAGTGCACGTCTGTGCTACTGCCAATACTAGATGAAGAAAAGCTATCTGAAACTTGTCCACCCCCAAACCAGTCAATGAAACAGTATAAACCAGCAAAAACATTTCTAGATCTAATGGCAATTTAATCCTAAATAATTTTTCAAAAAAAACTAATTTTTTCCCAAAATAGTTGGACTTTGTCACAAAGCCAAACTCCATGTAAAAATGTTTCAGTATGTAACCCACATCTAAAACATAAATCCAAATTACTGAATCCATATTCTTTCAATTTCTCAGGGGTGAAATACAACTGATGTAAAAAATTATAATTAACCAAACTATATTTTACATTAAGTAATTTAGTCACCTCATCTTGGCACATAACTTTCCAGTCCTCTTGAGGTATATCATAGGATAAATCGCCTTCCCATTTATTTCTAGATTTATTTAAATTTGGTTTATCCATAGTATTTTGCAACAAAGCATACATATCAGAAATAAAACCCTTTTTTGACATATGCAAAATCAAAAACTCAAATTTTGTTAATTCAGGTAATTTCATTTCTCTTCCATAATTATCCTTACAAAAGCTCGAACTTGATAATATACAAATAAAGAATTAACTGATATTCCAAATTTTTATCTAAGTCGATTAAAAGAAAGAAACTGTCCTTCTTCAAAACAGTCTTCCATCACTTTTATACCTTCATATTCCCATGCCTTTAAATACCTATAATTCATCGAAAAAGGAATAACCCTATTTTGATAAAATGGAGCTTGAATTGATATCTTAGCAGAATTCCTTTTAATCCAAATTCCTAATAGATGTTTTAAAACAGGCATGTAACATCCCTGTAATAAACCAGAGTTCCACTTAAATATAAACTGAGGGACCTGAGACTCAGAAATACAAGCTAATTCCACTTTAGGAGGTTGCATAATATCCAATATTTTGTTAATAAATTTTAATTATGAGGCTTCATAAAATGGGATAATTGAAGTACTCCTAAAGCATATTTCCACATCAATTTCTGTTATGAAACCTGCCTGATCAATGTGTACTAATTGAGATAAATATTTGGCCAACTTCCCCTTCCATAAAAACTTCTGTACTGCCAAATCTTGAAAAAATACTTTTGGAAGTGAACAAGGAAACAAATGGAAAAGATATTGAATATGTGGGAAAATATTCATTTAAATACAATTTACTCGACCTATTAATGTAAATGGAAGATCTTTCCATTTAATCAAATCTATTCTGGAAAATGAATCATGTCTAGATGAATAAAATGAAAAATCTTTTTCTGTTGGATTTAATCTTTCTCAATAATGGTACATAATTTAATTTATATAACGATTGATATTTAACATCAACCATTACTCCTAAATATTTAATTTTATCAGACCATTGTAATTGTGTAATCTGTTTACATTTACTATAATCTCCACCTGAAATTGGCAATATCTCACTTTTGTCCCAATTTACTTTATACCCAGAAAATACACCATATTGCTCCAAATATTCTTGCAAATATTTTAAAGATTTTTCTGGGTATGTTAAATATATCAATACATCATCAGCAAACAGATTAATCTTATATTCCTCATCTACAATTCTTATCCCTTTAATATTATCATTTTGTCTGTTTGCTTGTGCTAACAGTTCTATGACCATTGCAAATAAGGCTAGTGACAATGGACAACCTTGATGTGTTAATCGTGTTAACTTGAATGGTGAAGAGTTTTGGCCATTCATCACCACCCTAGCAAATGGATTTTAATATAGTGCCTTAACCCAACCAGTAAAAAATGGCCAAGACTTAAATTTTTCCAACACTTTAAATAAAAAAATTCCACTCAACTCGATCAAATGCTTTTTCCACATCAAGTGCGACCACCATTGTGATGCATTGATCAACGTAATCATTCTAAGAATATTGTCAGAGGTATACCTATTCTTTATGAAACCTGCCTGATCAATGTGTACTAATTGAGATAAATATTTGGCAAGACTTTTTGTCTATGTTTAATAAAGAAATTGGCTGATATGAGGCCACATTCAATGGATCTCTATCTTTCTTTGGTATTACTGTAATAATTGCACGTACAAGATTCCGATAATGATAGTTCATCTCTTATTTGTTGAAGTACATCCAAAAATATAGGAGACAAATCATCATAAAACACCTTATGAAACTCAACAGTAAATCCATAATCTCCTGGAGATTTCCCATTTGGCATCTCCTAAATAGCTTGCTTAATCTCAAAATCTGCAAATGGAGATTCCAATTCTTTCACATCATCTTCTCCTCACACTGGCAGATCAAAAGCAGATAAAAAAGATTTAATAGAACCATTATCTCGAACCCCCTCAGAAGTATACAATTTCTGATAAAATAAAGAAAATTAGTCATTAATTTCCTGAGGTTTATAGGTAACTATTGGATTATTTTTCATAGCATTAATAGTTCTCGAAGCCTGTTCTGTTTTCAATTGCCAAGCTAATACTTTATGAGCTTTATCACCTAATTCATAGTAATGCTGCTTAGATCTCTGAATTAAATGTTCATATTGTTAAGTTTGCAATGTATTATAATGTAATTTCAACTTAGTTAATGCTGTCTTTTTATCTTCAGTACAATTTTTCTGGAAATATTTTTCCAACTCAGTTATCTCTTTCTCCAACTTTCTGTCAAATATTTCTTGTTTTCTATTGCTGAATAACTAATAATTTGGCCTCCTAAATATGCTTTCAAAGCATCCCATAAAATGAAATTACTCCATACTGAATTCATATTTATATTCAAAAAAGAAGCAATTTGTTCCTTAACAAAATTAACAAACTAGGGCTTCTTCAATAGCATTACATTAAATCTCCAACAATATGTTGATTGCATAACTTCAGATCCAGCACATGATATAAATAACATGGAATGATCAGACACAATCCTACTCTTATATTCAGCCTGACTAATTCGAGTTTGAAGATGAGCAGATATCTAAAACAAATCTATTCTGGAAAATGAATCATGTCTAGATGAATAAAATGAAAAATCTTTTTCTGTTGGATTTAATCTTCTCCAAATCTCAGCTAAATTCAAATATTTCATCAGAGATGCCATTTGCACAGCCATCTTCGATTTCTTTATACTTTTCAGAGATTTGTCCAATAATGGATCTAAAACATAATTAAAATCCCCTCCAATTAAGATGTTTTCCTTAGCCTGATTTAATGTCAGAAAAGCTTCAGTTATAAATCGTTCATCATCTACATTAGGCACATAAACATTCAACAGTGTCCATGATTCTGCAAAAATGTTACAATTCACTGTTAAAACTCAACCCACTGTTTCAGAAAATGATTCCAGATCAAACGTTTTTTTCTTATGAACTAAAATTGCCAATCCTCACTTCTTGGAATTAAAAGAAGAAACAATTACATGTCCTACCCAATCTCTCTTCAAATTTAAGTGTTCTTTTTCAGTTAGATGTTTTTCATGCAAAAAAGCAACATCAATCTTCATATTTTTAATGTAAGCCTACACACGTTTACGCTTAATCGGATTGTTCAATCCCTGTACATTAAAAGTTGCAAAACTCAAATTAGACATTTTATACTAAAAATCATATTCCCAATAATTCCATTCCCAAAGATTGTTCCAGATCTTTGATATCAATCAGACTCCTTGACATTTCCCCCTTCTTTCTGTTCCCATTCCCATTTCTCTTATCAGACATCCTCCTCCTAGGTGACAATGGTCGATCAGCTCCCTGCACAAATGGTAAAGAATTAACAAAAATTAATGCATCATGGTCATTCTCAAAAAACTGAGACTGAAGTTCCCATAGAAAACTTTCAATACAGCGGGGTACTGGAAGGTAAAATTGTACCCCTTTCTCCACAACATTTCTTTTGCTCAATTAAATTCCTTACGCCTCTTGATAATCTCCTGACTCAAATCAGCATTAAAAAAAACTCCATCGGAATTTGATTATGCCAAGCCTTCTGAACAGCAACTCTTAAAATTATCTCTCTATCCTAATATCTCAGACAACAAAATAAAACCACTAAAGGTGGTTGACCCGAATAAGGTTTTTTCCTCAACGCTCTATGCGCTCTATCCAGTTCCAGACCATCCAGGAAAAAATTCAACACACAGTACATCTGGAATCCACTTTTTAAAAAAATTCACTGGATCTGAACCTTCAATATCTTCCGGAAGTCCTATTATTTTCACATTATTCTGACGACCTTGATTTTCAAAAGAGTCAATCTTCTTCAACAGTTCTCTCTTCTGAATTTCCCATCCTACAAAAGAATCTTCCACTTTTTCTATTTTCTCTCCATTCTGTTCCACTTGGTCTTTACAATCATGAAATGCCACTTCAATCTTTTTGAAATTATCCACCACTTTGAGACATTTGTTAACATCAGCTTTAAAAACAGTCATATCTTTCTTTACAGATGACACTTTTTCACAAATACTGTTCATTTTAGCTTTCATATACTTAAAACCTTGATCCATTTGTGAAGACATCTGTGATGACATATTATCCATTTGATGAGTATCCCTTCTAAAATTGTAAAAACTGCTTCAAAACTAGGTTCCCCCATTCCTCCTTGAGGCCTACCTTTTTTAACTACAATGTCTGAAACAAGTTCTTCCTGTCTCTATTCTGACAAGGCAGGACTTCCCTCTTCCTCTTCACCTGCGCACATCACCGGTCGGGTTGCTTGACTGCGGGTCTGGACCCCCACCGATGCTGGACCGAGTTCCTCAGCCCATTGTCGGCCGGGTCCCCTCACAGCCCAGATCCTATCCAACAAGTAGCGAACTCGCAACGCACCGCTCATGCCCAGCAGCACCACTGACTGTGCAGGCGCATCTTCAGATGGGCCTCCGTGCATCTCAGGGCCACCGGGCACAGTTGCGGGGTCACACATCATCATCAGGAAATGCCACTTGGCCATCTCACCCATGTACCTGGCATCACGTGCGCGTGTATTAGAGTCGGCCAGGCTGACAGCAGTGCCGGCGCCATTTTGTGTCCACAAGGTAAACGCCAGTGCCATACTAATCGGCCAGGTGTTCGTTGTGTCTTGGGAGCTGAATCCGTCGACTCCGTGGTTTCAGCTTGGTGGGTAGGCCTCAATTCTTCAGCATTCTTGTAAGGTAGTTTCTTCTGTAATTGAGCTTTTGGTTTCTTCACATTAGTAGTCATTTTCTTCCTTCAGTCTTCAGACACCTTCAGAGACTCTTTTTAAAACTTTTCAAATTTTTAAAAAATTGGGCATTAATTAGTCCAACTGGAGAGAGGTGGAATTACAAATCTTCTTCCTCCGCCATCATGCCACGCCCCCTCCAGTACTCCTACTTCCTGTTCGCCATTCCATGTCCAGACACGTCAGTCATAAAGGCCCTAGATTCCATTTTTGCCCTGTTTAGGTATCCCAACTATATTTATAGCAACCAGGGCTCAGCCTTTATGTGTTACGAGCTGCATTAGTATCTGCTGGCAAGGAGCATCACATCCAGCAGGTCTACTAGCTACCCCCCTGGGGGAATGGGCTGGTTTAAAAAGAAAACACCACAGTCTGGAATGCTTTCAAACTGGCCCTGATGTCAAGAGGCTTTTCAGACTCACACTGCCAGGAAATCCTTCATGTGGCACTCCATTTCATCCGGTTGCTACTATGTATCATGACCAACGCTACTCCTCACAAGCTCTTATTCAATATCGAAAGAAGGTCAGCATCGGGAACTACACACCCAACCAAGCTCACCACTCGTGCTCCAGTCCTTCTCAGAAAGCACGTTTTCAGAAGCAAGACTGACCCCCTAGTGGAAAGGATGAAAATGCTCCACACCAATCCCACGTAAGTTAATGTGGAGTACCCGGATGGCAGAGAGGACACCATTTCCATCAGGGAACTGGTACCTGCTGGAACAGAGGGTCCGTTGCTTCAGTTGCCTTGTGAGCCATGGAGCTCATTCTTGCCACCCCCAGTGAGGGCCTCGGGGGATCTGGTTCAGGAGGAAAGTGCATCTCCCTCCACCATAGAGCCGGAAACCCTGCCCTCCCTCACAAGGGGACCAGGTGACCCAAGGAGTCCAAGGCCTTCTTAGACATTCCACCAGGATCTCCAGACCCCCAGACCGCTTAAATTTGTAAATAACTGTATATTTATTTGAATTTTTTTTTCTGAATCAATGTTCTTTGTCTTCATCCACAGACCCTACATTCTACAGCAAGGGGTGAATGCATTGACCTAAGATTCACTAGTGGTGTGTTACACTGATGATTGGCTCCGCTCCCATCTACCCAGAAATAACCAGGGTTTCCTGCGTAAATCCTAAGCCCCTCTGAAGACCTCTGTAAGACCATACCCTCACTTATAAGCTATTAAAAGCACATTTTCCCTCCAGTCATGAGAGCTTTTATTCACGCTACACCTGCTATTTTCCCATATCCCTTAATTCTTTTTTTGTTGGTAAAAAATCTATCTAACTGAACCTTAAGTATGTTTAATGAAGTAGCCTCAACTGCTTCCCTGAGCAGAGAATTCCACAGATTCACTACTCTCTGAGAAAAGATTTTCCTCATCTCCATCTTAAATCTACTCCCCTGAATCTTGAGGCTGTGTCCCCTAGTTCTGATCTCACTTACCTGTAAATACAATTTTCTTGCCTCTATCTTATCTATCCCTTTCATAATTTTATATTTTTCTATAAGTTCTCTCTTTCTTCTGAATTTGAGTGAGTATAATTCCAGACAATTTAGTCTCTTCACGTAGGTCAACCCCCTCATCTCCAAGGACTGGCTCCAAGGCCAGAATATCTTTCCTCAAAAATGGAGGCCAGAACTGCACACAGTTCTCCAGGTCCGGCCTCACCAGTACCTTGTATAGTTCCAGCATGACCTCCCTGCTCTTGAATTCAACTTCTCTAGCGATGAAGGCCAACATTCCATTTGCCTTCTTAATAACCTGTTGTAACTGCAACCTACCATTTTTCGATTCATGCACTCCTAAGTCCTTCTGCACTACAGCATGCTGCAGTTTTTCACCATTTAAATAATAATCTGCTCTTCTATTTTTCCTACCATCATGGATGACCTTGCATTTACTAACATTGCACTCCATCTACCAGACATTTGCCCACTCATCTAACTTAACTATATCCTTCTGCAGCCTCTCCACATCCTCTGTACAATTT
Source organism: Narcine bancroftii (assembly GCF_036971445.1). Lineage (NCBI taxonomy): Eukaryota > Metazoa > Chordata > Chondrichthyes > Torpediniformes > Narcinidae > Narcine > Narcine bancroftii. The sequence continues at coordinate 62,387,256 of NC_091472.1, forward strand.
GCTTTTCCACTCAATTTAGTATCATCCTCAAACTTGGCTACACGACACTCTGTCCCCTCTTCCAAATCATCAGTGTAAATGGTGAAGAGCTGCAGGCCCAGCAACATCCCCTATGGCACAGCCATTTATCCTGAATCTCTGTCTTCTGTCAGTTCACCAATCCTTAATCCATGCCAATATTCATCCCCTGACTGCATCATCGTTATCTTGTGTGACACCTTATCAAATGCCTTCTGGAAATCTAAATATACAACATCAACCTATTCCTCTCTATCTACCGCACCCATTATATCCTCAAAGAACTCCAGCAAGTTTGTCAAACAAGGCCTTCCCTTTCTGAGTCCATGCTGCGTTTGCCTGATGGTACCACTTTGTTCTAAATGTCTCGCTATTTCATCCTTAATGACAGCTTCAAGCATTTTCCCAACTACAGACATTAAGTTAACTGGCTAATAGTTAACCCTTTTCTGCCTACATCCCTTTTTAACAACTGCTGTGACATTTGCTGTCTTCCAATCTGCTGGGTCCTGCCCAGTATCCAAAGAATTTTGGACTACAAATGCATCAATTATAACTCACGCCATTTCCTTCACTACCCTGGGATGCATTCCATCAGGACTCTTCGCATCTCTAATACATGCTGGATGTGCCTTCCACCATGAAGACTAACACAAAATATCTATTCAATGCTTCGGCCATTTCCTCAATATCAATTTCCATTTCTCATCTTCCAAGGGAACCATGTTGACTCTAGTCACCCTCTTCTCTTTTATATATTTATAATTTTTTTTGATATTGGTTTTTATATTTTGTGCTAACTTACCTTCATAATTCTTCTTCCCTTTCCTTATTTCCCACTTAGTTGTCCTTTGTTCCCTTTTAGTTTTCCCAGTCCTTCTGTTTCCCACTACTCTTGGCAACTTTGTACATGAGCTTTTAATTTTATACTTTTCTTTAGTTAAACAAGGCTGGATCTTCTCTCTCTTACTACCCTTCTTGTTAACAGGAACATATTTTTGTTGAGCACTGTGAAAAATCTATTTGAAAGTCTTCCACTATTCCTCAACTGTTCTGCTAATTAACCTGTGCTCCCAGTCCACATTGAACAATTTCTCCCTCATCCTGTTGTAGACTCCCTGGTTCAAGCACAATACACTAGTTTTAGATCTAACTATTGCACCTTTCATCTGTATGAGGAATTCAATCATACTATGATTGCTTTTTCCAAGAGGCTCCCTAACTACTAGATCATTAATTTTACCTATCTCCTTGCATAAGATTAGATATAAAATAGCATTCTACCTTGTTGGTTCCTTAACATGCTGCTCAAGAAAGGGATCACAGATCCATTCTATGAAGTCATACTCCAGACTCCCTTGACAAACTTGATTTTCCCAATCTACATGGGTTAAAGTCCCCCACAACAGCTGTCGTTCCGTTCTCTTACGTGCCTCAATTATTTCTCAGTTAATTGCCTGTACCACTGTGCTATTGTTATTTGGTGGATGATAAACAACTCCCACTAGTGATTTTTTTTCCCTTTGCTATTCTTAATCAGATGGACTCAACAGCCTGCTTCTTAGATCCTATATCATCTCTCATATTGCCCTGATCTCATCCTTAATTAAGAGACCACCCCACCACCACTACCTTCCTGTCTATCTTTTTATATTACCTGATACCCTTGAATATTTAATTCCCAAACATCCCCACCTTGCAACCATGTTTCTGTGATGGCCACTACATCATCGGCCTGGGTACTGATTTGCGCCTCAAGTTCACTAACCTTGTTTCTAATACTATGGGCATTCAGATAAAGTGCCCTTATGCTCATTGTCCTTTTAGAGTCTCATGACCTCTACATCCTTTGCTTTTGACTTTTCTACTCTCTGTATTTCTTTTTCTCTATCCTAATTCTATGTTTGGTCTCTGTACTACTTTTCTCATTCTTTCTTTGTAGGTTCCCACCCCCCTGCCCCATTAGTTTAAACCTTACCCAACAGCACTTCCAAACAATCTCCCAAGGGCATTGATCCCAGCCTTGCCCAGATGTAGACCATTCAGTTTGTACTGGTGCCATCTGCCCCAGAACTGGTTCCAATGCCCCAAGAAACTGAAACCCTCCCTCCTGCACCACTGTTCAAGCCACATATTCATTCTAACTATCCTGCTATTTCTACTTTGACTAGCTCATAGCACGATTATTAATCCTGAAATTATTACTTTTGAGGTCCTACTCCTTAACTTATCTCCTAGCTCCATAAATTCAGCTTCTAAGACCTCACTCTCTTTCTTCCTATATCCTTGATACTAATATGGACTGCAACAGCTGGCTGTCACCCTCCCCTTTCAGAAAGTCCTGCAGCTGCTCTGAGATTTCCCTCACCCTTACACCCGGGAGGCTACATACCATCTGGGAATCACATTTTTAGCCACAGAAGTTCCTGTCTGTTCCCCTTACTATAGAATCCTCTGTAATTATTGCTCTAGCACTCTTTTTCCACCACATTCTTACCACTGGTGCTGTGGTCTTCCAGATGCTACAAAGTGAACCCACGTGCACCTCCAATGCTGTCATGCAGTCCATCAGGAGCTGCAGCTGGACATAATTCCTACACACGTAGTCCTCAGGGACACTCAGTCTCAGGCACAGGAGAAGCATGACACGGGTTGGAGCTCACCTGCCAGGTCTGAAACAAACCTCTGTGATTATGTTAAATAAATAAAAAGAACTTACCCCTTTTATCTGTGCCTCAGCCTCTCCGCACCGAAGCCTCAGTGCTCCACTCCTTCTTTGTGTCAGCCCACAGACTTTTTGTTGAAGTCTCTGGAGAAACTTTATTCTATTTTTTAAAATTTAGACATATAGCATGGTAACAGGCCTTTTCAGCCCACAAGCCTGTGCCACTCAATTACACCCAATTACACTGTGGTGTGCTGTTGTACAGAAAAGCTGACACAAAACTTAAAGCCTGATCAACAGGCTTTATTCCACTTAAAGTCCCTGCTGCAGTTAGCTGTAGCTCTGAGTGACTGACCTCGAGGAGCTGGATGTGACTTATATCCCGGCAGTTGACAGCCGACCGGGGTGGGACTTGGTCCATTCAGGTCAGCTGATTGACAGCCGGCCAGGTGTGGTCTGTCCTCCGGTGATCTTCCTGCAGGTACACAGGTCGTCCCCTGCAGTAGGCTACTGGTGTATCACCACATTCACCCCCTTCTTTAAAATTGTCCCTGTGTGGGGGGGGGGGGGGTGGGGGGAGGTTACATCCAATGTTCCGCAAGCCCCAAACATATATACATATTTAAAATTTAGAAGGTCCGGCAACTATCGAGGTCTCTGTGACCATTGCAGGGTTGGCTCTTGGTCAAGGGTCGATGAGGGTAAGCGGGGGCTAGTCGGGGGGTTGGGGTGGGGGCCAGAGCGGCTGGCGTGGTGTAGTGCGGTGGGGTCACTGGGGCAGCCAGAGTTGGAGGAAGTGTGAGGCGATGGATGGGTGGGGGGGGCGGGGTCGTACCCCATGGTTTGGGTGTGTCCAAGGTGCCCGGGGTCGGGAAGGCGAGGAAGGCCGATGTGGTCATATGTCCAGGACAGGGGAGGTGCGTTGGGCCACCATGATCCTGGGGCAATGGAGGCTGTGGTGCTGCAGTGGATGCTCCTGGTGGTGCCAGGTCCCTGGTTGAGATGGTGTCCTCCCTGCTGCTGGGGTACCTAACGTAGGCATAATTGTGGTTGATGTGTAGGAGGAACACCTGCTTGACCAGGGTTCGGCCTGTGGGCCTGCACATGTCTATGCAGGAGCACCGGTCCCAGAGACGTGGGCCATGCTGGGAGTGAGATTCCAGTCACTGATTTCCTGGAGAACAAAAACAGGCATTCGTGAGGGGTTCATTGGTAGCCATGCACAGGTGCGACCTGATGGCATGGAGCACCTTGGGGAGGGTGTCCTACCAGTACTCTACGAACCAGCCCTTGGACTTAAGAGCTAGGAGGACTGCCTTCCAGATTACCCTTTTTTCACGCTCTACCTGCCCATTACCCCTCGGGTTGTAACTAATCGTGCGACTAGTTGAGATGCCCCTTGCAGTCAACTACTGGCACAGCTCCTCACTCATGAAGCTGGACCCCCAGTCAGCTGTGGATGAACGCGGGGTAGCTGAACAGAGTGATGATCTGTGTCAGTGCCCTGACGATGGTGGTCGTGGAGTTGTCTGGGTATGGGATGGAGAAGGGAAAGTGGGATTACTCATCTATCACTGCGAGGAAATTGACATTCCAATTTGTGGAAGGCAGGGTGTCCTTGAAGTCTATGCTGAGGTGCTTGAATGGCCGGGTGGCCTTTATGACGGGGGTCTGGGGCAGGAAGAAGGAGCGGGGCTTGCATTCTGTGCAGACCTGGCATGCCTCAGTTATGGTCCTGACGTCCTGGACGGTGTATGGGAGGTGTCGGGACTTGATAAAAAGATAAAGGCACGTGACACAGGGTGATAGAGGGACTTGCGCAGGGCCTGCAGCTGGTCGTCGTGGAGCGATGTGCAGAGAGGACGTCGGGGGAATCATTAAACTTCCCCAGGCGATACTGGATGTCATAGCTGTACATGGCTAGCTCAACTCTCCAGTGCAAGATCTTATCGTTCTTGATCTTGCCTTTGTGTGTGGTGCTAAACATGAACACCACTGCATGCTGGTTGGTGAGGAGGGTGAATCTCCTGCCAGCCAAGTAGTGGTGAAAGTTGCGGACTGCTTCCACGATCGCCTGGGCCTCCTTTTCAATGCCAGAGTGCCCTAGCTCGGAACCGTGGATGGTTCTGGAGAAGAAGGTGACAGGGTGCCCCTCCTGATATAAGGGTAGCAGTGAGGGCCATATCAGAGGCATCGCTCTCCACCTGGAACGGGGAGTCCTCATCCACGGCATGCATCGTGGCATCCACGATGTACTGCTTGATGCGTGTGAAGGCTTCCTGAAAGGTGGTGGCCTGGGACAGAAGGCAGACCTTGCCGAGAAGCAGGGAATTCACTGCAAGTAGTATGAGAAAAGGCCAAGCCACCTGCGGAGGGCTTTGAGCGTGTGGGGAAGGGGCAGCTCCATTAAAGGGCGCATCCGTTCTGGATCCAGGCTGTTAAAACCATGTGCCATGATGTACCCCTGGATGGTGAGGCTGGTTGTGCTGAACAAGCACTTCTCTTTATTGTACATGAGGTTCAGCTCCTTGGCCGTCCAGAGAAATCTCTCCAGGTTAGCATCGTGGTCCTGCTGGTTGTGGCCGCAGATGGTAACATTATCCAGGTACAGGAAGGTCGCCTTTAATTTGTGCTGGTCTACCATGCAATCCATCTCCCACTGGAAGACGGAGACCCCGTTAGTGACCCCAAATGGAACTCAGTGGAATTGGTAGAGGCGCCTGTCTGCCTTGAAGGCAGTGTAGGGTTTTTCCCGCAGGTGGATGGGGAGTTGGTGATAGGCTGACTTCAGGTCAATTGTGGAGAAGACCTGATAGTGGGCTATCTCGTTGACCATGTTGGCTATCCTCGGTAAGGGGTAGGCATCCAGCTGGGTCTACTAGTTGATGATCTGGCTGTAATCTATGACCATCCTCGGCTTACTGCCCCACTTTGACCACCACGACGTGGGCTCTCCATGGGCTGTTGCTGGGTTCTACGACACCTTCTGCCAGAAGCTGCTGCACCTCTGCCTTGATAAAGTTTCTATCAGCTCTGCAATAGCACCTACTTTTGGTGGCCATTTGCTCACAGTCTGGCATGAAGTATGCAAGGAATGTGGGGGGCAATGCCCAATGTGGAAAGGCCACAGGTTGGCCGGAGCTGGTTGAAAAGCTCACTGTGGAGCGTGAGTGGAGGTAGGGGACCCCAAAGGCAAGGATGATGCTCTGCAGGGGACACTGTAAGTCTAAGGCTAGGAGGACTGGGGCGCAGAGTTTGGGCTTGACCAGGGGCCTGAACCCAGTGTATGTCTCCCCCTCCACAGTCAGATAGGCGGAGCAGCACCCAAGGGTGTTAATGGTTCAGTCATGGGTGGCAAAGGCAATAGAGAAGGTGGTGGGATGGATTTTGAGTTTCAGAGAGTGGGCCACGTTCGGGTGAATGAAGCTCTCGGTGCTGCCACTGTTGAGTAGGCACTTTGTTACCTGCCTGTTGATCTCGACAACCATCATGGAGTGCCTGAGGCCATGAAGGATGTCTCTGGACAGTGTGGTGGCCGCTAGGTCCATCTTGGGGTCCGAGTCGCAATTCCCCAATAGTGGAGGTGAGTTATGGATGGTGTTGAACTCTGCAGGTATGAGATGCAGTGGGTGGTGATCAGCGGCATCCACAGGCATGGGATGCGTTTGAAGGACAGCCTGGTCAGCGCCCCTTTTGACCATGTCATCATCGTCATCATCAGTGCTGGTGAGATTGGCAGTGTGTGCGTTGTAGGCCTGGGAGGCCCCGAGTGGCTGTGGTGGCTGAGCCCACCCTGCCTAAGATAGCAGCACCGTGTGGCGGTGGCATGGCTGGCCTTCTTCTTTGGCTGGGTGACATCATGCCAATGTCTGCCCATGCCGGTGATGTTGTCACGGGTGGCGGAAGTGACATCTCTCCATTTTGCGGAAGTAACATCATTGTAGTCCGCGGATATAGTGTTTTAGCGGGGTGGTGCTGGCATGGCCTGGGACTGGTCTGGACACATGGTGAGCACGCAGCGATCATTGTTGGTGAGGCTGGAAGTAGGGCTACCGAGGCTGTGGAAGCCGGAAGTCGCTGCGGGAGCAATAGCATCACCCAGCAATCACACATGGCCGGGACCGGCAGGGAGGGGTGTTGGTTGTAGAGGGCCGCTGAGCTGCTGGCAAGCTTAGAAAGGCATGCCTTAGCGTAGTGGCCTTTCTTGCCGCATTTCAAGCAGAATTGGTTCCTGGCCGGGCAGTTTTGTCTTGACTGCCGATCCAACCCACATTGAGACCAACAGTACTTACAAGGGCTTGGGGCACCCGCTGAAGCAATGCTCTCATCCACCAGCTAGTTTTGGGCCACAGCTGCATTCTGTGCTGTCCACAAGGAGACCTGGGGGAATCTGGAGTCAAAGGCTTCGGTGTGTAGAACTGCTGCCTCCAGGGATTGGACTTCCTCTGCAGTTTTGGCTAGGGAATAAATATTGTCCTGCAGTAGCTTCTGCCTGATGGATCTTGAGTGCAGACATAGGAACATAGGAACATAGGAAGTAGGAACAGGAGTAGGCCAAAAATGGCCCATCGAGCCTGCTCCGCCATTCAATACGATCATGGCTGATCTAATTTATGACCTAACTCCTCCTACCTGCCTTCTCCCCATATCCCCTAATTCCTCTATCATGTAAAAATTTATCTAACCGAATTTTAAATATGTTTAATGAGGCAGCCTCAACCACTTACCTGGTTAGAGAATTCCAAACATTCACTACTCTCTGGGAAAAACTATTTTTCCTCATCTCTGTCCTAAATCTACTCCCCCGAATCTTGAGACTGTGTCATCTCATTTTAGTTTCCCAGCCAGCTCAAAAAACCTTCCTACGTCTATCCTATCCATGCCCTTCATAATCCTATATGTTTCTATAAGATCTCCAACGCAACCTCGGACGCAGGCATCCCTGATCAGCCTTTCAACTTCTTTTTTGGTCACCCTGGGTTCGGCCATGCACGGTCGGGCCAACTCCCAGGTAGGACTTGGCAGTCTCTTCGGGCTGCTGTGGACAAATACTTAGATGGTACCTTGCGATGACCATGTTTGTGGGAGGTTTGTACCTGGTTTCTAGGGTGTTCATTGCTTCAGAGTACTCGGTGCAGCTTCGAGTGAAGTAAGATGAGCCTTTTCCTGTTGGAGGCTAGGACGTTGGGGTGTGCCTCAATGATGGCTTCAAACATGTGCATCCAGATTTCAAAGTGTACTTGTGCTTCCGGGTGACATGGGTGGACTTTGAGGCTCCAGGCGCTTAAGAGCTTCTCCACAGCAGCTTAAATTTTATAACCATGTAACAATTTACACCACAGAAACAGGCCACATCAGCCTTTCTAGTCTGAACCGATTTACGTGAAACTCCAATAGTTCCACCTACCCACTCCATTGCCCATAACCCTCCAATTTTCTCACATCCATATACTCATCTAACATCCTCTTAAATGACAGAACTGACCCTGCCGCAACTACCTCTTCCGTTAGATCATTCCACTCAGCCACCACTCTCTGAGTGAAGAAGCATCCCCTTATATAACTCCTAAAGTTTTGCCCCCTAATCCTTAACTTATGACCCCTTGTTCCAATCTTCCCTACCCACAGGGGAAAGAGCCTATTCACATCTACTCTATCTATTTCCTTCATAATTTTAAATACCTCTATCAAATCCCCTCTCAACCTTCTATGCTCCAACAAATAAAGTCCCAGTCTACTCAATCTTCCTCCGTATTCTAGATACTGCAATCCAGGCAACATTTTTGTAAACCTTCTTTGCACCTTCTCTACCTTATTTATATATTTCCTATAATTTGGAGATGAGAACTACACACAATACTCCAAATTTGGCCTCACCAAAGTGGAATTTAAGTGGAATAAATTGTGGTGTGGTCGTACAGATAAGCGGACACAAAACTTTAAAAACTGATCAACAGGCTTTATTTCACTTAAAGTCCCTGCTGCAGTTAGCTGTAGCTCCGAGTGACTGAACTTGAGGAGCTGGATCTAGCTTATATCCGGGTGGATGATTGGCAGCTGACCGGGTGGGACTTGGTCCATTCAGGTCGGCTGATTGACAGCCAGTCAGATGTTGTCTTGTCCTTGAGTGCTCTTCCTGCAGGTACACAGGTCGCCCCCTGCAGTAGGGTAGTGGTGTATCTTCGCATACACCCAATTGACCTACACCAGTGGTATGTTTCGAATGGAGAGAGGAAACCAGAGCACCCAAAGGAAACCCACGGAGACACGGGGAGATGTACAAACTCCTTACAAACAGCATTGGGTTCGAACCCTGATGTGAGAGCAGGGGAATCAATAAAATAGACCACCGCTACACCATCATGAAAACGTATACCAACCCATATAACGATCGCACATCAGCAAGTCTGATCACATGGCTGTGTTCCTACTCACAGTGTACAAGCAGAGACTGAAGACCACAGCACCAATGGTGAAGACGGTGAAGATGGTGTCACCGACTTCAATAAGACCTGTGTGAATGAATGTGTGCCCACGCGCACATACTGGGTATTCCTCAACCAGAAACCCTGGATGAATCAGAGAATTTGCAACCTGCTGAGGGTGAGAACAAGGGCATTGAAGGCGAGGAATTGGGATCTTTACAAGAAGCCCAGGTATGGCCTGCGGAAGGCCATCTCTGAAGCAAAGTGGCAATTCCGGAGGAAGCTAAAGACAGAGAAATACATGCCATCTGTGGCAAGGAGTGCAGGCCATTACAGCATGTAAAGCGAGAGTGAACACTATAGATGGCTGTTATGCTTCATCACCCGATGACTGAACACCTATGCCACTTTGAGAAGAAGAACCAAACAGTGCCTACTAGAATCTCTGAAAAGGCTGAGGACCAAGTGATATCTGTTTCTGAGGGTGATATCAGTATATCATTCAAGTTATTTGTGTTTTATCAAATCAGCTCTTTCTCTGGTTATAAATTAAACCTTCATAAAAGTGATTTTTTTTTCCAGATTAATATGCAGGCCTCTATCTACATTTAAGTTCCATTAAATATTGTTAGAGATAATTTCACATACTTAGGTGTTAAAATTGCAAAACGATTTAAAGATTTATATAAACTCAAATTTTTTTTTGCTTTATTTGAGTACATGAGATTGTTTTTCTTTTCCCAGACGGACTCCTTTAACAGTTAAAATGATAATATTTCTCAAGTTTTTATATTTACTTCAAGTGATTCTGGTTTTCAACCCAAAATGTTATTTTAATAATATTGGCTCAAAATTTCTTCCTTTATTTAGAAGAACAAAAACCCTAGAATTAGTACATTGACAAAGATTGTAAAAAAGATGGAGGTGTGGCCTTACCTAATTTTAAATTATATTATTGGGGTGCTAATACTCGCTAAAACTTTTTGCATTTTTTTATTCTGATAAATTGGATAATCCATTATGGATAGGTTTAGAATTGAGATCTATACAGCAGTATTCAGTGGCCTCTTTATTGGGCGACTCTCTTCCATTTAGCTTTACCAAGATCAATAGGAAGATATCTAATCCAATACATAAATTGTGAATCTGGTTCCAATATATGATTTTTTAAAATTTAAAAAACGTTGTCTTATCTAGTGCTATCTCACATAATTACTTTATTCAACCATTAATAATTGACCAATCTTTCTCTATATGGGTCTTGTTTATTTTGCAAATTTAATTAAGGAAGGTTATTTAATGTCTTTTGAACAGCTTGCAAGTAAATATGACTTAACAAATACTCATTTTTTTTAGATATTTACAGATTAGAAATTTCTTAAATTTACTGGATTTTCCATTTGTATATCCACCTGATTTAGTTGATAATATTTTTCAATTGAATCCTTCTCAAAAAGGATTAATTAGCATTATATTTGATAGATCATTAAAATTACATCCAGTACTTCACAATAAGATTAAAAAGGCTCTGGAATTGGAACTTGCAAGATCATTATCTGAAGATCTCTGGGACAAGATTTTTAAACTGGTGAATATATCTTCAATATGTACCCAACCTTCATTAATCCAGTTAAAAGTGGTGCATCGGGTTCACATGCCAAAAGGTAAATTGGCTAGTATTTTTTCTAATATTAACCCTATCTATGACAGATGCAAATCTGAAATTGTTAAATTGACACATTTTTTGGTCTTGTTCATCCTTACAAATCTACTGGAAATAATTTTTTTATATCTTTTCAACCATACACCAGGTGGAGCTATGACCCAATCCAATAACTTCTCTTTTCAGGGTTATTGACCCAGACATAGAGAGTTTTTTCTGTACCTGCACAACAGGTTGTGGCCTTCTCTATATTGTTGGATAGAAGCTCCATCTTATTGAAATGGAAAGACTCCAGACCTTTAGACCTCCAACAGTGTCTTGGCTAAGCCTAGAAAAAAAATATATATCATGTATTTGATTCATTGGTGAAACTTCAAGATACATGGTGACCTTTTATGTCTCATTTTCATATGATGTAAATGTTTCTAATGCGATTAGATGCATTTACTCTTCCAGATGAGATATAGTCTTACCTTTGTTTTTTGATTTACAGTAGGAACCAAAAACTACAAAATATATGTAACCTTTGGGATAAGCTGCTCAGCTTTTTTTGTTGTAAGCTTTTTTAAATTAGAGTAGGTTAAATGGACTGGAGGGCAGACTGAGTTTATCCTGTTTGAACAAATATGTGATATATTTTCAGTTATTTTCCCTTTTCTTCATTGTATTGTATTTCTTACAAAAAACAATTAAAAAGATTTTTTTTTAAACTTAATTCAAGAGCATGAACCCTTGCAAGACATCAGGCCCTGATGGCACACCAGGCATGGTTCTGAAAACCTGTACCAACCAACTTCCCACCTACTTCAAAAGGGCATCAATTATCTTGGTACCCAAGAAAGGTAGTGTGAGTTGCCTCAACAACTACCACCCAGAAGCACTAATATCTATTGTGATGAAATGCTTTGAGAAGCTGGTCATAGCCAGAATCAACATGAACCTAAGCAAAGATCTGGACCTGCTGCAATTCACCTATTGTCACAATCGCTCCATAGCAGATACAATATCGCTAGCTCTCCACTCAGCTCTAGATCACCTCGAAAAAAGCAATTCATACATACAGCTGCTCTTCATCAACTACAGCTCAGCCTTCAATACCTCAGTGTTGGTCAAGAAGCTACAAACTCTAGGCCTCTGAACTCCACCCCCGCTCCCCCACACCCCCTGCAATTGGAACCTTGACTTTCTCATCAGAGGACCACAGTCAGTACAAATTGGAAATAATGTCTCCTCCTCGCTGATCATCAACGCAGGCACACACCAAGGATGTGTGCTCAGCCCACTGCTCTACTCATTATACACCCATGACTGTGTGGCCAGGCACAATTCCAATGCTATCTACAATTTGCTTATGACACCACAGTTGTCGGCAGAATCACAAACAGCAATGAGGAAGTGCACAGGAGGGAGATAGATCAGCTCGTTGAATGGTTTAATGACAACAACCTTGTGCTTAACATTTGGCAAACCAAGGAGATAATTGTGGACTTCAGGAGGAAGTCATGGGAACACAACCCAGTTTTCAACAAGGGCTCAGTAGTGAGAGGGTCAAGAACTTCAAATTCATGGGTATCAAGATCTCTGAGGTTCTGTCCTGGAGCCACCATGTTGATGCAATCACAAAGAAAGGTTACTAGTGGCTATACTTTGTGAGGTGCCTGAGGAGATTTGGTATGTCATCAAAGACTCTCATAAACTTCTACAGTTGTACCATGGAGAGCATTCTGGCCAGTTGAATCACTGCCTGATATGAATGCGCCAACTCTCCAGACAAGAATAAACTCCAGAAGGTTGTTAACTCGGCCTGCGACATCACAAGCACCAGACTTCACTCCGTCGAGGACATCTACATGATGCAGTGTCTTTAAAAAGTAGCTTATTTCCTCAAAGACCCCCACCACCCAGGCCATTCCCTCCACTCTGCTACCATTGGGAAAAAGGTACAGAAGCCTAAAGATGAGCACTCAACGACACAATGATGGCTTCTTCGCCACTGCCATCAAATTCCTGAATAATCAATGAACCAAAGACACTGCCTTACTTTTCATGCACTATTTTTTTTTATTTTTTAGTAATGTTGTAAGATAGTTATAACATGCTACAAAACACCGAATTTCATGTCTTGTTCATGACCATAAATTCTGATTCTGATTGCTGGCGCTAGAACAGCATTGCGCTAACTGCGACTCTCTCCATGCTGATACAGCCTGAACCAAAACTATTTGATTCATTAAATAATGATAAGAACTCAAAGCTCTGGCTACTCTACCCTAAGTTTCATAGAGCATCTGATGCCACAATGGTTAAAATCAGTTGAATGAGAATATCCCAAGTTTTAACCTCAGACTGAAGATTTCACCTGCAACCTCTATCTCTGTATTTCTCGCTTACTTCCTGGATCAACTCACGGATCCATAAAGAAGATTCAGTGTTAATGTAGTCTATCTGTGAATTTACACTACATTTGGTTTGTCACGTTCCTTGTCTGATATTCAGTATCAGTTGGGAATTCGTGCTCCTCGGGCTGGAAGAAGATGCTGACATTCTCCAATGTCTGTACAGCTACGTTAGGGAAGATTTAGCACCAGGATCAAAACCAATGTTAACCAAATAGAGGATTGACAATCTGGCTTTACCTCCGTAGTCTTATATTCTGGCATGAAATGAGCCATCACAATCAGCCAGATTTTGATTGATGTCTGGGGCAAGAATTGAACTGCCACTCAGGCAGTTATAAAGCACTGAAGTTAACAATGTCAATAAGCTGATTGGAGTTTAATCTTTGAGAAACTTTCCAAATTCTTTGTGTCATTTGCTTATTAAGGCAAAGTTTCGATGTGATTACTAAGTCAAGATGCTGAATGTTACTAATTGAAGAAGTTAGGTACTCTGATAGAAGAAGGACTTGGGCAACATCATGATCAATACTTCTGAATAGCTTCAGAACCACAATATTGATTTTGCCTTCTTTGTGCTGAAGATAACATGCAATTTGTCCACCCACTGGCTCCTTCTCTCTGTAGCAGCCTTCAGACCCTACTTGTCTTGCAGATAGTGAGTTAACTATGCAGCACAGGGTACAATAAAGGAAACATCATTTCTGATGAAGCTTTCTACAAAATAGAACCAAGGTCAAGCAGATTTCACTGAAAACTTTCCTTACACGAGAACAAATAAATGTTAATTATTGTTTGTCTCCCTAAAAATAATTGCTAAGCAAATTTAACACCAAAATCTCATAAAAATCAACCTCCTAGTGAAGGCTAAGTGATATTTATTACCAAAGGCTCTGGAATGGTTTGTGGATACTGATGTCAAAAAGAATCCTTCCATTCTGCAAAATAGATTAAATGATTAGCTTCATCTTAAATCTGTCAGGAACCAATTCCAAATGTCTTACACTGCAATATCTATGAAGGATATTCAGGAAGCACTACTCATGGATGATGCTCAATTAGAGGTTACATCTGTAAGGATATTACAATCTAACCCTTCATCTGCTGCAGTAACAACAATGAACTCACATTCATATTTCTTTGTTGATGCCAATTGCCAACTCCATTCCATGCTAGAACCAAATTCTATTTCATTTTTTAAAAATATTTTATTTATTTTTTTCATACACGTAATTAATGAACATTTAAATAAAACAGTAATGATTAAGTTTAAAAAATTACAATGGTTACATGATGGTATTTACCCCGCCTTTGCCCTCCTCTCCCTCCCTCCCTATACCCTCCTCCCACACAAAAACTATACAAAAAATTTAAGTGAGATATATAGTTATATGAAGTATAGAAAAGAAAGAAGAAAATAGTTTCCTGGATTGCTCAAAGGATTGGTTCGCACACTGGAATCCCACAGTATCTGTATGGTCATTTTAGGGGAGAGGATTAACACAGGTCTTAAGAGTCCAGAAGTACATTTTTACCCCTAAACTTTGCATATACAGGCTCCAAATTTGCAAAAAAAGTTAGTGTATTTATTTATTAAATTCTATGTACTTTTCTGAAAAGCAATATAATTTAAATTTTCGTATTCCATCTCTCCATACCTAAATAGACGTCTGATTTCCAAGTCACTGCAATATATCTTCTTGCCACTGCTAATGCTATTTTGACAAATTTCATTTGGTACATTGATCATTTCAACTTAGGTCTTATTGCTTCTATATTTCCCAATAAAAATTTTGTGGAAATAGGGTACCTGTAATTTGCTCTAAAAATTTCCCATGTCCACCCAAAAAGGCCTTCCTTTAGTACATGACTAAGTTGAATGTAAAAAAATTGTTCCTGTCTCTTCACCACATCTAAAACATTTATCTGATAAATCTGATTTAATTCTATTCAATTTTTGCAGCATTAAATATAATCAATGCAGGTAATTAATATATTGTAAACCTCCTGATTCATATTTTCATATTAATCTTTCTATAGAAATTCTTGACATTTTACCTTTTCAAAGACATTTCCTTACATGTTTATTTAATTCTTGAAAAAAACTTTTATGGTAATAATATTGGTTAGCTTTGAAAAAGATATTGTATTCATGGAAAAATATTCATCTTAATAAAGTTAACCCTTCCCACTAACGTTATTGGCAAGATCATCTATTTTGTTAAATCTTCAACTTTAAGCAGTGGTGAGTAATTCAGTTTATATAGATTGTTTAAATTATTATCTTTAATTAGAATTTAAAAATATATTGATTCCTATGCTTATGGAAATGTTAGATTAAGCATCAAAAAATAATATTCTTCCAGATTAATTTTCAATACCAAAAATTATTGTGATACCAAAGAAAGACAGAGATCTTTTAAATCCTTATTGTATAGACCTATCTCATTATTAAATGCAAACTACAAAATTCTTGCCAAAATATTGGCAAATAGAGTTACTAAATTAATAAACATGGATCAGACAAGATTTGTGAAAAAGAGTCAATATGCAGACAATGTGGCTAGGCTAATTAGTATTATACATTCAGCACAAAGAAGGAAAGAGCTGCATCTAGCAGTGGCTCTTGATGCAGGAAAAGTGTTTGATAGACTGGAGGGGGACTTCTTGTTTAAATTGCTAGATACATTTGGGGCTGGTCAAACTTTTATAAACTGGATTAAAGCACTATATAATAACCCTGAAGCAAAAGTAGTAACTAATGGGCAAATGTCTGCTCCATTTCAATTGGTGAGATCTAGCAGACAAGGTTGTCCCTTATCCCCTGTTCTGTTTACCTATAGAGCCACTGCCAGAGATAATTAGGAGTGACTTAGAAATTAAGGGGTTCAAGGTCAGTCAGGAAGAGTATAAAATTAGTTTAATGCAGATGATGTTTTAATATATCTAACGGAACTTGAATCTTCTTACAGAAACTACATCTAAATTTGGAAGAATATGAGAGTTTTCAGGTTATAAAATAAATTGGGACAAAAATGAAATGATGCTCCTTACACAAGATTATAGCCATTGTCGAAGAATACTCAATTTAAATGGCCAAAAGAGGTGATCAAATATTTAGGGATTTGGTATTTAACTTTCTGAAGATCAGTTCAGTGTCCACTATGGGACAATTGGTGTGGTGAGCCCTGATGAGATTTAATTATATTGTAAGTTCTGCAAATGATTGGATGATAAACAAAAAAAGTCTTTGCTTGCCACAGCACAGGTTAGACAGCTGAAATGTGAGTGCTATTTATTTGATGTCTGCATCAATGGAACAATGGTGTTATGATGGCAGGCAACAGAAGATTATAAAAGAGATTAATTCGGATGTTTACAGGAGTAGGAATTGCTTCCTTTACTTGTGTTCATTTTTTTCTCTCTCGGTAGCTGTGGAGCATCTTGTTCGATTTTATTGACTACAAGTTAAAGTGAGCAAAATTGATTCTTTAAGTCTTTTCAATAATTGAATCAACTCATGAAAATTTGGAATAATGTAAAGGGTTGTGCAGCAGTTGATATATCAGAAGAAAAACAATGGAGCTTTTTACTTCTGTGAGTGTAAGACACATAATTTAACTGAAAACATTTTGGTTCCTGCCTCACCAGGAATTCAAAGATATGGTTAAAATAATTGAAGAACATGAGCGCCCACCCACCCCAATCCCCACCTCCACCCCAGCCCAAGTTCAACAGTGCAAAAGAAGAGATTTAGCAGCAGCAATAGTAAACAGTTAATTCTGTAACAGTCTTCATAGGAAATCTGAGGCAATGGATGAACGTGCTTTATATAGGTCGGTACAACATCATGGGCCAAAGGATCTGTGCTGTAATGTTCTATGTTCTGATACAAATCTGGAAGATTGCTACAGGAGAATGTGGGTTGTAGAATTCTGGGTGTGTATATTCAATAGATTTTGCTTCGTGAGAGGAAACTGAATTCCAACCAGGCAGTTAATGTTGCCTAGCTGTGGAAATGATGGTGAAGGAAGTATAGTTTTTGCTTCATCACACAGCAAAGACTTATGTTTTACAAGCAAGTTCTGTGGTATATATGGGGAAAAGGATGAACCACTTAAAGTGGAAATATTAGCATAGAGACTTGAGACAAAGAACTAGAGACATGGGGAGTCTCTATACAGTAATGGTGTTGTCAAAGGATAACTGTCAATAGTTTACTTCAAACTAAAACAAGATCAAGCAACAGTAACCTAGTGCTTAGCACAATGCTATTACAGCATGAGCAACCCAGGTTTGAATTAGCCATTGATCACAAGGACTTTGTCCATTCTCCCTGTGAGTTCCCAAAAACACCCCCCTTCCCCCCCCCCCCCACCTGCCATGTTCTAGTTTCCTACATGTTTCAAAGACACACATTCAATAAGAAAATTGGTCATATGGGTGTAATTGGGTGGCATATGGTCATGGAGATGAAGGGCCTGTTTCTCTATGAAACTAAGCAAGGCATAATGAATTGGGAATAAAATTAAGGGGCAATATGCATGAGAGCTAGTTGGATTTTATCTTACATGATGGTTATAACGTCCTCCCCCCCCTCTCTCCCAACTCCGCATCCCCCTCCCCTCTTAAAGAATAATATATGTAAATAAAGAATTATAAATAGTATAAAAAAGATAGAAGAAGTAATGTAGTATCCTGGACTTCCCAGAGTACCACCCCCAACACCCTGGAATTCTACAGATTTTATGAGGACATTTTCACATACAAAATTTTAGTGAAACTTTCCATCACCTGTAAACACTAAAGATAATATAATTTTGGTACTAATATTGCAGCATCGGAGATGTGAGAGCAGGAATGCAAACAACATTGGCACTAAAGATAGAACTAGGGCAACAGTGATGTGTGAGGTTAGAGTGAGACATGATAGCAGTGAAACAAAGCTCCCTCTCCTGGCCATTCCATGACCAGGAAGTGTTGATGAGTCTTTGACCTGAATGGTCACTGTTTCTCTTTCTACAATACTGTCCAGACCCTGCTAAGTATTTCCAGAATTTTATGTTTGTGTTTCAAACTTGGTAAGTCATAACTGATCAACAAAGATAAAGTTTAGAGAGAAACCAGAGGCAAGAAGCAACTGACTATATCAGCTGTTCCTATCAAGTACCTATTGGCTCTTCGAGTTGAAATTAGAAATCAAATTTCACTTGAAGGACGGTGCCACACCTTGATTTTTTGAAATATGACCTATACCTTATGATATTAAGGTTGCTAAAAAGCTGAACAAACTACAGCAAGCAGATACCATTGAGCCAGCTGAGATTAGTCTGTACCAGTTATTTCAGAAGTGAAGACCGCTACAATTCTAGACATATTGTATCATATGCTCACCAGAAGATGCAGTGCCTTGTTTCTGTGATGTCATCTGTAGCAAATGTTAATGGTAAGAGGAAAGCTAGAGACAAAATTGGTCCCTTAGAAAATCAGAGTGGAAAACTGTGTGTGGAACCTAGAGAAATGGGGGAGATATTGAACAGTTTCTTTTCTTCGGTATTCACTAAGGAGAAGGATATTGGGAGATGTGGGATAAAAAAAGCAAATTGGGTAAATATGGGGAATATAGAGATTACAAAAGGTGTAGTTTTAAGGCTTTTGAAGAATATAAAGGTGGATAAGTCTCCGGGACCAGACGGGATCTTCCCCAGGACATAGAGAGAAGTGAAGGAGGAAATAGCAGAGGCTCTGGCGGTAATTTTTCAAATGTCATTAGATATGGGGATAGTGCCGGAGGATTGGCGCATTGCGCATGTGGTTCCGTTATTTAAAAAGGGTTCAAGGAGGAAGCCTGGCAACTATCGGCCTGTAAGTTTGACGTCTGTGGTAGGTAAATTAATGGAGAAAATTCTTAGAGATAGTACTTATAAACATCTGGATAGACAGGGTCTGATCAGGAGCACTCAACATGGATTTGTGGGAGGAAGGTCATGTTTGACCAATCTGATTGAATTTTTTGAAGAGGTGACTAGGAATGTGGATGAGGGTAGCGCAGTGGATGTTGTCTATATGGACTTCAGTAAGGCCTTCGATAAGGTACCACATGGAAGGTTAGTTAGGAAGGTGCAGTCTTTAGGTATAAATTTTGAGATAGTCAAATGGATTGAACATTGGCTGAAAGGGAGAGGCCAGAGAGTGGTAGTGGATAATTGTCTGTCAGGTTGGAGGCCGGTGACCAGTGGTGTGCCTCAAGGATCTGTATTGGGCCCATTGTTGTTCGTTATATACATTAATGATCTAGATGATGGGGTGGTGAATTGGATTAGTAAATATGCAGACGATACTAAGATAGGTGGAATAGTGGATAATGAAGAAGGTTTTCAAGGATGACAGAGGGATTTGGGCTGCTTAGAAAAGTGGGCTGAAAAATGGCAGATGGAATTTAATGCTGATAAGTGTGAGGTGCTTCATTTTGGTAAGAAGAATCAGAATAGGACATATGTGGTAAATGGGAGAGCACTGAGGAATACAGAAGAGCAGAAAGATTTAGGAGTGACGGTACATCGTTCCCTGAAGGTAGAAACTCACGTGAATAGGGTGGTGAAGAAGGCTTTTAGTATGCTGGCCTTTATCAATCATTGCATGGAATATAGGAGTTGGGAGGTGATGTTGAGATTGTATAAGACGTTGGTGCGGCCTAATTTGGAGTTCTGTGTGCAGTTCTGGTCGCCTAATTATAGGAAGGATATAAGCAGAGTGGAGAGAGTGCAGAGAAGGTTTACCAGAATGTTGCCTGGGTTTAAGCATCTGGAGTATGGGGAGAGATTGGACAGATTGGGTCTTTATTCTTTGGAGCGTAGAAGGTTGAGAGGGGATTTGATAGAAGTATTTAAGATTATGAAAGGGATAGACAGAATGGATGTGGATAGACTATTTCCGTTAAGAGGAGGAAAGTTTAAAACAAGAGGACATGAGTTAAGAATTAAGGGGCAGAGGTTTAGAGGTAACATGAGAGGGAACTTCTTTACTCAGAGAGTGGTAGCTGTGTGGAATGATCTTCCGGGAGAAATAGTGGCGGCGGAGTCAATTGTATTATTTAATAAAAGGTTGGACAGGTATATGGATGAGAGGAAGATGGAGGGTTATGGGCATTGTGCAGGGAGGTGGGATTAGAAAGGGGTGTTTGGTTCGGTGCGGACTAGAAGGGCCTAATGGCCTGTTTCCGTGCTGTAATTGTTATGTTATGTTATGTTAAATGGTCTTTCTTCCTCACCTCATATTTGATTTTTGGTTCAAGTGGAGTCAAATCACAACCATGTTGGCTTGTACCATGTTCTGTCGTAATTGAGTCAAACTCGAATCAATTGGACAAAGGTTCAGAACTATACTTAGAAATAATCTGTCCTGCTTTTCTCCAAAGATACAAACATTTATTTGGGATAACTCTGGGGATGTCTCAAGAGGACACTGGATAATTTGATTCAAGGTCTGTCATGGTCAAAGGCTATCAGATGATATCATGGTGACTTGGAAGAGAGTGCCATAACACCAAGAGACTTTAAAAGGTGTTCTTTGACAATTGAGAAGAGGGATTATACTTGACTGTATTTTGCACCAATTTGATTAGAGGATAGACTCTAAAGGACTCCTTCCAACCTGAGAACCGTATTAATGTTAGATACACCAAATCCATGCAACTTAAAAGAATCTCAGTGGATGATTTCTGCCAACTTATGAATGCTGCCTGACCTGTTGTGTTCTCCCAGCATTTTGTGTGTTGCTCCAATGTTCCAGCATCTGTAGTCTCTCCTGTTTACCTCCGTTTGGCTGCTCCACTGCAAAGTCTCTTCAAGGTACACAATCATGAAGAAGTTTTCCTCCTCTCTTCAATGGGAGTTCTGTGAAAGTCTCTCTCACTGCTTCCATTCTGTGATCCCTACTGTTCTCAAGCTATCACCTGGCAGCATGTCCTCCTGCCCCTCCCCACCTCCACCCCCACCCTTTTATTTGCCTGAAACAGTGACTGTATAATTGCCTTCTATGGATACTACCTGACCCGTTGAGTTTCCCCAGCATTAATATGTTGCTCCAGTTTTTCAGCATTTTTTTTTAATATTTTATTTAGAAATGTTTCCATACATGTAATTAATAATCAGTATACAATAAAATAAGTATTCCAACTAAAACATTTCATTCATTACATGATGGTTATAACCTCTCCCCTTCCCTCTTTCCCAACCCCTCATCCTCCCCCCCACTCTTAAAGAATAATATATGCATATAAAGAATTATATATAGTGTAAAAAAGACAGAAGTAAAAGATAGAAGAAATAATGTAGTATCCTGGATTGTCGCGAGTACCACCCCAAACACATTGGAATTCCACAGATTTTATGAGAACATTTTCAATTTTAGGAAGAAGACCAACACAGGACTTCCCCATTCTTCCCATTTCTTCCCCATTCCCTCCACTTGTTCCCTTTTTGCCATTGTAAACCAGACTTACTTCCCTCCCCCACCTGATTCCATTTGTCCATTGTCCATGACTGGGTTTCTTCTCTCCTGTTTTACATGTATTATCTCCTCCACCTCCTCTACCTGGTTCCATCTGTCCATCATCTCTCATTCATCTAATTTACCTTTCATCTTCTGGGCTATCTCTACCTTCCTTGATCTGTCCGATTAATCTTTCCCCACAATTTATTTTATCTATTTGAGGATAATAGGCAAACCATTTAGGACCGAGATGAGGAGGAATTTCTTTACCCAGAGGGTGGTGAATCTGTGGAATTCATTGCCACAGAGGGCAATAGAGGCAGGTTCATTAAATATATTTAAGAGGGAATTAGATATATTTCTTCAGTATAAGGGTATCAAAGGTTACGGAGAGAAGGCGGGGACGGGGTACTGAACTTTAAGATCAGCCATGATCTTGTTGAATGGTGGAGCAGGCTCGAAGGGTCGAATGACCTACTCCTGCTCCTATCTTCTATGTTTCTATGTTTATGTTTACCAGCCTCTGACTCAAAACCCTACCTTCCCTTCCTCCAGCAACTCCACCTGCCCATCATTTCCAGATTTCCCCTCATCTGGTTCCACCTATCATCTATCAGCCTTTGTCTCACCTCTCTCTCACTTCTAAATTGTCCTCATGCAGGGTCTCAACATGAAAAGTTGACCATCTATTTCATTTCACAAATGCTGCATGGTCTGCTGAGTTCTTGCAGCAACTTATTTCTCGCTCCAGATTCCTGCATCTTCAGTCTCGGGTCTCCAAAGTCATCTTCATTGACTGTACAACTTTTTTTTGGATATGACCTCATAAAATGCATCACATAGAAACATAGAAAATAGATGCAGGAGTAGGCCATTTGGCCCTTCAAGCCTACTCCACCATTCTCCCCATACCCCCTGATCTCCTTAGCCACAAGGGCCAAATCTAACTCCCTCTTAAATATAGATAAAGAACTGGCCAGCTACTTCCTGTGGCAAAGAATTCCATCACTCTCTGAGAGAATTATTTTTTCTCATCTCAGTTCCAAACGACTTCTCCCTTATCCTTAAACTGTGACCCTAGTTCTGGTTTTCCCCAACATCGGGAACAACCTTCCTGCATCTAGCCTGTCCAATCCTTTAAGAATTTTATATATTTCTATACGATCCCTCCTCAGTCTTCTAAATTCCAGCAAGTATAAGCCGAGTTGATCCAGCCTGTCTTCATATGCAAGTCCTGCCATCTCTGGTATCAATCTAGTGAACTTTCTTTGCACTCCCTCTATGGCAAAGATGTCTTTCCTCAGATAAGGAGTCCAAAACTGTGCACAACGCTCTGGGTGTGGTCTCACCAAGGCCCTGTACAGCCTCAGTAAAACCCCTCTGCTCCTGTAGTCGAATCCTCTTGCTATGAATGCAAACATATTATTCGCTTTCCTCACTGCCTGCTGTACCTACAAGCCCACTTTCAATGACTGGTGCACAGTGACACCCAGGCATCAGTGCATCTCTCCTTTTCCTATTCGGACACCATTTAGGTAATAATCTTCTCTCCTGTTCTTGCCTCCAAAGTTGATAACCTCACATTTATCCACATCATATTGCATCTGCCATGCCTTGGCCCACTCACCTAACTTGTCCAAATCACTCTGCATCTTCTTAGCATCCTCTACACACCTAACCCTCACACTTGTTTGGATAAAACTCGACTGCCATTTCTCCACCCTAATATCCAGCTGGTCTATTTCTTGCCGTACCCCTTGGTAACATTCCTTACTCAATACAACTTTGCCAATTTCCATGCCATCTGAAAACTCACAATTTTAACCACTGACATATTCATCTAAATTATTAATATATATTTTTGTAACAACAGAGATCTCAGCACTGACTCTTGCAAAACACCACTGGTTACAGAAATTATCCTCTATCTCCTATGACCTCAACTCAATTTTGGATCCAATTAAACAACTTATCATGATACTTAATCAACTAGACCAACCTATCATAGGGACCTTGACAAATACATTACTAAAGTCTGTGTGGACATCATCCACTGTCCTACCCATATCAATCATCACATGCTATGCTGCTAAAATCAATTACCTGATATTTCGACAATTTGAACAATGCTGTTCTGATAATTCAGTGTAATCAGATGGGTGTAGGTTCAAGACACATCCATACTTCACCCAAAATATCAAGGCTAATGTACTGGTTCAATGCAGAGTGGGATATCAATGAATGGCAATAAACTAAGCCCTCAGCGCTCACTCAAATTAACTTAAAATAGCCTTTGTCACCATTTTGAGTGTAGTTCCCTGACTCTTCATTCTCCCATAATTCCTTTTTTTTTCCACCTGACTGTCATTAATCATCACAGTATCCGGTCCACTACAATCCAAAACTGAAAGGTAACTCCACATCAATATATAAGTGAAATAATACAATATAAAGGTGACATAATCACTCACATTCTATATAAAGGTGATGTAATCACCCATGTTCAATATAAAGGTGACGTAATCACCCACATTCTATATAAAGGTGACATAATCACCCATGTTCAATAAATCAGAATCAGAATTTATTGTCATGAAAATGTGTCACAAAATTTGTTGTTTTGTGGTACCGTTACAAGATTGCTATAAATTACATTTTTTTTTAATTAGTGCAAAAGAAGAGAAAAGATGAGGTAGTGTCTGTGGTCCATTGTCCATTCAGAAATCTGATGGTGGAGGGGAAGAAGTTGTTTTGTACCATTGGGTGTTTGTCTTCAGGCTCCTGTACCTCCTTCCTGAGGATAGCTCTTCTTCTTCTGGCTATCCATCTTGTTGGATGATCATGTTTTCTTTCAGTCAGTTTGTGGGGTTTGATATGTGCATCCTGGAGTGGCTGTACAGGTCAATCCTTGACAGGCACTGCTTCCCACCTACTTGGCAGGTGAGGCCTGGAGGGGTTACAGGGCCAGAAGTTCTGTTGTGATGCTTTCTGTGCCTTTCCTCTGTTGCCTCTTTGAGCTTTTTCTCAACAGCCTCCATACCTTTCTGATGGCATCCCTCCATTGTGAGTGATCTTCAGCCAGATCCTCCCATGTTGATGGGGCAACGTCAACTTTCTTGAGGCTCCTGTGCAGAACATCCTTGTACTGTAGTCACCGGTCTCTTTGTTTTCAGGTACCGCTGTTCTTGGGCAGACTTGCATCAGGAATTCTGTCAGCATGTCCTGCCCAATGCAGTTGGGCTGACATCACCAAGGTTGAAACTGCTGGCATTCTGGCTCAAGAAAGAACCTCGATATTGGAGACCTTGTCTCGCCAGGTGATCTTCATCAGAGAATGTAGCTGCAGTTGGTCAAGCTGACATAAGTGACTCTGATATGGGCACCATATCTTACATCCATATAGCAAGGCTGATATGATAACGGCCCTGTAGATTTTGCACTTGGTGGCCAACCTGATGTTCTGTGACCAAACCTGATCTTCCAGCTGACCAAAGGCAAAGTAGGCCTTTCTCTACATCTAGAGAAGCTGAGGATGTTACTGTGCTGCCCAGGTAGCAGAACTTGTTGGCAGCATTGAGACACGTGTCATCAATGAGGATAGTTGGTTCTTTGAAGCTTGAGCCAGGGGCCAGTTGGTACAAAATGTCCATCTTTTTCAGGCTGATTGTGGTTTGTGTTCTCTTGATTCCCCCTCCTGAAGTCCACAATCAATTCCTTAATTTTGTTAAGACTAAGTGCAAAATTGTTGTGCCACCACTCAACTGATCTATCTTACTCCTGTATTCTTCCTCCTTGCTGTCTGTGATTCTGCCAACAAGCATGGTGTCACTGGCTTATTTGTAGATGGCATTTGAATTGTGCCTAGTCGCACAGTCATGGGAATAGAGTGAGTAGATCAATGGAACTAAGCACACATTTTTGAAGTGCACCTGCATTGATTGTCAGTGAGGAGGAAACCTTGTTTCTGATTCATACTGACTCTTGTCTTCCGATGAGGAAGTCATGAATCCAGTTGCAGAGGGAGGTGAGAGGCCCAGGTTTTGAAGCTTGGTGACCAGTACTCAGGTTAATAATGGTGTTGAAAGCCGAGCTGTAGTCAGTGAAATACAGCCTGATGCACATGTTGCTGTTGTCTCGGTGATCCAGGGCTGAGTGGAGAGCCAATGAGTTTGTGTCTGCTGTGGAATGTTTTTGACAGTAGGTCCAAGTCTTCACTTAGGCACAAGCTAATTCTGGCCATGACCACTCTCTCAAAGCATTTCATTACAGTAGTTATGACTGTAATGGGCGATAATCATTGAGGTATCTCACATTGCTCTACTTGGACACTGATATGATTGATGCCCCTTTTAAATAGATGGAAACTCTGACTGTAGAAATGAGCTGATTGAAAATGTCTGTGAACACTCCAGCTAGTTGGTTGGCCCAGATTTTAAGTATCCTGCTAGGTGCAGCATAAGGGACTGTCGCCTTGCGTGGGTTCACCTTTTAGAAAGATGTTCTGTCTTTGGTCTCAGAGACAGATGTTACAGGGTCACCAGCAGGGATTATCATTGATATCATGAAATCTCCATTTCAAAGAAAGCTCCAAAGCTTTCGGGTATTGAAGCATCACAGTCATTTATGATATTAGGCATCACCTTGTAGGATGTAATGGCCCGCAAGCCCTGCCATAGCTGGCGAGTATCTGATTCTGTTTCTAGCTTCCTTTAGAATTGCCTCTGCTGCTACCGTAGTCATCTGTAGATCATACCTAGATTTCTGGTAGAGATCTGGATCATCAGTCTTAAATGCCATCACTCTCACTGTCAGTAGGTTGTGAATCCTTTGATTCATCCACAGCTTTTGGTTGGAGTACTCACAATATGTGCAAGTCCACACACATGTACAGGTCTTGATGAAGTTGGTGACAACCACTGTATATTCATTCAGGTCTGAGGATGAGTCCTTGAACATGGTCCAGTCCACAGATTCAGAGCAGTCCTGTAGGGTGTACCTTCATCTCCCTTGTCCATATTTTCACCACCTTCACCACTGATGCTGTAGTCCTCCATCTTTGCTTGTACGCTTGGAGTGGAAGTACAGTCTGATGATCAAACTTGCTGAAGTGGGATGGCTCGGAAGGCATTCTTGATTGTGACGTAACCGTGCCCGAGTGCATTGGCTCCTCTGGTTGTGCAGGTAATACGTTGGTGATAGTCTGTCAGAGACTTTTTCCAGGTTGGCCTGGTTGTAGTCCCTTGCAATGATTGAGAAGGCATCTGGTTGTGCTCTCTCATGGCTGCTGATTACAGTCCAGTGCCAGCCTGATGTTAGCCTGGGACAAAAGATGCTCAGCAATCAATATCATGGCAGAAAACTCCCTCGCCAGATAAAATGGGTAACACTTGATCAGCATATGTTCCAGATCAAGGGAGCAGGACTGGGACTTAACCCTTACGTTTGTGCATCATGAAGAATTAATGATGATGCAAAAGCCACTGACTCTGCTTTTACCTGACACCAGTGTCCGGTCCACGCAGTGGAAGGTGAAGCCTTCAGACTGTAGCACTGTGCCTGGAATGCTCTCTTTTAGCTATGTCTCAGTGAAACACATCACAGACCAATCTCTGCTATCTCTCTAATACTGTTATCTGACTCTGAGTTCATCCAGCATTTTCTAATGATTGTACATTGGCCAGGAAGATGGTAGGGAGTGAAGGACTAAGGGCCTGGCATCTTAGTTTGACCCCCTTTGCATCCACATGGTCAGGTCTTCTTTAAATGGCTTGTGTGCCAACTGTTTGAATCACCCACGGCCCACCTGAGTTTGCCATTCCTGACAATTGCTAGGTCTTCCCACGTCCATCGTTACTTACTGTGGCTGAGGGTTTGAGCTGCAGGAGTTCTAAATGGGAATATCTGGTTGCTTCCTCTGTCCCTTTGCTATTTATTGGTCCTCTGAAATGTTCCCAATAAATGGTGGAAGGTTATGTACTTCCTCTGGCAAAGATTGCAGGTGGCCAGAGTGTTCCTAATGCCAGAAAAGCCAGCCCTGGACAACACCATCTCTGACAGGCAGCTGCAGACCAAACTGGCCGACCAGTAACTGAAAGAACAATGGAAGAATAGCTGGAGTGGGAGGATAATGACCGTCATCCTGGCAACATGGATGTCACAGTCCTCCATTCTTTTGATGCTGACAGGCTTGTCAGAAGATTCATGTGCATCTCCTCATTAACCTTCCACTGAGGCATGTTTTATTAGCATTCACATCGGGACATTTTGAAAGAGATCCATGTAATGCCTTCTCTTCAGATGAATTGGAATCTGTGCTATCACTTCTCATTGGTTGGCCTGCTTAACAGGCCAACTCTCACCAAATGTAAATTCCACTTGTCATTTTGTGAATAAGAAGTCATTGTTTGAAGTTAGGATGGCAGTGTTAGTGTAGCTGTTAGTGCAATGTTATCACAGTGCCAGCAACCCAGGTTTGAATCTGGCACTGCCTGTAAGGAGTTTGCAAGTTCTCTCTGCATCTGCATTCGATTTCCTTCCATGTCACAAAGACTCAAAAGGTCGGTAGGTTAATTGGTCTCATGGGCATATTTAAGCAGCGCGAGGTCGTGTGATGGAAAGGACTGTAACCTTGCTGAATCTCTAAATTTAAAAATGTAAATCCAGAGTCATGCTTGAAACTGCACAGTCCCTAGGAAGGGTTTTGATTGTTTAAGAATCACCAGGATGTGGCCAATTTCATGCAAGACTCGAACTAAGGCACTCCCTTCTGGCTGCCCTCTGTCACTGTGCCAACAAGAAACAGCAGCAAGAACCCAAAAGCTTGTCAGCAAGTGTGAAAAACTGAAAAACTAAAAATTGATGCACACACAAACCAATGAACATAATCAGTTCTGTTGTGTATTTGACCTGAACCATTATGTCAGGATTCATTTTACTTTTGCTACAGAACTAAATTAAAACATAATTTTAAATATTGATTGAAAATGAAATAGCCCAAGGATGCACACATTGTTACAATTAATTCAGCTATTTGTATTTGCACTGGTAGATTCTGCCAAATTCACCCCACCAAAAACTCAGCCCCTCATTCCAAGGAGGATCCCACCTTGTTGGGTCACTAAGTTTTTCTGTCACTTGTACGATGCTTGTTATTTTCAACTTGCCCTTTTAATGATTCTGCCATCATCAGGCACTACTCCAAAATCTCAAAAGGGCAATGATCTGGGAGCTAACGTTTTACATATTTTTTCTGTGCCACCTTATATCCCATATCTGAGCTTTGGGACAGGATAAAACCACTGGGCCTTTTCTTTTGCACCATGAGATCAAAGTGTCAGATGTCATTTAGTGCACATGACTTATTAAGTGTTATCATCGTACAAAGCCAATGTCAATGACAGGCAAGGCTAATAATCAAGCCTGTAAGCATCTAGTAGGAAAAGTATTCTCTTCACTGAAGCTCCCAAGCTGACTGGCTACATGTCTTTTATGATAATAAATTTAACTTTCTTCACGTTGATGAAGGTCACACTGAATATTTTCCATTTTCTTCGATCACAGCAACTCAAAACAGGCTTTTAATAGACCTTTGACTTTCCTACCATGGACACAGTTACATAATTTACATCGGATATATGCTCTCCTTTCATACAGATATTCATATCATGGAACAAGATTAAAGATCCTGTCAGAACATGTTTCAGGAAACAATTCAAGTGTGGAATGAGGAAATGATGCATTTTCCAATTCAAGTACATTCATAAGTCATTCAGATATAGATTGTTGCCATCATTCAATGGCTTGACATCTAAAGTTCCACAGGAGCACATTTGTATTCAAAACAAAACCCCTGTGGTCAGCTTGACCTCTTGTCAATTCTGGTTATGCAGCACTCTTCACAAAGGAATTGCTGTGGATACATGCAACTCCTAATAGTATTACCTGACTGATGCACAATGCTAATATTTCACAGCATGTACAAGCTGGTAATCACACTCCCTTGCCTCATTTCTTTTAACATAGTCATCTGCTGCCCCAGCAGTTCCTTCTAAATGAATCCAATTTACGAGGTCTTGGATCTGGAAACTCAATTAAAAAAATCAGTCAAATTTGCAGATAGCAACAAACAATTGAGTTTGATTATGACATTCCAATAATGTAGAGAAAGAGCAAACAGGATCAGCAAACAGCAGTAAACAGTGCAAGTGAAATCCAACACAAGTTCATGTTGAAAGAGGTGTTCGTATCATATCCATTCTAACAACCAGTGCTAAGCTAGTTAAGAATACAGCCTGTACAAAGGGTACTAAAATGATGCTCAAACAACCTCAAGACAAACCTGCTCACCACTCCACCCTGACAATAAAGGATCACTGATGAATCACAGAAAATTCGCAGCCCAGAAGCCATTTTTGAACAAAATTGATGCACAAATGTGCTGGAGCAACTCAGCAGGTTACACGGCATTCATAGGAAGTAAAGGATAACCTCCGGGTTAGGCCTGAGCCCTTCATCAAGGTAAGTTTCTTCTGCACATTTGTGTATTGTACTCAGCCTCAGGGTTTGAAGACTTTCTTGTTTTACCTCTTAAGAAATCAGCCTCTATCCTCAAGGACTCCCTCTTCACTCTACTACTATCAGGAAAAAGAAACAGGAATCTAAAGATGAGTACTCAGCGGTGCAAGGATGGCTTTTTCCCCACTGCCATCAGATTCCTGAATAACCTATGAATCAAGGGCTCTGCCTTACTTTGACATTTCATGCACTTTTTTTATTTATTGTTGTAAGGTGGTTTGTAGGAATCTTTACACGGTGATGCTGCCACAGAACAACACATTTTGTGGTTTGTTCCTGACAAATTCTGATTCTGTCCTCCTATGCATACCCAATGATCGCCTTTTGTCTGTTGGTGGGTGATCCTCCCCTGACTTTTCCTCCCTTCTCTCCCAGCCTTTTTATTCAGGTGCCTGCCTGCTTTCTACTCAGATCTGCTGAGTTTCTCCATCTTTTCTGCATTTTTACTACTAATTATTCATTCAGGCTGATTATCCTGCCAATGAATTAAAAGTTGTGGATTTTAATGTGGATTAAATGTGAAATATAATTCCTACATTTCATTTAGGAAAAGGTTATACTTATTTGCCTAATACCAGATACATTTTCACACTATCCACTATATCACCAATTTTATCTGTAAAGTTAATAACTACATTATGATTCAAATTAGATGACAAACAACAGTGGGCTGAGTACACACCAGTGATGTCACAGGCCTCTAATCCTCCACTACCTCGTTTTGTCTACAGGCATCAATTCAATTTTGCATCTAGTTACCCACCTTACTCTGGATTCTCTTCAATTTGATATTCTAGACCAGCCTACCATGCAGGACCTTGTTAAAGGCCTTGCTAAAGTCCACATAGGCAACATCTACTGCACTGTCCTCATAAATCTTCTGGATCAACTTCTGAAAAAACACAATGCCTTTGAAAATCTGTTTTGGAAATATAAATGTTTTAAAAATTTGCACCACACAAAAACAAAAAGACATTTACACTCAGAATTCTTTAAGAAGAGCATTTTGTTCATGTAAAATAGAGTTGTTTAGCAAGGTGGAAAATAAAAAAATCCCAAAATTTAAAACCTGGCCCTATTGACCCGAGACCTCTCACTTCTTGTGTTACTGGAGGTGTGTTGGCAAAATTGGCGACAAATCCATGCTCAGGACATAGGACAATCAGTCAAATAATTCAAATAAACTGCCTTACTTCCATTTTATCCTTCTTTGTATAAAGTTTTAGGATCAATAGATAACCCAGTAAAAACTACTTCTTAGTATCCCCTCCACAATCGCTGACCTGACCCATGGCCAACTTCCAGGATTTTCTCTTTATAATTCAGATTTCCACCATACAGTTTATTTTTGGAATTTTACTTTATCCCTTAATTTTTTGACTCCCCATCCCTACTGTCACTAATCAATTTACCCCTTCACGATCTGATTCCCTACAATCTCTGTCTACTTTATTCCTGCATTCTCTAATTTTATATCATCCTCAATTTCTGACGACTTACCTCTACTCTCTTGTACTCCATCACCCTGTTATATCTAAATCCAGTTGTTCAGCAACCTCTGAAACTCACACTGGCCACAATTATACAGATCTAAATCCATCCACAATCTCAGACTTTCTGCAAATTCCACACTCCACCACTAACCACCTAATAACTGTCTTCCTGCAATTTTTCTTGCCCAAAACTTACCGTCATTTGCAATCTTCCATCATTATCTGTCTACCCTAAAAACCCTTGCAATTTCTTATGCCCCTCTTGGGTTTAAGTTTCCAATTCAACATTTTTGATCTGTTTATGATGTCTTTGAGATGATGTCTAACCATCTTCCCCTTAATTCAGACTTTGAATTAGACTAGATGCAAAGCAAACATTGCCAAAAATACATTTAAAAACATTT
This sequence comes from Narcine bancroftii, assembly GCF_036971445.1. Taxonomy (NCBI): domain Eukaryota; kingdom Metazoa; phylum Chordata; class Chondrichthyes; order Torpediniformes; family Narcinidae; genus Narcine; species Narcine bancroftii. The sequence continues at coordinate 62,419,387 of NC_091472.1, forward strand.
ACATCTTCCAGACTCTTTCTTTCCTTCCTGGAACTTCCTGCTCTGAAATCCCTTTCCACTCTCATTGCCTGCATTAAATATGGTGTGTTTTTGTTTTATATCTGTGATGTATGTAATGCAGTGTTTTAGTAAGAATAATACATCAATTAATCCAAATTAATTCTGGAGACAGTTCAATTGTAAACATAGATCCATTGTCAAACCATGTCATTCAGTATTGTTTTTGTTTCAGTGTACCACCAGGACTTTATATTTCCTCTGACAGCATTGAGTTAATTGGAGAAAAATGGAATATGTTTGTTTTGACAATATTGGCATTGTTATCAGTCATGGATGAGGAAGATGTTGTTGCTTGATCCCTGTAGATTAGAGGCATCTGTTTCTGGTCCTTCCATTTTTGTGGTTGTTAAAAGAACCAAAAGACATTGTAACTGTGTAATGATTCTTTATTGTTCCTGAGAAAGTGAAAGTTTTGATTTGATTTGCGAATTTAAAACTTGTACAAAGTTGACTGACTGACTTAAAAAACATTCTGTAATCTTTTAGTGCACTGTTCAGACAAACTCAAGCAGGTTACATAATCTATCAATATAAAAAAAATACTTTGGATCATCATTGAATATTTGTTAGCATTTATTTGATATTAGATTGTGAATTTCATTGGAAACGCCTGCATTTTATTGTCCATCACCAATTACCCCTGCACTGAGAACACAGTTAGAGCCACCCCATCAGTGTGTTTGGATCACATATACTGTAAATATGGGTGTATAATGTAAAAGATTTTGTACCAATTCGAGCTCAAAGTAGGGGGTCGCATTTATATATGCATTTTACAGCAGCGCAGATCAGGCGGGCGAGGGTGAGAGAGATGGCAGCGCGAATTGGGTGGACGAAGGGAGGGTCATATTATACACGGGGGTAAAATTTTTCTCCTTTTTTCCCCTCAAAAATGAAAAATGTGGGGGGGGGGGTTAATTACACTTGAAATGCATTTTACATGCATAGTTACGATGGTTCAGACCAGGCAGATTAGAAACTAGATGTCTTTTAAAATCAATGTGATAGCTCAGTGGTTTCCATTATAGACCCTGGCTGCTTATTCTAAATTTGATTGTACTTGAATTTGAATTAATTTTTCCCAATATGGGATTCAGACTCATATCTGAATTAAGGGGAAAATGGTTGGACATCATCTCAAAGACATCATAAACAGATCAAAAATGTTGAATTGGAAACTTAAACCCAAGAGGGGCATAAGAAATTGCAAGGGTTTTTAGGGTAGACAGATAATGATGGAAGATTGCAAATGACGGTAAGTTTTGGGCTAGAAAAATTGCAGGGAGACAGATATTAGGTGGTTAGTGGTGGAGTTTGGAATTTGCAGAAGGTCTGAGATTGTGGATGGATTTAGATCTGTATAATTGTGGCCAGTGTGAGTTTCAGAGGTTGCTGAACAACTGGATTTAGATATAACAGGGTAATGGAGTACAAGAGAGTAGAGGTAAGTCGTCAGAAATTGAGGATGATTTAAAATTAGAGAATGCAGGAATAAAGTAGACAGGGATTGTAGGGAGTCAGATAGTGAAGGGGTAAATTGATTAGTGACAGTAGGGATGGGGAGTCAAAAAATGAAAGGGTAAAGTAAAATTTTGAAAATAAACTGTATGCTGGAAATCTGAATTATAAAGAGAAAATCCTGGAAGTTGGCCGTGGGTCAGGTCAGCGATTGTGGAGGGGATGCTAAGAAGTAGTTTTTACTGGGTTATCTATTGGTCCTAAAACTTTATACAAAGAAGGATAAAATGGAAACAAGGAAGTTTCTTTGAATGATTTGACTGCAGAAAAAATGGTAAATATAATCACTGTACAGACTGTGGTTCCTTTGTGTTATCCCGATTATTATCACTCAGAACAAATATTGCTAACCAAAGGCTTCCTGGACTGAACATAGTCATTCTCAAACTGATTGATACCAAAATGCATTAAAGTCATGGAACATGATGAGCCCAAATTATTAAATATACGCATACACTCACATATTTTGGACCAATATTTTTTTTTCTCAGATTTCAAGCAAATTCATAATGTACTCTTTTAGAACCCAGCAATGAAAAAGGAATTTTTCATACTTTCAGTAATATTAAGAATTTGTATAAAAATGGCAGTTATTATATCATTTACTGAACTTTAACAATTGTATGTAACCACTGTGACAGCTGACGAGATCCTGAGTATTCATGAAACAATACATGCTCATAAAACACCTCCAACTGACAATTAGGGAGCCTCTTCATCACACAAAAAGGGAACATGAGTCACACAAAAAGAGCAGCTGAGAACCACAAACTCTGCAGAGATCCCTGGGATGATGTTAACATCAAATTAAAGAAAAAGGTGGATGAAAAATTAGGAGAAAATTACAGGATATTAGCCATTTACTATAATGGATCTTTTTTTAATTGTACATTCTTTATGACTTTGCATTTGCTGGTTTTATTTTTTTTAATGCTTTTAATCAAATTGTAACCACCTACAATATCCTGACAAAGTTCATGTAAATTTAAAATACATATTGTTGATGTATCTAGATTAAATAATTTGTGGCGTGAATTTGATTTTAATTCGTACTAAGTCCTGAAGTGTACATTTTGATCCGTGAATGCACTCGTTGTGCCTTAATGAAGACATTATACTTAATACTGCATGCTGGTTCTACAAATGAGGAGAAAAAGTAGATCAGTGATGAAGTCTGAATCATTCAGTCAGAAAGTATATAAAAGGCAAGCAAAGCCAACAAATGTGATGGTATGAGTGAAGTTCAGAATTATTGTAAATCAGACCAAATTATAAAATATCCAAAAATGCAAGTTTGATGCAAAATGAACCAGAAATCTTCCCTGCTCTGCCACACAACCTCCACACCCTGCAAAGCAGTTAGTTTTTGAACATATAAGGATCTAATCTCATTTCAAGGGTCAGAATAGCATTTCAATGTTGGGCAATCAAATTCTGAGTGTTTGAGCACCTTTTATTAAAGATTTTTTAAATAAAAATCAATTACTATTGATAAAAGTATAATCTACTGACAAAATGATTCACTATGTCCTCCACTTTTTGTATGATCACACTGCTCCAGTTTATCTTCCACCTTCAAAAGGCTTTAGCAGTCATGGATAGGGGTTCACTTTCCACTATTCTTCTGTTATGAATGGATGGTCTAGATCGGTGGTTCTCAACCTTTTACGTTCCATTCACATACCACTTTAAGTATTCCCTTTGCCATAGGTGCTCTGTGATTAGTGAGGGATTGCTTAAGGTGGGATGTGGGTGGAAAGAAAATGCTGGAAAACCACAGTTTTAATCGTACCTAATTGACTCATTATGTGCACGGTTTTATAATGCCAAAGGAAATGAGCCAATGACAATTTTTCTCAAGTAAAATATTTCAGTAACAATTGGGTCTAGGTTGGATTCTAAACCTTCCCTTCCCACTCACATACCACCTTAATCCATCCCTTACTAATCACAGAGCACCAATATCATAGGGATGACTTAAAGTGGAAAGAAAAAGATTGAGTACCATTGGTATTGACTTTCCGCTGTAGTGTAATTGGATGCCATTTCACCCACTTTGGCCCAGATCAATTTCCTCCCATAGGGTAAATGGTTTAATTTTAACAAAAACTCTTAACATTTGACAAGAGACATATGGGGAGAAACTTGACTTTGGTTTCCATCATGCAGCCTCTAAAGAGTGTAGCATATGTCCAGGAACATTGCCAGCTTCAGGTTTCCCCCAATATCACTCTGATATTCATTAATGTTTCCTCAATGTTGCTGCACCAATACTTCAGATTTGGTGGCCACCTTACTCACCAACCGCCAAAACCTCCACCCTGATCTATAAGCTTGCATTTCACAGGAATGCACACCATTACATCTAGATGAGCAAAATGAAATTACAGTTCTCTTGGAACCAACATCCTGAGAATGAAGTCATAAGAAATGTTCCCATCTGTGTGAATCCAGAGCTCTACTCTGCCTCCAGGTTCCCAAAGGAAACACAATGAATATGCAGCCTTCGTCTTGCTTGAATACAAACATGAAATCCAGGGAGCCTGATGCTGCTGGCATTCCATGAGGCAAATGCCTAACAGGCAGAAGCGAAGAAGTTCATGTCCACAGTGATGATGACTGAAATATACAATGCATTCATCTGCATCAACATCATCTTGCTCAATAGCACACAATTCCATCACCAGCTCTGAGGCACTGATGTTTTGTCATGCACTGTGCCATTGTAAATTTCAGGCATTTGTTTCAGATTTATAAACTCAGAATCTGAATCAAAATTTATGGTCATGAACAAGACATGAAATTCAATGTTTTACGGCATGTTACAACATTATTAGGAAATAAAAATAATAGTGCACAAAAAGTGAGGCAGTGTCTTTGGTTCATTGATTATTCAGGAATCAGATGGCAGGAGGGGAGAAGCTGTCCTCCTGCACCTTTGCCCTGCCCGATGGTAGCATAGTGAAGACAGCATGTCCTGGGTGGTGGTGGTCTTTTAGGAAAGAAGCTACTTTTTTGTAAGACACTGCCTCATGCAGATGTCCTCAATGGAGTGAAGTCTGGTGCCTTGTGATGTCACAGGCTGAGTTAACAACCCTCCGGAATTTATTCTCGTCTTGAGAGTTGGCACCTCCATGCTAGGCAGTGATGCATCCAGCCAGAATCCTCTCTATAGTACACCCCTGTAGAAGTTTACACGAGTCTTCAGTGACATAATGAATCTCCTCAAAGTATAGCTGTTGGTGAGCCTTCTTTATGATTGCATCAACGTGGAGGTTCCAGGACAGATTCTCAAAGTTCTTGACCTTCTCCACTACTGAGCCCTTGATGAGGACTGCATTGTGTTCCCCTGACTTCCTCCTGAAGTCCACAATCATCTCCTTGGTTTGGCTAATATTGAGTGCAAGCTTGTTGTCATTACACTATTCATCTCCATGGAAAGGAGAAGGATTATGCAACTTAATTTACTTCTACTTGCTTTTCAACTTTTACAGCATCTTTCTCTGTCCTTTCTGCTCTCATTCTTCTCCTATTGTTGATCTAACAGTGAGATTTAGAGATGACTAATCACAATTTTTGAGGTCTCTCATTGGTTCGGAGCTGACATAGCAACTCACAAGCTTTCAGATCCATTAAAATCAAGCCTTACAACTGAAGTAAAGTTTTTGACTAAGGTTTTATATACTTTTAGATGAGAGCTGCTGCAGATCCGCTTAAACAATGTTTAAAATAGCCAATTCACATTTGACAGTCAGAAAAAGGAAGTGGTAAAAATCAGAGGTCAAGTTGAGAAAATGCCAATCAATCATCCTGGGCCTAATTTAATTTTACTCACTTGCTTCTGCTTGAATCAGCTTGCAGAATTGACCTTGAGAATTAACATATCTTAGAATAATCTTTTATGAGTGAGTGAGTGAGAAGTACAAGCTGTCTTCCTGCTTTCCTCCTTTTGAACACAAGAAAAATTACAAAGCAAAAAAAAAAAATCACTGCATATTCAAATCTAATCCATCAGAAATCAGAAAGTTGGTGATAAATGATAACTGGAAATAGAGTGGGCAGGGTATGCAGAACAAGTTGTCAAAAGGATGATAAAATAGTTAGTTCATTATGTTTAACATTTTATATTGAACAATGTATAACCTAACTGCACAGCTAAATATATTCTTCCTCATCCAAGGAAAACACTGGTTGATTTTGATTTCTATTTAAAGTAGTATTAGAATAGGATGTTAATTGCTCAATGCAATGATTTTGTGCTAAATTAATGATTCTATCAGTCTCGAGTCTTTCATGTTCCCATTTTGTTTTCAGGCTTTCTGGAGAATCAGAAAGGACAACTGTGTGCGGAACCAAATGAGAGGGGGAAGATTTTGAACAAGTTATTTTCTTCGGTGTTCACTAAGGAGAAAGATATTGAATTGTGCGGGGTAAAGGAAGCAAAGAGGATAATCATGGAAACTGTAGTGATTAAGAAAGAGGAAGTACTGGAGCTTTTGAAGTATGAAAAGTGGTTAAGTCTCCAGGTCCCAATGGGATTTTCCCCAGGACCTTGAGAGAAATTAGTGAGGAAATAACAACGGCTCTGATAGTGACTTTTCAAATGTAATTTTAGATGGGTATAGTGCCTGAGGAGTGGTGTATTACTAATACAGTTCCTTTGTTTAAAAAGGGTTCAGGGAGCAAGCCTTGCAATTATAGCCCTTTAAGTTAATGGAAAGCATCCTTAAAGATAATATATGCAAGCAGCTGGTGAGACAGGGTCAGATCAGGAACACTCAACAGGGGTTTGTAAGTGGAAGGTCAAGTTTGACCAATGTAAGGTAAAAACATCATGAGATGGGACCGGAGAAGGAGTCAGCCAGTACTAAGGAGTAACAGAATGCAGATGTGACCTTGTACACTCAAGATAAGCTTGGCACTAACAAGCTGATGAGCAGCAGACTAACAGTGAAGGGTAGCAACAGCTTATTCATTGGACAGTGTAATGGTATGATAATTTACTAAGTATGTGTCCTGAGGTATAAAAAAACACCACTTGCTGATATCAGGAGAATGCGCCTTCTCCAACTAACACTGTTAGTTGCAAGTGTTACAATCCGGTAATAAAGAACCTTGATTTCGACTCAGTCTGGTGTCTGACTCACCCATTCTCGAACAAAGCAGACCTAACACCAATCTTGTTGAATTTTTGAAGAGGTGACTAGAAATATTGATGAGGGGAAAGCAGAGGATGTTGTCTATATGGACTTTAGTAAGGCCTTCGATAAAGTTCTGCATGGATGGTTAATTAGGAAGGTTCATGTGCTAGGTATTAACTTTGAGATAATCAAATTGATTCAGCAATGGATGGAAGGGAGATCCCAGAGAGTTGTAGTGGATAACTCTTGTCAGACTGGAGGCTGGTAACAAGCGGTGTGCCTCAGGATTTTGTATTGGGTCCCTTGCTGTATGTCATTTACATTAATGATCTGGATGATGGGGTGGAAAATTGGATTAGTAAATATTCAGATGATATTAAAATTGGTGGAATTATGGATAATGAAGAAGGTTTTCAAAGATTTCAAAAGGATTTGGACTGCTGAGAAAAGTGGGCTGAAAGATGGCAGATGAAGTTTAATGCTGAGAAGTATGAACTGTTTCATTTTTGAAGGAATAATCAAAACAGGACATACATAGTAAATGGGAGGGCATTGAAGAATGCAGTGGAACAGAATGATCTAGGAATAACAGTTCATTATTCCCTGAAGGTAGAATCTCATGTAGATAGGGTGATAAAGAAGGCTTTTGGTCTGCTGACCTTTATAAATCAAATACAGGAGTTGGAAAGTGATGTTGACACTGTTCAAGGCATTGGTGAGGCAAAATTTGGAATACTGTGTGCAGTTCTGGTAACTGAATTATAGGAAGGATATCAACAAGGTGGAGAGATTGCAGAGATTTATGAAAATGTCATCTGGGTTTCAGAATCTAGATTACAAATAAAGATTGAGCAAATTAGGTCTTTATTCCTTGGAGTGTAGAAGGTTGAGGGGAGATTTGAGATTATGATGGGGGTAGATAGAATTAATGTGGATAGGCTTTTACCCTTGAGGGTAGGAGAGATTGAAACAAGAGGTCATGAGTTAGAAGTAACATGAGTGGAAACTTCTTCACTCAGAGAGTATGGAATGAGCTTCTGGGAGAAGTAGTTGTGGCAGGGTCCATTTTGTCAGTTAAAGAAAAATTGGATAGGTATATGGATGGGAGGAAATGGAGGGTTATGGGTAAGGTACAGGAAGGTGGGAATAGAGGAGAGTACTTGGATTGGTGCGGACTAGAAAGGCCAAAATGGCTTGTTTCTGGGCTGTAATTGTTATATGGTTATATATTTATTCCAAAGAGAAAACATGATTCAGCTCCGAATCAAGGGTCAGAGTAAGGTTTTATTTTTTCTTTCTTCTCCTTGGAGACTGCAATATTGTTTATTGGGTCAAGAAAGGTAAACAGACTTGAAACCAAGCCACTGAGAATTCAGAAACTCTGCAATGTTATAATGTGACATCATTGAACAATTTCATTCTGTGTTTTTTACATTAACTCTACTACATCAGCAAGATCTGAATGAGTGATCTCCATGTACCATTGCTTAAAATTAGGTTGGATTATCACTCTGCACAGACACACCATCTGACTTATGCCAGTAGCATAATCCATTTAACTCATCTCATTCTGAGTGCTTTGGAAAAGCGGAATGGAGAGAGCAACTTAGGCAGGGAGCTCTACTTACAAAGCATAAACACATCAGTGATTTAAGAAATAGCTTCAGTCATGGTTTCCCTGAAATAGAGGACCAAATACAAGGTATTAGTTCTATCAACAAGGTCAAGGAAGAACCCTTGGCACTGAATATGGCTACATTGCTGTTTCATTCTGATCTCCTGATGCTGTTTTTAAATTTCAATTGTGAATAATAAGCGTACTTTCAGAGAACTCCCACTATTTGGCAATTTGGACAATATGGTAGTTTATGGCCATGATTGTGAGATAGTATGAGAAGTAGTACTGTAGTTGACAATGTCAGTTTTCTGAGAATGTGGGTTCAGTTTTTAGTCTTACCAATCTGGGCCTTGCTATGGGTTAGTTAATTGTACAGATGAAACCTGCCATACTTCCATTCTAATTAAAGGGCATTAACCTGCAGATATGTCATACAACAGCCTTGAAGACCTTGAAGGAGATATTGTGACTGAGGCTCAAGTGATTTTCTTTGCAATGAAAAGCAGCTTAGGTGACCAAACAGGTGAGAATCCTCTCTACAAGAGACCTGAAAGGTCATATTTACTCTGTACATCTCTCAAATGAACAATGCCTATAAAGATGTTATGATTTCCAAGGAGATAGTGACATGTGGGATTTCAAATATTCTGCCTATGTCAGTCAAGGTTACAGACCTCCTTAACCTATTTTTCATACTGATTTTCACTGAATGCTGCGCTGTTCACATGCAGCTACACAGTACAAGAACAAGTGTAGTGTCAATGTGCCATAAATATGGTGAGAGCATCAAAGGATTGCTGAAGCAACATGTTAGATGCCTGAAATCTCTGGAGGTACACACATGTTCAATGACGAGTCTATTCCTTTATCATGCACCACTATTCATTACAATAGGAATATTAAAAGTTAATGCAGTTACAAGTACCCCCATCTGTGTTCAAATGCTTTGACAATCTTCAGCTCTATCCACAAGTCCTCCAACCTTCATGTCATCTGCAAACTTACTGACCCATCCTTCCACCTCTTCATCCAGGTCATTTATAAAATCACAAAGAGCAGGGGTCCCAGAACAGATCCCTGCGGCACTCCACTAGTCACCAAACTCCCAGTAGGATACTTTCCTTCCACTACTACTCTCTGCTTTCTTCCTACAAGCTAATTTTTTATCCACACAGCCAAGGTTCCACCGATCCCATGCCTCATGACATTTTGGATGAGTCTCTCAAGGGAGACCTTGTCAAGTGCCTTGCTGGAATCCATGTAGATCACACCTACCACCCTACCCTCATTAAATTATTTTGTTACTTCCTCAAACTCAATTAGGCTTGTGAGGCACGACCTTCCCTTCACAAAGCCATGCTGACTATCCTTGTGTAGACTGTACTTCTCCAAATGCTCATAGATCCTATCTTTAAGATTCCTCTCCAAGAGTTTGCACACCACTGATGCAAGACTCACTGATTTATAATTTTCAAGATTCTCTCTATTACCTTTTTTTAAACAAGAGGACTATATTTGCCATTCCACAATCCTCCAGTACCTCCACTGTGACCAAAGAGGATTCAAAGATCATTGCTACTTGCCTCAGTTATCTTATCTGTCACTTCCCACAGCAACCTAGGGTATATCATGTCTGGGGACTTATCAATCTTGATAATGAGATTCAAGACATGGTAAAAACTTGATTAAGAGAGAGAGTCAGGGCACTTGCAGCAATATCTGAACAATATTTACGTGTGTGCTGAAGGGTGCATGTAATGCTAGCATCAGACTTGTACTATACAATTACAATTTGCAACTACTTCACGTGGAATTCAAAAGCATTACCACTGCTGAATCCTTCATAATCATTTACCATATGCTTCTCTGGACCAAATAATTACATTGGTTGCAAAAAAATACCAGTGATGCACCTCTTTGCAAATTTTTTTCAACCTTCTGTGTGTACATAGGGGAATGTTTTCCATTTGCCTGTTTGAGAGCAGGTTTGACAATCAGGAACTGGTTTTGAGGAAGAGTCACTGGCCCAAAGCATTGACAGGTTTCTTTTTCCACAGATGTTGTTTGGGTAGTTGAGTTCTTATTGCATTTCTGTTTTTATTTCAAAATACTGCATCTACAATTTTGTTATCCTTGACAATCAGGAAGTTTTGCTTCATTTAGGATAAAGAAACTAGCTGAAGTGTCATCTCTCCGTTGTGCTGTGGATACATGATTCATCACCTACAAAATGAATGGCAACAAATGGCCAAGGTTTATTACCAGCAATTGGAAACCCCACAAACTCTCTGAGAAAGGGCAGCATATTCTTTAGGCAGCAGAAGTATCTGCGAGTTCCCTCCAACGGAAACACATGAAGACCTGGTGATATGCCTGTTCTTCTCATGTGCTACTACATCTAGATCTTTAACTCTCCTCCGAACCACACTGCACGAATGCTTTCTCCTCACAAGGGCGTGGGTAAGGTTTAAGAAGCTACAATCAGACAGGTCCTTGGAGGAATATAAAGATTGCAGGAAAGAGCTTAAACAGAGCATTAGGAAGGCCAAAAGGGACTATGATATGTCTTTGGCAAGCTGGATTAAAGAAAATCCACAGCATTTTGTACTTGCAATAAAAAAGCAAGAAGATGACAAGGGAGAGAATAGGACCACTCAAGGATGAAGGAGTGAATATATGTTTGAGTTCAGAGGAAGTAGAGGAGGCACTAAATGAGCATTGGTATTGATCATTGAGAAGGACATGAAAGCGCTGGTTGGAAAATGCCGATGTATTAGGCATTGTGAGATCAAGAAAGAGATAGTGCTTGCTCTAAGGAGCTTTAAAATGGCTAAGCCCCCAGGGACTGATGGGATATATCCTGAATTATTGAAAGTGGCAAATGAAGAGACTGCTGGGATCTTCATAAAGATCTTTGCATTTCACTAGCAACTGGTGAAGTCCCAGAGGACTGGAGAGTAACTAAAATTGTACCTGTTCAGGAAGGGAAATAAAGATAATACAAGAAATCTTTAGCCTTCCATCAGTAGTAGGGAAAATATTGGAGAAGATGCTTTAGGATGGGATTTATGCATTTATTTGTTAAAATAGAGACCAGTTGGAGGCATGTTTTATAAGGTGCAGGTCATGTCTTGCCAATTTGGTTGGTTTTTTTTCAGGAGGTAACATGAGGGTGATGAAGTGGATGATGTAAACATGGACTTCAGTAAGGCATTTCACAATGTTCCTAATGGATAATCCAGAAGGTATGGGTGTATGGATTCCAATGTTAAGAGATAGTTTAGACAGAGGGTATTGCTGGGAAGGATGCTTTTCCAGCTGGAGGTCAGTGACCAGTGGTGTTCTCCAAGGAGCAATGATGTTTTTCATGTGTATAAATGACTTTAATGAAAAAGTAGGTGGCTGAGTCAGTAAGTTTGTAGAGGGCATTAAGATTGGTGGAGCTGTGGATAGAGAAAAGGGCTATTAAAGAATACAATCAGTTACAGATATAGATAGAGAAATGGCAGATAGGATTTAATACAGATAATTGTAAGGTGTTATACTCTGGGAGGTTAAACGTAAGGGGAATATTTACAGTCAAAGGTGGATTTAGGCTTGATGTGCATTGAAGTGGAGATTGATCTCTGGGCCCAAATCCACAGCTCATTGATTGTGGCCATGCAAATAGAGGCATATGGTAATGTGTTCCTTCTTTGCGAAGAGTATTGCATTCAAAAGTAAAGGAAGTCATGTTGAAGCCTTAAAAAATGTTGGTTAGGCTGCACTTGGAATATTACATTCAATTTTGGTTGCATCATTGCAATAAGTATGTGAAGGCTTTGAAAATCGTATCAAAGGCTTTAATAGGATGCATCAGGTTTAGATGGTATGAACTGTAGGGAGAGACTGGACAAACTTGGATTGTCTTCTCTGGAGCGTCGGAGACTGAGGGGGAAACCTGATAGAAGTTGACAGATTTGATAATCAGAATCTTTTCCCCAGGGTAAAAGAGACAATGTGTTTCAGGAGTTGGGCAAATATTTTACACCGAAAGTGGTGGGTGCCTAGAACAGGGTGCTAGTAATGGAAGCAGTTGCAATAGTAACATTTTAAAGAATTATATATAGGTGTAGCTTGAATAAAAGCTCTCACAACTGGAGGAAGAACAAACGCTTTTATTAGCTTATAACTATGGGTAGGGTCTCACAGTAGTCTTCAGAAGGGTTCTGGGTTTAAGCGGGAAACCAGAGTTATAAGTGAGCAGATGGGAGTGAGGCCAGGAGGTGGGGCCAGCCATCAGCACAACACACTACCAGTGAATCCCATTTCACATCTATCACCTACAAGCAGCAGAGTTGGACATTATGTTCAGCACAGACACATAGGCCGAGGAGCCTTTTCCTGGTTGTGCTCTTCTATGTTTGAACTACAGAAAGTCAACAAAGCAGTTCCTCATGTATTACCAAGAGCAATTTTGGATGATCATTAAAGGTTGCTCTGCCAGCAAGTCCCATATTATATGATTCAATAAAAGTAATCTTCTGCATTCACCCACAGTTTCCATCTTTCCAACAGTTTCCCGTTGCTAACCATCCTATCACCTAGTTGTTCGATTCATGAATATATGATTCTATCACATGTTAAGCTGACAGAGACAGATTGCAGGAGTGGCATGATGCCTTCAGAGTTCCATTGCATTGAAGCACTCGGGGCTACGAAAGCAGCAGTCTGAGCTTCTACTGAAACAATCGTGTACATTTATAGGCAGCAAACTGGAAATGCCAGATTTATCAATTATTAAATGCAGATTCGATTATGTTAGCCAGCGGCATGTATTTCAGGAGATCAAATCCCTTTACTCCCAGCAGTATTAAATGAATCCACAAGAAGACTTAATACTCCTGTCTGTAATTCCTGACATAGATCCTAATTTGAATGAGTATTTAAACTCTGCCAACAATAAAACAACAAGCAGAAACTCCAAGTTGATAACCTTTGAATTGTAACCTCAGCTAGGTGCAAATTGGCAGAGAACAAATATGATTAAAGAAGCGAATTCAAAATGACCTGATCCAGTGTGTATAAGTAGATGACACAATTTTCTTGTTTATTTTCATTGTGTGATGACATTGTTTGATGGTTTTATTGTATTGTATATGTTGAACGTTGAATGGGTTTGGAGGGGGAAAGGAGGGAGGGAAGGTAGGGGGAAAAAAAGGGGAGAAAATGCCACTGTGTATATTTAAGAGGGAAATGTTTGTATGTATTTTGATTGATATGGTTCAGAGTGTGAAAAATAAAAATTTTAAAAATAAAAAAAAAGAAGCGAATTCATGGCTCAGACATTGGTGTGACAGAAATGGTTTCAACTCACGAGGCTCTAGAACAAGAATGGGTAAAGTTGGAGCTATACTCTTGGGGCAGTCACCACCTGAACGATGCTGGAACCAGCCTCATAATTAGAAAAGAGTAAAAGACTTTAATATAACTATTCAGGGGCAGGAGGGGGTTTGGGGCTATTCAAAGTTGCAAACATGCAGTATATTAAAGAATAGGGACAAGGGGGGGAGAGAGAGAGGGAGTAGTGGAAATGATAGACAAACTGTCACAGGAAGTGTTAGAGTACATAACTATGAGTAAAACATTAGTTAGCACCAGAGCTTCTTCTATGGCTTGGCTTCGCGGACGAAGATTTATGGAGGGGGTAAATGTCCACGTCAGCTGCAGGCTCGTTTGTGGCTGACAAGTCCGATGCGGGACAGGCAGACACGGTTGCAGCGGTTGCAGGGGAAAATTGGTTGGCATTTGTATGTGCTCTCTGTACCTATGTGGGCTTCCCTTGAGTGCTGTGGTTTCTTCCCACATCCCAAAGATGTGTCACCATGTTCATTGACTGGGTAAATTGCTCCCGGTGTAAATGGCTGGCAAGAGGATAGGGAGATGAGTATGTGAGAGAGTATAGGTGAAAGGGAAGAAGAGGGGGAAATGGAACTAAATCCCAGCATAGAAGGGGCAAATAGTCTCCTCTGTTGTGAAAAATAATATAACAAATTATTTATAAGCTTTTTATCTGAATGCATAACAAATTAATTGAGGCCACAAATGGAAGTAAATAAGTATGATTTGAAGATCTAATAGCAATAAAAAAGATAAAAGAATGATCCTAAACAAAAATGTCTGCAGATTGGAGTTGTGTGCAGCACACAAAAGTGCTGGAGAAATTCAGCAGGTCACGCAGTGTCTAAAGGTTACCCAACACTTTGGGCCAGGCCATTTGTCAAGGTATGAGCAAAAAACAGGCAGGCACGAATAAAAAGGTGGGATGAGAGGGGGGAGGGAGAAGAGGAGAGGAGGGGGAAGGAGCACAGGCTAAAAGGTAAGAGATCATAGGTGGAAGGATGGAAAAGAAAAAGCTGAGGCAGAGGGGAATGGTTCTGTTGGAAGGATAGAAAGGGAAGAAATGGGATGAAAAAAGGAGATTTCTTTGAGATGAGGAATAATAAACACATGAAGTCACCTGTGAGAGTAAGTCAGCCCCTAACAGTAACCCAGCAGTGGAACAGAGTATAAAGGGAGAAATAATGGGAGTTTCTCAGAAAGGTACGGCAATATTCATGCGAGATTTCAACAACAAAAAAAAATCAGATGGAAAAACAATCCTGGCAGAAGATTTGATAGAATGTTTTGGGAATAGTTTCTTAAAACATTCTTGAACCAAACAGAAAGCATACTTTCTGAGACCTAGTATTGTGCAAGAAATAGGACGATAGGATTATTTATTGTTAAGGCAAGTTTTGTGTTGTTTAAGTGGGAGAATAATGTTCAAAATCGATATTTTAAACATAAATAAGGCCAACTCTGAGACTGTGAAAGCAGAGCAGGATAGAGTAAGAGGCAAATTAATTTATGGGGCATTGGCAGAAAATTGATACATTTCAACAAGAAAGAAACAAGGGGAAAACCCTCAATCTGTGTTTAATTAAGTTAAAGTTTGTGATAGTACAGACCTATCACCAATGTATATAGTTACAGTATTTAGAGTATGTAATGACTGTGCTTACAGCGATTGGCTGAGAGCTTAGCCACACCTACTGTCTGGGCCTTAAAGGGTTGTGTCCCTAGCCAGGTCGGATCATTCTGGACTGGTCGGCCACCTGTGAAGAGCTCCTGTCTTTTGCTAATAAAAGCCTTGGTTTGGGTCGACAAGTCTTTGGTTCTTTCGACGAGCTCTACAAAGATACAATCAAATTCTAAGAAAAAATAAAAAAATACACAAAAATTCAGGCAAAAGTCGAGAGAAAATATAATTCACACACACACACACACACACACACACACACACAAACACACACACACACACACACACACACACACACACACACACACACACACACACACACACACACGCCCCCGCCCCCGCCTCCGCCCCCGCAGAGAGTGAGCCTAAGGAAGTGAAAATGAAAAGCATACGTTGGACGATGAATTAAATTACTGCATTAGTCTTTACCATTGAGAATATGAAGAACATCCCAAAAGTTGTTTTAAATCAAAAGATCAGAAGGAGCAGAAACTCAGGAAAAGTTACAATAATCAGGACAGTGGTACTAGGCAATTTGTTGGTGCTGTGAGTTGATAGGTCTCTAGGTCAATGTGTTTTGTCATCCTAAGTTCTAAAGCAACAAGTGGTTTATGAGATAATTGATGTGTTTATCTTAGTTTTGCAAAATTCATTACCTTTGGGAAAGCCTCCATTAGGTTGGAAAAATAGGGCAGATTCAAAAACAGCTGAAGATAGAAAGCAGGAAATTAAAGGCTAGTCACAGTCAACATGTCACACGAAAATGTTAGAAGCAATTAATAATGACATTACAGCAGACAGGAAGAAAATGAAGGTAATCAGGTGAAGTTCATATGGTTTAGTGAAAGTGAAAGTTTGACCAATTTTCTTTTGGAATTCTTTGAAGAAGTAGCATGTAACATTTTCTTTGGATGCCCCTGTTTCCTCCACATTCAGATGTGCTGCCTCCTGTAAATGTGGGTTTGGCTGAACTGTGTGACAAAAACCAAAAAGAGAAGCTAATGGGTAAGTGAGAGGGAGAAAGGTGCAGTACAGTTGAAGAAGATGATGAGGAATTGGATGGATAGGATTTCTCTACTGGTAATTTCCCTGGACTTGATGGAATGAATAGCTTGCTGCATTAAAACATGTAAGCAAATATATGTAAGCTGTGTGAATAAAAGAAAAGTAGTTGATGTGCAGAATTACCTCTAATTGGTAGAGTAAAAAATAACGTACTCAACTCAACGAACACATGAAAACAAATAAAGAAATGTAAACAAACTGACTGTACAATACAGAAAAAAAAGTACAAAATTAAAAGTCCTTAAATGAGCACCTGTTTGAGTTTGTTGTTGAGGTATCTGATGGTGAAGAGGTAGAAGCTGTTCCTAACCAAGTGGTACAAGTCTTGTGGCAACTATACCTCTTTCCTTATGGCAAAAGTGAGAACAGAGTGGGTGCTGGGTGGTATAGATCCTTGATGAATGCTACTACATTTTGGTGGCAGCGCTCCCTGTAGATGTTCTCGATGGTGGGGATGGATTTGCCTGTGATGTCCTGGGCTGTGTCCACTACCTTTTGGCAGGCTTTATGCTCACGGGTATTGGTGTCCCCATATCAGACCATAATGCAGCCAGTCAGCACATTTTTCATTACACATCTGTAGACATTTGTCAGGGTTTCTGGTATTATGCCACACCTCCACGAACTCTTGAGGAAGTAGAGGCTCTGTGGTACTTTCTTTATGATCCAATTACTGTGTTGGGTCCAGGAAAAATCCTCGGACATAGTGACTCCCAAGATCTTAAATTTGCTCAGTCTCTGAATCTAAGGTTACTGCGGTACACCACGGCTCTTGGTGAAGGAGGTAACATATTGAAGATTGGCTGGCAAGGAAGAAATAGAGTACATAGAACTTTACAGCATAGTACAGGCCCTTTGACCTAAAATGTTGTGCCAACCTAACATAAACCTACTCAACAATGTAAACCTTCCTTTCCTTACAACCATAAGCCTCTATTTTTTATTGAATCTATGTGCCTGTCTAAGAGTCTTGTAAATCCCCCTATGGTACCAGCCTCCACCACCACCCCTGGCAATGCATTCTAGGAACCCACCATTGTCTGTAAAAAAAAAACACCTCAGACATCTCTCCAAAACGTTCCTCCCCTCACTTTAAACAGATGTCTTCTGGTAATTGTTTTTTTCACCCTGGGAAAAAGATGTCGGCTGCTTACCCATAATCTTGTAGGTCCTCCGTTAAGTCACCTCTCATCCTTCTTAATCCAAAGAGAAAAGCCTTGCCTCATGAGACACATTCTCCAATCCAAGCAACATCCTGGTAAAGCTCCTCTGCACCCTTATTAAAGCTTCCATATTCTTCCTGTAATGAGGTCGCCAGAAATGAACAAAATATTGAAAGTGTTTTGTAGAGCTGCAATATTACCTCATAGCTTTTGAACTCAATTAATGAAGGCCATCAGACTGTAAGCTTTGTTAAGTACCCTACCAACTTGCTCAGCAATTTTGAGAGATTGATGGATTTGAACCCCAAGCTCCCATGCTGTTAAGAATCCTGCCATTAAACATGTTCTTCACCTTCAAGTTCGACTTTCCATAATGTATCACTTCACACTTGTCAGTATTCAACTCCATCTGCCACTTTTTTGCCCAACTCTGCATCCTATTGAAATCTATGACAACCAGCTACACTATCTACAACACCTCCAACCTTTGTACCACCTGCAAATTTACTAATCCATCTTTCCACTTTTTCATCCAAGTCAGGAGAACACGAAGTCTCAGTAGTGGAGAGCGTCAAGAACTTCAAGAACTTCAAATTGTTGGGTGTCAACATCTCAAAAGATCTGTCCTGGAGAGTCCATGTCGATACAACCATGAAGAAGGTTTGCCAGTGGCTATAGTTTGTGATGAGTTTAAGGAGATTGGGTATGTCATCGATGACTCAGAAAATTTCTACAGGTTACTGTGGAGAGCATTTCTGTCTAGTATGGAAGTGCGAATGCTCAGGACAAGAACAAAACTCCCAAGGGTTGTTAACTCAGCCTGCAACATCACGGGCACCAGGCTACACTCCATTCAGGACATCTACAAGAGGTGGTGTCTCAAGTAAGCAGCCTCTAACCTCAAGGACCCCAACACCTAGGACATGCCTCTTCACTCTGCTACCATCTGAAGACAAGCACTCAGCAACACAGGGACAGCTTCTTTCCCACAGCCATCAGATTCCTGAATGATCAGTGAACCAAAGATACCATCTTTCTTTGACTTTCCATGCATTATTTTTATTTATTGTTGTAATATATATATACATAAAAATGTTTGGACTGTGAGGCTGCCACAAAAAAATGAATTTTGCGATTTGTTCATGACAATAAATTCCAATTCTGATTCTGATTAAGTCATTTATAAAAATTACAAAGAACAGGTGTCTCAGAACAAATCCCTGCAGAATTCCACTAGTCACTGACCTTCAGACAGAATACATTCCATCTACTGCCATCCTCTGTTTTCTGCAGGCAAACCAATTCTGAATCCACACAGCCAAGGTTCCATTGATCCTATGCCTCATGACTTTCTGAAAGAAAGTCAAATTCTTTATGAAAATCCATATACACTACATCTACCACGCTAACTTCATCAATTTCTTTTGTCACTTTATCAGAAAACTCCATTTACATTTTTTAAACAAGAGGTCTACGTTTGCCATTTTCCAATCCTACAGTGCCTTCGCTGTTGCCAACAAAGATGCAAATATCATTGTTAATGCCCCAGCAATTTCTTCCTTGGCTTCATGTAGTAACCTGGGGTATATTTCCTCCGGTCCTGTGGACTTATCAATCTGAACGTCTTGAAGAAGATTCAGCACTTCCTCTTTCTTAACCTCAACATGGTCCAGCACATGCTTGTTCTAGACTGACCTCAGTTTGACCAAGGTCTCTCTGTCAAACACTGAAACAACGTATTCATTTAAAAACTTCCCTACCTCTTCTGGCGCATGTTGCCTCCTTTATCCTTAAATATCCCTATCTTCATTTCAGCATAAATTTCCTTTGGCACAGATTATGCTGAAAATGTCTTACTATAATTCATAGAAATAGCTGTCTTGCTCAATCTGTTGATGACACAAAGGTTGATTGGTAACTAAATTGTGAAGGAGGACAGAAGGAGGCCACAAAATATTTACAGGCATTCTAATATTAAAAACGTTAAAATGTTAATATTTAAGTTTGAATTTTAAAAACAGGTAAATACTAAATATGCAGACAATATTGAATTGTATGTGTTATATAACCCACATCCTTCTTGTACATGCATGTGTCCATGCATTTAGTAAAAACACAAAGATGCTGGAGGAGCTCAGCAGGTCACGCAGCCTCCATAGAAGGAACAGATATATAACCAATGTTTTAGGCCTGAGACCTTCTTAAAGGTGTGCAGTGATATGTACTGCTGCTGCTCTGAATATAAGTGGCTGGCCTGCCCACTGACGACTTGACCCCATGTAACCCCTCCCTCTGTGACCTGGCCATAAAGGTTGACCACCCTTCCCCTTTCCATTCATTCGAGCACATGGAGTTGAGCCAGCCGAATTCTAATATGTATTAAAGCCTATTATTCCTCACTCAGTCTTTAGAGTCATTGATAGTGTGCATCAATTTAATACACGTTAATTTTCCACATGGGATGGACAAGCTGCTGAGTCCCGACTGCCTCAAAATCGATCCACAGGTGCCCAGAGCTGCCAAATGGTACGAGCCTGCTTCACAAACTTCCTTGAAGTCGTAGTGGGCCTGGTGGACTCAGATGAAATGAAACTCAGGTCCTGCAAGCTGGAGTTGGCCACCGAGCATACCTGGCAATTAGGAGCTGTACAACCTACCCATAGGCCATGGCTGAGCTCTGCAACCTATACCAAACCCAGGTGAATGAAGTGTACTTACGGAATGGACTGGTCTCGAGGAGACAGCAACCTGGTGAGTCCATGGATAAGTTCCTCCGATCGCTGAACGACCTGGGGAGAGGCTGCTGGGCCACTGCTACAGCCCCTGTGCCCGTAGCCCAGTGTGTGGATGCGCTGATTCGAGATGCCTGCATGGCTGGAGTTAGGTCTGACTACATTCATCAGCAATTGCTCGAGGAGGACAAGCTGCTCCTGAAGAGAACCTTCCAGCTTTCCAGAACCCTCCACTCGGCCCAACACAACGTCGAAGATATCACCAGTAAGAACAGGGCCTCCATTTGTGGACTGCGGGCATTGCCATGTTGGAAGCCAGCGTCGCAGATGGCCTCTATGATAGCGAGCCACAACACCACCGCTGCTGTCGCTGTGATCAGAAACCTGGGGTCCCACTACTGTGGCCAGTTGAAGCACCTCAGACGTCTCTGTCTGGCTAAGGAGATAACCTGCTCAGGGTGCGGAAAGAAAGGGCATTACCAGCATGTCTGTACGTCGTCAAAACCCTCCCGAGTGAGCAGCGTGTCGCTGATGTTATGTCCATCCCCCAACGGCTCGATCACGTGCGTGACCCAGGAGTCGCCATCTTACCCAGTGCCTCCTCTGCCTTCCTGGGTGATGTCATCTCCACCTTCCACCACCTTGTCGATGTCACTTCCCATCTTCTTCCTCCAATGCGACAACATGGCCAACATGGAGGCCGCTACCTTACCGGTCGGGCCTTCCCTCCGACAGCGATGACAATGACCTGGCTTCGGTGACCTTGAACCAGTGCAGTTCTCATCCGATTGCCCACTCGATGATGGAGATCAAGGTAAACAGAAAAAGGACAAAATGCTTGTTCAACAGTGGGAGCACAGAGAGCTTTATTCACTTGGACACTGCCCAGAAACTCTCTCTCTCTCTCAGTCAGAACCACGAGCAGCGCCATCTCTATGGCTGCAAAGGACCAATCCACAGAGATCTGGGGATACTGTGTAGCGCCGTTAACAGTGATGGGGTGAATGCTATGATAACTTTCATTTACTTGTGATGCCACAGCCGTGGCGGGCCCAGGTTGTGGTGGTCAGGGACAGAAGCAAACCCTGCATGGTGATAAATTACAGCCAGACAGTCAACCACTTCACCCAGCTAGATGCTTACCCCCTACCCTGGATAGCCAATATGATCAATAAAATAGCCCAGTACAAAGTGCACTCCACAACTGACCTGAAATCGGCGTACCACTAACTCCCCCTTCACCAGGGAACTGCAAATACACTGCCTTTGAAGTGGATGGCAGGTTTTAATACTTCCTCAAAGTCCCCTTTGGAGTCACCAATGGGATCTCAGTGTTCCAAAGGGAGATGGATTGGATGGTAGAGAGATATAAAGTGACAGCAACGTTCCCCTACCTTGACAATGTCACCATCTGTGGCCATGACCAGCAGGACCACGACACAAACCTGGCGAAATTTCTCTGCAAAGTCCCTGAATCTGACTTATAATAAGGAGAAGTGTGTGTTTAGTACCACTCGCCTGGCCCACCTTGGATGTGTCATGGCACCCGGTGTCATTGCCCCTGACCCCGAATACATGCGTCCTCTTATGGAGCTCCCAATGACACACAACCTCAAGGTGCTGAAACAGTGCATGGGGTTCTTTATTTACTATGCCCAGTGGGTGCCCAATTATGCCGATAAAGCCTACCCTTTAGTAAGGTCCACAAGTTTCCCTTTATCGGGTAGAAGCACAGGCAGCATTCAACCAAATCAAAGGAGACATCACTAAAGCCATGATGCCTGCTATGGATGAATCCATCCCATTCCAGGTGGAGAGCGATACCTCCAACTTTGCACTGGCTGCCACTCTCAACCAGGCAGGCAGGCCAATAGCATTTTTTTCCTGCACCCTCCACAGCCCTGAAACTCGACACTCCTCAGTCAAGAAGGAGGCACAAGGGATCATTGAGGCCATGCACCACTGGTGTCACTACCTGGCCAGGGAAAGATTTAACCTGCTGATAGACCAATGGGCTGTTGCCTTCATGTTTAACACAAAACTGCGTGGTAAAATCAAAAATGATAAAGTCCTGAGGTGGAGAATCGAACTCGCCACCTATAACTATGATATTCTATACCATCCAGGCAAGCTCAATGATCCCCCAGATGGCCTATCCCGAGGGTCATGCACCAGTGCACATCTCGACTGCCTTCAGTCCACAATGACCTCTGCTACCCTGGAGTTATGAGGTTGTTCCACTTCATAAAAACCCGGAACCTCCCGTACTCCATTGAGAATGACCAAACACCATTGGGCCTGTGTGGAATGTAAACCGCAGTTCTTCAGGCCTGACAAGGCACACCTCATCAAGGCCACACACCATTTCGAACATCTGAGCATTGATTTCAAGGAACTCCTGCCCTCGACCAATAGGATCGTCTATTTCCTCAATGTCATAGCGAGTTACCAGATTCCCGTTTGCCATCCCCTGTCCCTACATGAGCTCTGCCAGAGTTATGAGGGAACTCTGCAACATTTTCACCCTCTTCGGGTACCCGGACTATATTCATAGTGATCGGGGGTCCTTGTTCATGAGCGACAAGCTGTGGCAGTACCTGTTGGCTAGAGGCATAGCCACTAGTAGGACTATGAGCTATCTTTTTCTTTGGCTTGGCTTCACGGATGAAGATTTATGGAGGGGTAAATGTCCACGTCAGCTGCAGGCTCGTTTGTGGCTGACAAGTCCGATGCGGGACAGGCAGACACGGTTGCAGCGGTTGCAGGGGAAAATTTGTTGGTTGGGGTTGAGTGTTGGGTTTTTCCTCCTTTGTCTTTTGTCAGTGAGGTGGGCTCTGCGGTCTTCTTCAAAGGAGGTTGCTGCCCGCCGAACTCTGAGGCGCCAAGATGCACGGTTTGAGGCGATATCAGCCCACTGGCGGTGGTCAATGTGGCAGGCACCAAGAGATTTCTTTAGGCAGTCCTTGTACCTCTTCTTTGGTGTACCTCTTCTTTGATGCACCTCTGTCTTGGTGGCCAGTGGAGAGCTCACCATATAACACGATCTTGGGAAAGCGATGGTCCTCCATTCTGGAGACGTGACCTACCCAGCGCATTTGGATCTTCAAAAGCATGGATTCGATGCTGTCGGGCTATAACCCCAGGGGAAATGGCCAGGTGGAGCGAGAAAACATCACCATTTGGAAGGAAATCCTCCTGGCCCTTAAGTCAAAAGGCCTGGTTGTCTCTCACTGGCAAAAAGTCCTGCCAGAGGCACTCCATGCTATCTGATCCCTTCTATGAACTGCTACAAATATGAACCCTCATGAACGCATGTCTTCCTTCCCTATGAGGTCAGCAAACAGAACCACTCTGTTGCCCTGGCTCTCATCTCTGGGACCCCTCCTGCTGAGAAGCATGTGAAGGGCCGTAAGATTGACCCATTGGTGGAGGAGGTGCAGCTCATGCATGCAAATCCACAACATGCATATGTCCAGTACCCTGATGGCATTGTCCAGGACCTGGCGCGTGCTGGAGACACCTATCTACCCCCAGCCCCGACCACCGCATACACATCGGCCCCTACAGGGACGGTACAGGCTATCGACGCTTCCCCAGGCATCCACACCACATGCCCAGGACCCTCACCCAGCCGAGCCGCCCGCCATGACCGCCCCCACAGCCAACCAGACCCCACCTCCTACAGTGACAGCCTTGCACCCCCCCCTCACCTCAAGACACACGATCAGCAACAGAGCCGACCAGTACACCCCCAGTGGAGCTGCGCAGATCACAGAGGCAGCGGAAGCCACCTGACTGGCTGAATCTCAAGTACTGGCTCTTGTTTTTTCAAGTGGGGGTGAATGTAGTGATATGTATATACTGCTGCTACTCTGTACATAAGTGGCTGGCCCGCCCACTGATGACTCAACCTGGCCATAAAGGTCGACCTCGCTGCCCCCTTCCATTCAATCAAGCACATGGAGTTGGGCCAGCCGAAATCTAATGTGTATTAAAGCCTATTGTTCCTCACTCAGTCTTTCGAGTCATTGATAGTGTGTATCAAGGTGTGAGTGAAAAGCAGGCAGGCATGTGAATCAAGGAAACTCAGGCCTGAAATGTTGGTTAAAAATCATTACCTCCTATGGACTCTGTGTGACCTGCTGAGTTCCTCCAGCATTTCTTTGTGTTTACTACTACATACCACAGATTCTGTAGATTCTCATGTTCACTCACCCTTCAATCTAGTTTGCTTTTCCCTTTTTTCATCACTCACATTCCCTTCCACGTCTGGTTCCAGCTGCCAATCACCCCCCACCCCCCCACCACCTGCCTTCCTGCAAACCCCACCCCAACACACACACATCCATCTGGCTCTATTGTCATCAACCAGACTCTGTCCCAACCCTATTCAATGGACAATGAAATGTTGAGCTGAAAAGTAATTAAAAGTTGAGAAAAAGCACCTTCAGGAAAAGTTATCTCAGAATGACCCTTGGATGTTTACTCACTTTCATCAGCCACAAAGAGGATGAAAGTTAGCTTTCAAAGCAATGTGGCAGGATCTCTGAAATAAGGAGGCCAGCCAGCCAAGTTCGGGACTTTGAACTCTCTACAAGCTATTCCAACACTCAGCATTCTTGCCTGGAAAAGGAAAGCTCTGCCTCTGCCAAGGAAACAGTCTCAGGGAAAAATTACTGCTAAATCACTATAGGCTCATTTAAAGCTATGTTTGTAGCTTGTATGAACCAGTGGAGTTAGGCAATGGCTACAGAAGAAACAGGAGACTAATGATACCCAGTATACAATACATCCAGCATGGAGCAGCTAAGGTCCAAGATTCTGCATATGATCCACATAAATAAGGAGTTAATCAACATCATGCCTGTGAATACCTGATAGGTATAACATCGCCTTCCCAAAGATCGTGTTATATGGCGAGTTCTCCACTGGCCACCGAAACAGAGGTGCACCAAAGAAGAGGTACAAGGACTGCCTAAAAAAATCTCTTTGTGCCTGCCACATTGACCACCGCCAATGGGCTGATATCGCCTCAAACCGTGCATCTTGGCGCCTCACAGTTCGGCGGGCAGCAACCTCCTTGGAAGAAGACCGCAGAGCCCACCTCACTGACAAAAGACAAAGGAGGAAAAACCAAACACCCAACCCCAACCCACCAATTTTCCCTTGCAACCATGTCTGCCTGTCCCGCATCGGACTTGTCAGCCACAAACGTGCCTGCAGCTGACGTGGACATTACCCCCTCCATTAATCTTCGTCCGCGAAGCCAAGCCAAAGAAGAAGAAATATGACAAGTATGTCCAGGAGACCTTAACACTGAGGTCAATGTGAGTCATTTCAGGTGCTTTGATGAATGCACTCTTTGGAAGGCCCTAATACAGTTCTGCTCACAAGGCAACAGTTCAAGAAACATCATGAAAACTGGAAAAACTGGGTCCAACCTAGTAATGGAGGATTTAGACCAGCTTATGCAAGAAGGGATGCAGTTGCATCAGAAGACATAATCTAATTTACACCATGAGGCCCAGGATGCATATGAATTAGTAGATGCATCTAAATTCCACCATGATGCCCAGAGATGCAGTTGTCTTTTGTTGGTCACAGACTGTAAGGAAACCTTGAAAATAATTAAATCATTTAGTCAAAGAGATAAGCTATGAGTAAACAACTTTTGGGTAATATAATCCATGGTCCCACTGCTGAAGTTTGAGACTCTCCGAGAGGTGGCAACATCTCTCAGCAAGAAGAAGAACTTCTAGATTCCAACCAACGTCCCGGTCGGGGGAGGTGGAGAAGCTGCTACCGGCGCCCAGATAACCTACTACAAGTGTGGAGTCGTTGCCTCACTTTGGCAGTTGAGACCAGTCCAGGCGTTGATAAGTATAATTGGGAAGGGCTTGCATATTGTAGTTTGAATTCAGCTTTAGATTTAGTAATAAAGACTTGTATAAACTGAAGTGCTCTCGGTGTGTGTGTCTGTTTTCTTTCGGTAACTCAAACACTGTGACCAATCTAAAACAAACAGAGTGAGAGGTACAAGTTTACCCAGGACAATTGGCGCTGCGAGCAGGATTTGTCTCGAGATGTTTCGCCAAAAGAAAGAGGTGAGTCCTGAGCAATTCTTAATTCTGGAATGGACTTCCAAAGACGATGGGTTTGGCATGTTGGCCAATACCCTGTCTTTGTTGGGACCACCCCTCAGTTCGGATGAGAAGTTAGATCCATCAAGTGCGCCCCTGGGAGAGCGGGTTGCCACTCTCCTTCAAGAAAGTAAATTTCCTGTTAAAAAGGGGATGCTGACAGACGGTTTTTGGCTGCTGGCCACAGCCTTACGCCACTCCGTTCAGCGTGAAGCAGAATCAGTTCAGCGAGAAGTAGAATCTCAGCATAAGAGAGAGCAACTAGAGGAGGAGTTAGAAGCCCTGCGACAACGCTGTTCCATGATGAGCAAGATTGTTCGCACCAGTCAGGACCGAGCCAAAGAATGGGAGGATAAGATGTCCAAACGATCTGCTGTAATATTAAACTCCGGCAGCAGCTCTGTGCAGATAAAGAAAGGCATGGAGTAGAACCTGATCCACATCGTATTCGTGCCATAAGGAATGGCGATGATCCTGATGTAATTGATGAATGGGACGGGAATATCTGGAATGATGACAATGGTAATAATGCAGATACTCCTCAGCATGTGCCTGACATAGTACCCTCTCCACCTGCTGTTCATGCCCGCCCTGTAAGGCAGCAGATTTTTTGTAAATCAGATAGAGAGGGAGAGGGGAGGAATGTAACTGATGAAATTGAAGAGGTAGATGATCCCCTGATCTCCCAAGAGGACCCAGGGAAAAATACCCAAACCCCTGCTTATGCTCAATGGCCCACCCCTTCTACGGGAAGGCCTAGGCCTCATCCCGTCCACTGGGCAAAGGACCCTGTGGGCCAAAGTGGGAGCAGGGATCAAGAGCAATCAATGACACGTGACTTCTCTATAAAAGAGCTGGCTGCCATTGGAGATCGATTTAGGCAAAAGGCGGGAGAAACTCTGGCGGCCGGGCTCCTGCGTGTTTGGGAGCATGGAGGGGGTAATGTATATTTAACTCCTGAGGAATTGTTGGGATTAGGAACATTGACTACTGATATCCAAGTCACTGCTGAGCTGCTGGATAGAGGAAGAGAGGTGTATTACTTACTTGCCACTCTAGGGGATGCCCTGCTACAAGTTTACCCATCACCAGTAGATTGAGATTTACATTTGCAGAACAATTGGGGCATCCCAGAGGAGGGTATAGCAGTAATTCATCAGCAGGCCCTGGCCTCTGCCTTGTATGCAGGGCGTTTGAGGCTGTGAGTACATGGGGGGGGGAGCCCTGATGAAGAGATATTCACAGCCGGAATGCATACCCGATTGGTTCGTTTTGCCCATCCCACTGTATGGGGACTGGTTTTGTCTGTAACTAATCCGCTAATTGGGCACCCTGTGTCTGAGGCGGTACATGCCTTATCTGGGCTTCGAGAATTAGAGTTGGGAGGTAAAATCCACTCACGTACAACCCAGGTTAAATCAGACAAGCAGGATGAAAAGAGAGGGACTGCTGCTAATAACGGACCGACAAGGAAGGACCTTTTTCTAACCTTGTTAAAGTTAGGCGTACCTAAAAGTGATATTGATGGGAAACCTACCGCGGTCCTTTATAAGAGGAAGGCAGGGGAACATCTTCCCCAGCTGTTGAGTCCTCCTGGCCCAGCTGTGCCTTCTGCTCCCACTGCTGCTCCTATCGAGCAGTAGCATGAGGGCCTGGAAGCCCCCGCACCCTACTAAAGCATGAGGGTGTGGGCAGGGCCCCCATGTCTACTCCATTGAGATACGGCGGATACACGGGGACCCACAGTCCTACATACCGTTAACAATTCACTGGGGTGGGGGTAATGACCGGCAATATTTGGCCTTGGTTGACACCGGTGCAGAGCACTCAGTGATTCCTGGTAACCCCGACCTCTGGACTGGACTGACATTTCGAACAGAGGGGATGGGAGGAGCGATCACCCTGGCGAAGGAAATAAAAGTCCGCGCCACGGTGGGTGATGGCCCTTCCCCTATATGGTTACATGCCCTGGTGGCTGCCACTAATGAGTATATCCTGGGTATCAATATGTTAGCCGGTACGGCCCTTAATACTAGTCAAGGGGGATTTTCATTTGGAATTCGGACTATTACAAAAACACTAATAGTGGGTCAGGCTAAGTGGGATCCTGTGATGGTGCCTCCACCCCCCCCCCCCCCGAAACAATATTGCCTCCCTGGGGGGCAGGAAGAGATTACTGCCACCATCGATGCTTTGCAAGAAGAAGGGGTAGTGAGGCCCGCAACATCGCCCTTTAATAGCCCTGTTTGGCCAGTCCAGAAGCCAGACGGCTCCTGGAGAATGACAGTTGATTATCACTTTTTGAACAAACATGCCCCACCACTTGCTTCAGCAGTTCTGGACATTGTTACCTTTATTGAAAACATTGCTACTGGGAACTCAGGAACATGATATGGTGTCATTGATCTCACTAATGCCTTCTTCAGAATTCTTAAAGATGAGGTCTCACAGGATCAGTTCACCTTTTCCTGGAAGGGGCGCCAGTATACCTTCACCCACCTCCCTCAGGGCTATGTACACTCTCCCACAATTTGCCACAGCCCAATTGCCCGTGATTTGGAGATGGTGCCAGTATTGCCTTCCCTCTCAATTCACCATGATATTAATGATGTGATGATCCAAGGAGCCATGGAAGAGATGGTACAGGAAGGTATGGAGATTGTCCAAAATACCCTGATGCAAAGAGGGTGGGCCATTAACCCCGCCAAGGTACAGGGCCTGTCCCAGACGGTTATCTTCCTTGGAATTCAGTGGCATGCTGGAGAACAGGTGGTTCCCGATAAAGTTCGCAATAAGATTGCAGTCTTGGCCACTCCTACTAGTATAAAAAGAGACCCAGCATTTCCTAGGTTTATTGGGCTACTGGCAATGCCATATTCCTCACTTGGTGTTGCTTTTACCTCCTCTATTCAAGATTACCCGAAAGAAAGCAGACTTTGTATGGGGTGAGGATCAGAAAAGGGCATTCCAGTCCGCCAAGCAGACTATTCTTCAGGCCCTGCCCAGTGCTCCCCGCATCCCAAATACTCCCTATGAACTACAGGTCTCCGTTACTGATCATGTGACCTCCTGGAGCCTCTGGCAGAAACAAGAGGACCGCCGAGTCCCACTGGGATTCTGGTCACGAACCATGCCCAAGGCTGCCACTTGTTATTCTGCTTTTGAACAACAGTTACTAGCCTGTTACTGGGCCCTGCTGGAGACTGAAAGAATGACAGGCGATGCAGATGTTCAATTCTGACTTGCACTTCCAATAATGAACTGGGCCCTGCTAATGATGTTAATCTAAAGATTAGGTGGGCTCAGCAGTCTTCTATTGTTAAATGGAAGTGGTATATTCAGAGTCGTGCGACCAGAGTGGGTGATCCTCGGTTAGATTTGGAACCCTTTTTAAACAAAGGGTTTAAAGAAGGGGTGGGCCGCATACACGAACAGGTGGCTGATCTTCCGTCTCGTCATGAGGACGTTGAACCTGCCATTCCCCCTCCCCCCTTCACCAGTTCAGTGGGGTAAACTATATGATTTGCTCACTCCAGCAGAACAAGAGGATGTCTGGTTTACTGATGGTAGTAGCTGGTGGGTGCAAGAAAAGCAGAAGTGGAAGGCAGTGGCTTACCATCCCAGGTCAGGAACTCACTTATCGGAGGAGGGGGATGGTGGCTCCAGTCAGTATGCTGAGTTGAAGGCGGTCACTTTACCACTAGACCCCCATGATCACCCTCTTCGCTTGTTTACTGATTCCTGGGCTGTGGTTAATGAACTAGTGGTATGGATGCCTGATTGGCAAAAGAATGACTGACTGGTGCATGACCACCCAATATGGAGCAAACAGTTGTGGCAGTTGTTGTGGGATGCTTCCCATCATCGTGAGATAACCGTATATCACGTTGATGCCCATACCAATGCGACGACGAACATGGCACAACATAATTCAGTAGCAGATCAGCTTGCCACTATCAGCCGCGCCGACACCGTCCCCCTGGCTCGATGGGCACAAGAACAGGGTGGTCATTTGGGGGAGAAGGGATCAGCTATGAGGGCCCGTACACATGCCTTACCCGTCCATCAGGACAATGTCTGCATGGTCGTGCATACATGCCCAGCATGCCAGCTTGTGAAGTCCCGCACCATTCCTCCTGGTCCGCAAGGCCAAATGAGATGGGGAGCTCGCTCAGCTGTGGTCTGGCAAGTTGATTACATAGGCCCTATGCCAGACTGTATGGGGAAACATTACGTCCTAGTAATGGTTGACACCTTTTCGGGCCTCGTTTTTGCTTTTCCCACCAAGACGGCTGACCAAGCTAGCACTACCCAAGGACTAAACCATTTAATTTCTCGTTATGATGTACCAGAGGAAATTCAGTCTGATAATGGCTCGCACTTCTCCGGGAGGGCAATCTGTGATTGGGCAGATGACAACAGTATTTTATGGGTCCACCATATTCCTTATTACCCGCAGGCTGCCGGGTTAGTTGAACAAATGAATGGGTTACTGAAGGAACAAATTCATTTGTTAACACCACTGGGGACCCTGAAGGGGTGGTGCCATGTGCTGCAGCAGGCAGTCGACAATTTGAATCATCGCCCTTTAAAGGGGGGTACACCTTTCCACTGACTTCTTCATGCTTCTGAACTACAGCCTATTCCAGAGGAAAAACAGTCATTGCCCCCCATTCCCGAGCCAGAGAATGCCAGACAAAAGGTATGGGTGCCACCATCAGGTAGTGGCCCTCCTGTAAAAGGGGAAATAGTGACACCTGCCCAGGGTAACACTCGGTGGGTAGCTATTGAGGGACAGGATGGTTTAGTTTGTTTGAATACTGAATGCTTACGCCATCGTGAGTGACATATGTCAGGCTTCTTTGTTCCAGATCCTCCGTCTTGTGCTCCTGCTGATCTGGCTTAACAGCTGCTTTGATGCCAGCAATTGGATTTGTAATTTTGAGGATGTTCCGAGGGAGTTGCCCATGGGGGACCCGGCCCGATGTATCCACTAATATATCTGATATTGTTCAGCATGTTTCAAAGTCTGTTCGTGAGCTTCAGCGTCTGGGTATTGTGACCCACAAGGATAGTTTGAGCCTTGGTTGGAATCCTTTTTAATGGTGAGCTGGTACATTTGGGGGATTGGGCCACAATATTCTCCATTGGTTCCTTGCATTATTGCTTATTTTCGTGATTATTATAGTTTTAGTTTCTCTTTTTCGCTCCTTCTGTACTCAAATGCTTGTAAGGTTTCGTAAGTGACAGGCTGCAACCAAGGGGTGGAAAGTAATGGAGGATTTAGACCAACTTATGCAAGAAGGGATGCAGTTGCATCAGAAGACATAATCTAATTTACACCATGAGGCCCAGGATGCATATGAATTAGTAGACACATCTAAATTCCACCATGAGGCCCAGAGATGCAGTTGTCTTTTGTTGGTCGCAGACTGTCAGGAGACCTTGAAGATCATTAAATCATTTATTCAAAGAGATAAGCTATGAGTAAACAACTTTTGGGTAATATAAGTCATGATCCCACTGCTGAAGTTTGAGACTCTCCGAGAGGTGACAACATTTCTAAGCAAGAAGAACTTCTAGATTCAAACCAACGTCCCGATCAGGGGAGGTGGAGAAGCTGCTACCGGCGCCCAGACAACCTACTACGTGTGCAGTCGTTGCCTCGCTTTGGCAGTTGGGACCAGTCCAGGCGTTGATAAGTATAATTGGGAAGGGCTTGCATATTGTAGTTTGAATTCAGCTTTAGATTTAGTAATAAAGACTTGTATAAACTGAAGTGCTCTCGGTGTGTGTGTGTGTCTGTTTTCTTTCGGTAGGTCAAACACTGTTACCAATCTAAAACTAACAAAGTGGGAGGTACAAGTTTTCCCAGGACAAACCTGACATCTATGAATCAATTAGATGCTGAGCAGGTAACACCTTTTACATTCCCCTTAATTCACGGATGATCCCTCCATAATGTAAGGGACAAAACTGGTCCCATTGAAGACCAGTGTGGTCCGCTATGTATGGAGCCAGAAGAGATGGCAGAGATCTTAAATAGATATTTTGCATCAGTATTTTACTCAGGAAGAAAGGAAAAAAAGTAGTGATGCACGGGGCCAATAAAGATTAAAGAGGAGGAGGTCCTTGCTGTCTTAAAGGAAATAAAGATGAATAAATCCCTCAGACCTTGGGGGAGGCTAGTGTAGAAATTGAGGGGCTCTAACAGAAATATTTAAACAGTCCTTAGCCACAGGTGAGATACTGGAGAGTTGGAATGTCGGTCATGTTCTCCTGTTGTTTAAAAAGGGTTCCAAATCTAATTGTGGAGATTATAGGCCAGTAAGCCTGACTTAAGTAGTGGGAAGGTGTTCTAAGAGAATGGATATACAAGTATTTGGATAGCCAAGAACTCATTAAGGATAGTTAACGTGGCTTGTTCATGGTAGATTGTGTTTAACAAATCTTACAGAATTTTTCAAGGAGATGACCAGGAAGGTTGATAAAGGAAAGGTTGTGGATGTTGTCTCCATGGACTTGAGTTAAGGCCTTTGACAAGGTCCCACATAGGAGATTGGTCAGGAAGGTTCAAATATTCGCTATTCGTGGTGAGGTAATAAAATAGGTTTGACATTGGTTAAATAAGAGAAGCCAGTGAGTGGTAGTGGATGATTGCTTCTCAGATTGGAGGCCTGTCACTAGTGGTGTGCCTCAGGCATCAGTGCTGGGATCATTATTGTTTGTCATCAATATCAATGATGGATGACAATGTGGTAAATTGGATCAGCAAGTTTGCTGATGACACTAAGTTGGAGGCCTTGTGGACAGTGAGACAGGCCTTCAAAGCTTGCAGAGGATATCTGGAACAGCTATAAAAACGGCAAATGGAATTTAATGCAGATAAGTCTGAGATGTTGCATTTTGGAAGGACAAATCAAGGTAGGATATACATGGTAAATGATAATGTACTGAGGAGTGCAGTAAAAGAGAGGGATCAAGGAATACTGATACATAAATCCTTGTAAGTGGCATTACAAGTAGATAGGGTTTTAAAGAGGGCCTTTGGCATATTGGCCTTCATAAATCAAAGTATTGAGTATAGAAGTTGGTAGGGCCCAATTTGGAGTCTTGTGTGCAATTTTTGGTCACCCACCAACAGGAAAGGTATCAATAAGATTGAAAGAGTGCAGAGAATTTTTGCTAGGATGTAGCTCAGGAACTGAGCTACATGGAAAAGTTAAACACCTTAGGACATTATTCCTTGGAGTGCAGAAGAATGAGGGTAGATTTGATAGTGGTATTTAAAATTATGAGGGATATAGTTGAGTAAATGTAGGTAGGTATTTTTCCACTGAATATAGGTGAGATACCAACTAGAGAACATGGTTAAGGGTGAAAGGGGAAAATTTAGGAGAAACTTATTCACAAAGAGAGTGGTGGAAGTGTGGAATGAGCTGCCAGCTGAAGTGGTGAATGGTGGCTTAATTTTAACATTTAGGAAAAATATTGGACAGTTACATGGATGGGAGAGGTATGGAGGGCTGTGGATTGGGTGTAGGTCAATGGAATAAGGCAGAATAATAGTTCAGCACAGACCAGAAAGTTTCTATGCTCAATTTTCTATGGTTTTATGACTGCCCATGGCATCAAGGCACCCTGGCAAACTAATGCCAATAGGCAGAAAAGTGAAAGCACTCAGCAAGTTGGTGTCAAAAGAAGATGGTTTTGGTGTTAGGGTTCAATCATTCTAATTCCAGGCATCATCCAGGAGTCATTTAGTGCAGGATCCCGGAACCAACCATCTTCAGCTGCTTCATCAATAAACTTCCTTTCATCAGAAGCTCAGAAATCACATCTTTCTTGATGATTGCACATTTAGTTCCATTTGCAAGTGCTCAGCAATTGAACCAAACCACACACATCAGGAAGACATGGACAACTTTTGGGCTTTGCCTGATAACATTTGCGCAGCAAAAGTACTGGTCAAAGACCATCTCCCACAAAAGAGAGTCAAACCATTACTGTCACTGACTCCTTACTCTTAATACCCTGAATGTTACCATTTACTAGAAACACACTGGGTTAGCCACATAAATACTATGACCATGAGACCATAACTTTGGAGCACCAAATGACTGAAAATTGTTTGATCCAACAGTGCCCATGAATTGATACTCGTGCCTTCACCTCCCACCTGGACTGAAGCTGGTGCAGAGAATTTTTTTGAGTATTGTGATCTGGACTATTTACAGGCAAATCAGTGGTGAGGTCAGGCAGCCTGTGATTTCTGACTCTCTCAAGTTGGTCACAGATCACTGCTACTGAGTACATAAAGTAGGATCTAACCTTAATCATCCATTCTCACCTATATGAATTGTGAGGCATCCAACAGCTTACTTTTGGGTTGCTTGGTGCTTGCAAATATCATGAGAAATATTTGTTTTTTCATATTCATTTTGAATTGAATGTAATGCAACAGTGTCCTCTGTATTTAGCTTCTAAGGCACTGATATAAAATCAAATTAAAAAAGTAAATGCAAACAAGAAAAATATTGATGGTGTAGTTCACATTTGTCCAAATATGAAACATGAAATTCCACTCAGCATTGGAAATGGAATTATAAGTACAACATAAATTTCTATTGAAACCCTAAATTCATTACAGTTGCTGATGTTAGATATTCCTGAATTCCTCTTAGTGACCTTGTTCTGCTAAATTTCAAAATCAGTTACCACACTTACACAATAATATTTGCAGAACTATTTTGCTAGCAGGTGATGGTGCCACTCTTAAATAAATGACAAATGGGAAAATATCTTGGAAATTTGATCCATTTATGTGTGTGTCACATACACCAATCTTGCATTTTACTTGGGGTTGATTACAATCTCACCACTGGGAAATTTGGCCTGGAAACATCCATGTGTGATTCACTGTACTGTCTCTGGTATTTTCTTCTCATTTAATGACGTAAAGTTCATGCACCCTAGGTTTCTTCCATTTATGACATAAATTATTCCGGGATCACAACCCAGCAGCCTTCAAAATTCAATCGATTTTTAAAAAATAGGGACACACCATGCAGGGATTATCAATTAAAGTTGATTGTTGACAATTAAAGAAGACAATGGAAAAATCCGCAAAGTGCCATTAATATCTTGAACACAGCTTTGGCTGAAAGTTGGTTTATGGGATCTGTGCCAATGGTTGTCTCATCATTGCTTGTAGCCATTTTAAACAAAATGCATGCTGCAATCTCTGGCCTCTCAAACATCCTGCAGTTTAATGTGACATTGATTAGGGTAGATCTTTGTGTAGAGGTACACGTGACACAGGAGATGGCTGTGTCCTCGTCCCCATCTTTCCCCTTGCATGTGAAATGTCCATTTTGCAATGGGCAAAACATTTAGTTTGTTACTCCTCCCACCAATAGTCATGGCAATTTTGTTGCTCCCAATGGCAACTGTGTAAGTTTACACATAACTACATGCAAACTCTCATAATACCACTCTTAAGGTATGTTTTACAGGCCTCATCCAATTTTGTGTCATGGTGTATTGGTTGTTGGTTTTAAATCCAATTAATATTTAGAATTAAAGAAAGTGTTTTCAATTAAAATGTATCAGACATAAGAGACATCAGAAAGCTTTTTTTTTCAGTATTACCATAATAGTTATTAAAATATACTATGAGTTTAATCATTTGATAATCATATCAAATGTGTATTGAACATATAAAACTAGCAGAAGGTCATCTGGCCAGTTAAGTCCTCTCTACCATTCAATAAGATCATAGCAGATCTTACCCTAGACTCAGCTCCACTTACCTGCCCATCCTCATTACTGAACTTTAAGATCAGCCATGATCTCGTTGAATGGCGGAGCGGGCTCGAAGGGCCGAATGACCTACTCCTGCTCCTATCTTCTATGTTTCTATGACTATTCAAAAAAATCTGTGTCCAAAATACATTTAATGAGGTTGCCAATAAGATTATAAAATATGTTTAAAAAAAAATCAATGACTAGAGCAGTGAATAGTCTCATACTACAAAATAAGACAATATAATTTTTCTCTACCTGTGTCTGCAGGTTTCAAATCCTGAAATCCAAATTCACTACTATAACTAATTTTTAATGCAAATGAAGGAGAATTTATATGTTTCAAGCAAACCGGTGCAATGTGCACATTATGTTTTACTGGAAATTCATATTTAAAATGTACTTTTATGAGAATGAATTGTGAAGAGGAGTTGTGTCATCAGCCTATATAAACATATGCGAGTGTCTAGAATCAATGGCGAAACAGGGCAAAAATATTTGGTCTCAAGAAGAAACCTTGGGGGAACACTTACTAATTCTTATTAACTTCACACACCTAATGAGATTTTTTTTGTTGCTGCCTGACGGAGCTAACTGAAATAATGGTATGTAATTATAAAACTGAAAGAAATATATATGGTCTTTGTTTAAAAAGCTGCACGTGATTGTTCATTACTTAATTTAGAGGAACAACTTGAGCATAATGTTTTTCCATCAATTTACGGGAAGTTTGTGCAAACTTTAACAAATTCACAGAAGACTTTGGTTTGATCTGATTCATACTTATCTAATTTAATAACCAATGCAAATAATTCTCTTTCTGAGTATCTCTATTGTCAGAAATATTTGCTTTGGATTCAACAGGTGATAAATGGAGCTATCTATCCCTTCACCACTACCCATGCCCAATCGTGCCATTGTATTTTTGATGGCTGCAGGTTATCCTTGCTCACCCATTCTATCTTGAGTAAAAGTTGCACTTAATCCATAAAAATGCACAAACAAAGGAGAACACTTGTCAAAATCTATCCCCGTAACATGAAAGTGCAAACTTACGAGGGATGCTGCAAAGGAGACTAGTCAACAGGTGTAAAGATTAAAACCTTGTGTTTTTGATTCTCAGTAAATTTTTTCCCTTTACAAAAAAGTATTGTTTGTAGTGTTACCATAGTGACTATGGCATAATACATCATAATATCCAAGCAGACCGAGCTTGCATCTCATTTTTTGACGAACCATGAAAGAGACGTAAGCTCAAGATACTTTTCTTAGAATTTGTTTTATTTTGTCTTAGTTCTTTTTGTATATCTCTTTCAAATTGAATATCATTATGTCTTTAAATATCATCAAATGTTTTGTTTATTCATCATTATGAAAATCTTAATGCAAAATCATGCAAAATGTTTATCAGTTATATCAACCAATTAAAGCTGCATCTTCAAAGTTTGATTTATTGGATTAATAAGATAGTAATTCAGAATATTGTCCCCATGTCTCTTTGAAGATGAAGCTTTTTGAAATTGGGAAATACTAGAACTTGGAAAGTGTGAACTGTATTTTAATTCAAAGAAAAGTTATAATTGTGAACTTTGTTTGGAAGAAAGCCTCATATAATTTGTCTGAAGGAACAAAAAGTTCAGTTTACTGTGAGAGTATTACAGAAGCCTCTATTAGAACACACCTGATTGGACAGTTCAGAATTGAGCCAAGGTCCGCAGATACCTGTGACCTTGAAAGAGAGGATATCGCTCTGGATTGCAGAATCTGGCAGGAAGCCCAGAAGTATATGTTCTGAAAGATTGTAAAAATTTATTATCAATACCTGATAAGAAAGTTTGTGTGCAAAATGCAGAGACAATTCAGCCAGAGAAATCCTCTTAAAGGGACCAAGCAAGATACAAATTTGTTTACAATTTCCAGGATATGCCAGGAGAACACAGGCTACCATGTGAAGAAGCCAAGATGGATAAGACAAAGTCTCATCAGGCTAAAGACCTCGAACAAACAGCTCCTCTCAAAGAGTTGTTTGAGAATTGAGCCAGCAAGGCAGACTGAAAATGCTTGGCAGAAGATTAGAGTCAGCCACCATAGAAGAAGAAGAGTCCAATAAGACACTGCATCCTCATTAGCTGACTTAGTGGAACTGAAACAGATGAATGTACATTGCAAAGCCCCACTGGTCCTGTACCGATTGAAATGCTGAAGATAGAGACTCAATCAGTTGTATCTGAATATTCAGATGTGAATCCTGATGACAGTATTTCCAAGGTTATGAGTGTAGGAAAATCTTCAACATATTTAAAGGCATCAAGAGCAAGTATAGCTTTGTATGCTTTAAGCATATCAGCTATGCATGCTAAGGCACAAGCAGGCTTGGCGACTATCTGTACACAATGTGAGTGGTTGGAGAAAAGATGTGCTTTAGAAGATATGGAACCTGAAATGAAGAATCAGTCACTGAAGTTACAAATGGTTAGTGAAGAATAAAAAAGATTATTGAAGAGAGCAAAGAAAAGACTAGAGCTTGAGGAACAATATGCTATGAATATGGCCAAAGTAAAGCCATTAACTCAGGCTTCTGCAAGATCTATCATTCAAAGTGAAATACCCAAAGGGCCAGCACCTAACATTCCAGCAGGTCAATGGGTACAATACTTGAGCTAGTGCTCAAATGACAATGACCAACCCTGTGGAAATGGCTAGCATCATTCACTCTCTTTAGAGTGCACAATAGATGAATCTTCCCGAAAGGAGATTATTTCAAAAAGATCAACCATGCGAATTGATCACACTCAACAGTTGATGTCTCTTCATGTTACTGAAGAACAAACGACAAGTCAAAGATCCCCACCAATGTCATCAGTTACAACTCAAGGTCCTGTACCTTTGGCACCAGTTAAAGTTCCATATGCTCCAGTCACAACAAGACAATCAGTCGCAAGCCATTGTGGACAAGATAATATCACTTATAGCAAAACAAAATTATATTTCTGCTATGTAGCATAGCAACAAGGTTCATATGGTTTACCTAAGAAGGAAATTCTAGTTAATATCTGACGTTTGTGAAATCCTTTGAACATCACATTTATACTAAAAATGCCAAAGATCATCTGTATTACCTGGAACAGTATACTGAAAGACAGGTGAAAGAGTTAATCAAAAGTTCTCAATATATGAATCCAGAACAAGTTTTTAAAAGGGCAAAAGAATTATTGCTTCATCATTATGGCAATGAACATAAAATTGCAAAGGCCCACGTAGACAAGGTTCCTTCTTGGTCAGCAATAAAATTAGAGGACACAAAGGCTTAACAAGCATATACACTCTTTCTGAGAGGATGTTATAACACAGGGAAATAGTGTATGTTTGCAACAGCTGAATTTGTTTGCTAATTTGTAAATCTTTGTAAATAAATTACCTTATAAGCTGAAGGATTTGAGGATAACCAAAGTTACAGAGCTTAAGATGCTTCCCAGAAGGGGAGCCACTTTTGAAGATGTTGTACAATTCTTGGAATGGCATGTGTATGTTTACACCATACCAGCATTTTGAAATATTAAAGAATCTTCAATAGTTCCTAAGGATGTAAAGAAGTCTAAATCATCATCTCAACAGAAACCAAAGGGAAGTACCTTTGTTAATGCTGTGTCAGATACAAGCACAAGAAAGAACAAGGAAACAATGGAAAATTATCAGGCTGTTCAGTAAAACTTTTTGTATTGCAAAGATAAGCATGCTTTAGAAAAATGTTCACAATCGGAAAAAAAGTCATATGACGAGAAATTAACTATTTTAAAGAAGAATGGAATATATTTTGGTTGCTTGTGTAAAGGACACATTAGCAAAACTTGTAACAAGCAACTCAGTTGTGAAATATGCATTTTAAAGCATCCCAAGTTACTGCAAACTCAATGAAGTAAAATTGAGAAATAAGTCAAACCATCTGAATCCGAGACGAAAGACTCAGTCAAAGAGAATGCTTTCAGCTTCGGTTCAGACAAACAGTCTTACTGGGGCCAGTGACAAAGCTCTCTAATTAGTGCCTATACAGGCTAATGCTAAAAAAGGAAGCTTCATACTGAAGATCTATGCACTTTTTGATCAGGAAGTACCACATAATTTTGTACTATTGAATTAATGAATAAACTTAATTTTCATGGCAAAAGATCACAAATCTCATTGAAGACCATTAACAATGAAAAGAACATTGAAACTAACATAGTTTCAGGTTTACAGGCTGCCGGATTAAATAGCAATGAATTTTGCAATATTCCAAGTGTATATACTTAGAAGACTATGCCTGTGAATAAGGAGAATATTCCCTATCAGGATGATATCAAACAGTGGGATCATCTAAAAGACGTTTGCTTACCCAAGATTGATGCCAAAATCGAGATGTTAATTGACTTAGATATACCAAAAGCTTTCAAACCTCTCGAAGTAATAAGGAGCCAAAATGATTAATTTAATGCTGTGAGATAATTGCTTGGATGGACAATTAATGGACCATTAGGAGGAAAAATGAATAATGATCAGGAGTCATCAAATGTAAATATCAACAGATTTTCAGTTGTCCAACTTAATGATTTTCCTGAATATCTCACAGATATTCGAGAACTTTCGAAAGAGGATAAACAGTTTTTGGATTTAGTTTCAAATTCTGTTAA
Organism: Narcine bancroftii; assembly: GCF_036971445.1. Classification (NCBI taxonomy): domain Eukaryota; kingdom Metazoa; phylum Chordata; class Chondrichthyes; order Torpediniformes; family Narcinidae; genus Narcine; species Narcine bancroftii. The sequence continues at coordinate 62,460,355 of NC_091472.1, forward strand.
ACATGTTGATGGTCATTACTGTATAGCATTACCTTTGAAAAAAAAGAGAAATTTGTATGCCAGATTATAAAATAATTGCAGAAGAGCATATGCTGAATTTGAACAGAAAATTCAAGATAAATTCTTCCTTTCATTTGAAATATACCAATGTCATGTCAGATATGATAACCAAGGGTTATGTAGAAAAGGTATCTGAAGATATTTTGGAATGTAAAGATGATAGAAAATGGTATTTACCTCATCATGAGGTTATACATCCATGAAAGGTGAAACTACATATAGTATTTGATTGTGGAGTGTCATTTCAAGGAGTTTCATTGAATTTTCAACTTTTACAAGGTCCAGACTTAACCAGTATTTAATAGGTGCTTTTATAAGATTTCGCAAAGAGCCTATTGTAATTGCTACAGATATTGAAGTGATGTTTCATCAAGTGAAAGTAGCATCATAAGATCGTGATTTTCTAAAATTATTATGGAAATCTAATGACGATTACAGTAAAGATATGATTGAATATAGAATGACAGTTCATTTATTTGGAGCAACTTTTTCACTGAGTTGGGCAAATTTTGCTCTCAGGAAATGTGCAGAAGATAACGAGGAACAATTTAGTTCTCAACCTATAATCATCATCAGAAATAATTTCTATATTGATGATTGTCTTACTTCAGTGGCTTCATGAGGTAAAAGGATCTGTAATAAACAAGGTTTCTTCCTTACAAAATGGTTTAGCAACCGTCGAGATGTGTTGGCTGTAATTCCTGAGGCAGAAAGAGCAAAGAAGATAAAACATCTTGACTTGAATTGTGATGTTCTACTTGTTGAAAGAATTCTGGGAGTGCAATGGTGTGTTCAATCTGAGGTTTTCAAATGTAAAAATTGAAAGAACAGCCTTTGACAAGAAGAGGTGTTCTTTTGATTGTATGCTCAATACAATATTCTTTTGAAATATTGGCACCAGTAGTATTAATATCCAAGAAAATTCTGCAAGAATTGGGCAGAAGAAAATTTGGATGGGATAAATCTATTAAAAAATTCCATCACACAAGATTGGATGAATTGGATTGAGAGTTTTAAAATGTTAGGAAGTTTTGAAGTCAACAAATATTTTAAACCAACAGACTTTGGAATTGCTTCATTTGCTCAGTTACACCATTTTGCTGAAGCAAACAAAGGTGGTTCTGGTACTGTCAGTTATTTAGTACTGCAAAGTAACCAAGAGTGAGTACATTGTGGGGTTGTAATGGGAAAAGCCAGAGTGGCTCCATTAAAGCCAGTCACCGGGGAATGGAATTGACTGCCACCACTATGGCAAGCAAAATGGACATTGTTTTAAAAAGATAATTACAGATGGAGTTAGCGGATTCTATGTTTTGGACTGATAGTATATCAGCGCTTAAATCCATTAGATTCCGCACCTTTGTGTCTAACAAAATTAATGAGATGGAGAAGATTTTAAATGCTAAACCTGGACAATAACAAATGGCTGATTTGCCACAAGACAGAGTTTCGCCCAATGAAGCCCTATTTACATATCAATGGTCTTTGAAGTTTTATCACCAGATGTGGTCAAGTAAAGGAATTATGTTCTAACTTTACAGGAGCTCAGAGTTACGAAAAGTAATTGAAAATTGGAATCAACATCAAATTCATGATGCGTTACTTCAAAAAGAAATTAATTGGATATTTAACCCACCTATATGATCACATGATGGAGGTGTGTGGGAAAGAATGAAAATTCTTAATTCCATTTTGAATAGTCAAATACTGAATGATGACAATCTTCAGACAGTATTGTGCAAAATTGAAGCTATTTTAAATAGTCGTCCAATAATGAAAATTTCTGTCAATTCAAATGACATTGAGACTCTTACACCAAATCATCTCTTACTTCTTTAATATAAGCCTTTATTGTCTCCAGGTCAATTTTAGAAAGATATTTATGCAAGATGCAGATGGAGACGTGCAGTTTGTGGAAAAGATGGATTAAATAATATCTTTCATTATTACAAGAAAGACAAAAAATGGTCTAAAACGAAATGCAATTTTGTATGCAGAGACATTGTAATTATTATGGACGATACTGCACCAAGAAATTCTTGGTTGCTGGGGAAATTCGTGGACACAGTTCTGGACAAAAATGGTTTTGTTCAGCAAGTGTGGATTAAGACCAAGACTGGTTATTTAAATTGACTTATTACTAAAATCTGTCTTTTACAAGTAGCAGAAAGTTACACTTAACACTTAAATCTTACACTTAACATACTTACTTTTGTATCTGTAATAGTAATTATTATATATCACTCATTAATGACTATTATAATAATTAGGGGCTGAAATGTAAATGTTAAAACCTTGTATTTTTGATTTAGTTAATTTTGTGCCTATCCCTTTAAGAAAAAATATTGTTTGCTCTGTTACCATAGTGACTATGACATAATATGTCATAATATCCAAGCAGACCAAGAGCTTGCATCTCATTCATCGACAAACTATGAAGGAGACGTGAGCTCGAGATACTTTTTTAATTTATCTTATTTCATCTTAATTCCTTTTGTATGTCTTTTTCAAGTTGAATATTATTATGTCTTTAAATATAGTCGAATGCTTTGTTTATTGTTGTGAAAATCTTAATGTGATGTTATGCAAAATGTTTATCTGTTTTATCAACAAATTGAAGCAACTTAAAGCTGAATCTACAAAGTTTGGTTTATTCAATTAAAAAGATAGTAATTTGGAATATCGTCCCCATATCTCTTTGAAGATGATACGTTTTGAAATTGGGAAATACTAGAACTTGGAAAGTTTTGTCTATAATAGGTAATAATCAATGAGATACTGAAATACTATAAATTACCATATTTCTTTTTTCTTTGGCTTGGCTTCGCGGACGAAGATTTATGGAGGGGGTAAAAAGTCCACGTCAGCTGCAGGCTCGTTTGTGGCTGACAAGTCCGATGCGGGACAGGCAGACACGATTGCAGCGGTTGCAGGGGAAAATTGGTTGGTTGGGGTTGGGTGTTGGGTTTTTCCTCCTTTGCCTTTTGTCAGTGAGGTGGGCTCTGCGGTCTTCTTCAAAGGAGGTTGCTGCCCGCCAAACTGTGAGGCGCCAAGATGCACGGTTTGAGGCGTTATCAGCCCACTGGCGGTGGTCAATGTGGCAGGCACCAAGAGATTTCTTTAGGCAGTCCTTGTACCTTTTCTTTGGTGCACCTCTGTCACGGTGGCCAGTGGAGAGCTCGCCATATAACACGATCTTGGGAAGGCGATGGTCCTCCATTCTGGAGACGTGACCCATCCAGCGCAGCTGGATCTTCAGCAGCGTGGACTCGATGCTGTCGACCTCTGCCATCTCGAGTACTTCGACGTTAGGGATGAAAGCGCTCCAATGGATGTTGAGGATGGAGCGGAGACAACGCTGGTGGAAGCGTTCTAGGAGCCGTAGGTGGTGCCGGTAGAGGACCCATGATTCGGAGCCGAACAGGAGTGTGGGTATGACAACGGCTCTGTATACGCTTATCTTTGTGAGGTTTTTCAGTTGGTTGTTTTTCCAGACTCTTTTGTGTAGTCTTCCAAAGGCGCTATTTGCCTTGGCGAGTCTGTTGTCTATCTCATTGTCGATCCTTGCATCTGATGAAATGGTGCAGCCGAGATAGGTAAACTGGTTGACCGTTTTGAGTTTTGTGTGCCCGATGGAGATGTGGGGGGGCTGGTAGTCATGGTGGGGAGCTGGCTGATGGAGGACCTCAGTTTTCTTCAGGCTGACTTCCAGGCCAAACATTTTGGCAGTTTCCGCAAAGCAGGACGTCAAGCGCTGAAGAGTTGGCTCTGAATGGGCAACTAAAGCGGCATCGTCTGCAAAGAGTAGTTCACGGACAAGTTTCTCTTGTGTCTTGGTGTGAGCTTGCAGGCGCCTCAGATTGAAGAGACTGCCATCCGTGCGGTACCGGATGTAAACAGCGTCTTCATTGTTGGGGTCTTTCATGGCTTGGTTCAGCATCATGCTGAAGAAGATTGAAAAGAGGGTTGGTGCGAGAACACAGCCTTGCTTCACGCCATTGTTAATGGAGAAGGGTTCAGAGAGCTCATTGCTGTATCTGACCCGACCTTGTTGGTTAGAGCATATTAGAGCTATAGATAATAGGTACGTATGGAGGATGCATTATGTGTGACTCAGTACCGAAAGTAGATCAACTTTGGGCTATATAAAAGCTATGCTTTGTGAGGAGTTTGAGGAGATTTGGTATGTCCCCAAAGACACATGAAAATTTCTTCTGCTATACAGTAGAGAGCATTCTGACTGGTTGTATCTCTGTCTAGTACAGTGACAGAAAAAGAAAACAAAGAGTTGTGAACTTGGCCAAAGCCATCATGTGCATCAATCTGCACTCCCTTAATGACATCTGCAAGGGGTGGTGTCTCAAGAAAGCAACCCCTATCCTTAAAGATAGTAGTCCTCTTCACACTAGTATCATCAGGAAGGAGGTACAGGAGCCTGAAGACAATCACCCAAAAATACAAAAACAGCTTCTTCCCCTCTGCCATGAGATTACTGGTTGGACAATGGATCATGGACACTTCCTCATTCCTCTCTTTTTCCACCAATCTATTTATTTAATTAATTTAAAAATGTAGTTTATAGCAAATTTTCACCTGTGATGACGCTGCTGCAAAACCACAAATTTTGTGACACATGTTCATGACAATAAATTCTAATTCTGACAGTTGTTGACATTTCACAGTACTAATTTGGAAATAAATACAGAATCTAAGATGCTCACATTATCTGATGATGCAAAATGGAAGATGTGAACTAATAGAGCAAACTTTGTGACAAATACAATCGATAGAATTTTGTTGCAAATGCAAAGAGGAGAATGAAATAAGTAGAGGGATAAATGATAGGTTAAAGGATGAAGTACAGGAGTGGGGTTGGTTAATACAGGTCAATAAAAATATAGCACATCATGAAATAGCCGTAAAGACAAACAAGTTGCATTTGGTTTAAGGGACAAAACGTAATTCCTTCGCATTGATAGTGAGAAGGTGCACAGCGTTAGTCTGGTCCTGTTGGGAGGACCATGTGGAATTGAAGTCACTGTATTGTTATGGTTTTATAATGTGTAGGGAAAGAGGCACTGAACTAATATGATGGTCAATATTCAATGACAGGATACGGATTAAATGGCCATATTCACATTGAAGAAAATAAAATCTATATTCTAATAAATAGTTTGACAAGGCCAGCATTCTATGACCAGGGTAATTCAAATCCTTCATTTTTACTTTCACCAATCTTCCATGGAATCTATTCCAGATCATAATAACTTGCCATTAAAACAAAATTATTAATTTTCCTTTTCATTTCATACTGTGTATGTCAAGACAGCCAAATTCAAATTTAAACCCCCCTCTTGGATTTGCTATAATCCAAGTATTGCAATATCTGCTGCTTTTTCCTTGACCCAGAATGCCTTACAGCAAAGAAGCACTTTGCAAAAACTTAAATGTTCCAAAGTGTTTCACAATCAAGCATTTTTGCAGTATAATCACTGTTCTGAAATAGGAAGAAAGTGCTGTATATTTATTGAGCTATGTAACTGTATTCATGAATCCCTCTCCTACAATATATTCTTTAATCAATTTTCTCAGTGATTTTTTCCTTTCTCCTCCTTCTATCAGAAGCACAATTTACCAGCTGCATATTCCAACGTATCCAAAACCCATTTGTTCTTTGTCTCTGTTGAATGGTCTGACAAGCACGAACACATAATCTACTTTAGTGACGATAGCTGAGGGGAAAGTCTTGGCCCAGGCATCAGGAAAGTGTTTAAGTAAAAGCACAGAATGTTTTGCATCTCCCTGTGACAGCAGTGATAGGTTTGGTTAAAATGCTGCACCTCTGAGAGTGTGCCATACCTTCAGCTAAATGGTGAAGTACTAACTCCGATGAGGTGCTCCAATCCCAAAACAGAGACCTTATGCTTTTGGGATTATCTGTGAGGATTATGATGTTCCACATACTAAACTAGCCGACACCCTCATTAATTGTCTCTGCATTCTTTCAATCTTATTGATATATTTTCTGTAGTTACATGACTAAAACAGCAAATTTGGCCTCACCAATATCTTATACAACTTTACCATAACAATCCAACTCCTATACTCAATAATTTGATGTATTAAGACCAAGATACCAAAAGCTTTCTTTACAATCCCTATTTACCTGTGACGCCGCTTTCAGGGAATCACGTAGGGGGTGCTGGAAATGGTGGAAGGAGGATGTGTTTGATGTGGAGGCTGGTGGGGTGGTAGGTGAGGATGAGGAATCCTGTCATTGTGCATGGGGGCAGCAGGGGCCAGGGCAGAATGCAGGTAATGGAGTTTATGCAGGTGAGGGCCAAGTTGATGGTGGTAGAGGGAAAGAAACATTGTTTGGAGGACTTCTCTGATGCTCTGGCATGCAAGTCTTCATCCTGGGTGTAGATGCGATGGGGATAAAGGATTTGAGAGAATGGAATGGAAACCTTGCAGGGGAAAGGATGTGAAGAGCTGGCTATGGGAGTTGATGGGTTTCTAGAGTATCTTGCATGAGAACTCCCAAGATTCTTTGCACCTCTGAATTTTGAATTTTCTCCAGATCTAAATAATAATCTTCCCTTTCATCAAAGTGCAGGAACACACACATTCCAACATTGTATTTCATTTGCCACATCTTATCCCATTCTCCTAATCTCTCTTTGTCTCACTACCTGCCCCTCCACTTATCTTTGTATCATCTGCAAACGTCGCCACAAAGCCATTTATTCCACAATCCAAATCATTAACATACAACGTAAAAAAAAGTGGCCCCAACACTTAATCCTGCAGTACAACACTGGTAACCAGTAGCCAGAGGATAATCCAACAGGTCGGACAGGAAACTGGTCAGAACAAAGGAATTTCTTTTGCTTTCTCCTAGATCTGACAGGTGCAAAGTCAAAAGTCATTTCCCTATGTCAATCAAGGTCAAACCCATCTACAGGTAAAGACACCTTCCAATTGATCCTCAACCTCACCCATGGTTACATCAGCCTACCCCCAAACCAGCTACAGGATAAACACCAGCACATGGTTGAATTCACCATCTTTTCACCTTGAGACCATCCCTGACATCCACTCCAGGTTGCCTGCTGTGGATGATACTGGAAGACCAATTGTAAGGTGTCCACTCCAGGTTGTGAGCCATGGATGATGCTGACCATCCCTGACCTCCACTCCAGGTTGCCTGCTGAGGATGATACTGGAAGACCAATTGTAAGGTGTCCACTCCAGGTTGTGAGCCATGGATGATGCTGACCATCCCTGACCTCCACTCCAGGTTGCCTGCTGTGGATGATACTGGAAGACCAATTGTAAGGTGTCCACTCCAGGTTGTGAGCCATGGATGATGCTGGAGAACCAGTTGTAAAGTGTGTGCCAGTAAAGGGTCGGGGATATTTGTGGCATACACCTGGTACCCGTCATAAATTAATACTAGACTTTGCTAATCAGTATGTCGTGCCTAATTGTTGGGGGAGGGGTGGCTGGTACTTTTCATTTTAACTCAGACTGTCAGGAATTGCAATCATTCGTTGCTAACTTGTATCTGATGTGCACGATTTGTAGTTTGCATATGGATGTGTGTCTCCGGTTGCAAACCTCCCACCTGCATGTAAATAAAGCTTACAGTTGAGTACTAACATGTGTCTAGGATTGTCACTCTTTGAAGCATTCAAACTTGTTCCCTCATCACACAAGCACCCACCCCCCCCCCACCCACTCCGCACTACCCCCGCCAATAAATATAAAAACTACAGGGAGATGTTGAAGATTGTTTTTTAATTAATTAGTTCATCACTTCTAAAAATTATCGATCTGAGCCCAAGTAAAAGCCCAAAACTGAGTTAAAATCAAGTGAAATATTTCAAGCAATCAGAGTGATCCAATTATCCCTCTCAGGTCAACAGTTTGATGAAAAATGCTCCACCATAAACATCCTCATTACTATTCAAAGCTCATGCAATGATGCTTCATATCTTATTAGCTGTTGATATATTAAATGTCACCAAACTTTTAAAGAACAGTGCAGGGAATTATGTTACCTCCACTACTTTCTTCTTCTTAGTAATATTATTCTTTTGTAGTTTCTCTGGTTGAGGGGCAGCTCTGCTGACAGGTGGTCTGAAAATTAAATGAATAGAAATTTTAAATACATAACGAAAGAAGAATCTATGAGTTTGTTAAAAATAATTTGAAAATGAATATTTGAGAAAATCTCAAGATTAAACTAACAATTCCCTAATCCTATTTAAGACAAATGTGAGAGGTTTACTGACAGCAAGGAATGGGTTCAAAGGTTGCAGAGGGATCTGGACCAGCTGGAAAACTGAATTGCAAAATGGCAAAATAATTTAATGCAGACAAGTGTGAGGTGATGCATTTTGGAAGGACAAAGCAATGTAGGACATTCATGATAAATGGTAGGGGACTGAGGAGTGCAGCAGAAAACAAATAATTTCCTTAAAGTGGTATGACAGGTAAAGAGCGTTTTTTCGCAAATTGGCCTTCATAAATCAATGTATTGTGTCTAGGAGTTGAGATGTTATGGTAAAGTTACATGACATATTTGGAGTATAGTGTGCAATTTTGGTCACCTAACTACTGGAAATGTATCAATAAGAATGACTAGGACGTTGCCAGGAAATCAGAAACTGAGCTACAGGGAAAGGTTAAACAGGTTGGGGCTTTGTTCCCTGGAGTGTAGAAGAATGAGGGGAGATTTCATGGATGTACACAAAATTATGATGGGTATAGAGTGTGTAAATGCAAGTAGGTTTTTTCCACTGAGGTTAGATGAGCTACAAACTAGAGGACATGAGTTTAAGGGTGAAAGGGGAAGTTAGGGGAAACTTTTTTTAACACAGACAATAGTGGGGGTGTGGAACGAGCTGCCATCTGACTTGTTGAATGTAGGTTCAATTTTAACATTTAAGAAAAATGTAGGCAGGTACGTGGATGGAGGGATGTGGACTGGATGCAGGTAAATGGGTCTCAACAGAATAATAGTTTGGCACAGATTAGAAAGGCCAAAGGCCCTGTTTTCTGTGCTGTAATGTTCTATGGTTCTATGTTTCTGATGCAAGCTCTTTCCAACTTAGAAGGACTGAAACACTTTAATCTCAGGAAGGAAATACAAAGTTAGTGGACAGACTTTCAAAGAGAAGTAAACGCTACTTTAATTTTTAGCCCTCCATCTCCTTTTTACCTAATGTACTATAAATCAGGACTGTCTGTGATCACCCATGTTCATATGGTTCGTGAATGACACATGGTAATCTTTCCATTCCAGTTTTCACACAGTGCAGCCAAATGTTGCAATTAACATTTTTTCAGTGTTGTTCTGTTCTCTATTGCTTTCTGGTTCATGCTTAATTGATAATTGAAGTAGCTATTCTGAAGTATGATATAAGCATTAGTAAATTGCATTGTATCAATTTTGTGTGATGGTTGGTTGACAGAATAATTATAATTGAAGCTTAACTTGTACTTCAAAGCAGATTGATCAAAATAAATGTTTATATATATACAATGGTACAGAATGCTGAAAAGGATAATAATAAATCCTAATGCTTGAACGTATAAATCAAATGAGCATTGAGTTAATGTCTCAAAGCAACAATTAATGATTCAGAACCTACTACCTCCCACAAAATTACAAAGGTATATAGTAAATAAGGTCATTTAATTGACTACATTTATGCTGAATCTTTGCTGTAGTATTTAAAAAGTTACATTGCTTTTCTCTATCCCCGCAACCTTGCACGTTCATGCTTCAGATATTTAACTGATGAATCCTTAAGGTAACGCTTCCCTCAACTCTCCTGATGGAAATGCTTTTCTAACTTATAATTGATGCTTCATCCATTCACAGTTTATTAATGCATATGATTGTGTGTACTTGTGTTTACATTGAAGAAATGTGTGTACTATGTGGCATGACCTTTGGCACTTTCTTGTTGTCGATTGAATAGTAATTATCCTCAATAAAAATAATTGTCATTTGTCTGATATTGGTGATGAATTTGGAACGCTGCTGTGTGAGGGAGAGCCAGGGCAGTGAACAAGAGAAAACAGATCTTTTAGGGTTGAGCAATGATTATCACAGGCAGTTTATTTGGTGGAGACATTGGTAAGAGATAGAATGCTACAGCACAATAAACAGGCTATTTGGCCCTTCTAGTCTGTGCCAACTAGTCCCATTGACCTGCTCCCATTCCATAACCCTCCAGACCTCTCCCATCCATGTATTTATCCAATTTATTCTTAAAACATGAATGAACCCGCATTCACTACATCAGATGGCAGCCCATTCCACACTCCAGCCACTCTGAGTGAAAAACTTTCCCCTAATGTACCCTTTAAATCTTTCCCCTTTCAGCTTAAAACTATGACCTCTCATATTTATATCCCTAAATCTAAGTGAAAAAGCTTACTCACAACCACTCTGTCTATACTTATCATAATCTTGTAAACCTCTATCAAATCTCCCCTCATTCTTCTTTACTTAAAGGAATCAAGTCCTAACCTGCATAATCTTTACCTGCAACTCAACTCCTGAAGACTTGGCAACATCCTAGTAAATCTTCTCAGCACTCTTTCAATCTTATTGAGATCCTTCCTGTAGTTAGGCAACCAGAAATGCACACAATATTCCAACTTTAGCCTCACCGATGTCTTTCACAACTTCAACATAACATCCCAACTCCTATGCTCAATACTTTGATTTATAAAGGCTAAGATGCTAAAAACTTTCTTTACAAGCCAGTCCTGTGAGAGATCTCTGAGGCACACCACTAGTCATAGGCCTCCAGTCTGAGAAGCAACCATCCACTACCACTCTGTTTTCTCCTCCACAGCAAATTATGAATCCAGCTAACAATCTCTCCATGGATATCTAGTGTCTTAACCTTCTGAACTAACCTCCCATATAAGACCTTGTGAAAGGCTTTACTAAAGTCCATGTAGTCAACATCCATACCCTTTCCTTCACCTACTTTCTTGGTTACCTCCTCAAACAACTTTACAACATTCATTAAACATGACTTACCAAGCACAAAGCCATACTGACTATCCTTAATCAGCCCATGGCTGTCCAAATAACTACATATGCTATCTCTCAGAACTTCTTCCAATAATTTACCTACTACTGACATCAGGCTCACTGGCCTATAATTTCCTGGTTTATTTTTGTAGCTTTTTTAAACAACGGGATAACATGAGCTACCCTCCAATCCTCTGGCTCCTTACCTGTGGTTAATGACATTTCAAATATTTCTGCCAGGGCGCCTGCAATTTCTACTCTAGTCCCTCAAAGTCTGAGGGAATATCATGTCCAGCCCAGGGGAATTTATCTATCTTTATTTGCTGTAAGGCAGCAAGCATCTCCTTCTCCTTAATCTCCATATGTTTCATGACACTTCTGTTTGTTTCCCTTCCTTCTTTATACACCATGCCAATTTTTTCCCCTACTATCCTTTTACTTTTAATATACTTGTAGAAATCCTTCAGATTTACCTTCACATTATCTGCCAAAGCAAGCTTATGTCTTTTTTTTTTTGCCTTCCTGATTTCCTTTTTTTTAAATTAAGGGTTTTAAATCAACATGTAGTTACAAAAGAAATAAAATCAAAGAAACATCACAGATATAAACAATAAAATACCAAAACTGAGCTACATGTTGAGATACAAAGAAAGACAGATTATCACAATTATCAAATTTTGTACCATTGTTTATAAATGCAAAATTACACACCGTGCTAATCCTTTTTTTTAAATTATTTAATAATTTCATAAAATTAAACATAAAATTTTTAAAAATACAAAATACCCCTTTCCCCTTCCCCTTAACTAAATTAAGCTAGACTAAACTAAACTACCCCTCTTCCCACCACCCCACCACCCCCCCCCCACAGAGCCTTAAACATAAAATAGATGGGTATTAAATAGTATCTGTTTGGTGTACCAACTCCACACAAATCATTTACTTAAGATCTATAGCAGGGATGGCTAAACTTACTTAATCTAAGAGTCACAAACGATAAAGCTCAGATGCTTGAGAGCCACAGGTCAAGAACAAAATTCACACATACATTTTTATTGTTACATACACATTTTGTAACAAAACTTTTATATAAATTTTAAGAAATGCATATTAAATGCAATAATATTTATTCATGGTTTTTAAACTGTTAATTTGCATCATTTCAGTAATCACAAAGACACAAATATGTAAAAAAAGTAAACCAAAAACAGATACTTTAATCAGATTTCCACCTTAAAAAATTAGTCTTTTTGTAATCATATTTTTTAAGGACTAAAATACAATGCTACAAATATCAGGCTATTAAATATGCGAGTCGGACGGATGAGGGCGAAAGACCGGAAGCGCGAGTCAGGCAGGTGGGGGGAAAGACCGGCAGCACGAGTTGGGCGGGCGAGAGACCGACAGTCGAGTCGGGCGGGTGAGAGACCGACAGTGCGAGTCAGATGGACGAGGGGGAGAGACTGGCAGCGCAAGTCAGGCAGACGAGGGGGAGAGATTGGCAGCGCGAGTCAGGCGGGCAAGGGGGAGAGACTGGCAGCGCAAGTCGGGCAGGTGAGGGGGAGAGATTGGCAGCGCGAGTCAGGCGGGCAAGGGGGAGAGACTGGCAGCAAGCTGCATATTAAAGGTCAAAGAGCTGCATGTGGCTCATGAGCCGCGGTTTGGCCACCCCTGATCTATAGCCATATATTTTAATTATGGACTCCACGTTTCAACAAAAAAAGAATAATTATTACATATATCATAAGTTATTTTTTCCAAATATAAACATGATTGTAATTCATTATGCCATCTTTGTACACTTAATTCTACATCATTTTTCCACGTAACAGCTATATATTTTCTCGCTACTGCTAACCCTAATTGTGTAAAAGCTAAGTCTGGTTTATTCATCTGTAACCTTACATTTAATGCACTCATAAAACCCAATAAACACATCATTGGCTCCAATTGTAGACCTAGTTTGAACAAATCTCTCAAAAACTTTACAACTTTCTCCCAAAAGGATTTAACTTTTCCACATAACCAAACTAAATGTACGAAAGTACCTCTTTGTTCCCCACATCTAAAACACAAGTGTGACAAGCTAAATCCATATCTCTTCAATATTCATTATATGTTGTTACACAGTTAATCTAAACATTTGTAACAATGAAGGATTCCATTTATAGATAAAATGACTAATATTATTTTCAGAAATTTGATCCATCTCAATTTTTGCCCATCTTGGGGGTTGCTTATTATCAAATAGCCTATTAATGAATTTCAATTGTGCAGCTTTATAATAATTTTGAAAATTTGATCATTGTAAATGACCTAATTCATAACGCCAGGTTAATTTTTGCAACCCTTGACAATTTACCTTTCCAAAAAAATAACCTAATTACCTTATTTATTTCCTTTAAAAAAAGTCTTTGATATTATACTCAGTATAGATTGAAAAAGATATTGTATCCGGGGGTAGTGCCAAACCTTAAAAGAAAAAAAAGAAAAGTAAAGAGAAAAAGTAAAAGGAAATAAGAAAAGTAGGTAATTCTCTCATATAATGTTACAAAGTCATCTGTTTTCCAAAAGTATCAATTACATACAGATTACATACATTACATTCAATTACATCCAGAGGTTACTTCCTCCCTCAAAGGATAGACAGCAGTAGGGATATTGGAGACAGTGCTATTCGAGACTGGAGGTTAACCTCAGTATATCTTAAATATGTGTTCCATATTCTTAATAAAAAATGTTTCAACAATTTCTGAGGTTGTAAGTCATCTCCAGGGAAACACAACTATGCATTTTTGACTTCCAGTGGACTTCCAATTGGGAATCAGATTTCCAAGTAATGGCTATCCATTTCCTGACCACCGCTAAACAAAGATTTAAAAATTTCAATTGGTATTTTGGAAGCCTCATTTTAGGGCTTATATCTGCTAATTTCTCCAATAAAAACAATTCTGGCACCTGAGGGCATCACATTCCAGTAATTTGCTCTAGGAGATTCCCCAAATCTTCCCACCTTAGGGCATGACCAAGTCAAATCCAAAAAGGTCCTTATATCTTGACTGCATCAAAAACACAAATTGGATAATTCAGATTTCAATTTATTTAACTTTTCAGGAGAAAGGTACAGCTGATGCAAAATAATTATATTGTACCAGCCTATATCTTACATTAATTGTATTGCTCATGCTGTCCCGACATAGGACAGCATAGGTCAAGAAAGAGATGGGAATCAGATTTGGGGAATCAGATTTGTGTATAGAAATTGATCCATTTTTGCTAGTCTGATCTATGTTGGGACAGTCTGATTTCATTCTTGAATATTTTCATGCATTTTCTGTACCTCATTAGCTCCTTGTTGTCTAAACTTGTACACTTCCCTCTTCTTCTTAACCAAATTGCCAATATCCCTTGAAAAACATGGCTCCCTCTGCCTGTTAACTTTGTCTTTAATCCTAACAGGAAATTGCAAACTGCACTCTCAAAATTTTGCCTTTGAAAGCCATCCACTTACTTAGCACATCCTTGCCAGAAACATATCCCAATCCATTCTTCCTATATCCTTTCTCATTTCCAAAAAGTTGCCTTTTTCCAATTTAGAATCCCAACATGAGGATGACTTAACCTTATCCATAATTAACTTGAAGCTAATGACATTATGGTCACTGGATCCAAAATGTTTGCGTACCTGACCTGTCTTTTTCCTTAATAAAAGATCAAGTACTGCATCCTCTCTCGTTGGTACCTAGTAAACTTAACACTTCACAAGCTCCAAGCCATCTAACCCTTTCACAGTATGGAGTCCCAGTTAATATTTGGAAAGTTAAAAATCTCCTACTATCACAACTTTCTGTTTCTTACATTGGTCTGCTATCTCTCTACAGATTTTCTCCTCCCATTCTCTCTGACTATTGGGTGGACTATAATACAACCCTATCAGTGTGGTCACACCTTTACCATTCTTCAACTCCAACCATACGGCTTCTAAAAACAAACCCTCCTGGCTGTTGTGACTTTGCACAGCTGTATTATTTTGAGGACTGAGGACTAGCAATGCCACTCCTCCTCTTCCTCCTCTAACATGTCTGAAGCAATGGAACCTCGGTCATTTGGTTTATTTATCCTGTCAATGGAATTTGAGAAAGGCTTGGTACTATGTCTCTTGTGCTAATCACTGGTTCAGTAAGGTGTATTGCTGAAAGCCAAAGAAAGCTGAAACGAGGAGGTTAGTATTGCTGATTGGATCTACAAAGTTGAAATTCAGATATGTCAGTGTACAGATAAATAAAATGTTCATTCATATTTGATTATCTCAAATGTCAAAGTATGAAGTATATCAAAATATCTGCAATTGATATAATGATATTCAGGAAATATTGGATGTCATTAACATAAAAATTATTTTTTTCTCTGTAAAGAATGATAAGCAGGCCAATACTGAAACTTACAGTCAAAACTGCATTGATTATGAGGGCATGAAATGGATAAACCATTCTGTACTGAACACTGAGAACAGATAGGAATAGAATGGGGAAACTACCTTGGACATTGATTCAAAAAGAAAGTTGAAGAATAATTCAAAGGGTGAAATAAAGGAAAACACAGAGGAACAGGAGAAACAATAAACTATGCTTTCCCTTTCCTGCTCAGTATTAATTATCTGAGATTTGAAATTCTTTCTGGCCTATTTACCTGAAATATATTTGAGATAAATTTACTCAATAAAGCCTTATTAGCATATTTTTGGCATGTTTGTTCACCTCAATTGATACAAAATATATATTAACCATTAATATCAACACATATTAATTTGAATCCTCTCCATTTTATGAATATAACCAACTTCCCACCATTAGCTTAATATATTTCATAAAGGATCAACCTCAGGTTTTCTGTCTAAATTTTTAGAATGTAGCTTCAAGTCAATTTCTTTCATTCATGTATTTTGAAGTCTCTTCCAGGTCAGAGATAAGAGTACTACGTTAAAAGATACGGGCTGTATAATTTGACTGTTTAGTACATTTTAATGGATGTTCCAGATAATAAATGTTGGTTCTAATAACTCAGCTGGTGTCCATAAGCAGAATTTTATTGTGAGTCATGTGAATTGCAATACTAATGCCCACAGAGTAAGGAAAGAAGATAGATCATGACTTCATTCCTTGTTCAATCCTGCTGGTACATTAGATTTCAGCCATGCATGTCAGCCTTGCCAAATGAATCAATGCTCTGTTTCAGAAAGGACCCAAGCAGCACAATTAAAGAGTGTGTTAATTGCTTGCAGCTTGATGGTTAATTCAGATATTGCTTTGTTTGAGTAATATGGGGCAAGTATTTTGTAAGAAGAATGAAAATGATTTAAATCAAGTAAGATTACAAAATGATCCACATGGATCCAGGGACCTACAACGAATTGGCATGTAGATCTAATTTGTATGCCAATAATTAGGAAGACTGGTTTTTATTGTAAGCAGAATAGAGTTATCAAATTGGGAAGTCATCATGCAACTTTTCGGGTGCTAATGAGACAGTACTTGGAAAGCTATGTACAGATATGATTTTCAAATTAAAAGTACATACTTGTATTGGAGGCAATGCAGAAAGGACCAATGAGCTTGATTCCTGAGATGAAGGATTAATGTAGGAAGAGAGATTTTACTCATTAGAGTAAAGGATAATGAAAAGGGATCTTATTGAAAATGTCAGATTATGAGGGAACCTTACAGAGTGGATTAGGAGATGGTGTTCTAAAGAATTGGAGATCACTATTTCAGAATGGTTGCCCAAGACAGATGAAGATTATAGCACTTTGAAATTCTCTACCCCAGTGAGTTGTGGAGGTAGGGATCATTGCATGTGTTCAGGGTGGACATTTGAACCATTCAGAAGCAAAGGGGGTAAAGTGGTATTGATCCAAGAATGTTAGAGCAAGCTCAAGGAACCAATTGACTTAATGCTACCCCTGTTTCTCACATTTTATGTCTTCGCTTTACAACAAAGCACCCTATGAGGATCCCATTAAAGATGAAAGTCCATTGCTAAAAGGAAAAAAAAGCTCAAAACAATTATAATCACCATCAAGGCAAACTGAGCTTTGCTTGAAACCTGATGGTCTGGTGGGGGGGGGGGGTCGTGACAAGATGGTGTAGAAGAAAGACGCGTGTTCCACCTTTCCCCAGCTGGATTATTAAATACCCGATTTTAAAAAGTATAAAAGTGGTTAAAAATAATATTTACAGATTTTTGAATAACAGTGATTCATCATGGCTACCAATGGAAAGAAATCTAAAACTCAATTTCAGAAGAAATTACCATAGAAAAGTATAGAAGATCTGAGGCCTACCTGCACAGCTGAATCCACAGAGTCATTGTTGGGAGACTCCAAACCTCAGAGGACTCCTGCCTGTTCAAGCTTGATCTCGGCGCCGATCCTGCAGTCACAAGATGGCGCCGGCACTATGGTGAGTTCGGTCATAGCCGACCTGCATGCATGTGAATCTGTGCGCGCGGGCGGCCTGACTGACGAAGGAGCCCATGCGCCCGTGACGCTGCTGGGTGGCCCGGGAATGCACAGTGTAGCGTCGGAGGATGCCCCTACGCATTCGGCGGTTCTGCCGGGCATGCGCGGAGCATCCCGGGTCCATGACCTTTTGGAGAAAGTGTGGGCTGTGGGGGAGCCCAAGTGCCAGCAAGCCAGCAAGGCCGGGGTGTGAGTGTCGGGTGTCCAAACCCGCAGCCGTACAGTCAAAAGACCTATGGTGACTGAAGGTGAAGAGGAACTTACCTCATTGGAATTTACCCAGGAGGAGAAGCCTGCAGTTAAAGAAAGTGGACCTCAAAAAGTGGATATGGAATCTGGAATGGACTCAGTGTT
Source organism: Narcine bancroftii (assembly GCF_036971445.1). NCBI lineage: Eukaryota > Metazoa > Chordata > Chondrichthyes > Torpediniformes > Narcinidae > Narcine > Narcine bancroftii. Next base: position 62,478,348 of record NC_091472.1, read on the forward strand.
CACTGTTTTAGAAGGGATTGCTTTCCAAATGGATAATATGTCAAAACAAATGTCTACTCAAATAACCCAAGGATTTATGGGCGTAAAAACAAAAATGAATATTTTGATGAAGAAATGTCAAATATGAAACAAGAAATGACTGTAGTTAAGAGTGATATTAACAGATGTATAAAATCTGTTGATATTGTATAAGATATTTTTTTAATTGAAACAGCTTTTTCTGAATGTCAAAATCAGGTGGAATGCAATAAAGAAAAAATGGAAAAAGTGGAAGGTTCTTTTGTAGATTGGGGGATTCAAAGAAGGGATTTATTGAAGAAGATTGATTCATTGGAAAATCAAAGCTGGAGAAATAATGTGAAAATAGTTGGTCTTCCAGAGGATTTTGAAGGTTCTGATCCAATAAAAATTTTTAAACATTGGATCCCAGAGGTATTGGGAAAAGAGATTTTTCCTGAAGGTTTGGAACTGGATCGGGCCCATAGAGCATTGAGGAAAAAACCACTTCATGGACAAACACCAAGTGTGGTCTTGATTCGTTGTTTAAAGTATTAAGATAGAGAAATGATTTTACAAATGGCAGTACAGAAAGCGTGGCAGAGTAAATCCCCATTGATGATTCAAAACAATAAAGTGTTTTTTTATGCCGATTTGAGTCAAGAGGTTATTAGAAAATGCCGGGAATTTAATTCGGCTAAAGATGTCTTATGGCGAAAGGGCTATAAGTTTGCTTTTCGTTATCCTGTAATTTTGAAGGCTTTTTACGGAAACTTTCAATCTCAATTTTTTGAGAACGATCGCGATTCCTTGGTTTTTGCTAATTCATTGCCAGAATTGTGAAGAAATGGGCAGTCTTCAGTATCGTCTCCTAAAAGGAGAGTAAACGGAAATGGAAATGGGAACGGGAATGGGTTTGGAAATAATGGTAAGAATGAAAAGAATGGAAGAAGAGCTGACATGAAGTCTTCTTGACATTGAAGATCCAGAACAATCATTGGGCTTGGAATCATTGGGTTAAATATATTTACTATATTTGATTGTTCTTAATTACATAATGGTTCGTGTGCCGTGGCCAAGCAAGCTGGGACGTGGCAGCGAGGTCCTTGGGTCGTAGGTTTTATATCGGAGTGGCCTTCTCCTATGCAGGTTTCTTACCCGGGCTGGAGGGTCTGCCTCCCCTCCTAGGTCGGTCCATACTGCCCGGACCGGAGCCGAGGCCGCCGCAGTTCACCCTGTGAACTCCATCCTCAACCGATGGTCAGAACACTTCCAATCTCTTTTCAGTACCAACCGCTCAGTCCAAGATTCCGCCCTGCTCCAGCTCCCTCAACAGCCCCTAAGGCTAGAGCTGGATGAGGTTCCCACCCTGGATGAGACATATAAGGCAATCGAACAACTGAAAAGTGGCAAAGCAGCAGGTATGGATGGAATCCCCCCAGAAGTCTGGAAGGCTGGCGGCAAAACTCTGCATGCCAAACTGCATGAGTTTTTCAAGCTATGTTGGGACCAAGGTAAACTGCCTCAGGATCTTCGTGATGCCACCATCATCACCCTGTACAAAAACAAAGGCGAGAAATCAGACTGCTCAAACTACAGGGGAATCACGTTGCTCTCCATTGCATGCAAAATCTTCGCTAGGATTCTACTAAATAGAATAATACCTAGTGTCGCCGAGAATATTCTCCCAGAATCACAGTGCGGTTTTCGCGCAAACAGAGGAACCACTGACATGGTCTTTGCCCTCAGACAGCTCCAAGAAAAGTGCAGAGAACAAAACAAAGGACTCTACATCACCTTTGTTGACCTCACCAAAGCCTTCGACACCGTGAGCAGGAAAGGGCTTTGGCAAATACTAGAGCACATCGGATGTCCCCCAAGGTTCCTCAACATGATTATCCAACTGCACGAAAACCAACAAGGTCGGGTCAGATACAGCAATGAGCTCTCTGAACCCTTCTCCATTAACAATGGCGTGAAGCAAGGCTGTGTTCTCGCACCAACCCTCTTTTCAATCTTCTTCAGCATGATGCTGAACCAAGCCATGAAAGACCCCAACAATGAAGACGCTGTTTACATCCGGTACCACACGGATGGCAGTCTCTTCAATCTGAGGCACCTGCAAGCTCACACCAAGACACAAGAGAAACTTGTCCGTGAACTACTCTTTGCAGATGATGCCGCTTTAGTTGCCCATTCAGAGCCAGCTCTTCAGCGCTTGACGTCCTGCTTTGCGGAAACTGCCAAAATGTTTGGCCTGGAAGTCAGCCTGAAGAAAACTGAGGTCCTCCATCAGCCAGCTCCCCACCATGACTACCAGCCCCCCCACATCTCCATCGGGCACACAAAACTCAAAACGGTCAACCAGTTTACCTATCTCGGCTGCACCATTTCATCAGATGCAAGGATCGACAATGAGATAGACAACAGACTCGCCAAGGCAAATAGCGCCTTTGGAAGACTACACAAAAGAGTCTGGAAAAACAACCAACTGAAAAACCTCACAAAGATAAGCGTATACAGAGCCGTTGTCATACCCACACTCCTGTTCGGCTCCGAATCATGGGTCCTCTACCGGCACCACCTACGGCTCCTAGAACGCTTCCACCAGCGTTGTCTCCGCTCCATCCTCAACATCCATTGGAGCGCTTACACCCCTAACGTCGAGGTACTCGAGATGGCAGAGGTCGACAGCATCGAGTCCACGCTGCTGAAGATCCAGCTGCGCTGGATGGGTCACGTCTCCAGAATGGAGGACCATCGCCTTCCCAAGATCGTATTATATGGCGAGCTCTCCACTGTCCACCGTGACAGTGGTGCACCAAAGAAAAGGTACAAGGACTGCCTAAAGAAATCTCTTGGTGCCTGCCACATTGACCACCGCCAGTGGGCTGATAACGCCTCAAACCGTGCATCTTGGCGCCTCACAGTTTGGCGGGCAGCAGCCTCCTTTGAAGAAGACCGCAGAGCCCACCTCACTGACAAAAGGCAAAGGAGGAAAAACCCAACACCCAACCCCAACCAACCAATTTTCCCTTGCAACCGCTGCAATCGTGTCTGCCTGTCCCGCATCGGACTTGTCAGCCACAAACGAGCCTGCAGCTGACGTGGATTTTTTACCCCCTCCATAAATCTTCGTCCGCGAAGCCAAGCCAAAGAAGAAAAGAATTACATAATGAATATGTATCAAGCTGGGGGGGGGGGGGGTCAATAACTCTGAAAGCTTTAACTGTCATCTACCACTAATGGGCTTACCACACCCACATTTTTAGGGTGTTACTACATTTGGGTGGTTTTTATAGTTTTTGGTGTTTTTTTAAATAATATTTTTTTTTGTTTATTGAGGGGTGAGTTTTTTTTGTATTTTTGAAGAATTATAAACGGGAGCATTATTTTATAGAGTGTAAATATAGTAGTAGTTAGTAAAATATCTACTTTGAATTTTGCAACTTTTAATGTTCAGGGATTAAATAATCCAATTAAGCGAAAGAGAGTATTGGCTTATATTAAAAAAATGAAAATTGATATTGCCTTTTTACAAGAAACACATTTGACTGAAAAGGAACATTTGAAATTGAAGAGAGATTGGGTTGGACATGTGTTTTTTTTCTTCTTTTAATTCTAAGGCAAGAGGGGTGGTGATATTGATTCATAAAAATTTATCATTTGAATTGGAATCTTCAGAGAGAAATGTCAGTAGAGCTTTATGGGTGAATTGTAAAATCTTTGCTGAATCTTGGACTTTGCTTAATCTTTATGCACCTAATGTAGATGATGAGCGGTTTATTTCAGAAGCTTTTTTATTGTTAACTCAAGCTAATGAAAATAGTTTAGTTGGGAGAGATTTCAATTGTGTTTTGGAACCTTTATTGGACAGAAACCTGAAGAGTATAAGGAAATCAAAGACAGCAATACAGATCAAAGCATTGATGAAAGATTTAAATCTGGTAGATATTTAGAGAAAGGTTAATCCTACAGAAAAATATTTTTTTTATTCATCACAACATGATTTGTTTTCTAGGATTGATTTTTTTTGTATCAGCACACCTACAGGGTAGAGTACTGCAAGATGAATATAAAAGTAGAGTTCTATCAGATCATTCATTATTATTTTTTTCCTGTGAAAGTTCAGAAGTGGTACGTTTGTCGTATAGATGGAGGTTTAATGCAATGTTATTGAAAAAAAACAGTTTGTTACTTTTGTTAAAAAGTATATCTCTTTATTTTTGACTGAGAATATTAATTCTGTGGAAAGTCATTTTATAGTATGGGACATGTTAAAAGTTTATTTGAGGGGACAGGTTATTCGTTATTCTACAAAAGTTAAGAAACAATTTATGGCAGAAAGTTTAATGTTGGAAAATCAGATTTCTGAGTTAGAGAAAGATTTTCAGAAGGATGTGACTGAAGATTAAAAAAAAGCTGCTGCATTTAGTGGAATTGAAATTACGCAATAATGCTTTACAAACTTATCACTTTGAGTGTTTAATTAATCAAACTAAACAAGATTATTATGAGTTGGGAGAAAGAGCTCATAAGGTACTTGCTTGGCAATTGAAAGCTGAACAGGCACCGCGTACTACTAATGTTGTTAAAAAGAATTCAATAATTGCCTATAAGCCTCAGGAAATTAATGATCAGTTTTATTCATTCTATCAAAAATTATATACTTCTGAGGGGAAGCAGGATAATGGTTCTATTGGATCTTATTTATCTAAATTGAAGTTACTGGTATTAGATGAGAAAGGTATTCAGGAATTGGAATCTCCATTTACAGATTTTGAAATCAAGGAAGCTATACAGGAAATGCCAAATGGAAAGTCCCCAGGAGATGATAGATTTCCTGTGGAATTTTATAATTTTTATGATGATTTATCTAGTGTATTTGGAGACATATTAAAACAAGTTACTGAAGAACAGAAGCTGCCAGAATCTTGTTCAAGTACTTTAATAACTGTTATTCCAAAAAAAGATAGAGTTCCATTAAAGTGACTTCATATAGACCTATTTCTTTATTAAATGTAGATTATAAAATTATAGCCAAGGAACTAGCTAATAGACTTGCTACGTACTTACCTAAGTTGATACATACTGATCAAACATGTTTTATTAAGAATAGAAATGCATCAGATAATATTCTTTGATTAATTACTTTGGTCAATGCATACTGAAAACCGCCTAACCATCCTATGGTGGTTGCACTAGATGCAATAAAGACTTTTGATAGGGTTGAGTGGGATTTTTTTATTTAAAGTGTTAGAAAAGTTTAAATTCAGCCCTTTGTTATTGGTTGGGTTAAAGCTTTACATACGAACCCAATTGCTAGGCTGGTAACAAATGGTCAGATTTCTTTACCATTTAGGTTGACTCGTTCAACTCGGCAGGGCTGACCATTGTCACCAGCCTTATTTGTGTTGGCTATAGAACCATTTGTTCAGACTATTAGGCAAAATGATGAAATTAGAGGGATGAAGGCTATGAATGAAGAATATAGGATAAATTTATTTATGCATTGATATATTTGATGGAACCGGAACGGTTATTGAAGCAGTTACAAGACTGCTTGTTGAAATTTGGAGAATTTTCAGGATATAAAGTTAATTGGGATAAAATTGAAATTTTACCATTTGGAATAGTAGATTATTCAGAATTTAAAATTATTTACAAAATTAAGGTGGACAAATAAAATTAAATATTTAGGTGTATTTGTAGACATTAATTATCAGTCATTGTATCAGTTAAATTATGTTCCTATATTAAAACTAATTAAAGCAGATTTGATTACGTGGAAAGATCTTCCATTAACTTTGATTGGTAGGGTTAATTGTATTAAAATGAATATTTTTCCCTGAATTCAATATTTATTTCAGTCAATATCTTGTTTACTTTCAAAAGGTTTTTTCAGGATTTATATAAGGTAGTGCAGGAGTTTTTATGGAAAGGTAAATTAGCTCAAATGGCATTGTATAAACTTAAAAAAAATAAACCTGATGATCTGAGTCCCAGAGCCTTAAAGAAGTCATTGCAGAGAAGTGACTGTAAATATAATGGATGAACCAGTTGTGAACTTTTAAACTTCCCTAGATCTGGCAAAAGGCCAGCAGACACTCCCCCTACTCATGAAAGAAGTAAGACAGAAGGTAGCAAGATAAAGACCAGTCAACCTAGAAAAATGCTGAAATTCTTTTGCAGGATGCAAGGGCAGAAATTTTAGAGGACCATAATACAATCAGGTTGAGTTAACATTTGTTTTATGGAAGGGATATTACATTTTACAAACTTATTACAGAATGGAGTGACCAACAAGTTCTGCACATGATCTTGTGGCATTGAGGTTAATTGACAAACATGGATAGAGGTTTGGTTAATAGAAAACCAATCATTTTAAAGTTGAAAGCTAAACCTAGAATATGATAGAGAATTCAGTAGAAGAAGAGTGTATTGTAGTCAAAAGTGCCAAAGATCCAAACATAGGAAAGAAAATAAGTTTATGAGGAGCATATAGTATATATACAAAAGGAAGTGGATAGATTGAATGTGTGGAGTAAAATTTGGCAGATGATGTATTCGGGAAGTAGGCAAATATGAAGTTATCAACTCCTTTGGGAAGGTTAGAAAAGTAAAATATCAATTTTGTTTAAATGGACAGAGAGCATAAAACACTGTGGTACAAAGAAATCTGGGTATTTTCATACATGAAGCACAGAAAGTTAGCCTACAGGACAAGTAAAAATAAAGTTAATAGAATGCTGACTTTATGAAGGGCATATGGAATAAAAAGGAATGTCTTGCTATAATTGTACTGAACACACCTGAAGTACTATTTTAAATTCTAGTCTCCATTAAGAAGGGATAATGTTATATAGTCAGGATAATGTGAACTATTTTGTCAAAACATAAGAATATATCCCTCTCAATGTAGTAACTGTAGTGCACCACAATGGGGCATATGTATATGTATATATTTGAGTGAATGAACAGTTTCCTGAGATGGTGGAAGGCATCAGTAAGTAAAATTTCTTTTGTTAATTGAATCTTGCATTTCTAAGTTATTTAAGATGCCTCCCAAGTAACACAAAGACATAATATGATGGCAGTGGTATAAGAAAACAAGAATAAAGCCAGACAATTTATTGTAAGTCACTGAAATAGGAAAGGAAAAAAGAGAAAAAAGCATTACTGAAAAAATGTCTGGAGGCGGAAGACATTGTTGAATCATTTAAAAAGTTACAGCAGAAGTGCAATTTAGCATTGAAAAGGTATTTTAAAAATGCAACAGCAGAGGAGAAGGACAGTTATAGACTCCTCTGGACAGGGGAACAAGGCCTTGACATTTCATAGCTGGGAACTTACAGAGGTGGAGAAAAATGAAACAGAGAAGATATTTGCAAAATTTGCTTTTCACCTTGAACCCAGGTCTAATCATAGAATTAAATGCTATGAATTTCAAAGCTTAATGCAAGAGACTGATAAAACTATAGATAACTTCCTCAGTAGACTAAAATTTATTGCTGCCAAATGCAGATTTAAGGATATAGAGGAAAGATTAGTTGATCAGCTAATATAGGGGAGTGGACATCCTGAAATGCAAAAGTCACTTAAGGGAAGGATGGCTTGAAGCTGGCCAAAGCTATAGACATAGCCAGAGCCTTCAAAGCCCCAAGGATGCAAATGAAATCCCTATCTATGCAGACCTTCACACAGCAAAGAGAAGGAAGAGTTGATGCTATAAAGAACACAATCAGTAAAGTGCAAATCCCCAAGACCTGCAGGAAGTGCAGCAGACAACACCCCTTCGATAACTGAAACAAATGTTCCACGTACAGTTCTGAGTGTAGAGCTTGTGGTCAAGTAAACCACTGGCGAAGATGTGCAAATCTGGTATGAAGAAAACAGTTATTCAAGTGAATAAAAAAAGACAAGAAGAAGATCCACTACATAAAAGGAAACAACAATGAGGACTCTGTCACCCAGATACTGGACATAGAATCCATACACCTTCACAAGATGTCGGGTGAGATGAAACGAAGGAAGCAAGTTACACACAAGGATCCAAATACAGAGGACAAACCAGAACAAGCCAAAGATATTTAACCTCAAGGTGAAGCTGGATACTGGATCACAGAGCAACGTCCTTCCACTCAGAATCTACCATCAGATGTTCCCAGAGGACATAACAAAAGGGTATCCAAAAGTTGAAAATAACAAATGTCACATTAACGGCCTATGGTGGACCCATGATCAAGAAGTTAGGGAGAGCTAAGATTAATGACTTCCATAAGGGAAAGAATATCCTCTGTACATTCTGTGTGATAGGTGCAGATGGACCAGCAATTCTAGGTCTGGATAAGTGCCAGGAGTTGCAGTTAATCTGTGTCAACTATGAGATCCAGATGAAGAAGATATCCAAAACAATCTAAGGAAACACACAACTAAAGGAGGAAATTATTTCCACAGGCCATGGCACACAGTGGGAGCAAAATTGTTCACCAAGAATCAAGAGAGGTATTTAATAGTAGCCTGTTACTATGCTAAGTTTCCATTTGTCAAAATGATTAAAGACCTGAGAGCATCAACTATCACCTCAGAAATGAGAGTGCTCTTGGCTGAACAAGGAATACCAGAGCAAATAATATGTGACCATGGAACACAGTTCACATCACAAGAATTCAATAAGCTGGCAGCAGAGTATGGGTTTGTTATCACTTCATCATCCCCATTCTACCCCAAAGGTCATGGGTTCATTGAAAGACAAGTGCAAACTGTGAAACGCACACTAGTTAAGTGTCATGAAACAAAAGAAGACCCATCCCTAGCTCTTCTATCATTACGAGCAACACCTTTAAGGGCTGACATGAAGCTCCTGGCAGAATTTCTTAATGGCAGGAGATGTAAAACAACTCTGCCAAGTAAAATACACCCTCCAGAAGATCAGGAGGAAACCAATAGAAGACTGGCTGACACGCAAGAAGAAGGACGCCACCATTACAACAAACATGCACAAACATTGCCAGAACTCTTCAGAGGGCAGCATGTGCATATTCAAGAGTCGATGTTGAAAACATGGACCCCAGCAAAGGTCATCAGAGAAGTTGAGACACCAAGATCATACATTGTCAAGACAGACTCTGGCAATCAGCTGAGGAGGAGCATAATTCACATCCAGCCAACACAAGATGAAACAGAAAGCTTTAATACCAGCAAAACTCGCAACACCAATATCAAGTGAAGAGACCACAACCACTAATACCAAAACATCAACACAGCAGTTGTCAGGTAAAGCACCACAAGCGACATCACCTACATGTGGACCAGCAACACAGAGCCCAACGGTCAGAGCCAAATCCACAAGATGGTGAAGCAACATAGTGCCACCAGTGCGATATCAATAAGAACTATTTAAAAATAGTTGTGTAAATAAACTAGTGTACAAGTTCAGTTACTTAAGTTGCACTGGGAAGAAAGTGATAAAGAACACTATTTTTTTCTTTATCTTGAGAAGGAGGGATGTTATATAGTCAGGATAATGTGAACTATTCTATAATCGCATAGAATACACCCTTCTCACTGTAGAGCACCACTGTGGATGGTATGTTTATGTATATTAGTGTGTGTGAACTGTTTCCTAAGATGGTGAAAGGCATCAATAAGTAAATTCTCTTTTGTTGTTTGAACCTTGCATCTCTCAGTTATTTAAGAAGCCTCCCAAGTAACACAGAGACATGCATTTATCATTGGAGGTTGTTGTGAACTAGGTTTTTAAAGGTCAGTACATTTTGAGCCAAAGGTCCCATACCATGTCGTAATGTTCCAATATCATGTCCACCTCCATGATCTTAGATTTAGATATGACCTGTAAGAAACTTATAAAATATAAAATAAAGTGCAACCTACCAGAGACACATCTCCACATTCAAATCCATCGGTCCTCACTACTCCTCGGTTTTGCTTTCTTTTAGCCTCCCACGTAAATGTCAGGAGCTATGTTCTAAACATTTGACTTCATGTTCTCATGCTTTCTGGAAAGATAGTAAAATGACTGTGAACATTTCCTACTGGTCTACTTTATCACAAAATAATTCATAGGTCAAAATAATTTGATTTTCTTAATTGCAACCTGGAGACTAGACCAACTAAATAAATTTCACTTCGTTGTCATTATTTCTTAAGAGTTACTCTCAGCTAATTTGAATGATGCCATTCCAAGGATGAGAAAACAATGCAATTGTTTATAAAGGACTGTGAATGAGAGGAAAATTGTTTAAATCAATGGTTCTCAACCTTTTTCTTTCCACCCACATACCACTTTTTTTAAAAACTTTATTTATTTGTTCAAAATACAGATAATAAGTAACATATATAACAATAAAAAAAGCATGAACATTATATTTTATATATATAAAAAAAGAAAGAAAAAAGGAAAGAAACCACCCCCCTTTCAGCCAAACCTCCTAAGGAGAGCCATAAAGAAAAGAGAAAAAAATAAAGAAAAGTAAAGCATACATATTAAAATCTAGTCAATATAAATCAAAATGTAAATATTCTGAATATAACAACCACCTATTAATAAAAAAAAACTATAATTATCAGCAAAACATATGTATTTTTTTCCATTATTACACAATATTTCATCTCATTATGCCAAAAGTCACAAATTTAATCATTTCAGGTAAAATCATATCTCTACTGAACACGTGTTTTACCAAAGATCGAACTTAATAACAATACGCTTACGCTTAATCAGACAGTTTAAACCCCGAACATTAAAAGTAGCAAACTTCAACTTTGACATATCCACTAATATTACTAAAAACTAATAATATCAATATATAAAGACTCAGATCAACGTAAATTGGCCCTCCAATAGGAGAAAAAGAAACCACAAATTAAAGTCTAAATAAAATGAAAATAAAAAAGAAGATAAAAAGAAACCCTCCCCCCCCAAAAAAAACTACCAAAAGGTAGTAATCCCTAAACAAAAGTTGGGTGTGGATCACCCACCAGTGGCTGATGACTAGTAGAACATAGAGCAAATTTATCCCTCCCCAGCCAAACAAAGAATAATAACAAGATATCATAATGACATAAAAAGAAAATAAAAATAAAAAAGTTCTTCTATTCATCCAAGAGATTCCAGACTCGGCGACTCCATTTCAAGGAAACGGACTCTTTCCATTCCCATTTCTCCCATTTCTGCCATTTCTTCCATTTCCAGAACAACCAGATTTTTCTTTAGGAGACAATGGTGGGCTACGTCTTTGTCCTCTTACATCTGGCAACGAGTCAGCAAAACTCATTGCTTCATGCTCATTCTCAAAAAAACGAGATTGAAAGTCTCCACAAAACACCTTCAACACTACCGGATAGCGAAAAGTAGACTTATAACCTTTACGCCACAAAACTTCTTTAACTGGATTAAATTGACGCCGACGCTGAATAACCTCTTGACTCAAATCAGGATAGAAAAAAACTCTACTATTCTGAATCATTAACGGGGCTTGTCGTTGTCTTGCATTTTGGACTGCTAAACGAAGTATCATTTCTCTGTCTAAATAATTCAAACATCGAATTATCATGGGTCTCGGTGGTTGACCAGGCAGAGGTCTTCTTCTTAAGGCTCTATGAGCTCTTTCCAATACCAGACCTCCAGAGAAAAATTCCTGCCCCAGTATTTGTGGAATCCATTCGGTAAAAAAAACGAAGAGGATCTTGTTCTTCCATACCTTCTGGCAAACCAACAATCTTCACATTATTCCTTCTACTTTGATTCTCCAAATAATCTACTTTCCTCTCTAACTCCCTCTCACGTTCTCGCAATTCTTTAATGGATTTTTCCACCTCCAACACCTTTTCTGTATTAGAAGACACTTGTTGTTGACATTTCAAAAAAGCAGCCTGAAATTGTTTAAAATCCTCACAAGATGATTTCACACGTATTTTAACTGTATCCAGTTCCAAACTGAGCCTCTGAGACATTTCATTCAGCATAGGCTGAATGATAAGACTTAGCTGTTTACATTGTAATTCAGAAAAGCTCAGCCCTGCTTTCTCTTGCATAGTGGCAGAACCAGGTAACTGCAGCTCCTGCTGCATCTCAACAACAGGCAGTTTAACAGATTTACTGCGGGTCTGGACTCCCAGCGACGGCACCCCGACTTCTTCAGGGGACCGACGCTGTTCTCCCCCCGCAACCCGTTGTTGCTTCAAAAACTCACAAAAAAGACCAAAATATTCAGATTGGAGTATATCCTGGGGTATTTCAAACAATGGAGTCGTCTTCTTGCGTGCTCCCTCCGTTAAAGTCGGCAGGCTGCCAGAATCAGGATCCCCATTGGGGGCACACGCACCTTCCTCCTGAGAAGGGGTAATTCCAACCATGTCCTTCTCCTGGTGAGTAGTAGTCATTTTTTCAGCTCCCACAGGCAATCTCTGTGGTTTAGGCTTGAAAGAAAGCAAACCTGAAGTTGTAGCAGACTGTTTAGGCTCTAAATCTTCAACATTCCGAAAATGTAGTTTCTTCTGTACTTGAGGTTTATTCTTTATACCATTAATAGCCATAACAATTCCTTGATACTTTAAACTAAGTTTTAAAAAATTTAAACCTGAAAACAAAGAGTTAAAAACGGCTTCTTAAAAGTCTGGCCAGAGAGGTCGAGATTACACGTCTAGACTCTACGCCATCTTGCCACGCACCCCCCCCCCCACATCCCACTTTAAGTAATCCTTATGCCATAGCCGCTCTGTGATTAGTAAGGGATTGCTTAAGATGGGATGTGGGTGGAAAGAAAAAGGTTGAAAAATCACTTTTAAAAAAAAAACACACCTAATTGACTCATTATGTGCATGGTTTCATAACTCCAAAGAAAATGGGCCAATTACCATTTTTCTCAAGCAAAATATTTCAGTAGCAGTTGGGTTTAGAGCAGTGATTTTCAACCTTCCCTTCCCACTCATGTACCACCTTAAGCAATCCCTTACTAATCACAGAGCACTGATGGCATTGGAATTACTTGATGTGGTCTATGAGTGGAAAGAATAAAGCTGAGAACCACTGATTTAAAAAGTACAAGTAGGTTCTTGTTTAAATCTTTTCATTGGCTAATTAGCTATAGCCAATAAAAGGCAGGGAAGCTCAAGTCAAGCAGTTACAGTGAGTGGCCCAGTATAGGGCTTGGCCTTTGTCAAGCAGAGGCAGTGGTATAGGAGTTGAGGTAAGGACAACACTATTGACTAACAAAGGGATTCAGCAAAAGACATAGATAAGGTTAGGTTTTTTCAACATTTTTAAAAATTTTCCTAAAGAGTGGGAATGGCAGCCAGGGCAGGAATATCTCCATAATGTAGATAGCCAGAGAAGCCAAATGTATCCCTGATAAGTGCATCCAACTGAAGCTCCTGACAAACTGTGTTAAGGAATTGGAGTTGAGTGAACTTGGCAGGCTGAGGGGGTGATAGGAATTACAGGGACACAAGCATACCATGAAGGCAAGAGGAAGGTAACTGAGTGATAGTCAGGAGAGATTAAAGAATCAGGTAGGCAGTGTAGGGTATTCCTGTGACCACTTTTGTTGGCAATAAGTATACCCCTTTGGATATTGCTGAGGAGGATGAGCTATCTGGACAAGTTAGTTTTAGACTGATAGTATGATGGTTGACTCTGAACCTCAGAGGGGAAGATAGAGCGCTAGCCATGGGTACTTGATAGCCAGGGATTCTGTGAATGCAAAAGAGACTCCAGGATAGGGCACTGCCTCCAGGATCCTTGGGTCCAAAATGTCTGAATGGTTGCAGAATATTCTTAATTGAGAGGGTGAACAGCTAGAGGTCTTGGAAAATATTGGTATCAATGACTGGCGAAGGGTAGAGTTCCTGAAAGGTAAGTTTAAGGAGTTGGGAAAGAGGCTAAGAAGCAGTTCCTCCAAGGTGGTCACCTCTAGATTGTTCCTGGTGCTATGAGCTATGAAAGGACAGAATAGGATAGTGCAGGCAATTAAGTGGTTGAAGAAATGGTGCAGGGGGCAGGGTTTCAAATTCTTGAACCATTGGATCCTTCTGGGGCAGTGACCTGTACAGATGGCATGGATTCCCCTGAACTGAAGGGAAATCAATATACTGGCAGGGAGGTTTGAACCTAGGAAACCTACAGCACAATACAGGCCCTTCAGCCCACAAGTTGTTCCAAAATTTGTCCCTATTTTAGAATTACTAGGCTTAACTGTACCCCTTTTAAGCTCCATGTACCAAACCAAATGTCTCTTAAAAGGCCATGTCATATCTATCTCCACCACTGTTGCTGGAAGCCCATTCCATGCACCCATCACTCTCTCCTGGTGGGGGTGGGGGGGTTGTGTGTGAGAAGGACAAAAAAAAACCATACCCCTGACACCTCCACTGTACTACTCACCAGCACCCTGGGGAAAATGCCTCTGACTATCAAATGATCAATGCCTCTTATTATAGTTTATAAAAATCATGAATAAGGGTCCCAGAACCGATCCCTGTGGCATACCACTGGTTACTGACCTCCTTGCAGAATTTGACCCATCTACAACCACTTTTTGCCTTCTGTGAGCAAGCCAATTCTGAATCTACAAAGCAATGCCCCTTTGGTTCCCCTGCCTCCTTACTTTCTCCCTTGCATGGGGTACCTTAACAAATGACTTGCTGAAATCTATATACACTACAACTACTGTGCTTCCATCACATCCTCAAAAAATTCAATTGGATTCATAAGGTATAACCTGCCCTTGACAAAGCCATACTGACTATTCCTAATCGTATTATACCTCTCCAAATGTTCATAAATCCTGCCTATCAGGATCGTCTCCAACTTACCAACCACTGAAGTAAGGCTCACTAGTTTATAATATCCTGGGCTATTTCTACTCCCTTCCTTGAATAAAGGAACAACATTTACAACCCTCCAATCCTCGGGAACCTCTCCCATCCCCATTCATGATTCAAAGATCATTGCCAGGGGCTCAGCTATCTTCTCCCTCACCTCCCACAGTATCCTAAAGTACATTTCATACAGCAACTTATCCAATTTGATGTTTTCCAAAAGCTCCAATACATCCTGTCTCAATATCTACATGCTCAAGCTTTTCAGTCTGCTGCAAGTCATCACTACAATCACCGAGATCTTTTTCCATAGTGAATAGTGAAGTAAAGTATTCATTAAGTAACTCTGCTATTTCCTCCGGTTTCATTCACATTTTCCCACTGCCACGTTTGATAGGTCCTATTCTTTCACATCTTATCCTCTTCCTTTTCACATATTGTTAGAATGCCTTGGGGTTTTCCTTAATCCTGCCCGCCAAGGCCAAACCTCTTCTGGATTTCCTAATTTTATTTTAAAGCTCCTTCCTGTTAGCTTTATAATCTTCTAGATCCACTAACATTACCTAGCTCTCTAAACCTTTTAAAAGTGATGTACCATCAATAATCACAAAAGACTGAAGTTGTTAACTATAGACCGAAACAGCCATCAACCTCATTGACTGATCAAGGCAGAGTGAAATGGGGAGCATGCAAAGGGCTATGGATAGGATCCGTCTCAGGGAGCATGTCCAGCTGGCAGCAGCCAATTATAGCACAACAGTAGTTTACCGCAGTAAGCTTTACTTTTCTTCTTGACTAGATTTATTTCAGCCTTTATATACTATGGTTCCTGTACCCTACCATAACTTCCCTGTCTCATTAGAACATAACTATGCAGAATTCCACACAAATAGCCCCTGAATATTTGACACATTTCTTCTGTACTTTTGCCTAAGAACATCGGTTCCCAATTTAAGCTTCCAATTTCCTGCATGATAACGCATAATTTCCCTTGCTCCAATTAGATGCTTTTCTAACTTGTCTGTTCCAATCTCTCTCCAATGCTAAAGGAGATAAAATTATGCTCATTATCTCCAAAATGCACTCCCACTGAGAGATCTGACACCTGACCAGGTTCATTTCCCAATACCAAATCAAGTATAGTCTCTCCTCTTGTAAGCTTATCTACATATTGTGCCAAGAAACCTTCCTGAACATCCAACAAACTCCACCCCATCTAAACCACTTGCTCTAGGGAGATGTCAATCGATATTTGGGAAATTAAAAATTTCCCATCACAGCCACTCTTATTTTTACACCTTTCCAGGATCTGTTTCCCTATCTGCTCTTTGATATCCATGTCCTGATTGGGTTGCCTATATATTTTTTAAAAACACCCAGTAAAGTTATTAGCCCTTTTCTGTTCCTATCCTAACTTCCACCCACCGAGACTCTATAGATAATCTCTCCATAAAGACCTCCTTTTCTGCAGCCGTGATACTATCTCTGATCAACACCTCTTTTACCTCCCTCCCGGTCCTTTCTGAAACATCTAAAACCCGGCACTCAAAGTAATCATTCCTGTCCCTGAGTCATCCAAGTCTCTGTAATGGCCACCACTTCATCGTTCCAAGTACTGATCCAAGCTCTAAGCTCATCCACTTTGTTCACAATATTCCTTGCATTAAGATGACACATCTCAAACCATCCATTTGAGCACTTCCCTTTTCTATCACCTGCCGATCCTCCTTCACACACTGTCTTCAAGCTTCCTCTATTTGTGAGGCAACCACCTCTTCCCCAGTCTCTTCAGTTCAGTTCCCACCCCTCAACAATTCTAGTTTAAATATACCCCAGTAGCCTTAGCAAACCTCCCCACCAGGATATTGGTCCCCCTGAGATTCAAGTGCTAATGCTGTTGGGGTGGGGGCGGGGGTGGGGGGGGGATGTAGATTCACAAGGGTGGTGGGAATCGAAGTGAAGAGGCAATTAGTTCATGAACAGGGACAGCTGGTAAGGAGTTTATGTGGAAGGACAGGCAGACAGGGCAAAATTGTAACCATTGGGATGAGTTACAATGCCACAGAGACCAGTCAAAAATAGAAACAAATACAGGGCTAAAGGTTTTGTATTTAAATGCACATTGCATATGAAATAATGTGGATGACCTTGAAGTACAGCTACAGATTGGCAGGCATGATGTTGTACCCATCACAGAATTGTGTTTAAAGGGTGGATGTCATTGGGAGCTGAATATCCAAGGATACACAATGTATCAAAAGGATAGGGAGATAAGCAGAGGGAGTCATGTGGCTGAGTTAGTAAGAACGACAAAATCATTAGAAAGAGGTGACATAGGATCAGATTATATAGAATCATTTTGGGCTGAGTTAAGAAATGGCAAGAGTAAAAGGTCACTGTTAGCCCTTATCTACAGACCTCCAAGCAGTAGCCAGATGTGGACAACCAATTACAACAGCAAATAGAAAAGGTGTGTCAAAATAGTAAGGGACAAAAGTGGTCCCCTAGAAGATCAGAGTGGTCGTCTATATTTGGAGCCTCACATAATGGGGTAGATCTTAAACAGTTTTTTTGCATCAGTATTTACTTAGGAAACAGGCATGGTGTATAAGGAAGGAAGGAAGGAAAACAAGCAGTGGCATGGACATGTAGAGATTAAAGAAGAGGAGGTATTTGCTGCAAGGAGGTACTTGCTGCCTTACAGCGAATTAACAGTGAATAAATCGCTTGAGACTGACATGATATTCCCTCGGACCTTGAGGGAGGCTAGAAATTACAGGGGTCCTGACAGAAATATGTAAAATGTCCTTAGACATGGGTGAGGTGCCAGAGGATTGAACAGTAGCTCATATCGTTCCATTGTTAAAAAAGGCTCCAAATGTAAAGCAGGAAATTATAGATCAGTGAGCCTGATGTCAATAGTTGGTAAATTATTAGAGGGTGTTCTGATAGATAGGTATTTGGACAGCCAAGGGCTGATTAAGGTTAGTCAGCATGGCTTTGTGCATGGTAGGTCGTGTTTAACGAATCTTACAGAGTTTTTTGAGGAGGGAACCAAGAAAGTAGATGAAGGAAAGGTAGTGGATGTTAGTTCCATATGGGAGGTTAGTTCAGAAGGTTCAGACACTAGATATCTATAGAGTGGTTGTAAAATGAATTTGAAATTAGCTGAGTGGGAGAAGACAGAGAGTGGTAGTGGATGATTGCTTCTCAGACAAGAAGCCCATGTTTAGTGGTGTGCTTCAGGGATTGGTTTTGGGAGCATTGTTGCTTGTTGTCTATATCAATGATCTGATGATAATGTGGGAAATTGGATCAGCAAGTTTGCTGATGACACTAAGATTGGAGGTGTTGTGGACAGTAAGGAAGGTTTTCAAATCTTGCAGAGGGATCTGGATCAACTGAAAAAATGGGACAGAAAATGGCAGATGGAATTTAATGCAGACAAGTATGAGGTGTTGCATTTTCGAAGAACTAACCAAGGTAGGACCTGCATAGTAAATGGTAGGGCATTGAGAAGTGTGGAGGAACAAAGAGATCTGGGAGTACAGATATATAATTCCCTGAAAGTGGCATCACATGTAGACAGGGTTGTAAAGAAAGCTTTTGGCATCTTGGCCTTCATAAATCAAAGTATTCAGGTCAGGAGTTGGAATGTTACGATGAGGTTGTACAAAGCATTGGTGAGGCCAAATTTGGAGTATCGTGTGCAGTTCTGGTCGCCAAACTACAGGAAGGATATCAGTAAGATCGAACGAGTGCAGAGAAGGTTTACTGTTACCGTGTCTTCAGTAGTTGAGTTGCAGGGAAAGATTAAATAGGTTTTGACTTTATTCATTGGAGCGTAGAAGAATGAGGGGAAATTTGAGAGAGGTTTACAAAATTATGAGGGGAATAGACAGAAAATGTGAGTAGGCTCTTTCCACAGATTAGGATAAATAAATATGAGAGGACATGGTTTGAGCCTGAAAGGGGAAAAGTTTAGGGGGAACTTCTTCACTCAGAGAGTGATAGGAGTGTGGAATGAACTGCTATCTGATGTGGCAAATGCTAGTTCACTCTTAAGTTTTAAGAATAAATTGGATAGATACATGGATGGGTGTGGTCTGGAGGAAGGTTATGGAATGGGTGCCGGTCAGTGGGGCTAGGGTTAGGGTTAGTGGGGCTAGAGGAATGATGTTTGGTACAGACTCGAAGAGCAGAATGGCCTGTTTTCTGTGCTGTAGTTTTCCATGGTTCTGGAAGGGTAATGTTATGAGGCATTTTAACATGCAAGTAGTTTGGGAAATCGAGGTTGAAACTAGATGTCAAGGCAGAATTTGTAGAATGCCTATGAGCTGACTTCTTTGAACAGCTTGTTGATTAACCCACTAGGGGATCGGCTGCACTGGATTGGGTGTTGTGTAATGCGCAAGTGATGATTAGAGAGCTTAGTGTAAAGCAACTGTTTGGGGGCAGTGATGACCATATGACTGAGTTGAATTTGACATTTAAAAAAATAAGGAGAAATTAAAGTTAGATGTGTCAGTATTTAAGTGGAGTAAAGGAATTACAGTGGATAAGAGAGGAACTGGCCGAAGAAGATTGGAAGGGGACACCAGTGGGAAAGATGGATGGAATTTCTGGAAGAAATGAGGAAGGTGCAGGATAAAAGCATACTGAAAAATAGCGGTAAAGTGCCACAACTGTGGCTGACAACGTAAAAGCAAAAAGGGAGAGCATGCAAGGAAGGAAAATTCAGTGGGAAGGTAGAGGATTGGGAAGTTTTTAAAAACTTGCAGAAGGAAACTAAATCTCTCATAGAGAGGAAATAATGAACCATGAAAGTAGGCTGGCAAATACTAGTAATATCAAAGCTTCTCTAAATATATAAAGAGTGAAAGAGAGGTTAAAGTAGATATAGGACTACTATAAAATGATGCTGGACAAATAATAATGGGAGACGAGGAAATGTCAGAAAACTGAATGAGTTTTTTTCGCATAAGTTTTTACTAACATTAGCAATGTACCAGATGCTGAAGGGTAACAGGGAAGAGAAGTAAGTGCAGTTACTATTTCAAGGGAGAAGGTACTCAAAAAGCACCAGATGGATGGTACCGTTGGATTCTGAAAGAGTAGAGATTGTGGCGGCATTGGAGTGATCTTTCAGGAATCAACAGATTATAGTATTGTCCTGTAGGACTGGAAAATCACAAATGTCACCCCACAATTCAAGAAGGGAGGGAGGCAGTTGAAAGGTATTTGTAGACTGGATAGCTAGACATCAATGGTTGGGAAGATGTTGGTGTCGACTGTCAAGGATGAAGTTGCTAAGTACCTTGAAGCACATGATAAGATTGGCCAAAGCTTGCATGGTTTCATTCTGAGATAATCTTGCTTGCCAAACATATTGGAATTATTTGAAGAAATGATAAGCAGGCAAGATGAAGGAGATGCAGTGGATGGTATGATTTGGATTTTCAGAGGGCATTCAACAAGGTGTTGCACAAGGTTACTTGGGATAAGACCCCAGGGTATAACAGGAAATGTACTAGTGTACATTTATTCGGTACCGCACAGATGGCAGTCTCTTCAATCTGAGGCGCCTACAAGCTCGCACCAAGACACAAGAGCAACTTGTCCGTGAACTATTCTTTGCAGACGATAACGCTTTAGTTGCCCATTCAGAGCCAGCTCTTCAGCGCATGACGTCCTGTTTTGCGGAAACTGCCAAAATGTTTGGCCTGGAAGTCAGCCTGAAGAAAACTGAGGTCCTCCATCAGCTCCCTACCTTGACTGCCAGCACCCCCACATCTCCATCGGGCACACAGAACAAAAAACGGTCAACCAGTTTACCTATCTCGGCTGCACCATTTCATCTGATGCAAGGATCAACAACGAGATAGACAACAGACTTGCCAAGGCAAATAGCGCCTTTGGAAGACAACACAAAAGAGTCTGGAAAAACAACCACCTGAAGAAACACACAAAGATCAGCGTGTACAGAGCCATTGTCATACCCACGCTCCTGTTGGGCTCTGAATCATGGGTCCTCTACCGGCATCACCTATGGCTCCTAGAACGCTTCCATCAGCGCTGTCTCTGCTCCATCCTCAACATTCATTGGAGTGACTTCATCACCAACATCGAAGTACTTAAGCTGGCAGAGTCCGCAAGCATCGAATCCATCCTGCTGAAGACCCAACTGCGCTGGGTAGGTCAAGTCTCCAGAATGGAGGACCATCGCCTTCCCAAGATCGTGTTCTATGGCGACCTCTCCACTGTCCACCGAGACAGGTGCACCAAAGAAGAGGTACAAGGACTGCTTAAAGAAATCTCTTGGTGCCTGCCACATTGACCACCGCCAGTGGGCTGATATCACCTCCAACCGTGCATCTTGGCGCCTCACAGTTCGGCGGGCAGCAACCTCCTTTGAAGAAGACCGCAGAGCCCACCTCAATGACAAAAGACAAAGGAGGAAAAACCAAACACCCAACCCCAACCAACCAATTTTCCCTTGCAACCGCTGCAACCGTGCCTGCCTGTCCCGCATCAGACTTGCCAGTCACCAATGAGCCTGCACCAGACGTGGACATACCCCTCCATAAACCTTCATCCGCGAAGCCAAGTCAAAGAGAAAGAGAGACTAGTGTGAGTAGAGCAATGGCTGATTGGCAGGAAGCAGAAAGTCAGAATACGGGGATCAAAATCTGGTTGGCTGCTAGTTACCTCAGGGATTGGTGCAGGGCTACTTTTTAAAAAATATTGTATATTAATTATTTAAATTATGGAATGAATGGCTTTGTGGCCACATTTGCAGGTGATACAAAGATAGGTGGAAGAGCAGGTATGTAGAGGAAACAGGGAGGTGGCAGAAGGACTTGGACAGATTAGGAGAATGGGCAGACAAGTGGCAAATGAAATACAATGTCAGAAAGTGTATGCTTGTGCACTTTGGTAGAAAAAAATAAACAGGCAGACTATTTTCTAAATGGAAGAAAATTGAAAATACCTAGATACAAAGGGATCTGTGAGTCCTTGTGCAGGGTAATCTGAAAGTACTCTTGAATACTGAGTTGGGTGGTAAAGAAGGCAAATACAATGCTGGCATTCATTTCAAGAGGAATAGAATACAAAAGCAAGGATGTGATGCTAACATTATGTAAGGCACTGATGAGATCTTGCTTGGAGTATTGTGAGCTGTTTTGGGCTCATCATTTAAGCAAGGATGTCCTGATATTGGAGACGGCTCAGAGGAGGTTCACAAGGATAATTCCAGGAATGAAAGGGTTGTAATATGAGGAGCATTTGACAGCTCTTGGCCTGTACTCTTTAGAATTTAGGAGAAAGTGGAGAAAGGGCAGCACAATTGGTGTAGTGGTTAGTGCAACGCCTTTACAGCGCCAGTGTTTGGGACTGGATCAAGGTTCAAATCCCACACTGTCTGTAAGGAGCTTGTACGTTCTCCCAGTGTCTACATGGATTTTCTCTGGGGGCTCTAGTTTCCTCCCATACTAGGGGGTGTAGGTTAGTCGGGTGTAAATTGGGTGGCACAGACTCGTGGGCCAAAGTGGCCTGTTACTGTGCTGTATGTCTAAAAATAGATAAATAAATGTCATGGAAACATTTTGAATGTTGAAATCCATGGACAGAGTAGACATAGTAAGGTTGTTTCCCATGGTGGGAGAGTCTCAGACAAAAAGGCACAACTTCAGGATTGAAGGGTGTCTGCTCAGAATAGAGATGTGTCAGAATAACTTCAGTCAAGAGAGTGGTAAATTTGTGGAAATTATTGTCACAGGTGATTCTAGAGGCCAGGTGATTGGGTGTTTTTAAGGCAGAGATTGATTGTTTCTTGATTAGCTAAGGCATCAAAGATTATGGGAGAAGGCTGGGCAGTGGAACTGAGTGGGGAAATGGATCGGCTCGATAGGCTGAATAGCCTATTTCTGCTCCTTCGTCTTATGGCCTTGAACCTCCTGTTGAGCAATCAATTGTTAAAGATTAAATAGTGCCTGAAGGAGAAACATTCAGTGTCACAGGAAAGTTTAATAGAAAGGCTTGTACAATTAATGTCCATAAAACTGACAGTTGTTTTGAACTCTAATTCATGGTCATTGCGAACTGTTATAAAGACGTCCAGTATATTTTCCAACTTGACAGTGTTGTGTCTAATCCTCATTATTTTATCATGGCACAACAATAGTGGAATAAAAACAGTACAGGGAATTAAATTGTATTCTGATGACCTACCTATACAACACAGTGGGGACAGGAGTTGTTGGAAACAGAGGTAATGTTCGGCCACAGAGGTGGGATAACTCTTTTCCTACATCCATTAAATGAGAATGAGAAACAATGTAGTGGCAAGTGACCGAACTGACCCAGAATCATCCTATATGTAGTGAGTCAGGAATTTGTATCTTCTGGGGAGTAAAAGGCAGGTTTTTTTTAAACTGTGACAAAAACAGCACGGCATAAGAATGCAATTAAAGGAATATTGATATTGCAGTGAAGAGACAATCTCAGATAAAACAACTGAGGACTGCAAGAACATTTTAGAAAAGTTGGTCACTGTTGTGCTCTTTTGGATACAAATCATCCCAATTTAATTCCAAAGCCAAATGCTGAAGGAACCCAGTGGGTCTGGAACATCTGTGGAGGCAAAGGGAGGATCAATGGTTCACCCTCATCCGGACTGGTGGTTAAAACTTCAACCATCTCTTTGTCTCCACAAATGCTGCCTGACCCATCATGTTCCTCCAGCAATTAGTTTTTTGCTCCAATTTCAGCATTTGAAGTCACTTGTGTCTCTAATTAATGGCAAAACAAGGGTCAAATCTGTGAAGAATTGGTCCCACCAACAATCTTGTGGAGACTAGTTTTTAATTACCCTGTATCAAAGTACTCCTTTTGTGTGCATATGAGGAGGTCTCTTGTCCACTGAAAGATGTCAGGAATGTGCTGCTCTGGATTCCTCAGATGCTACTATGGGTACCAACTCCTGACAGCTGTTTACTTTTCCTTGAAGTAAAGCTTTCTGAAATTCTTAATGGAGCAGGTGTGAACAACTCGACTACACACCACTCTGCTCCTCTTTTACTGATCGTTCCTCCTTCTCCTCTGGTGCCTCCTTCTGGCACTGAAATAATTTCTACTTGCCACAGTTGGTCCCAAAGCACAGCTGCAGAATGATCTCCGACTTGTGTATTAGTTGTATTCTATGGCCAGATTTCCCATTCTAGACCAAGAAAGCAAAATAATGAATAGTCCTGTTGCAGACAATTTGAACCATATTCATCATCAACAATAGTAATCTCTGAGAAGGGATGATCTTGTTACAAATCTCACTTTCAATTCAACTACAAGTGGTTTAAAATAAAGATATCCTGTGCTTTATCATCCACCACTCCCCTCCTTTTTCTTTTCTTTTCTTTTTCTTTTCTTTTTCAATCTTTTTATTATTATTATAATTTATAAACACATACAGTTCAAAGAGATATATTTTTATTCTGTAATATTATTGTTTAATATCTCTGTATTAATTCATTACTTAGTATGTATTTCTTTTATATCATAAAAAAAAAAATTTTGATCAGTTTAGGGTGTGAACTATCTCTAAAAAAAAAGATATAATTAATAACAATATATGAAAAAAGAGAAAAAAAATGATTTAAAAATGTTTAAAAATGATTGGGAAAGAGAACTCAACCTTCATATTTCTAATGAAAATTGGAATAAAATTCTGCGACTGGTAAATTCTTCTTCTCTATGTGCAAAACATTCACTAATACAGTTTAAAGTTGTTCATAGAGCTCATATGTCTAAAGATAAACTCCATCGCTTTTATTCTCATATCGATCCTATATGTGATAAATGTCAATTGGAAATAGCTTCCCTTACACATATGTTTTGGTCCTGTCCCTCTTTACAGAATTATTGGAAGGAAATTTTTTCCATTATATCTACTGTTTTGAATATTGATTTACAACCACATCCCATTACTGCAATTTTTGGATTACCTATGATAGATTTGACTTATTTATCTCTTCCTGCGGATCGTATGATTGCTTTTCTTACACTAATGGCTAGAAGATCTATACTATTAAATTGGAAAGAGGTAAATCCTCCCATTGTTTTCCAATGGTTTACCCAAACCATACTATGTTTAAATTTAGAGAAAATTAGAAACTCTGTCTATGAATCCCCTTCTAAGTTTGAGTTAACCTGGCGACCATTTATTCAATATTTTCATTTGTGGTGAGTTGATCTGGCTCTGTTTTCTTTCTATGATTATGTATGATAATTGGGCTGTAAGATGAGATCGGAGTGATCGGCGTGGTTTAGCTATATCTGTAGGGTTTTTTTTTAAGTTTTTTTTAAGTTTTTTAATTTAGATTTGTTTTTCCCTCCTTTTTCTTAAATTAGCCATTTGTGAATTTTCTGCTGATAAAGCTTGAAGATATTGGGAGAATTTCACATGTTCTGAATTGTAAATGCTGCACTTAAAGAGAACATGCATTTATTTTTATTGTGATTACATTACAATATGCAGCTAAATATGATCCATCATTCAACTGCACTGATTTGTGTCAAACACAAAAGTGTTGGAGAAACTCAGCTGATCAATCAGCATCCCTGGGAAGTAAAAGGCAGTCAACAGGAGTCACTAAGGTGCTGTCAGACGTTAGGTTTGGGGATGTTTCTTCATTATGGTGAGCTTTCTTCTGTTATCAGCAGTGGAGATCTTCTTTGGAATACCAGTCCCTTTGCGATTACTGAGCTCCCCAGTCTGCTCTTTCTTCCTTACGATGTTCTGAACTGTTGACTTTAGTATCCTAAGGCTTGGGAAGTGCTTCTTACTGTTTTATTTTTGTTTTTCATCCTCATAATGGTTTCTTTGACTTTCATAGGCACAACTCTAGTCATGTTGAAAAATTGCAACTACAGACTTCAAAGATGCCCAAAAGCTTAGAAGCAAACCTAACTCTCTTATACCTGCACCAATGAAAACAATTAAACATGGCTGAGTACTCACAAACACTTGTTAACCTAATTTGAGACCTAGATGATCAGAATCCTTTTTCCATGGAGGAATATAAAAAAACAAGCAGCCATAGATTTAAAGTGAGAGGAAAGGAGTTTTAAAGAGATTTGAGGGGAATGGATTTTTTTTGACACATAGAATGAATGATATCTTGAACTCACAGCCAGTAGAGGCAGTGGAGTTTGATGCAACCACTTTGCTTAAGAGACAATTAGACAGACACTTAAGTAAGCCAGGCATAGAAAGATGTGGTCCTAACGTGGGTTGATGGACAGAAATGGTCAGCATGAACATATTTGGCTGAAATTCCTGTTTCTGTGCTGTACAACTCTATGACCCTTGATTATTAATCTTGGGGGAAAAGAAAAATCTTGGCCACCAATAAATAACTGAACATCAGTAATTGATCTTGAATATTGTCATTTTATTAAAAAACAAAGGTCTTTTATATTTTAACTAAACCCTGGTTAATATTATTTTGAGACACAGAAACCTGAATCGCTTCCTTTTATCCTTCTGAATGAACTGGTGGCCCTGTCTTCACCAACTGAACCATTCGACCTTCAATGAAGACTCACCCCACCTGGAGAGGGCCTGTCATTTTCATCTCAAACTCGCAGCAACCATTGTCACAAATCATCCACGCAATTAAATAGGTAACAACAAATCTAAGTGATGGTACTCTATTTATTTCAGAATCAGAATTTGTCATCATGAAATTTGATGTTTTCCAACAGCATTTTAGAGCAAACATTCATACTATAACAATCTTGCAACAAAAAAATTAAAATAGTAGTGCATAAAAAGTAAGGCAGTATCTTTGGTTCATTGATTATTCAGGAATCCAATGGCAGCAGGGAAGAAGCTGTCCTCGTGCCATTGAGTGCTCATCTTTATGCTCCTGTACCTTTTTCCTGAAGGTAGCAGAGTGAAGAGGGCATTGCCTGGATGGTAGGGATAGAAGCTACTTTTTTTAAATCACTGCCTTGTACATGGAGTGAAGTCTGGTGCCTGTGGTGTCATAGGCCAATTTAACAACCCTCTGGAGTTTTTTTTCTTGTCCTGAATGTTGGCATTTCCATACCAGACAGTGATGCAATTAGCCAGAATGCTCTTCACGGTACATCTGTAGAAGTTTGAGAGTCTTCAGTGACATACCGAATCTCTTCAAACACCTCAAAGTATAGCTGCTGGTGAGCCTTCTTTATGATTGCGTCAACTTGGAGATTCCAGGACAGATCCTTGGAAATGTGACATCCAAGAAATTAAAGTTCTTGACCCTTTCCACCACTGAGCCCTTGATGAGGACTGGGCCATGTTTCCCTGAAGTCCACAATTATCTCCTTGGTTTTGCTGACATTGAGCGCAAGGTTGTTTATTTGACACCACTCAGAGCTGATCTTTCTCCCTCCTGTACACCTCCTCATTGCCATTTGTGATTCTGTTGACAACTATGGTGTTATTAGCAAATTTGTAAATGGCATTGGAATTGTGTCTGACCACACAGTCATGGGTGTTTAATGAGTAGAGCATTGGGCTAGGCACACATCCTTGGGCTGCACCTGTGTTGATTTTCAGTGAGGAGGAGATGTTTCCAATTTGTACGGATTGTGTTCTTGCAATGAGAAAGTCAAGTCAAGGACCCAGTTGCTGGAGTGTGGGAAGAGGTTACAGAGGCCGAGTTTGTAGCTTCTTGACTGGTATTGAAGGTTGAGCTGTAGTCTATGAAGAGCAGCCCTATGTATGAATTTCTGTTTTCAAGGTGCTCTAGAGCTTAGCGGAGAGCCAGCGATATTGCATTTGCTTAGTTGCGATTGTGAAGATAGGTGAATTGCAGTGGGTCCAAATTTTTGCTTAGGTACATGTTAATTCTGACCATGACCAGCCTCTCAAAGCATTTAATCACAGTAGAAGTTAGTGCTACTGGGCAATGTCATTGAGGCAGCCCATACTACTCTACTTGTGCACAGGAATGATTGATGGCCTTTTAAAGCAGATGGGAACTTCTGACTGCAGCAATGAGAGGTTAAAAATGTTTGTTGTTTGTATTACTCTATATTGCATCATTGTATCAGGAATCACTCGTACTGCCTCTGCACACCAAATACAGAGGTTGATCTCATGGAGCTTCTGCATTCTGAAGCTGTGTGCTTCAGGCAGTCTAGCCCCTGGAATGCCCCCAGGAGGCCTTTATGAACTCAACATAGAACTTTCCCTTTTGACGAAGGTGTAATGGATTTTGTTCAACAGACGTTTGAAAACTTTGAAAATTAAGAAAACTAAATCTTCTCCAAAATATAAAATTAAAAAAGAAATATAAAATCATAGAAATATTTTTAAAATACTAGAAGTTAGATCTATTTATTTACCTTTTATAATCTATAGGTCAATGAGGTTGTGGATTCTGTGCCAACTCACAGATGCTATGCAAGTTGGTACATACCATTTCTTGTAAAAGGGTAATTGTTACTTTAACTGTAAGAAAAAGAAATGCACTTTGACACACATGATTCAATCACCTGAATCTGTCAATGAATCACAGACCAATGTTGAATGACTGAGGAAACAATCAGCCACAGCCAGCAACTTTTACATTTGTACTTCACTCATTGAATCCATTTTCACTGTTGCCAAGACCTTAAATCCAGTAAATAAAATAAGCTGCCTGAACAAATGCAAAAACTCCAGCAGCTTATCTAGATTATTTATTTCAATGAGGCCTGACGTGTCATTTCAGACCATTTCAGGGTTCTTTTAGAAAGTTTTATTGATGCTTGGAAATGATGGAAAAAAGCAAACCCAATGCTACTCTTCTCAGACACTTACAGAAATCCTAATGAAGTATCCTGGAAACAACTGTTTTGCTTTGCAGAAATATAGATGAAATCATAGACTATTCACTTTGAGAGAATAGTAAATGATCTTCAGCACTCAGAAGATGCTACACACAACACTAAAGAAAATGGGGATTATGAAAAATGTGAAGTAGCAAACATTTTAGTATAAATTGTATTGTATAACTGTAGGCCTCTTAACTGTATGATATCTGAATATTTTAATCTGATCATAAAGGGGACACCAGTTCATGAGGATAATGAGGGTGGCATGTGTAATGATAGTGATCATGGTTGCAATGCAACTAGCAATGCCTTAAAGATTATAGCTCCTGTTTGATTATACTTGGCTACCAGCAGGGGCTGCCACACAGAGCAGGGAACTGCAGTATGTTAGACCTGTAATGGAGTCTTGCAGCCTCATGGCTTGCCTCAGGGTGCTGTTTGTATCAATTTTAAAGAACCTTTTCTTTCATCTATATGTTGTCTAAGCACTCGCACATATGAATACAAGATGAAATGTGTCAGAAGTGGGATAAAAGAAATTAGAAGGAAATACTTTAAAAGGAAAATCTAAAATCAGCAACTGATCAGTGAAGAGAAGCTAACAAAGTGAAAAATTGAAGGATTACATCCAGCAGTGAAACTTCAGCTGTCAGGTGATATGGCTGAAAATTGGAACAAATTTAAACAGCGTTTTGGATTGTATTTAGTGGTAGCCGGAGCTGTCGAAAAGTGATGAAATGAAAGCATCAGTTGTCCTTCATGTCGTGGGTGATGAAGCCCTGGAGGTGTATAAAAACTTCACATTTGCTGCTGAAGGAGACAAAATGAAATTGGAAAAAAATAATGGACCAGTTTGAGGCATACTGCATACCTATGTGATGTTTGAGAGGCACAGATTTTTCATGTTTACAGAAAACAGAAGAAAGTATTGATCAGTATGTGACTGAATTGAGAAACAGAAATAAAACTTATGAATTTGAACTGATGAAAAATAGACTTGTGTGTGGTTTCCAGATAATAGTCTAAGGGAAAGACTGCTAAGAGAGCAAAATCCGGACCCGGAAGAGGCCATAACACTTTGTATGGCTACGGAAACTGTAAAAACGCAGGCAAAAGAGCTGTTCAGTGAAACTAGCTGCAATGTAGATGCAGTGAGCAAGAACAGACATAAACCATTTAACAAAAAATCGCGAAAGTGGAAAGAGAGACGTGGCCAGCAAACAAAAATGAAAGAACAATCAAAAGCCAAGTCATCGATGCAATGCACAACACCTACCAAAGGATTGTCCAGCATATGGTAAAGCATGCTATATGTGCAACAAAAGCAACCATTATGCTTGTTGCTGTAGGAACCAAGTGCAACAAAGCAAGGTTCATGCAGTAGATGAAAGGGAGATAGAGGAATTCTATGTGGATGTTGTGACTGAAAACAAGAAAGAAAACAGAGACTGGAGAATAAGATTAAAAATGAATGACATATAAATTTCAATTAAATTGGATACTGGAGCACAAATTAACATAATATCAGAGACTGATTTTAAAACGATTAGACACAAACCAAAGATGTATGGAACAAATTTAAGGTGACAGGATATTCACGTACTGACATACCAGTGCAAGGAGAATGCATGGTCAAAGTGAAAAACAAGGACAGAGAGCATATGCTAGATTCATTGTGGTACCAAAGGATGTACGGGCCATTCTAGTTTTAACAGGCTGTGAGAAACTGAACCTGGTAAAGAATTCTCATTTTGTAAAGCAAAGGAGAGACAGTCTACGATGAACTCATCAAAGAATACAATGACCTATTTCAGGGTGCAGGCTGCCTTTCAGGAGAACACACAATCAGAGTGGATAAACATGTGCTACAGATAATACATCCATGCAGAGAAGTTCCATTTGTGCTTCAAAAGCAACTGAAAGCAGGGTTGGACAGGATGAAAACCCTGAACATGATTCAGAAGATAGATGAGCCAACAGTTCACTCATCATTGTAGATAAAAGAATGGAACGCTTAGAATTTGCCTAGATCCAAGAGATCTAAACAGAAGATTAAAAAGAGAACACTTAAAGCTTCCATCGCATGAAGAAATCATGTCACAGTTTGCAAATTCAAAGTTTTTTAGAAAGTTAGATGCATCATCAGGATTTTGGCAGTTAAATTTGGATGAAGCAAGTTCAAGACTGTGCACGTTCAATAGTCCATTTGGCAGATACAAATTCCTAAGGTGACCATTGGGAATTGCTTCAGCTCCTGAAGTGTATCACAAAACTATCCAGATAGTCTAAGAGCACCTGGATGGAGTTGATACCCCAATGGATGACATCATAGTGTGGGGAACCACGAGAATGGAGCTTGAGAGACTAAAGAAAGTGCTGGAAGCAACAAGGAAAGCAAACCTGAAGTTGAATGGACAGAAATGCCAGCTCGAGATGACAGAACTAACATTTATAGGAGATATTATTGGTAGTGAGTGCATCAGACCAGATCCCAGAAAGGTGTCCGCCATTGGCAACATGCCAAGGCCACAATGCAAAAAGGATGTACAGTTTAATGAAATGGTCAACTATATGGGTAAATTCATATCCAACCTCTCAGAAAAGATGGCTCCATTGAGAAAAGAAGATTGAATGGGAGTGGGATCATGACCATGAAAAGTCATGGAGGGAACTAAAGAAACTGCTCACAGAGGAACCAGTTCTGAGGTTTAACGACCCAGCGAGACCCATCAAGATATCATCAGACTTAACACATAGTAGGCTCAGTGCAGTTCTTCTGCAAAAGTACGATGACTAGCAACCCATTGCAT
Organism: Narcine bancroftii; assembly: GCF_036971445.1. Lineage (NCBI taxonomy): Eukaryota > Metazoa > Chordata > Chondrichthyes > Torpediniformes > Narcinidae > Narcine > Narcine bancroftii. The sequence goes on from NC_091472.1 coordinate 62,509,862, forward strand.
ATGCATCACACTCAAAGACAGACATGGGGATGCGATACGCTCAAATTGAAAAGGAGCTATTCAGCATCACATATGCTTGTGAAAGATTTCATCAGTTTGTATCAGGACAAGCAATCAGTATAGAGACTGACCATAAGCCCTTGATTGCATTGTTCTAAAAGCCATTAAATGAATGTCCACTTAGAATACAAAGAATAATGATTAGGCTGTAATGCTATACACTGAATTTGCCGTAAGCTAATGTACACAGCAGACACATTGTCTAGAGCTGTTGACACGAGAGAGCCCGCAAACACTGAAATGGATGAAGACTTAAATGCCTTCGTGGACATGATCACAAGTGCACTGCCCATATTAGAAGCAAAAATGGAGCTGATAAAGTCAGAGACAAGCCAAAATGAAATACTGAGACAACTGAGAAAAAAACATCTTGGATGGATGGCCCAACATGAAGCAGGACTACTCACCTGATGTTGCAGGCCAGAACTATCAGTGGTTGAAGACCTCATTTACAAAGTACAATCCAGAGTCTGAGAAAAGAGATGCTAAAAAGGATCCAGGAGGACATCTCGGAATCAAAGTGTAAGAAAAGAGCATGAGAGGAGATGTTCTGGCAAAGAATCAACAATAATATAACAAGTGAAGTGTCAAACTGTATAATATTCAGGAAATATCAAGCAAGCAATCCTGCAGAACCACTAGAGCCACACCCAGCACCATGCAGACCTTACCAGCAGGTAGGCTCTGACCTATTCGAATGTCAAGGGAAGGACTATCTTCTAGTCACAGACTACTCCCTGTATCAAGAGGTGTGTAAACTGAATACCACCACCACTGCAGACACTGTAATAACAGGTATGAAAGCCATGTTCTCCAGACACAGTGTGGCAAGCGAGGTTTTGCAATTTAAAGTTATGACAGTTTGCCAAAGAGTGGACTTCGTACATACCACATCAAGTCTTCATTTTCTATGGTCCAATGGTCCAGTGGAAAAATCAGTACAGACAGGGAAAAGACTGATGAACAAGGCAAAAGAAAGTGGACAGACTTCTACCAGAGCATGCTAGTATACCACATAACGCCACTCAAGTGTGGTATGTCACCACACAACTCCTTATGGGACATAGGCTAAGATCAAACCTACGCATTCAGAAGAACCTCCTAAAAACAAAAGAGGAGGAGAAAGTGAGGAAGTTAAAAGAACAAGAGAAAGGAAAGCAGAAGTATTACTTTGACAGAGAAACAAAATACTCTATACTGGTGACCAAATAAGGCTAAAAGACAAAACAAACTTATGGACTCAGAAGGGAACTATCCTCAGTGAAGTCCAACCAAGATCATACACCAATCAGACAGATGAAGGTGCTGTTCTGCGAAGAAATCATTGAGATCTTCAAATGAGACCAGCCACTGTAGATGGAAGGTCAAATATTGTTCAACAACCTGAATGCACATCTGAGAAGACATCATCTGAGCCAACAACTCAGATTTGAGAACAATCAATCAGGAGATCGTCAAGACATGTGAATCCTCCTAAGAGAGTCATTGAGCAAATTTAAAGACTCCTGTTATAGAATTAAGTAGTGCTATCTTATTTGCTCTTCAGGTTTTAGTGTATATAAATGTAAACACACAAAACAAGTTTTAAAAAAGTAACAATGTTGTTAATAATGAAAATGTACACCCAACCCCAACCAACCATTTTTCCCCTGCAGCCGCTGCAACCGTGTCTGCCTGTCCCACATCGGACTTGTCAGCCACAAACGAGCCTGCAGCTGACGTGGACTTTTACCCCCTCCATAAATCTTCGTCCGCGAAGCCAAGCCAAAGAAACTTCCTGATGTTAGTTAAAATTGTAGAGTTATACAAAGAAAACATGTTAGTGAAAAGTAAGCTACTTTTGCCTTAAGAAAAGGAGATGTAATGATAGTGATCATGGTTTCAATGCAACTAGCAATGACTTAAGGATTATAGCTCCTGTTTGATTATACTTGGCTGCCAGCAGGAGTCTGACACACAGAGCAGGGCATTGCAGTATGTTAGACCTGTAATGGAGGCTTGCAGCCTCATGGCATCCCTCATGGTATTGTTAATATCAACTTTAAAGTAAAGGACCTTTTCCTTCATTTATGTATTGTCTATGAACTCACACGTACGAATACAAGATGAAACAGCATGGGTAGTGCAGCAGTAAGTGTAATACTGTTACAACACCAGCAACCCGGTTCTAATTCTGCGCTGTCTGGAAGGAGTTTGTACGTTTTCCCCATGTCTGTGCGGGATTTTTCTGGGCACTCTGTTTTCCTCCCCCCCTTCAAATGTATGGGAGTATTCTAGTAATTGGGCGCCATGGACTCGTGGGCTGAAAGGGCCTATTACACACTGCATGTCTAAATTTACATTTAATTTTAAATAAATTGAATCATCTGCTGAATCTGACTGGTGATACAGATGTTTTTTTTCTATTTTTGTAGTGATGCAGAAATGCCATTGTGGTCTGTGTTAAGCCTCTTCTAATATTTATCATAATTGTATTCAGTGAGTTATGTGGTAAGCTCAAGGTTGCTCCAGTTGGTCTTCAATTTTTCAAGTGAGCATAGGCATCATATAAAATTCCCTAAGTAATCATTTTAATTTATTTTGAGTTAAAGTGGCTGCAGATAAATTTCACAGGAATCTGCTGGTGTTTGTTGTAGGTACTTCTGAGAGTAATTTAAATCCTTATGCAAGTCATTGGTTCTTTGCCACTGACATAATATTTGCACTGACATATTGAAAATCTATGTGCCCAGATGAATTCCAAATGTGATTGTTCATGTCTGCAAAGTCGGTCACAAAAAACAAATAAAAGTTAGGAAAAACTTGAAGGTTGTGTTTATCAGAATATTTTTTTTTAAGATTATTGTAGTGAGCCAATCAGTCTTAATGCAATTGATGAGGCCTTTTACATGAAAGGATGGTTTGATAAGTAAGCAATAGGCATCTCTGTAGATTTGTTTCTATTGCTTACCTAACTTGATATTTGGGGGCTCTGAGTTTCTATGGTTGAGAATGATGTGATATAAAATATGATAGTTTGTTGTCATATACACTGTAAATGTACAAAGGCACCAAAATTCTTGCTTGCTGCAGCTTTTTAAAAGGTATTTGTTAAAAAAAAATATTGAATAAATAAAATCCGGTTCAAAAACAGTGCAGACAGTCCATCAGTGCACCAAGGGGAGATTCATGTGTCTGATAGCTGTTTGAAAGAAAATGTTCTTGTACCTGGAGGTGATGGTCCTGAGACTTCTGTATCCTCTGCCAAAGAGCAGCAGCGAGAAACTTGTAATTTTAATGATACAGAGCAATAATTTGGCCCTTTTGGCCCATGAAAGCTATGCAACCTAATTACACCCATTTAGAAGAGTTTGTGTCCAGGGTGATGGAGGTGAAAAGCCAAAGGCTGTCTGTTTGGCTGCAGGTCCCGGTGTTTGGAAGCTGCACAAGATCGGTTTGTTCCTGTGCTCATGTGCTATTCACTGCAGGGTTGGCACATGTGTGGGAGTTTCAGGTAGTTGGCCTGCGTTGACGGTAATGGCAGAATAGATGGTGGGTGAGTGAGGCTCCGGTATTTTCTTTTGACCGTTATTGAGGAAATTGAACATTACACTATTGAAGAGACTGGTCATTCGACATTTACCATTACCACATTTAAGAACCTTGCCACAAACATTACAAGTCCTCTTGTGTTAATTAATAAACAATTTTAAAATTAATCTGGACTTCGTTGTGAATTCCTCAAATGTAAAGACCCCACTTAGGCTTTGAGCGGATTTTTATGGTTAGTAGTTACTCCATTTAGTCAACAAAAAATAGATGTTTGGATTGAATGGACATTGTTGTAACATTTGGACTGTTTTCCCCTCTTCTGTTTGGAGCATACAGCAAACAATATGGTGGCCATGTTGGAAATGATGACAGCAGGCCACTGACAGCAATATACCTCCATCAGTCTGAACATCAGCCACAGAGGGGTCTAGGGTTTCTAATCCTAGAGCAGAACGTCCTATGTAAAGCTGGAAGAGTCATTTGTTGAGAGTCACAGTGATATCATTGACTTTGCCATGTGGAAACTTACTCATCGAAACAGTGCATCACAGCCATCAGAAGTGGTAGGATTAATTTTTGGATTCCTTCTGTGTCACAAAATGGTGGTGAAGAGGATACAAAGGTTGTGCAATTTTAACTGGAGAAAGAATCAAGTATGAAGGCAATGGTGCACCATCAATTACTTGGACTAAGGTTGGGACACCAATAGGCTTTTATTCACTAAAAAACAAAAGGCACATCCCTACTGCTCGACTGTCCTGCACTAAGGAGGGGACTGTGGAACAATAATCTTTATACAGGAACCAGTGGGAGGGGCCACAGGTACAGCCAGCCCAACCAGACAAATACATACAATACTGGTTTACCATAGGCAACATCTGATATGTAGGATGAAGTACAACCAGGTATCAGTGTGTCAAATTCTGTAAGCAAGAGAAGCAAACAGAGTTTCCAATAAAATCTTGACATGTTTAATGGCTCAGGCTGAAGGGGCGGCGCTTGTTACACAGCAAAAAATTGCTTAAGGATAAATATGCTTGAGAAGAACAAGAGGAGGGGCAGCTAAGGAGGCAGCTAAGTAGAGAAAAAGAGCAGTAGGAGCTGGATGCAAACTTTGCTTCTACAATGGCCCAAGCGAAAGTACTAGGATTCTCCAAGGGATCTGGTTTAAAGTAACTTGTCTGAAATGTCTGATGGTCCTGTTTCGAGAAAGGAAAAAAAATTAATGCTAAGGCAGATCCTTTTGTAGCAGTTACAAGACATGCATAGACAAATCCTCCCAAAGCACGGTGTTACCAATCTACAAACACCAATGATAACTGTAGACAGAGCTGTAGCTCAAAGCCAGTCTCTCACCACAGCTCCCTTGACACAAGCATCAGGAATTCCAGTGAACATGTGCATGTGGCATCTCCAGCTATGTTACCTGCTACAAGCAAGAGTGAGCAGAACAACATATTCTCAGCCATGGAAAGGCAAAATGAAACCACTGAATCATTATTCCAGGTGCCGTGTCTCTCTTCCCTGCCCAAAAAGGAGATTCAAGTTTTCGATGGAGAACCACTTCAGTACCAAGCATTCATTAAATCCTTTGAACACATTATTGAAAGCAAGGACAAAAACTCGAGAGGCTGTCTCTATTATCTGGAACAATACACAAGAGGGTACCCAAGGGAACTTGTAAGGAGTTGCCTATATATGACCTCAGGCAGAGGATTCAGGAAGGCTAAGTCTTTAATACAGGAGCATTTTGGCAATGAGCATAAAATTGCGACAGCTTGTATGGAGAAGACGCTTTCATGGTCATCAATAAAACCAGATGACACCATTTCCACAGGCATATGCATTCTTTCTAAGAGGATGTTGTAACACCATGGAAGTTCCTGTATAAAGATTATTGTTCCACAGTCCCCTCCTTAGTGCTTGACATGTCTGCTAATATGCTCATTATCATAAGGAAGGTGCCTACTGGCTGAGGGATATATGGAGAACTCTGGCCTATAAGTTCCAGGCAAAATGCAATCAAAGAGCTATCTTTAAGGATATAACCATATAACCATTTACGGAATGGAAACAGGCCATGTTGGCCTTTCGAGTCCGCACCGGTTCACTAGAACAACTCCACTAGCTCAAACCTCCCGCTCTCCACCAATAACCATCCAACCCCCTCACCTCCATGTACACATCCAACCTTCTCTTAAATATCAGAAGGGACCCTGCCACAACTATCTCATTCGGAAGATCATTCCATTCTGCCACCATTCGCTGAGTGAAAAAGCCACCTCAATTATTTCTCCTAAAGTTTTGCCCCCTTACCCTTAACTCATGGCCTCTTGTTCCAACCTCCCCTGCCCTCAGGGGAAAAAGTCTGTTTATGTCTAGTCTATCTATTCCTTTCATAATTTTAAATACCTCTATCAAGTCCCCTCTCAGTCGTCTAGGTTCCAATTAATAAAGTCCCAGACTCCTTAATCTCTCCCTGTAATCCAGATGCTGTAAGCCAGGCAACATCCTTGTTAACCTTCTCTGCACCCTCTCCATCTTATCTATATCCTTTCTATAATTTGGAGACCGGAACTGAGCACAGTACTCCAAACCTGGCTTCACCAATGCCTTAAACAGCTGCAGCATCACCTCCCAGCTCCTATACTCTATACTATGATTTATGAAGGCCAGCATACCATATACCTTCTTAACCACCCTATCTACATGGGAATCCACCTTCAGTGAACTCTGTACCATAACTCCCAGATCCCTCTGCTCCTCTGCGTGCCTCAATGCACTCCCCTTAACTGTATATGTCCTATTCTGGTTATTTCTACTGAAATGCAACACCTCACATCTGTCTACATTGAATTCCATCTGCCATCTTTCAGCCCACTCTTCCAAACAAACCAAATCCTTCTGTAATCCAAGAAAATCTACCTCACTATCCACCACTCCCTCTATTTTCGTATCATCCGCATATTTGCTTACCCAGTTAACCACACCCTCTTCTAAATCATTAATATAAATGATAAACAACAAGGGACCCAGCACCAATCCCTGAGGCACCCCACTTGTCACAGGCTTCCAACCTGACATACAGTTGTCCACCATGACTCTCTGCTGTCTATCTCCCAGCTACCTTTGAACCTATGTCACAATCTCTCTACTAATTCCTGGAGACTGAACATTCTTTATTAACCTTCCATGCGGAACCTTATCAAAAGCCTTACTAAAATCCAAATAGGTCACAACAACCGCTCTACATTCATCCACCTTTTTTGTCACTTCCTCAAAAAACTCAACAAGGTTTGTCAAACATGACTTTCCTTTTAAAAATCCATGCTGGGTGCCCTAATCAATCCTTGTCTATCCAGATATGCATATATACTATCTTGAAGAATACCCTCCATAACCTTCCCCATCACCAAAGTCAAACTTACTGGCCAATAGTTACTTGGCCTACACCTACTGCCTTTTTTGAACAATGGAACTACATTTGCAATCCTCCAATCCTGTGGTACCACCCCCTCCTCCAGTGATCTTTGAAAAATCACTGTCAGTACCCCCGCTATTTGTTCCCTGACCTCCCTTAAAGTCCTGGGAAAAATCCCATCAGAACCAGGAGACTTATCCACCTTAATTGACGCTAGAAGCTCCAAAACTCTCGCTTTACTAATCCCTATCCTCTCCATAACTAAGCCCTTTGTCTCTCTTATCTCGCATAGCCCAATGTCCCTTTCCTTCGTGAATAAGGAAAAGAAAAAATTGTTCAATATTTCTCCCATCTCATATGGTTCCTGACATGGCTCACCAGTCCCATCATCCAGTGGACCTATTCTATCCTTAACCCTCCTTTTACTGTTCACGTATCTGTAAAAACCCTTAGGATTCACCTTCGCCTTATTAGCTATGGATACCTCATACCTTCTTTTTGCCTTTCTAATTTCCCTCTTAAGATTCTTCCTGCAATCTAAGTAATGACCATACATCTTCTCAATCCCTTGTTTTTTTTTAAATATTTGGTATAAGCCTCCCTCTTGTCCCAAACCAACTTCTTAATTTCACCAGAAAACCACGGCTCCCTTGAACCTTTAGTCTTCCCTTTCGGCCTGACTGGAACATAAAGATTCTGTACTTTCAAAATCTCACCACTAAATGCCTCCCAAATTTCCTCTACATCCTTTTTGGCAAAAGGATCAGCCCACACAACTCTGCAAATCCCTTCTCATTTCTCCAAATCTGGCCTTCCCCCCACTCGCAGACCTTCAACATTGGACCTGACCTATCCCTTTCCATCATTAAGCTAAAGCGAATGGACGCATGATTACTGGATCTGAAGTTCTCTCCAATGCTTACCTTTGTCACCTGCCCCATTGTTTTCCCAAACAACAGATCTAACACCGCTCCCCCTCTAGTTGGCGTCTCAACATACTGCTGCAAAAAGCAATCCTGAACACAATACAAAGGGCATCCTGCCCTTTTACTGACTGCGTTTTCCCAATCAATGTTTGGAAAATTGAAATCCCCAACCAACACCACCCTATTTCTACTCCACATCTGTTGGACTCTGGCTTTAACTTACTCTTAATTTAGTCTATGTGTAGTCTGAGTCCAGCGCATTCTTTGAATGAAGTGATAGGAGAAGGTATTCGGTTCAACAGTCAATTTATTACACAGCACAAGAATAAAACTTAACAGAGCTCTGGGTCAGTCTGTTAGTTCATAGGTCACCTGCCAGTGAGCTACTCCCCGAGACTGACCCCTATTGTCCAGTTGGCACAGTTTATATAGGTCAATCTTATCACACAGAACAAAAGTTGTTTTCCCTGCTAGATCTTTTTGCATAAGGGTTATCACAAGTCATCTCCTGTTTTGCAGATTTCTGGGGTGTAGCCTTCCCATGTTAATCCTCCAGGCCAGACTATCCTGTTGTTTAGATCTGAAATTAATTCATCCCCAGATATTTCTAATCACCATACGGTCCCTGTCTGGCCAATTTCTGCTGTTCTCTTTAACACCTCCTCGTGCCTTAATCTTCCTCCTAGACTGGTTTTCCATTCCCTTTGATTCTTGCGGGCCATTCTTTGTTCTGATCTGGCCTGTGTCTCCTGTGCTACTTCCCACCTCCTTCAGTTGAGCATTCCTCCTAAATCGTTTTATGCATATCCTCTCCCTGTATCTTGGGAGCAGCCAATTTTGTTCAGCCAACTTTGCTCCATGCTGTGACAGCCACTTAGCCACATTCCTCTTTCCCTGACTCATGCAGTACAAATAAACTTATTGATTAATCATTTATTTCATAATGTTTTAACCCCTAGATTCCAACACATCTCACCTATTTCCTTGCACATTTGCTCCTCTAGTTCCCTTTCCCCATTTGGAAGCCTATAATATTCCCCCATAATAGTAACCCCACCCTTCTTATTTTTCAGCTCTACCCACACTGCCTCCCTCGATGAGCCCTCCAGTCTATCTTGCCTCAACACTTCTGTAATATCCTCCCTGACAAGTAATGCCACACCTCCTCCTCTTAATCCACCAACTCTGTCACATCTAAAGTAGCGAAATCCTGGAACATTCAACTGCCAGTCACAACCTTCCTTCAACCACGTCTCACTATGGTGGATTTCCTTAAATGGCAAGTGCGGATTGCAACAGATCCAGTATTTGGAGATATCAAAGATGCTCTCAACAGTGAGCAAAGATGTAAGGAGGTCCAAGTCAAAGCCTCTGCCAAGAATAAAAGGAAGTACCTTTGTCACCACTGTGACAGTTGCAGATAAGGAAAATAATAAAAGAACTAAGAAAAAGGAGTTTTCTTGCTGTGAAGAGCTGTTTTTTTCCGTGGAAGTGAATATGCTTTGAAGATATGTCAATAGTTGGAAAAGAGGGCACATAGGGAGAAAATCGCTTTCCTAAAAGAAAATGGAGTATGTTCTGTGTAAAGGACACATCAGCAAAAACTGCAGGAAGCAACTCAGCTGCAACACATGCAGTTTAAAACATCCCGGAATGCTGCAAAGAAGGAAATGGAAAAGGAGCAAACAGAAAGAAAGGAAGCAACTGAAAACAGTGCTGTAGCTTCTGTTCAGACAAGTGGTCTTACTGGAGCCGGCAAGGATAACTGCAACTCTCAATAGTGCCTGTACAAATCAACAGTGCACAGTGCGACGAATGAACAATCTTGGTCTCAGGGAAGAAGGTCAAGTGTTCTCTATTGAGAACTATGGGTCAAAGGAAGGTCATTGAAACCAGCATTGTTTCGGGCCTAGAAGGCATATACCTGCAGAAGAATGTGCCTGTGCACAAAGGAAACATCCCACATCAAAACCTTATTGATCGGTGGTCTCATCTGAGGAATTTTCATCTACCTGAAATTGGCTCTGAGATAGAGTTGCTGATTGGCTCAGATGTTCCAAAGGCTCTGGTACCACTAGAAGTAATACAAAGTGAGGAAGACAGACCCTGGGCTGTCAAAATCACTAATGGACCATGATAATGCTCAGCAGCAGTCAGTGACAGGTGTCAACAGGATATCATTTGTGAAACTTGATGAGCTGTGGCAACAGCAGTTCAGGACTGGCTTTCCTGAGGGTCTCAGTGACGACCAAGAACCCTTAAGAGAAGACGAGCAGTTCTTGAATTTAGTCTCAAAATCTGCCAAGCTAGTTAATGGCCATTATTTCACTGGATTACCTTTAAAGGAAAGTCCTATAAAAGTTTTGGTTAATTCCTTGGACACAAGGTCTGATCTGGAAGTTCCAACAACTGGAAGCATTTTGGATCTTGAAGCTGGATCTGTTCTTCCTCCTCCTACTCATGAAATGGTGGATGTGGCCTCCTTAATCCCTGACGTGCAATCTATTCTCAATCATCCAATCGCCGGTTTTGCATCGACTCTTCCTGCTGAAGGCGCTATTGCTGGAGTTTTAAAATACAGCCAGAAAGACATGGATGCTGCAATGCGAGCTGTAAAACAAGAGCTTGCCATCCAGGAAAGCATAACTTTGGAATGGAAACAAGCACGAGGAACCCTTGCACAGAGTGCAGAGGTGCAAAGGGTTGTTGAATATGCTAAAATCAGTTTTCAATGACGAAAAGAATGAAGAGGTCAAGGGAGAACTAGAGAAAGTAACAAGAAAAGCAGCAAGTCTTGAAGGAGATTAATTCAATTGAAACATAGTTGTTCAAATGATTTGATGAACAAAAAATAGAAAAGGAATGGAAGTGTTTGATTCAGGATCTGCGTAAATAGAAAGTCTATGGTTCACAGATGCTTCAAACCCACAAACATTGGAATGGTGACATCTGATCAACTGCTTTCATTTTGTTGATGCATGTGAGGACGGTAGTGGAACTGTTGGTTACCTGTTACTACATAATAACCATAGTCAGAAAATGAGCAAACACAAGAATCACCCAGATGCAATTCACATTGAGCGCACCTATGATGAGAATGCATTGACACTGTACCTTATTAATACCCATTGTAAGAGCAGAAAATTTACGGTTTAAAGAAAGAATGAGAGATGTTCTCAGTGATGTCTTATCTTGGTATAATGCATACAGACAACTCATTCAATGAAAGTACAGTTGAGAACACTGAGAACATAATGGATGCTTTCATTTACATAAACCCTAATCCAATTTTTCAAAGCAAAAATGGAAGCATATATGGTGCCCAGACAAGTTAAATTTGTGGACATGCTCACAAATTGGTATGTGCAAATGAAGCATAGAATGTTAAAGGGTAAAAATGGTAGTGAGAACTGTTTATTTGATGGCACCCTTTACACCATTTATCACTGGACTCATGTACCAAAATGTAAGGTTGATCCATCCTCTGGAGAAAATAAGGATACACAAAGCATTCATACCTCATGCCCCCTCAAGTTAGAGAATCTGTTTTTGATAAATGTATTGAAACAGTAGTCGCCCAAATGCAATCAGTTATTGAGCTTGGAAGAGTGATCCAAGACAAAGACCTTTCCTGTTAATTACCCTTTGAAAGAAGTTGTAGTTTTTCCAGAAGCACAGAAAGAGCTGTTCAATTACAGATGGCTTGGAATTAATGTTCTGGAAATGAGCCATAGATTGGCAGACTTCATCAAAATTGTCAACACTGCACAAAATAGCCTGCAAGAACTACCAAAAATTCCTAAATCTACAAAGTGATCTTTCTCCAGGCAGGTGTGCAACGACCTAGACAAGCAATAGAAAATCACCAAGACAGTGATTTGTTCAAAACAATTTTTATTAATAACATCTATTAATAATATAAAATCTTACTTAACTCTAAACTTAATCCCACTATGTGCAAATGCATATGTGTGTGGGAGATCCCAAACCATTACAGCTCAGACACAATTCTGAAAAGTCCATTTTAAAGTTTAGTCTTAGAAATCTGTTGTGTTGAAATTCAATCTTTAAAATGTTGTTCAAAAGTAATTATGGAGTAGTTAAGGAACAAAGTCATCAGACTTCTCAAAACTCATGAATTTTTGTCTTGCATTGAGATTCTTCTTTGGCTTGGCTTCGCGGACGAAGATTTATGGAGGGGGTAAATGTCCACGTCAGCTGCAGGCTCGTTTGTGGCTGACGTTCGATGCGGGACAGGCAGCGGTTGCAGGGGAAAATTGGTTGGTTGGGGTTGGGTGTTGGGTTTTTCCTCCTTTGTCTTTTGTCAGTGAGGTGGGCTCTGCGGTCTTCTTCAAAGGAGGTTGCTGCCCGCCGAACTGTGAGGCGCCAAGATGTACGGTTTGAGGCGATATCAGCCCACTGGCGTTGGTCAATGTGGAAGGCACCAAGAGATTTCTTTAGGCAGTCCTTTTACCTCTTCTTTAGTCTTAGAAATCTGTTGTGTTGAAATTCAGTCTTTTTTTTTTTAAATTTTTTATTTTTCACACCATAAATCACAATAGCCATGATATACACTTTTTCTTTTCCACACATTTACAGTGACTTTTTCTCCCTCCCCCCTCCCTCCTCCCAAGCCACCCCCCCATCCCCCCCCCTCTCATCCATTTTAGTTATACAATCTAGGTTGCATTAATTCAGTTAGACAATGTTGTCATTCAACAAAAATACACCAGAAATTCTACTGAGTCCATTCTTTTCTTTTCTTCTCCTTCCATCAACTTAGGTAATGTTTGTTCCCGGTAGGTTTTCGCTATTGTATTTAATGTAAGGCTCCCATACTTGTTCGAATATTTCAATATTATTTCTTAAACTATATGTTATTTTTTCTAATGGAATACATTTATTCATTTCTATATACCATTGTTGTATTTTCAAATTATCTTCCAATTTCCAGGTTGACATAATACATTTTTTTGCTACAGCTAGGGCTATCTTAACAAATCTTTTTTGTGCATCCTCCAAGTCAATTCCAAATTCTTTATTTTTTATGTTACTTAGGAGAAAGATCTCTGGATTCTTTGGTATATTGTTTTCTGTTATTTTATTTAATATCTGATTGAGATCATCCCAAAATTTTTCTACTCTCTCACATGTCCAGATTACATGAATTGTTGTTCCCCTTTCTTTTTTACATCGAAAACATCTATCAGATACTGTTGGGTCCCATTTATTTAACTTTTGCGGTGTAATGTATAGTCTGTGTAACCAATTATATTGTATCATACGCAGCCTCGTATTTATTGTATTTCTCATCGTTCCAGAGCATAACTTCTCCCATGTTTCCTTTTTTATCTTTATATTTAAATCTTGTTCCCATTTTTGTTTAGTTTTACCATTTGTTTCCTCATTTTCCTTTTCTTGCAGTTTAATATACATATTTTTTATAAATCTTTTGATTAACATTGTATCTGTAATCACATATTCAAGGTTACTTCCCTCTGGTAAACTCAAGTTGCTTCCTAATTTATCTTTCAAGTAGGATCTCAGTTGGTAATATGCCAGCGCTGTATCTCCCGTTATATTGTACTTATCTCTCATTTGTTCAAAGGATAAGAATCTACTTCCTGAAAAACAATTTTCTATTCTTTTAATCCCTTTTTTTTCCCATTTTCTAAAGGCAAGGTTGTCTATTGTAAAAGGGAGTAGCTTATTTTGCGTCAATATTAGTTTTGGTATTTGGTAATTTATTTTATTTCTTTCTACATGAATCTTCTTCCATATATTGAGGAGATGGTGTAATACTGGAGAAGTTCTATGTTGTACCAATTTTTCGTCCCATTTTTATAATATGTGTTCAGGTATCTTTTCCCCTATTTTATCTAATTCTAGTCTCGTCCAGTCTGGTTTTTCCCTTGTTTGATAAAAATCTGATAGGTACCTTAATTGTGCGGCTCTATAATAATTTTTGAAGTTTGGCAATTGTAAGCCTCCTTGTTTATACCATTCTGTTAATTTGTCTAGTGCTATCCTCGGTTTCCCCCCTCTCCATAAAAATCTCCTTATTATTTTCTTTAACTCTTTGAAGAATTTTTCTGTCAGTTGTATTGGCAATGCCTGAAATAAGTATAGTATCCTTGGAAAAATGTTCATTTTAATACAGTTTATCCTTCCTATCAGTGTTAGTGGTAGCTCTTTCCAATGCTCTAAATCGTCCTGTAATTTTTTCATTAGTGGATTGTAATTGAGTTTATATAATTGGCCTAGATTTTTGTTTATTTGCACACCTAGGTATCTTATTGCCTGCGTTTGCCATCTGAATGGGGATTCCTCCTTAAATTTTGAGAAATCCGCGTTATTCATAGGCATTGCTTCACTTTTATTTACGTTTATCTTGTATCCCGACACTTCTCCGTATTCCTTCAATTTCTTATATAGTTCTTTTATTGATAGTTCTGGTTCTGTTAAGTACACTATCACATCATCCGCAAACAGACTGATTTTATATTCCCTGTCTTTTATTTTTATTCCTTTTATATTATTATCTCTTCTTATCGATTCTGCTAGTGGTTCTATAGCTAGCGCAAACAATAATGGTGATAGTGGGCATCCCTGCCGTGTTGACCTGCTTAAGTTAAATTGCTTTGATACATGTCCATTTACTGTCACTTTCGCTAATGGTCCCTTATATAATGCTTTAATCCAATTAATATACTTCTCCGGTAAACTGAATTTTTGCAATACTTTGAACAAGTAATTCCATTCTACTCTGTCGAAGGCCTTCTCTGCGTCTAAAGCAACTGCTACTGCCGGTGCTTTATTTCCTTCTACTGCATGAATTAAGTTAATAAATTTACAAATATTGTCTGTTGTGCGTCTTTTTTTGATAAATCCAGTTTGGTCTAAATTTACCATTTTCGGTACCTGTTCTGCTAATCTATTCGCTAATAGTTTAGCTATTATCTTATAATCTGTGTTTAGCAGAGATATTGGTCTATATGACGCTGGTGAGAGTGGATCTTTCCCTTGTTTTAGTATCACTGTAATTATTGCTGTTTTACATGAATCTGGTAAGTTTTGTGTCTCATCAATCTGGTTGATTACATCCAGGAGGGGCGGTATTATTAGGTCTTTAAATGTTTTGTAGAATTCTATTGGGAGTCCATCCTCTCCTGGTGTCTTATTATTTGGTAAATTTTTTATTATCTCTTGTATTTCTACTGTTCCAAATGGTTCTGTTAATTTATTTTGTTCCTCTATTTGTAGTTTTGGTAGTTCAATTTTAGTCAAAAATTCATCTATTTTCCCTTCTTTCCCTTCGTTTTCGGTTCGGTATAATTGTTCATAGAATTCTCTGAAGTTTTCCTTAATTTCTTTTGGATTATATGTAATTTGTTTGTCTTTTTTCCTTGTTGCCAATACCATTTTCTTAGTTTGCTCTGTCTTAAGCTGCCACGCTAGGATTTTGTGTGTTTTTTCCCCTAGTTCATAATATTTCTGTTTTGTCTTCATTATATTCTTCTCCACCTTATATGTTTGTAATGTTTCATATTTTATTTTTTTATCCGCCAATTCTCTTCTTTTGGTTGTATCTTCCTTTATTGCTAATTTTTTTTCTATGTTTATTATTTCCCTTTCCAACTGCTCTGTTTCCTGATTATAGTCCTTCTTCATCTTGGTTGCATAACTTATTATTTGCCCTCTAATGAATGCTTTCATTGCGTCCCATAGTATGAACTTATCTTCCACTGATTCCGTATTTACTTCAAAGTACATTTTTAATTGTTTTTCAATAAATTCTCTAAAATCCTGTCTTTTAAGTAGCATGGGGTTTAATCTCCATCTATACATTCTTGGAGGGATGTCTTCTAGCTCTATTGCCAATAACAGGGGTGAGTGGTCCGATAATAGTCTAGCTTTATATTCCGTTTTCCTAACTCTCCCTTGTATGTGGGCTGATAACAGGAATAGGTCTATCCTTGAGTATGTTTTATGTCTAGTCGAGTAGTATGAGTATTCCTTTTCTTTTGGGTTTTGTTTCCTCCATATGTCCACAAGTTTCATTTCTTGCATTGATTTAATTATAAATTTGGTTACTTTGTTCTTCCTGTTAATTTTTTTCCCCGTTTTATCCATATTTGGATCCAAATTCAGATTGAAATCCCCTCCTATTAGTATGTTCCCTTGCGTATTAGCTACCTTCAAAAAGATATCTTGCATAAACTTTTGATCTTCTTCGTTAGGTGAATATATATTAAGTAGATTCCAAAGCTCTGAATATATCTGACATTTTATCATAACATATCTCCCTGCTGGATCCGGACGGTGAACTCCAGCCCTCTCCAGAAAAGTCGGGAAAAACAAGAGAAAATACAAAGGCACAGAAATACAAGTTAAAGAAAAGTGAATATAAAGGTGGAAAGAACATGGAGACAAAAGGAGAAAAATCAAAATCAACGGAAAGAAGAGAGGAAGAGAAGACAACGGAGGAAAAAGGTGAAGGCCTTACCTGTCCGAAGAGGCCCGCTGTGGAGAGAAGACCCCACTACCTCAGGTCGGTAGAAAGAGAACTACAACAATGGCTCACAGAGCCGAGTAAAAGTGCGCAACCGCGGATGCGCGAGGAGTCGCGCATGCGCGATGCGCATGAAAAAAAACACACCGACGGGAGGGGGGACCAGCTGGGGAGTCGATCTCCACAGCCTGCAACGACAGCTGCAGAACACCTGCAGCAAGAAGAGACCACAGAAGACAATGGAAACAAGAAAGAAGAGGAGGAAAGGGCACCAAAGAAACAACAGATGGCCAACCCAGAGGAAGAAGAAGAGGAAGAGTATGGGGAAATAGAAGAAGAAAAGATAGGCAAGGTAAAGGAGGTACTTGCTCTTGTTAGAGGATACATGGAGTCATTTAAAGAATGGCAAACACAGGAATTCAATGATTTAAGAAGAAGAATAAACAACACAGAAAAGAAAATAAATAAAATGGATATGACTTTAACAGAAATGGGGAAAAAAATGGACAAGATGGAAGAACGGGCAATAGCAGCAGAAATGGAGGTAGAAGACTTAAAAAAGAAATTGGAGGAATCTAATAAAAAAACTAAAGAGACACAAGAATTACTAGCCCAAAAAATAGATATAATGGAAAATTATAACAGAAGAAATAACATAAAGATAGTGGGCCTTAAGGAAGATGTAGAAGGCAAGAATATGAGGGAGTTTATAAAAGAATGGATCCCTAAGGCCCTAGGATGTCCAGAACTACAGCAAGAAATGGAAATAGAAAGGGCACATAGAGCATTGGCCCCTAAACCACAACCACAACAAAAACCAAGATCTATTGTAGTAAAATTCCTAAGATATACTACAAGAGAAAAGGTACTGGAGAAGACAATGGAAAAAGTAAGAGAGGGCAACAAACCACTGGAGTATAAAGGGCAAAAAATCTTCATTTATCCAGATATAAGCTTTGAACTCCTAAAGAAGAGAAAAGAGTTCAATGCAGCAAAAGCGATTTTATGGAAGAAAGGATATAAATTTACATTGAAGCATCCTGCGGTATTGAAAATATTTATTCCAGGACAACAAAACAGACTATTCTCGGATCCAGAAGAAGCACGAAAATTTGCAGAACAATTACAAAAATAGACTGAGGGATGAAGACGGGTAATGAGAGCAAAAATTATCACGATTGATATGTATGTGGGTAAAGACAAAAATAGACTGAGGGATGAAGACGGGTAAGGAGGGTAAAAATGACCACGATTGATATGTATGCGGGTAAAGAGGTATAAGAGTGAATAGAGACAATGGGCATATGTGAAAGTATCTGTAATTAGAGGAAAACATAGAGAGTATAGACAAGAATTAATAAGGGAAGGTAATGGAATAGAGAGAATAAGGAGGGAACTAAAAGAGTGACCTTTGTGACATATAAAAAACGAAATCTTTTCTGGGGGGGGCTGGGTGGGGGGAAAAGAGCGGTCACTGCAAAATCAGTTGACGCTTGCGAGTGGATTCGCAAATCCAAATGGAGAGGGGAGATGTGGTTGTCCGACAAGGGATAAAGGGCAACTCAGGAGGGGAAGGGGAGATTGGGGATAAAGAAGATAGAAATAGGAGAATAAGGAAAATGTTGGATGTTGTAGGAATGTTGTCTGGTAAAGAGTTGAAAATAAGAAAACAGAAATGGAAAAGGAGGAAAGGTAATGATGGAAAAACGGAAAGAGAAGATAAACAAAATATAAAATGGCTACGCTGAACTATATGACTTTAAATATTAATGGAATACATAACCAAATTAAAAGGAAGAAACTACTAAATTTACTGAAAAAGGAAAAAATAGATATAGCATTTGTCCAAGAAACACATTTAACTGAATTGGAGCACAAGAAATTAAAGAGAGATTGGGTAGGACATGTAACAGCAGCATCGTATAATTCAAAAGCAAGAGGAGTGGCTATATTAATTAGCAAAAATGTGCCATTTAAAATTGAAATTCAGTCTTTAAAATGTTGTTCAAAAGTAATTATGGAGTAGTTAAGGAACCAAGTCATCAGACTTCTCAAAACTCGTATTTTTGTCTTGCGTTGAGATTAGGACCTTGTGATTTACACAATGATTTCACAAACCAGCCAAAGGTTAAACAATAGCTGCAGTAATATGTCTCTCCCTCTTGACCAAGAGTGACAGTTGAAGTGGCCCTTTACTTTGAAGCCTCTGATTCTGTGCTCCTTCCCTGACAAGGGAAAACACAACAGCACCTTTCTCACTGAAGGGTACTGCATCATAAATAAACACGATGACATGTTCAGAATATTAAAGATGCTTTCTTGAAGTGTCCAAATCACATGACATGACATTACCACTGTCTTTGTTTGAAGTTTCATTTCTTCAAAAGTATGTTAATGAGCAAATGGTCTCCAGCTTATCTACATAGGCCAATAAGCAAATGGCTATTTGTGTACCCAAGTGTCTTTCTGAGCAAACATTCATTATTTCAATAGAACAATCCACTTAGATTTTTAACTCTGCCAACTCCAGCCAAGCAGTCTCCAAAACACTTATCTGCTAACACAAATGTGTGTGTCCTCATTTCCAAACCCACAATATAACTTTACTAAAAATTAGTAACCTAAAGATTAAAAAGAGCATAATTCTGAAACAGGTGGAACAGGACAGTTCGGTGCTGTACCTTTAAATCTTGTTGGATTAAAAGAAGAGCAGGGTACAGATTATGGTTACTGGACTCTATTCTGTCAATGCAGCCAAAGAAGCAGAGAAATATGGAGGTGAATTTTGTGCACCCCAAGCTTGATGCTTACAGAACTATTCCTAATTCAAGCAATTGCAATCTGAACCCGAATCCCTCTTATGTTTACTATTGTACCAATGAAATTGTTCATGGTCTGGAATTCCCCTTTATCACAGACATAAAGAGAACTGTGCTGGACTGAGAAACAAGGGTGGGAATTTGCAGGCATGGCCCCCACTGCAAGGTGCTATGCCCCCATATGCTCACAGCCATTGTTCCCTATCAGACCCGCCTCCCCCCATTTGTGCTATTAACGTACATCACCTGTGTCCAGCTTGACACGCACTACTTGCGCTCCAAGCAATAAAAGCAGCACTTTCAGCTGCTACGCCAGCGGGATGGAGGAGGTTTGTGTTTGCTCAGCAGGTAAGCCAGCACCCTCAACCCCCCCTCACCACTGATTGGGTTTATGACTGTTGGACAGAGCCCCACCTGGGCAAGTAGGCCACCACCTGCATTCCCCACCTGCAGAGTGAGTTTATGACTATAGGACTGTGCCCACCCAGTTACAATAATGTCCTCCTATGGGCATGCGATGATGGCATAGGTGGGAGATGTGGGAAGACACCTCTCCCAACAGAACTATTTAAAAACTAGACTTTTAAAGTTTTTAATTTAAAAAAAAAAATTGGATAGACAATTAATACATTTTAGAAGGCAATAATGAGGAAAACAAAGGCAGAAGGTATATTTAAGAAAAATTTTGAAACAATTTTCAAGTACAGGTACACAATCCTTTATCGGAACCTTTGAGGGGTGAGTGTTTTCCAAATTTCAGATTTTTCCAGATTTCGGAAAGCCAGATTTAAGCCCACCCGAATTGTGCTGCTGTATCCACCCCCACCCTCTTCCAATCACACTACCGTCTCCCCACCCGACTCATGCTAACTGTCTCTCCCCTTCTCCCCCTCCCCCCAACTCGTGCTGTCGTCTCTCTCCCCACTTGCCAGATTTTGGAGCTTTCTGAATTTTAGATGCCCGGATAAAGCATAATGTACCTGTACTGAAGAAATTTGGCCTACCTTCGAAATGGAACTTGGAGAGTTGATTTCTGCTCACCCAAGACCATAATGGCAGTCCCTGGGTAAGTCTCATGACTCCAGTGCCAACACACTGCAGCATTGAGGAAAGATGGCTCCGGAGCCCAAAGACATCCTCCTCCTGACTATGAGGAGCAACCGCGCTTGCATGAAACTTCACACATGTGCATTACATCAAGTTCGGCCCGTGCGTCGGGAGGACCTTACTTCTCGTGGTCCAGCGATGCTGGACCAACGGGGGGGGGTGGGGGGTGTATCAGAACCCGTGCGCAGGCTGAAATGCCATCGGTTTCGATGGAGGAGGAAGGAGGAGATATTGGAAGGGGCTAGAGGAAGAAGATATTTACCCAGGTACAGAAGAGAAAGATACAGTAATATACAAGTATACAGTAATATACAATAGGCCCATATTTAAGCAAGTGTCAATGAAGTTTAAGCCTGATCCTCATTATTCAGATTCAGCCAATTTGATATGTTATCTAAACAAATAGAGAATATGGCAAGTCAAATGACTTGAGGTTTTTCATCTATGAAGAAACAATTTACTGGAATGAAAGAAGAGATGTCATCAGTTAAGATGGATGTGGCAAAATGTGTGAAGCTAGTGGCTAAGGTACAGGATAAATTAAAGAAGATTGTGTGAATCTTCACATGTGTGAAGATTGAAGTTTTTAATAATTGTAAAGATGATGTGGAACAATGTAAAGAAAAGATGAGACAGATGGAGGATTCATTTACTTGATGGGAAATTCAGAGGAATTACTTATTGAAGAAGATTGATGCTTTGGAGAATCAATAATGTTAAGATTGTTGGTCTACCGTAAGATTTTGAGGGTTCTGATCCAGTTCAATTTTTTTCAGAAGTGGATTCCTGAAGTTTTGCGAAAAGAATATTTCCCAAAAGGTTTGGGATTGGATAGAGCTCATAAGAGTGATTTAAAAAGGAAACCTCTTCCTGGTGAAGCCCCACGCTCTATTCTGATTAGATATTTGTGTTATCAAGAAAGAGAGTTGATTTTAAGAGTTGCAGTTCAAAAAAAGGCCCCCTGGTAGTTAAGAATAATAGTTTTCTTTTATAATGATGTGAGCCAAGCTATGATAAGATGTTGTAAAGAGTTTAATTCTGCCAAAGCTGTTTTGTGGAAGAAAGGATACAAAATTGACATTCTTAAAGTTTTCTATGGAGATTTTCAATCTGTTTTTTAGTTATGATACTGAAGCTCTTACATTTGCTAATTCTTTACCTGATAATAAACAGATGAAAGGTAAAGAAGATTTTTTTCGACAATCTGCACCAGTTCAGAAGGAGAAAAAGAATGGTATGCAAGAGAGGAGAGTTGGTTGAAATTGACATGGATGATGATCAAGTTAATAGAGACTTGGAGGAAGCTTAGCATACTTGAAATGATTTGTTGATTATTATTTTTTGTTCTGTTTGGGGAGGGGGGTTTAGCTACTGTTCCTTCCGAAGCTGTTGGCCACCTTGTGGCAATGATCACTCCCGTACAATTGAGGGAGGTAATACTGTAGTATAGTATTTTTCTTTTTTTGTGTGTATGGGTTTTTTCTTTTTGAGAAGATTTTCTGGGGTTTTTTTTGTGTATATTAAAAAAAAATTAAAAATTAATGCCCTCCTCTAAAACTCATTCTGGCACTGACGTGCTGTGACATGTCCTCAAGTTTTCTTTCACAGCCAAGTTTGGTTTGATTGTTGCTAGTGCTCAGAAAAATATTGGATGTGATGGGGTGACCGTGGATGTGATGGGGTGACCGTGGATGTGATGGGGTGACCGTGGATGTGATGGGGTGACCGTGGATGTGATGGGGTGACCGTGGATGTGATGGGGTGACCGTGGATGTGATGGGGTGACCGTGGATGTGATGGGGTGACCGTGGATGTGATGGGGTGACCGTGGATGTGATGGGGTGACCGTGGATGTGATGGGGTGACCGTGGATGTGATGGGGTGACCGTGGTAATAATCAGGATCTTCTGGGATATGCACAGAAAGAATGTACAGTAATTTTTGACTAAAGTGCAAGGGAATTGCAGTTTTCTGTACAACATTCCAGCAACCTACAGTATTTATGTTATGGAATTGGTCTTGCAAAGGATCAACATTTCTGAAGGTGCTGAAACAATGGGCCAGAATAGTTCTATGCAATCAAAGCTGGTTTATGATAGAATTGATGGATCAATTGGATTCTGTGTGCTGTTACAACATAAACCAGCAGCAATAGAAATTCACCAAGACAATGGTATCTTCAAAACAATCATTTTTATTAATAATTTAAAGTCTTGTATGTCTGTGTGTGTTGCTTTCAGAAATGTTACTTCATACGAATAATTTCACAATTCCTTTCTCTTGCATAGAGGTTATTGAACTTGTGATCTCTGTGATGCTTTCACAAACATAGGCAAAGAATAAATGAAGTATCCATCATAATGGTTACAATTCAACTGCAAGAATGATGTTGCTTTGTTTTAGCCAAAAACAGACAGCCCTCCGGTTAAATATGAGTTCCTTTACCTTGATCTGTCTTTTAACCTAAATTTGTATTTGAGTCAGAACCAGTACATAGTCCTTATTCAGCATCAGTTAGTCAAATGTTTATTTCAGTATGTAGGATATATTTTACTTTTATATGCATATAAAACACTTCCCAATACACTAATACATCCTAAACATAGTAATATTCAGTACTATGTGCATTAATAAAAGTAACTTCATATGGTCATAAGATTGTGATTTTTTTTTAATTAACACTTACAGGTAAAAGTGATGGAGAGATGGTACAATACTTCCAATTTTGAATTCTGAATTTTGAGTCTGGCTCGTCCCTTCCCTCCCTCTCACTCACTCCATTTGTTTGGGGGGGGGTGGGGGGAATGTAGCCATGTTGGAATGAGCAGGGGATGGGGGGGAACTGCATTGGACAAGCGGGGGGAAAGGTGGTGGTGACCACATTAGCATGGGGTGGGAGGAGGAGGCATCTCTTTTGAAAAATGTGATTGAAATCAGATTGCTTACTCTTTAAGAAAAATAATTTAAGTTATATTATACTGAACCATGCTCGAACCAGAAGTTGACACCATTCTTCTGGTTGGCTTGCCAGTTCGTTACTCCAGTGAGCACACATTATTCACTGGGGGTTGGTGCATATGTGGGGGTTTCGGGCAGTTGGAAGTTAGTTAGCCTGCCTTGAGTGTAATGGTGGAATAGGCAGTGAGGCTCCGATATTTTCAGTTGATCGTTATCAAGGGAATTGAACATTATGTTACTGAAGTGACAGGTTGTTAGATGTTTACGTTACTGTTTGTGAACTTTGAGTCCTTTTGTGTTAATTAATAAACCATTTTAAAATTTATTTGTGAATTCCTTAAACATGTCAAAGTAAAGAGCCCACTTAGCCTCCGAGCAGCTTTTTAATGGATAGTAGTTGCTACAGGAGGTCCTTTATGATGTTGCCTGACTTCTTGAGCCAGTGACTCACAGATATCTGCAGTGGGTGGGAGGTCAGAGCCTGTGATGAACCTGGCTGTTTGTTACCTTTTGCAGCTTTCTGTGTTCCTAGGTACTTAAATTTCAAAGCCAGTCAGTGTACTTTCCTCAATGCAACAGAAGAAATTGGATAGAAATCTTTCAATAGAATAGAACTTCATATAGAAGCTCCATTTGCTCATTTCTCACATTTGAGTTTGAAATTCTAACAATTATCACCCCTCCTCCTATTTCTACCATCATAAAAATCAATGGTCCGCCTCACAACCTCATTCCCACTGCAACATTGAATCCAACTCCCACTTCAGGTGGGAATCAGTACATACAAATTTAAATTAAGGCCAAGGAGGCAAAATGACTAGGGTCTCAGCTGAGGAGATTGTAACCTCCTCTAACATTCTATAATGAAAAATAACGTGAAGATAAAGTAGCTTTTCCAAGGGCAGAATCATTTTCTCCAAGTTGTGACCCTCAACCAACTAACTTTCAGTAAGAAGATTACACACCAAAGGTTGAGAATCCAACATAACTACTGCTTTCTGGATGCAGAGAGTCTGCTGTGAATCAATAGAAATAGGAGCAAATAAAATTTAGAAGATTGTGAAATATGCTCTGCCAATACTTTTCCTGAGATTATTTTGAGAAATGGAAATTGAAAACTTTTCTAAAAACTGCACCTCTTTAAAACCTGTTCTTGTAACTTCTATATGTTTGTGTGCAAAGAAAACTTATCTACTATATTTGTCCACTTCAAGAATATAAATTATTCAAATAAATGTTTTTGATGTGCAACAGAAATAGGGGCTTTTTTGCATTCAGTGTGGTCTTGTGAAAAAGTGGAAAGGTTTTGGAATGAATTGAGTTTATTATTAGGGCAAATTATAAAGATAAAGATACCAAAGGATCCAAGAATATTTTTACTTGGAGATATTTATGAAAAGGATATAAAATTGAAATTGGACAAATACCAAGTATTTTAAAAAGTATTGCAATAGCAACTGCAAAGAAATGTAAAGCAATATCATGGGAAGATGATAGAGAAGTGTTATTAAGTAGATGGTATAATTAGATGTGAAATAGTATACCTTTGGAAAATATTACATATAGTTTAAGGAATTGATTGAAAATTTTTATAATATTTGGAAACCATATATGGATAATTTTCCATCCACCTCTTCTATCTTATCCACTCCTCTTTATTAATAATTTTTAATAACAATTAATGATTGTATATGCTAATATTATTGTAGATTAAATGGTAGGTGTTTCTTTTGAGTGGGAGGGGCATGGGGAGAAAAATATTTAAAAAGATTTATCATTGGTTATGGATATTTGATTAATGTTTTCATTTTTTTCCTGTAATGATGCAAAAAATTAAATAGTTTTTAAAAAAAATATAAACTGTTGAAAGATCATGGATTGTTTTCCGTATCCAGTGACATAAATTTGACCCAGTGAAGTTTTCTAACTGACGCATCCTTGCAAAAGCAATCTATTGAAAACAAGGTCTGTGCCAAATTCCTTGATCACTATAGCTTTGACTGCAAATCCTGACAACAGAATGTCTATCACGTGACCAGACTTTCTTAATAGAATACCTAGATAGTTAACAGAATGGAAAAGTAAACACCAGTTGTTTTTATTAACTATAATGATTCATCATGCTGATTATAATGGTAACATTATTTACTTGCATCCCCTCCTGAGGTTAGACATTTTTCATGGAATCCCTCACCCACCAGGTATATCCTGCAGGTACTCAGCTGCTTAAGAACCAGTGTTGACAGATGCTGTAAACTGCATGGAAGAAATTTCACTGAATTTGACAGTGACAAACTCATTAATGTGCATAAAAAAGCACTTGTAACTGCAGTGAGTGATAAGCTCACCTGCAGAAATAAAGAAATATACAAATATAATTTGGAAGGATGCATTTTTGCATCTCAAATTTACATTTAAAAACCTGACCTCTACTTAAAAAGAATATCTCTAAATTCCAATTTTGTGGGATTCATTAAATAATTTATTTACTCGAGACTCACCAATAGTAGAATCAGAAAATAATTCCGGGAAAGGATTTGATTCAGCTGGCTTTCTGCTGTTAAAAAGCAAAAAAATAATGAAGAGTGGAAGTAATAGGCCTGGGTTCAGAGTGTATATATTATATCATCAATCATCGCACAGAACAATGAAGTATGAAATGCAAAGACAGTTGAAATACAGGTATTACACTCAAAACCTGGACTTGTGTATGCTGGGCTCAGGATCCTAAATAGCTTTGCAGCCAAATAAGTATGTTTCAATGGTGGCTTTAGAAGGAACGTGCAAATGTTGATTGGGAGGGGATGTAAACACGTAAAGGGATGTCAGACAATAATAATTGATAAGATGAGTTCAGAGCCAAGGTTCCCATTAGAATGAAGGGTGGCAGAATCAAGATGTGGTTGACAAAGGATATAGAGGCTTGAAAGTAATCGAGAGAGACTGCAGATGCTGGAACACCACACCAAATCAGGTTGAGGAGCAACTTTTCCCCCACTGGCAGTGAGAATGCTGAATGACCAAAGAAAGTGCTCACACTGACCATCTGAGACTCTCATTTGTACAAATTTATTTATTTATTTTCTATATAGAGCGCTAGTCATGCATATGTATTATTTTCTTATACATGTATTATGTTTGGTTGTGTGTCTGCATGTTTTTGCACCGAGGACCAGAGAATGCAGTTTCGTTGGGTTGTAGGTATGATCACATAACAATAAATTTGAATTGAACTTGAAAATGCTGCAGTAACTGAGCAACCATGGAAAACAATATACAATATAGAGACCAGTTAAAAAAGAAATATGTCAGATATAGGTTAAACATCCCTTGTAGAGCATCAAGGATGTAGGAGTACTCTAATAGGGAAATCAGGAGAATAAAAAAAAGCACAGATAAGATCAAGGTGAATCCTAAAAGATTCTAGATTCACATTTCTTTATTGTGATATGAATAAAAATCATAAAATGTGTTTTATTTGCCTCTCAAGGCACATAAAGATGCACTGGATTAGTGATGCCTCAATCAAAATAAGATGTCCCTTTGAAGATATTGATTGTTCATAGGTCCCTCCACTTCCTCAGATGTCACTGTCTCCTGCCCTCCTGTAACTTCCTTGGCTGCACAGCCTTCCCTCCAGTCCAGTGGTGAACTCAAGCTTGAAGCATTTTAGTCACCCTCCTTGGCTCTGGGTTCAAAACCCCCAATGTGATCAGGAAGCCATCAGCATTGGAGGCCCTTTGGGACCCCTGCTCATCAACAGCACCCTCATGAATCCAGGCTCCGATACCTGGTTCCCGCAAGCCTTTCTCCAGCAGCCTACACTACAACCCAATATGCATCCTTTGGCCACCAAACCCCACAACAGTCCACTGTTGTGGTATCCTACTGTGTAGAGTCCTCTCCCAGCTTCTCATTCACAGCAGGGGAATATTCTCACTCTCTGCTGAAGCTTGAAACCCTCATGGCTTGAGCTGCCAAGCATAGGCACTGCCATCTTGAGCATGGATCTCCATGGGATTTCAATATTTTTAAAAAAACTGCCACAGGCATCATTCTGCATGCAGTTTAAATCTGCAGAGGGTCATCAGGTAGGATAGACAAACATCAGCACCCTGTGGAGGACCACTGGAAGACGTATCCACTCTACCCCTCCTCCTAGGACTGCACAAGTGGCAAGGCTGCCATTACTGTAGCTTCAGTAGAGCTGCTTTCTTTATATTCTGTAAGCATTTTAAGAGCAAAGGTATAACTGGGGAGAGAATAGGTCCTGTTTAGGATCAGGGGGCCCCTCTGCATGCGGCATTACAGGAGATGGATGAAGTCTTGAATTAACACTTTTTGTCTGTAGTTACAGTGGAGAAGATCATGGAAGCTAGGGATTTCAGTGAGGGCAGCAATAGTTACTTTACAAAAGAAGAGGTCCTGCAGTTTAAGATGCATTAAGGTGTATAAATACTGGAGCCTGACCAAATGTACCCCAGGGCACTGTGAAATGCAAGGAGGAAACTTCTGGCACCCTGGCAGAGATATTTTCATCATCTTTAGAAACAGATAAAGAAAAATGGCCAATGTTGTATCTTTACTTAAAAAGGGCTGTGAGGACAACCCAGGAAACTACAGGCCAGTGAGTGGTGGGAAAGTTACTGGAGGGGATTTGGAGAGAAAGGATCTATATGTATTTTTGAAAGATCAGAACTAATAATAGAGAGTCAGCATGGCTTTTTTGTGTGGGGAAATGTATCTCACAAATCTGGTTAAGTATTTTGAAAAGGTGACAAAGATAAGCAGGGTGATAGACATTGTCGTATCAGGGAGCCAAGGATGATATATCCAAGTCCGCTGATGATACAATGCCGGGTACCAGTGGGGATTCTGAGGAAGCAGAGAGGGTTCCAAATAATCTAAATATAGCAATAAAATGGCTGGGATGTGCCAAACAGAGTAGAATGTGGCAACCTACAAAGATCATTATGGTTGAAAAAAATACATAAAAGTGCTTTTTTTTAAAAAATGGTGAGAATGAAAAGTGTTGTTCAGAGAAACCTGGTTTTCCTTATACGTTAATTACTGAAAGTTGATATGTAGGCATAGCAGGCAATTAAAAATATAAATGGCATGTTGATATTTACTGCAAGAGTATTTGAGTAGAATAAAATCATTTTGCTGAAAATATGAGACACTGGTGAGACCACATGTGGAATATTGTGCAAAAGTCTAATCTGCCTAGCTCCGATTCTGATTTCAGATTTATTGTCAGAGTACATTCATGATATCACACACAACCCTTTTACCCGCGGGAGAGGCAGAAATGTCAGTTATTGAAAGTGCAAAAATAACTGTATACAATGTACATATGTAAACTACTGTGCAATACAGAGACAAAAAATCACTAAAGTGCATGAGTAAGAGCCCTTAAGTGAGCTTGTGATTGAGTTTGTTGTGGTGTCTGATGGTGGAGGGAGAGCAGCTGTACCTGAATTGGTAGTATGAGTCATGTGGCACCTATAGGTCTTTCCCAATTGTAGCAGCAAAATCAGAGCACGTGTTGATGGCAGCATTCCCTGTAGA
This sequence comes from Narcine bancroftii, assembly GCF_036971445.1. Taxonomy (NCBI): domain Eukaryota; kingdom Metazoa; phylum Chordata; class Chondrichthyes; order Torpediniformes; family Narcinidae; genus Narcine; species Narcine bancroftii. Next base: position 62,538,767 of record NC_091472.1, read on the forward strand.
TGTTCTTGATGGAGGGGAGGGTTTAGACTGTGATGTCCTGGGCTGTGTCTTTTTCAGGGCTTTACACTCAGGAGTTTTGGTGTCCCCATACCAGACAATGATGCAGTGGGTCAAAACACTTTCCACCACATATCTGAAGACATTTGCCAAGGTTGCTGGTGTTATACCAAACCTCCACAAACTCCTGAGGAAGTAGAGGCACTGACATCTTTTTTCACGATGCCATTATTATGTTAGATCCAGAAGAGATCCTCTGAGATAATAACTCCCAAGAACTAAAATCTGCTCACCCTCTCCCAAACTGAACCCCCCCCCCCCCCCACTCAATCATCACTGGATTGTACACCTCTGGTTTACCCTTCCTGAAGTCAACAATCAGCTCCTTTGTTTTTGAGACGTTAAATGTGAGGTTGTTGTTGATGCACCATTCAGCCAGGTTTCAGTCTCCCTCTTGTGTGCTGAATCATTTATATATAATCCATCACCATAGTAGCTTCAGTGAATTTGTAGATGATGGTGTTGTCAGAGCGAGCCACACAGTCATAGGTGTATAATGAATGGAGCGGGGACTAAGGACACTGCCCTGTGGTACTGATGGAGATTGTGGAGGAGATATTCTTGCAAATCCTCACTGATTATGATCTAGAGGTGAGTAAATTAAAGATCTAATTACATAGTGAGGTGGTGAGTCCCAGGTCTTGGAGACTGCTAATCAATTTTGAGGGGATGATGGTGTTGAATGGCAAATTGCAGTCCATAAAGGATATGGGTGTGATAGAGTGAGTGAGTATTAATGTAACAGATTGATTTCTGCAGTGAGAAGCAGACCTGTGAAGAGTTTAAGTAAACTGGAGTTGAAAAGAAAAAGAGGTAATTTCATTGCATTAAACAATTTTTTTTATGACAACTGGTGGATGCAGAGATGATGCTTCGTAAGGTTAGCGAGTCTGGAACTAAGACTCACAGTCCTAAAGAAAAGCTTTGTCACTCAGTACGGAGATAAGAAGACTAGTGAACCTTAGGAATTGCAGGCTCAAACCTTCAATATAAAGATTAGTAGAGTCTTAGATGTTAAAGGAATCAAGGAATATTGTGATTGAGCAAAATAGTGGCTCTGAGATAAAGGAACAACTATGATCTTTTTGAATGACAGAGCAGAAATATGGGGATGAATGGTCCACTCCTCCTATATTTCTCGTGAAAATTCATAGCATTTCCTACTAGGTGATTTTCTTTACACTTTGTAGCTGGATGAATAGACCAAAATGATGCACAGTAGAGAAATAAGGTCAACAAAATGGATTAAAAGTACAAATAATGTATTTAAAGGATAAACAATCAGTTCAGTAGCACAGCAATTAACTCAGACTGTGAAGATGGCCTGACAGGGACTAAAAAGTAACATGAGGAAAATGCAAATGCAATGCATGGTAAAGACATTTAACTCGGACATTTTTTTTTTATTTTTGGTATCACCATCCTAAGTGTATGTTCTTGTCAAAAGATTAAACTCCTGCCAATTTACTAGAATAAAACAACCTGCCTATGACGAGTAATCACCAATATATTATACATGAACCATAATTTCAACTATTTGCAATTGCCCTACTAAAGTTAAACATGAAGACTGCTGAAACTTTACAAATTATACCCTGACACAAGATATCAGGAGTACTGGTTAAGAAATTAGACCATTGGGGATGATGTGTTCTTTCATGGAGCTTGAATCTTTTCCACTGTCCACCTGGTAATCTTTTCACAGAACAGAGCTTGGAAATAAAGTATATGTTTCAGAATCTGTTGTTTGGCATGAGAATCAGAGTTCAGATTTAGATTTATTGTCAGAGTACTCACATGACACCATATACAACGGTTGGAGAAGTTGTGGATAGAGCTGAAGATTCTCAAAGGTAACAAGATGATATAGGTAAGATGCAAACTTGGACAAAAAAGTGGCAAATGGACTTAAATCCAGATAAGTGTGAAGTGACACATTTTGGAAGGACTAACCAGAAGACTGAGTCCAGGGTTAATAGTCAGTTAGTTAAGAGTGTGGATAAAAAGGGGGACCTTGAGGTGAAAATCCATACATCCCTCAAGGTCACCACACAGGTTGATCGGATAGTTATGAAGGCCTATGGGATGCTGGGATTCATTAATAGGGAGATTGAATTCAGGAGTAGAGAGGTCATGTTGCAACCCTACAAACATTTGGTAAGACCGTAATTAGTGTATTATATTCAGTTCTGGTCACGTCATAGAAAGGATGTAGAAGAAATGGATAGGGCGCAGAGGAGATTTACCAGGATGTCCCCTGAATTGGGGGAAAAAAGTCTTATGAGGCAAAGTTAGCAGAACTGGGGCTTTTCACTTTGGACCATAGAAGGATGAGAAGAGACTTGATAGAGGTCTACAAAATTGAGAGGCATACATAGGGTGGACAGGAAGCACCTGTTTCCTAGGGCAGGATCATGTACAAAGTGAAGGGAGGGAAGTTTAGGGGAGACATCAGGGGTAAGTTTTTGTTTGCACAGAGAGTTGTGGTTGCCTGGAATGCCTTGCAGGGGATGGTGATTAAAGCTGAAACATTTGGGGCATTTAAAAGACTCAGACAAATGGATGAAATAAAAATAGAGGGCAATAGGGTAGGGAGGGTTTAGAAGAAGGGATATATGGGTCAGCAAAACATTGAGGCCTGAAGAGCCTGTAGTGTGATGTAAACCTGAGATTAATTTTTCTGCAACAAAGCACAATTACCATTTAGTGGTAATGGAAAAAAAATCTGCAACCAACATACACCTGTAAACAAATATAAAAATGTAAACAAACTGCAATACAGAGAGAAAAAAATTAAATAAAGTGCAGAAGTAAGAGTCTTTAAATGAGTCCATGACTGAGTTTGTTGTTGAGGAGTCTGATGAGGAAGTGGGCGAGGGGGTTGTGGTTAGCAGCTGTTCCTGAACCTGGTGGTGTGAACCTTTTGGCACCTATACCTCTTTCCTGATGGTTGTGGCAAGAACAAGCCATGTGCTGGATGATGAATGCTGCTGCTCTCTGACAGCAGGGTTCCCTGTAGATATTCTTGATGGTGGAGAGGGTTTTGCCTATGATGTCCTGGGTTGTGTCCACTACCTTTTGGAGGGCTTTACACTTAGGGGTATTGGTCACCCCATACCAGACTATGATACAGCCAGTTAGCACACTTTCCACCACACCTCTGTAGAAATTTCCCAGGGTTTCTGATGTCATACCAAATCTCTGCAAATTCCTGAGGAAGTAGAGTTGCTGACACACTTTCTTCATGATGCCATTTGTGTGTTCGGCCTAGGAAATATCCTCTGAGTTAGTAACAGCCTAAAACTTAAATTTGCTCACTATCTCCAACTCTGAACACCACCCCCCAATTCCCCCCCCCCCACCACCACCACAAATCATCACTGGATTACCCTTCCTGTTGTCAGCAATCAGTTCCTTGGTTTTGGTGACACTGAGTGCGATATCCACCCAATGAAGCTGACTGAGTGCAATTTCACCAACTGGTGTCTATGTCTTATAGATGTCTTAGAAACCATGTGTTCTTCAATAGGAGTCGAAATTCATCAGGTTCCAATGTTCCTACTTGTTGGAATTAGATTCAAGTACTTTTCTCCAGCAAGAAATCTGAGACAGAGAATCTTATGAGCTGGGGAAGTACTTGTAGTCAATCTTCACAATTTTGTCATTCTTCCTAGTAAGTCGAGATTTCCCCTGCATAAATCTTCCTGCACCTTTGTTAAATTCCATAGTGGTCCTATAAGAAGTATTCATCACAACCATCTCAAATAACACCACTCCCTCTTCAACAGGGTGCATCATTTTCTTGTTTCACAACTTGCCTCCAGATATATTAAATAAGTTTCAGTTTTTAAACCAATTAATTGACACATTATGTTCTTTAGGAAAAAGGATCGATTCATGTTTTCAGCCTTTTCAAAGCCCACTGTAAACCTCTCAGTATAAATCCTAGCCTGCCAAAGAAACATCCATCCTACATTAAATAATACTGACCCTGGAAATGATTGTATGATGAGTTTTCTTCCAAAAAGCCCACGTCCACCTCCTACTGGGTCAACACACTTGCCAGAATACAAGTTGCCACATTTCACAAAAAAAATGTTTAAGATATTTTTGGAGGGGGTTTGGTTGAAAACACACAATGATATTTTGCGCATATGTGTGAAAACATCCTTCTGCTACATGTCTGTGAATATGCTGAATGCATGTGTGATGTCTGTCAATGTGAAAAACATTTTGGGGAATCCTTCTGTATTTTTTTAAATTTTCAAATGTTTCCACCTTGTTTATTTGGAAAATTTCTCTGACAATGTTAAATCGCATTAAGGTTTTCCCAATGAAGATTGTGTTCCATGTTCTTTGGTCAGTTTGTGCAACTATAACCATATAACCATTTACAGTACCAAAACAGGCCATTTCAGTCCTTTTAGTCCATGCCGAACAATTTCTTCCATCTAGTTCCACTGGCCCGCATTCAGACCGTCCATATACCTATCCAACCTATCCTTCAATCAATCTCGCTTCTACCACCTCTGCTGTAAGTTTATTCCACATCCCCACCACCCTCTGCATGAAGAAATTCCCCTAAACTTTCCCTTTTTACTCTTAATCCATGCCCTCTTGTTTGAATCTCGCCCACTCTCAATGGAAAAACCCTGTACACATTCAGTTTATCTGTCCTCCTTATAATTTTGAATACCTCTATTGTTACAAGATCAAACCACAAAGAAGGCATATCACACAGGGGTAAAGATGAACAATTACTTTATTAACAAAAATTCACCTTCAAACTTTAATTCAACATCCCCCCTTTTATAACAATGCCCACTGGTTACTATGCAAATTTCTATAATGGTGTAAAACTAATAAATTTACTAGCCTAAATATAACATAAGTAATTAAAGTCCAAGTTATATTTCCAACCAGCCCACATAAAAACTTAGACACAAAACAAACACAAAACACACAAGACTCACAAAAATACGATCTCAAGTGAAGCAAAGATCATAAAAAAAATTCAGTTTGGTAAACTGAAGCCAAAAGATCTTTGTGAGAGAGAGAGAGAGAGAAAGAGAGAGAGAGAGAGAGAGAGAGAGAGAGAGAGAGAGAGAGAGAGAGAGAGAGAGCACAAAATTCAAAGTTGTCTTCTTGTGTTGCTTGCAAAGAGAGGAAACATTGGCTTGGTCTGGATCCTTCTGGCTGCCTTTGGAATGTTCATCCTTTTTGAAATCCCAACATTCTAAACTGTCCTCCAGACCATGACTCATGCTCTGGACCTCCTTCCACTCCACAGCACACCCAGTGGTGGTTTATTGTCCAAGTCCAGAAATTTATAGATCATTTTCTGCACATGCCCAGTCTGTCTCCCACTCTCTTAGCAGTCCACCTTCACCTTGGCTCTTAAAGGCAAACTGTCACTTTTTAATATAAAACCACACAACACAGGTCAATACACAACTCTGTAACACCTTGTGATCTGCCAAGCTGCCTGTCTCCCCTTGCTCTACTAACATTGGCTGTGTATTATCTCTACTGTTAAGGACACTCCCCTTGGATATAACTGCATATCCACCTATTGTCTTTCATTATTGTACCATGAGTTTCTGCTAATAAAAGCCATGATTATTGTTTGACCACATCGTCTTTGTCTACTTCATCAACTGGCACTGCTAAAGAAAAAATTGTGACACAAGAACAATTTTTTAACAATTAATGGAAGTATTACATAAGTAAAATAAAATAAACACTCCATTTTTTTACAGTAAGTATGTGATTAGATTCATAGCTACACAGATTAACATCTTGACAAACAATTTGCTATTACATTATCCGTCCCCTTTATGTGTGCAATAATTAAATCATACTCTTGCATAAGCTCCAATTCAATAACCACCTGTTCTTATTTTTCATTTTAGACAGAAAAAACAATGGATTATGATCAGCATATATTATTAATGGTTTTTGAGCAATACAAATATACACATCAAAATGTCACAACACTAAAACAAGCGCTAATAACTCATTCTCAATGGTTGAATAATTTTGTTGATGGTCGTTAAACTTTTTCGAGGAGTATGAAATAAGGTGTTCTATTCCATCACCAACCGCTTCGTCACTGGCATCCATGGCTAAAGAGAATGGCTTTTCAAAGTTAGGGGACACATATACAGGCTGATGGCATAAAATGGCCAGAAACGCTTCCTGGCATGCATCTGACCAGATATTTTTTCTTTCTTTCCAAGTACTTTTGTTAATGGGAGTACAATTTATGCAAAGTTTTTACAAAATCTACGATAGTAGCCAATCATACCTAGAAACCTCCGAAGAGCTTTCTTATTACCGGGGATAGGGAACGCAGTGATAGCCAATACTTTCACTCCATCCGGTGCCACCTGTCCCTGTCCTACCACATAAACCAGATAAATTACAGTGGCATGTCTATACTCATTTTGTGCAAATTCACTGTGAGGTGTGCTTCCACCAGTCTCTGAAATAACTGCTCTAATTCAAGCATGTGTTCTTCCAATGTATCTATATTAATTACTAAATCATCGATATAGGCTCCTGTGTGCTCTAAACCCTGAATTACTGCATTAATCATTCTCTGAAATGTACCAGGTGCATTTTTCAACCCGAAAGGCATAACATTATACTTATACAATCCCGAAGGTGTAACAAATGCAGAAATCTCCCTCCTTTCTCTGTCAAAGCAACACACCAGTATCCTTTGAAGAGATCAATCTTTGTAAGAAACTTAGCCTTCGCCACCTTATCTATACAATCATCTATTCTTGGAATAGAGAACGGATCAGTGTTTGTCACCATGTTTTCCTTTCAATAATCTGTACAAAATCTAATTGAGCCATCTGGCTTAGGCACCAGAACACAGGGTGAACTCGAATTTGAACTTGATTTTCAGATGATATCATTTTTAAGCATATAATCCACCTTTTGATTCAACAATCTGCTGTTTTCCTGATTAACTCGGCAAGGATGCTGCTTAATAGACTTAGCATCACTGACCTCCACATCATGACAAGCCACAGTAGTTCTTCTTGGAACATCTGGGAATATATCCTTAAATTTCATTAGTAATTTCTTCATTTCTTCCCTTTCTGATTTAGTCAAATGCATTAACTTGGTTTCTAAGTTTTGCAAAACTATGGCATTTTCCAGCCTGGGGCTTATCACTTTCTGTGCTCCATGACCTTCCCTGAAATTTATCTCCTCCTTATCTTCCTCAATAACTAGCACCTTGGTTGGAATCCTAGTCTCCCCCTCAGTCATTTTCTCAAAGTAAGGTTTAAGCATGTTCACGTGACAGACCTGTGACTTTCTTCGATGATCAGGCATCTCAATGACATAGATGACCTGGTTAATTTTTGATTTCACCTTATATGGTCCTGAAAACAGAGCTCTCAAAGGGTTTGACTACATTGGAAACAAAACCAATATTTTGTTGCCAGGTTTAATGTCCCTAATTTTTGCTTTTTGATCATACCAAATTTTTATTTTTCCCTGAGCAGTTTTTAAATTTTTCCTTGCCATCTTGCAAGCCTGAAGTAATCTGTTTTTAAATTTGAAAACATAATCCAACAGATTTGATTGTATATCATTATGTATCCACTGTTGCTTCAACAAAAGTAATGAACCACTGACTTCATGACCAAACACCAACTCAAATGGACTAAAGCCAAGAGACTCCTGAGTTTCCTCCCTAACAGCAAACAATAACAAATGGATTCCTTCATCCCAATCCTTATTATTTTCCATGCAATAAGCCCTCATCATATTTTTCACAGTTAAATGGAACCTTTCCAAGGCCCCTTGACTTTCAGGATGATAGGCAGACAACACAATTTGATGGGCTCCCAACTCATACACCACCTGTTGAAATATTCCAGACATAAAATTACTCCCTTGGTCTGATTGAATTTCCCTTCACAATCATCTTTGCTTTAATGTTTCTCAGGGGAATAGCCTCTGGAAACCTTGAAGCTGTGCACATGAGTGTTAACAAATATTCATTTCCTGCTTTGGTTTTTGGCAATGGGCCAACACAATCCACTATCACTTTTGAGAAGGGCTCCCCGAAAACAGGGATGGGTTGTAAAGGTACCACTGGTGGTCCTTGATTAGGCTTGCCCACCAGTTGACAAGTGTGACAGGTTCTACAGAAGTTCACAACATCCTTTCTTAATTTTGGCCAATAAAACTGTTTCCTTATCTTTTCTACCATCTTATTCACTCCAAGATGACTTCCTAAAGGTATACTATGAGCCAACTTTAATATTTTTACAACTTGCCTTATTACCGCCCAGTTTTCACTGGCAGGTATCACTTGTGGTCTCCACTTTCTCATCAATATTCCATCTTGAACAAAGTAACCTACTGGCACAGTTTCAATTTCCTGGTTAGACAGAACCTTATCTCTTATTCCAGCAAAATCAGATCATGCTTTTGTCTAGCTATTAATTCTTCTCTTGACAACAGCAAAGCTGGTTCCTTATGTTTGTCCTCAATGCTTTCCTCCATTACAGGATCATCACAGACTTTCTCTACCTTTTTTCTAGACATGGATCTAATAATGGCACACACGGGGTAGATTTCCAAAACCTTTTCGGACTCATAAACCAATGGGTTACTTGTGAGTTTCACTGCAGGTATGACTTTACGCTCTGCTAAATCATTCCCTAACAAAAGAGCAACTCCATCCACCGGCAGACTTGATCTTATCCCTATCATAACCGGGCCATTAACTAAGTCTGATTTCATCACTATTCTATGCAAAGGTATAGGTTCTGATTCACCATCAATGCCTTTAATTAAATTCACATCTCCTGTATCGGTCTCCTCACCAAAATTCAAAATGTTGCTTAATACAAGTGATTGGGCTGCTCCAGTATCCTGCAGGATTTTAACTGGCACTTGATTGGATCCTTCTTTAACTGAAATGAAACCTTCAGTTATGAATGGTTAAAAATATCTCTAAACTTCTCACTCTGAACACAGGCAGTTGGTACCACCCCTTTCTCTTTCTTCCTTTTCAGTACAGGACAATTTGCTATTATGTGCCCTGCCTTCTTACAATAGTGGCAAATAACTCTTGAAAAAATTTTGTTCACCCATTTCTCTTCCTTTAACCTCACTTCTAGATTTTCTTTCTACTCTACTTGGATTATCAGCAGTATTCCTTTGAAAGGTTTTCCCTGGTGTCCACTTAGACTCGTGGGTTAAAGCATATTCCTCTGTGAATTTAGCCAATTCTTTCCAATTTTTTATATTTTTCTCTGCCAAGTACACTTGAATATCGTCAGGTACACAATTTTTAATCTCCTCAATCAGAATAATTTCCTTCAATAAATCAAAGTTATTTTCTACTTTCATTGCGGCACACCACCAATCAAAACACACAACCTTCTTATAAGCAAAATCCAGGTAAGATTAGGTTGCTGCTTTTTTTAAATTCCTGAACTTTTGTCTATAAGCCTCTGGAACTAGTTCATAAGATCGGAGTATAGCCTGCTTTACAAATTCGTAATCAGCTCCTTGTTGTACAGTGAGACACGAGTACACCTGTTGGGCTTTCCCTTTAAGAACACTGTAGCAGGAGTGACCACTGGTCTTGGTTTGGTGGCCATTTTAAATTTACAGCAACTTTCTCAAAATGCTGAAAATACTGGTTTATTTCAGATTCCTCAAATGGAGGAACTAACCTCACTTCTCTACTGACCAGCAATCTCTCCTCCTGACTAGCACATGGGTTTTGGGCTTCTCTCTCTCCTTGGGTTAGGGTCTGCCTCAATTTAGATAGTTCTAGCTCATGTTTCCATTCTTTCTCTCTCCCCTCCCTTGCAGCTGCTCTCTCCTCCCTTGTGGCTGCCCTTTCCTCCATTTCTGCCTGCCTTACTGCTTCCCATTCGGCTTTCCTTTCTGCCTATGGTGGTACACCACCACCCTACTGCAGGGGGCAACCTCTGTACCTGCAGAAGTGTAAGGGGACAGGACAACACCTGGCCGGCTGCCAATCAGTCAGCCTGAATAAATCAAGCCCCACCCGGTTGGGTGTCAATCACCCTCTGGGATATAAGCCTGTGCCGGCCTCCTGAGGCCTCACATTGAGTTGCTACAGCCACAGCCAGCCTGACTCTTGGAAGTTTTTGTAGATTAAAGCCTGTTGTTCAATCTTTACCTTGTGTGTGTCTAATTCTGTCTAACAGCGCACCACACTGCCTCTCTTTTTTCCTCTAACTCTAGTTTTCTCAAAGCCAACTTTACTTCCTCTGAAGTTTTCTCCTTTGGAAACTGTTCTAATGCAGCTTCTTCAAATATCCCCTTTCCTACATAGTGCTTAACAATCTTTCAGGCAATTTCTTTTTTTTTTATCCCAGTTCTTACTGTAAGTTTTAACTTGCCAACTATAGCCATCAGTTCTGACTTTTTAGCCATTTTTAAATTAACCACGAAGGGTTCGCTATGAACTGGTCAATATTCCTAGTTGCTGGTTTTTCTGCTGGTGATTTATACACTCACCATTTATTTATAATTTCAAGCTGGAGGTTGAGTCAAACTCAGACGACTGATAACTAAGCACAAGTCAATCACCCTTAAAGCTTCCAAATTGGTTTGATCCCAGATGATTCCCCCAAATTATGTTACAAGATCAAACCAGCAACCACAAAGAAGGCATATCACACAGGGGTAAATATGAACAATTACTTTATTAACAAAAATTCACTTTCAAACTTTTTCAAAATACCCCCTTTTATAACAATGCCCACTGGTTACTATGCAAATTTCTATGACAGTGTAAAACTAATGTTATATTTAGGCTGTGGAATTTATATGTAATTAAAGTCTAAGTTATATTTCCAACCAGCCCACAGAAAAACTTAGACATAAAACAAACACAAAACACACAAGAATCATAAAACTTCAATCTCAACCAAAGCAAAGATCATAAACAAAATTCAGTTTGTTTGGTAAACTGAAGCCAAAAGATCTTTGAGAGAGAGAGAGAGAGAGAGAAAGAGAGAGAGAGAGAGAGAGAGAGAGAGAGAGAGAGAGAGAGAGAGAGAGAACAAAATTCAATGCAGAGAGAGGAACAATGGCTTGGTCCGGATCCTTCTGGCTGCCTTCGGAATGTCATCTTTTTTGGAAGTCCCAACATTCTAAACTGTCTTCCAGACAATGACTCATGTTTTGGGCCTTCTTCCACTCCACAGCACACCCAGTGGTGGTTTATCGTCCAAGTCCAGAAATTTTTAGATCATTTTCTGCACATGCCCAGTCTGTCTTCCACTCTCTCACCAGTCCACCTTCACCTTGACTCTTAAAGGCAAACTGTCACTTTTTAACATAAAACCACACAAAACATAGGTCAATACACAACAAATAACTCTGTAACATTAACAAATCACCCCTTCTACATCCAAGAGAATAAACTCCCAGCCTGCTCAACCTTTCCCTGTAACTCAAACCCTGAAACCCTGGCAATATTCTCGTAAACCTCCTCTGCACACTCTATTCTGTTTATATCCTTCATCTAATTCAGCAACCAAAACTTAACACAGTATTACAAATTTGGCCTCACCAATGTCTTATAAACTTCAACATAACATCCCAACTCTTGTATTCAATACTTTGATTTATGAAGGCCAACATACCAAATGCCTTTTTCACCACCCTATCTACATGTGATTCAACTTTCAGGGAATTATGTACCATGACTCCTTAATCCCTTTGTTCCACTGCACTCCTCAATTCTCAAATATAGAACCTCACATTTATCAATATTAAACTCCATCTGCCATCTTTCAGCCCACTCTTCTAACTGTCCTATATCAGCCTGTAAGCTTTAATAATCTTCCTCACTGTCCACAACACCACCAACCTTTGTATCACCTGCAATTCACTAATCCAATTTTCCACCCTATCATCTAGATTGTTAATATATATGACAAACAGCAGTGGATCCAGTACTGATCCCTGAGGCACCCCACTCGACACCGGCCTCGAATTTGACAAGCAGTTTTCCACCACTACTCTCTGGCATCTCCCAGCCAACCATTGTTGAATCCATTTCACTGTTTCATCATTAATACCTAATGCTTCCACCTTCCTTATGGGGAACTTTATCAAAAGCCTTACTAAAGCCCAAATTTTAAAAATCCACTGCCTTCCGCTCATCAGCCTCTATAAAATTTGTTCTTTAATTCTGGTTATAATTGTAAATATGAAAATCGACAATAATTACAAAAAGAATGAATATACTGAGAGAATGAATAATTTCCTTCATGTTTTTAGAACACTGGACAAAATGTAAAATTTGTTTCTTTACTTTTATATGAACTCAGATCCTTATAATTCACTCTCAAATGCTCAAACAATGTGTCAATTAGAGCGATCACTAAATTATTTTTAGACAACATATAGTAACTTGATATTATAAATGCTTATTAATGATAAATTAATTAGAGGAAGAGCAAGCTTTTCATATAAACCTCAAACCTGTGAAAAACACAAATATTGGAGGAAATGGAAAAATACAATTTCCATGAATAAAAGCATTTATTAAATATTGGTTTCACCATTTGTGGAATATAAAGGCCATCATGGCTTCTCCTACAGCCAATGAATACGGAATATCTGTCAAGTGTGTGAACATTTCAAATCATTTTTGTCCTGATGAAAGGTCAGTGACCAGAGAGAAAACTTCATTTTCTCACACCAGCAATGTCGTCTGACTTCATTAGTGTTTCCAGCATTTTCTGAACTAATTTCCAATTTCCATCAACTGTAGGTGTCTCTTTATAAGTTATCCTCAATGCTATATGCAGAGACCCACCAGATTCCACTTGTGGGCCACAGCTTCAAAAAAGAACATTTTTTTCATTTCTCCACTCTCATTCATCTCCTATTTTCCCCAGATAATGCCTCTGCTTTTTGAATTATTCAATCTCTCTTTGTCCCTGTCCTATCAAAAGCATTGACTTTGTTCAGATAACCCCTCTGTCCATGTCAAACACTAGAGGACATGTGCTTGAAGTAGTGAGGGAGATTTAAAGGAGATGCAAAGGCAATTTTTTTTTTCTGACAGAGTGCTAGATGCCTGAAATGAGCTGTTAGAAATAGTGGTGTCAGCAAAAATGAGATACAGCGTTTAAAGAGGCTTCTAGATAATGACTATGCACAGAATGAAAGGATATGGAACATGTGCAGGCTGCACAGGTTTAGATTAACTTGGTTTCATTTTCATTGCAGGCACATGTCCTCTACGTGTTCATGCTCTCTATTCGATCAACCCCTCTCCCTTCTCAGCAAAGTTCTCTTCATTCTCGGGCTTGGTCTTCAACCCGCAATGAAAGCTTTGATTTTCCATCCTGCCACAGCTGTTGATTATTTCCAGCATTACCTGTTTTTATTTCATTGTTTGTGCAATATTGTCCAGTATCTTGTTAAAGGTGGAGCTGGTGGATCCTGCAACCTGGCACTTCAGATCTTGCTGAAATAGGATGAGTGGTGATCCCCATGTATCAGATCATCTTGACACCACGTCTCAGAAAACACATGAATAGAGACTTGATGTCACCTTCTTTTGGTATGCTTATTGTCTGCTGTGCATGGAGTTAATGCCTAATTGGATCAAAAAAAATCAAGAACTAACGAGTAATATGCACTATGGAATCTTTCATGAGCAAATACGAGGCCTGTGTCACTTCTATCAGCAAATTCTTCAGATTACAGTGAAGAATGTGAGAGTTTAAAATATTCTTCCTGTCGCACCTCTGAACAGGTACTTAAAAGGCTTTTGTGGAGATTTTAAAAAGCAGGGCTGTTGGGGGAAGGGGTGATTGCAGGCGTAAACAATACCAGGTGGATCTAGGTGCCTACTACTTGATATAATACCTGATCAAGTGTGGTGCCATAAATAGCCCCAACTCATGGAAAACAGACAAATCATGGACCCAGAGTTCTGGTGCATAGTTGTTGTTTCATCTTGTATTCATTTGTTTGAGTTCTTATACCACACATGGATGAAGGAAAAGGTTCTTTACTTTAAAGTTAATGTAAACAGCCCATGAAGCTGCAAGTTTCCATCATAGATCTTTCATACTGCAATCTCTCATACTGTGTCAGCCCTGCTGGCAGCCTAATCAAACAGGAGCTATAATCCTTAGGTCATTGCTAGTTGCATTTCAACCATGATCACTATCATTATATTTTGGACATGTACATAAAAGCCGAGTCCAATTTCCTGAAGGTCAGGTTTTAATCAGGAGTCCTCGACAAATGCAGTTTTATGTAGATTACAGGATTCAGTTTCTAGGCTGTGGGATTCCAGCATTCCGATTCTGGATGACATGGTTCTTTTGTCAAAATATTGAGAACTTCACAAGGTTTTCCTTATACCTTAGAGCCCCACCACACAGAGCCATTATGGCAACAAATTATTTTGACATCCAGTTCTTCCTAAGATTAATTTGCAAAAACTTCCACTTCTGGCTACAAACTTAATTTCCTACTTCAGTGGAGGCTGAAGCTAACTAAAAGGAATTCTGTCAAAGGACAAGCAAAGAGGATGTACAACTGGTTGTAAAACCTGCCCAAAATACTCTGATTTGATCAGACTCAAAAGGTATGCTTATGCCCAGAGAATTCTATCAGAGACATTCACACAAACAGCAATATAATATTCTCCCTGTGCTGTACTAGTCCAATGCCAGGCACACAAACTGTTCAAGAACCAGAGACCAAAATAAAACTTCAGCCTTCTTATCTAAATAAAGACCCTCCAGCATTATTTGCCATTGTCATAGAAAGTTCTGGGACATTGCAAAAAGATTTAACAGGCTCCACATAGCCAGACAATTGGGCAGAGTCCTTAAAAGCTCAAAGCTCTGAAGAATCCCAGCAGCAAGGAATACACACTGCTCAGCAAACCCTGGGACATTTATCACCTCTAACTTAACTTAGACCCTTACATCAGGTTTGTTATTCATTAATTACAGCTCTGTGCTTAACATCAAATGTGGCGGTACACCACCGGCCTACTGCAGAGGGCAACCTCTGTACCTGCAGAAGAGCACGGGGACAATACTTGGTCGGCTGTCAATCACCATTCGGGATATAAGCCAGAGCTGGCCCTTCGAAGACAATCTGTAGAACAGACTTTATGTTTTGTGTGTTTGCTTCTGTTCAATAGCGCACCACACCATCAAAAGCAGCAAAACTAATAATCCATCTTGAGGATCCACGAGGCTCTGTTCATTCCTCTGCAACTAGATCCTCAACTTACTTGTTTGTCAGAAAACTTCAACCTGTGCAGATTGCTAGCATCACCTCCTCATCACTAACCACTAGCATGGTCAGGTTTGCTTGCCTAATTCCCTGCTCCATTACCTCTACACCCACAATTCCATTCCCAAGTTCTGGTCCAATGCAATCTATAAAATTTCCCAAAGAGATCCCCGTCGTTGGTTGAATAACAGGTAGTGAGCAGTCAGAATATTGGATGGAGAAGAGAATCTGGGTGTGTGAAACCAGAACAACAACCTTGCTCTTAACTTAGCAGACCAAGGAACTAATTGTATACTTTAGGAAGGGGATGTTAAGGGACCAAATACCT
Source organism: Narcine bancroftii (assembly GCF_036971445.1). NCBI lineage: Eukaryota > Metazoa > Chordata > Chondrichthyes > Torpediniformes > Narcinidae > Narcine > Narcine bancroftii. Next base: position 62,554,449 of record NC_091472.1, read on the forward strand.
GTCTTCTTTGGCAGTGGAGAGCTTCAAGTTCCTGGGCGTCCTCAGAATCGGAGGATCTCTCCTGGTCCAGCACACAGAGGCAACCATGAAGAAGGCAGGTTTATTAATCCAGAGGGGGAAGTTGTAGAACAATTTATTAGATTCAAATCATGAGAGAATTATACCAGTACAAAGCCTGCAATTTGCATTAGTGAATAATTGACATTAGATGTCTCTGATTCCCATGGACAATGAAGTGACAATGCAGCAATATAGCAGTGGCACACAATGGTCCACAGGTGTATCTGTGATGACTAAACACATTTAGTTGCTATATTGCTTAAGCTGTCCATTTTTTAGTCTGAGTGGGAGTAAAGAGTATAAACAACAGCTGTTCAAATGCTATTAACACGTGGTACTTTCCACTGTCACTATATGCTTCATGCTCTGCATCCACACATCACTGGAAACAGGTTTTCTGTAATGAATGTAGCCAATCATTCATGACACTCAAAAACCTGTCAGACACAAGATGAAGCCAGTGCAAAGATTCCGCAAGAACCCTGTGTCAAAATTAAATTTGGAAAACCTGTCAAATGATATGAGCTAAACACAAGATGAAAAACAATTGGAAACCACCTTTTTCAACACCAATGCTTTAAAATGATTTGATGACAGCTACTGGAAAATGATGTTGGCCTGAAAAGTGCTATTCTGTTAATGGATTAACTTGACATTTGTGTCTCCCTTGTGAGATCAGTTCCCAAGTTTTGCTGAAAACAAATGCAAATCTACTTAACAAAATTATCGACGTAGTTTAACATGGACTTGGAAATAAAAGTGCATGCAAACAGATCAGGGAATTCTGAAACTACCCCTGGAGAGCAAAAGCCTCACTTTGAAAACATTTTACAATTGATTTGTTATTAACTTGTCTTCATTGCTGACTGGATGTTTATAATAATTATGGATAACTGTTTTGAAGCATCCTGTTAGTGCAACTTGTTAGGCATCATTAACTTTTGAAAGCGTACTGTTGAACTTGCAGCAGTTTATCTATGCATCTCGAGTCAGAACCTCTCATCCAATTCAAACTCTTTGCACAGGAAGCCCAGCACCATCCAGTCTGTCTGTGGCCTCATGGACTGTCAAACCAAGACCATCCATAAATTGAAGGAGCAACACCTAAGTTTATCTCCAACCAGATGGTATTAATATTGACTTTGCCAATTTCTGCTAGTCTACTGCTTGTTCTCCCTCTCTTTCCCACCCATCTGTCTTCTCTCCACTCCCTTCCATCTCTATTCACAGAGCCATCCCCCCCTCACCCTTGTGTGCTCTCCCTACCTTTTCAACCTATTACCTCTTGCCTGTTGGCCTGTGTTCCTCTCCTCTCACGATTTTGTTTGAGTGCCTGCCTACAATTTGTACCTTGATGAAGGGCTCAATCCTGAAATGTTGGTTATGTATCTTTATCCTATTAAATACGTTGTTTGACATACTGAGTTTCTCCAGCATTGTGTTTTTACTTCATTTACGGTTATCTGCAGACTTTCGTGTTTTACTCCTATCATCCAATATAGAACAGTTTATTTCATTTGTATTTAATTAACCACCTTAAATACTCATGTGTACCATCCACAAATGAACTGCAGTTGCCCGCCTGGGCTAGTCTGACAGAAGCTTCTAAACCGAGGACCTTTATTGCCAAGGAGGATAAGAACTTCAGCCAGATGGCAGCACCAGCACCTGCAAGTTCTCTTGAGTTGCACACTCATCTGTCATTCCTTTCATCAATACTGGCTGTGAATTCCAGCTTCCCGGCCCAAGAGTGATGAACTAATGGTGTTCAAGAAGGCAACTCACTCCTGTCTTCTCAAGGGTGACTAGGGATGGAAAGCAAAGACTAGCCTTCTGAATGGTGGTCAGATGATCAAAAATAAATAAATAATGAGAATTAACTATTGGTCATGTGATACAATGAAAAGAAACCAATAAAAATTGATTTGCTCTGGCCCTATGTTTTCCCCAGATACTTAGGTTACTGGATTATTTTTCCAGATCTGTTATTTCATGTTCTGCCAGAACCTGTTTTTGAACTGTGGTGTCTTTACTCTGCAAATTTCGTGGTGCATCCTCTGATATTTTCATGTCTATTTCCATCAAGCAGTCCTTTCCGTGACCTACCTGCGATGGTATTTGTTCCTCTGATATATGGCGTTCTCTTTAGTTATGTGCTTATATGATCCAGGCAGGGTATGGTTTGAGCCGAGCACCTTAGGCTTCGTACCATGTCAGGCATTAATCTCATCTGGATTCATCCCAGTGCCTCCAACTCTTAGCGATAGCAGATCTTGCGGCATTATGCGTCCTTTCTTGTCCAGCTCCCTTTGTCTATCCGTATCTTTTTGCAATTTCCCTCTTCTGTGGATGGTATCTGCAACTTCATTAGGAAGTGTGTGGCTGAAGTGATAACCAGTATTAGCATCAATGCAATCTAATATCTTCCTTTCATATCAATTCCATGGGTCAGAATCTTTCAGAACCAAAACACAGAGAGTCTTTTCTGTTTCAACTGCCGTTCCAAAAATGTATTGCAGCCAAAAAATTACTAATATCTGTATTATATAGGCTGTCCCTAAGTTACCAATGCCTGACTTATGAACAAGCACCCATAATGTCATTAAATTCCTAGCTTCCTGTTCAATATTCATGTTTTTGACATTACACATTATGCGTTAGATTAGCCATTCTCAACAGGGCCATATGCCCTCCCTTGGGGCCACAGCACTTTTAAAAGGGGCCTCGGACTGAAATCATAATTTTAAAAAGAATTTAATGAGGTCGGTAGGAGAGAAGTATTGAAGAAACCAATTAAACTTGACTGCCTTGCAGGGAAGGGGGCACATAAACTTTGAGCAGAGTACTAAGGGGGCTATAGCAAAAAAATAAATGTTGAGAATGGCCATTTAGTTGATGCTACACATCTTTGTATTTTGCATGGTTCAGTAAATCCTGAAGTAAGTGATTTGGATTAAGAAACCTTTGTGTTTCATTTTGGAATGTGCTGCAGAAATGATCTCACAAGAATGATGGCTGAAAAGTTACCATTAGCATCTGATGCATGAATAGAATTGAAAGATCTCCATCAGTACTGGAGCACCACAGGGCTGTGTTCTTAGCTCCCTGTTCTATTCATTTTACACCTACGACTGTGTGTCTCTGTATGACAATAGCACCATCTAAAAATTTGCCGATGATACCACAGCACTGGGTTGTATAAACAAAGACGATGAGTCAGCATAGAGGAGGGAGATTGAAAACTTGGCTGAAAGGCACACCAACAATAGCCTTGCACTCAATGTCACCAAAACCAAGGAGCTGACTTCAGGAAGGGAAAGCCAGAGGTATATAATCCAGTATACAATCCAGCACTTCAGCGTCTCTACTTCCTCAGGAGTTTGTGGAGGTTTGGTGTGACACCAGAAACCCTGGCAAATTTTTACAGATGTGTAGTAGAAAGTGTGATGACCAGCTGTATCATGGTCTTGTAAGAGTATAAAGCCTTCCAAAAGGTAGTGGACACAGACCAGGACATCATAGGAAAACCCCCCCACCGAGAACATCTACAGCAGTGGTTCTCAACCTTTTTCCACTCTCATCCCACTTAAAATAATTCCTAACCCATTGGTGCTCTGTGATTAAGGGATTGCTTGAATCATTGCTCTAGCCCCGATTGTTACTGAAATATTTTGTTAGAGAAAAATTGTTTTTGGCTCATTTCCTTTGGAGTTATGAAACCATGCACATAATGAGAGTCAATAAGGTATGATTAAAACAGTGGTTTTCAAACTTTTTCTTTCCACCCACATCCCACCTTAAGCAATCCCTTACTAATCACAGAACATCTATGGCATAGGGAATTCTTAAAATTGTATGAGTGGAAAGAAAAAGGTTGAGCACCACTGACCAACAGGGAATGCTGCCATCGGAGAGCAGCAGCAATCATCCACCTACCAAAGACTCTGTTCTCACTGCTGCCATCAGGAAAGAGGTATAGGTGGGGGCGTGCCACGTGATGACAGGGGCTAGTGTGATAGATATGTTTCTGGGAGATAAATTGGGAAAGGTTTGTTAGAGTAGGTCACATGCAAACACTTTAAAATAGATCTTATTTGAAATACTGGAGACATAATGGCTTCTCATACCTTTTTGCAAGAGCTTTGAAGAGTGCTCAAGAGATGTCACTAACGGATTATTGTTTACCCAAAAGCAACAGATGAAATAGAATGCTGGCACAGACAATGCTATTGTCTACAGGAAAAGGTCATGTGGTTTTGTAAGCAGAGAGTCAAATGGAATCTCAGTCTCAGAATGTGTGTGTGTGTGAGAGAGAGAGAGAGAGAGAGAGAGAGAGAGAGAGAGAGAGAGAGAGAGAGAGAGAGAGAGAGAGAGAAGCGGAGATCACTTGAAAGTGTCAGCCAGCAGATGTTGTGGGGACTGAAACAGGACAAGCTGGCAAGCTTTTGGAAGACACTCTGGTCAAAGCCCTTGTGGTTTGTGCAAGAGGAGAGGACTGGCTGTTTAATGTTTCACTTGGAATAAGGGAAACAAAAAGGAACTCTGTGGTGACCTGAAAGAAAGAAGTTATCATCTGGAGAACCCTGATGGGGCAAGTTTCATCAGCAAAACACTGAGGTGACTGATGGAAGTACATCAGTTGTGGATGTCCTGGAACAACACATCTCTCTCTCTGAAAACCAACAATAACCTTCCTGAGTGGTAACCATTTACCTTTCAAGCACCAAAGTCTGGTGAACTTTATAAATGTTAAATTCTGTGCACAGTACAAGAATTGGGTGCAACCAGTGAACTTGGAGGAATGAGAAGTTTGATTGGACTGTGAATCAAAGATCTTTTCTAAACTTACACACACATTACATACACGTGTGCTTAGAATTAGAAGGGGGTTAAGTTGGGTTAAGTTGTTAATAATAGATAAGTTAAAGTTTGATTCTGTTTTCATGTTTAAAGATAATTAAAAGCAACTTTTGTTTAAGTAACCATTTGTCTTGGTGAATATCTATTGCTGCTGGGTTTATGGGTCCTCTGGACTCTTAACACTAGATTTGAATTCTCTACTCTCTCCTAAAAGTTTTTAAAAAGAGTCAAAAAGCCTGAACTGATTGAAAGAAAATAGAAGAGGATGTTATTGGGAGGCTGACAAAACAATAAACAATGGCACCTAAGAAAGATCAATTTAAAGAACTTGAACAAGAAAAAAAAGCTGATAAAGAAGAGAGTTCTACCTTGAAGGATCCTGGAGGTCTCCATAGGGTGACAGGCCCGTGGTGACAAACCTGAAGCTGGGGAGACCTTGGACGTCACTGTACAAGGTCTCCCACGACAATGGCCTTCTGCCACGAGTAAAGAAGTGACACTGCACATGTGCGAGGAGTTGCATTTGCGCAGAGCACAAAAAAAGGAGACAATTTTTTTAAAAAGCCAAAGAAGCCTCCAGCTCCAGTGATCAAGAGGAGGAGCAGGAAGAAGAAGAAAAATATGTTGAACACAGAGTTTTGGTCAAAAGACAGGAGAAAATAAAGGAGTCTCATATATATGTACAACTGAAATGAAGAAGTATTTGGATTCTTTCCAGCAAACATTTACAGTAACAATGGAAGTTAAAAAATGTAATGAGAGTATAATTGAAAATAAAGGTTCTACAAAGAAGGTGGAGAGAATGCACCAGAGAAGCAAATGGAACAAAAATTTGAAGTGATGGACGCAAAATTTAAAGGTAATGATTTTGAAATTGAGCATGTTAAAAATCAAATGAAAAAGATTCAAGCTGAGGTGGCTGCAAACTAAAGAAAAATTAACTCAAAAAAATTGATGTTAGAAAATTGCAGCAGAAGAAATAACATAAAAATTGTTGGACTTAAAGAATGTGACGAAGGACAAGATATGAAGAGATTTTTACAACTTTGGATTCCACACACTTTGGGGTTAACTGAATTTCAAGGAGATATTGAGATTGAAAGAGCTCATGGAGCATTATGACCTAAGCCACAGCCAGATCAGAAGCCACATTTGATTCTGGTCAAGTTGCTTCATTATGAAGTAAGGGAGAAGATCTTGGAGCTGGCTGCGAAGCATATGAAGGAGAAACAATTACCATTGATTTATAATGAAAATAACATTTTCTTTTACCCTGATATAAGTTTTGATTTGTTGAAAAAAAGAAAAGAATTCAATGCTGTTAAAAATGTGCTATGGAAAAAAAGGTTACACTTTGTTTTAAGGTACCCAGCAGTATTAAAGATTTTTGTTCCTGAGGGCAATGAAGCAAAAGTGTTTGCAGATTCACTGCCTGAGAAGATGAGATGAGAGCTGGGAGATATCTGAAGAGAGAGAGGCAGAAGAAAGGTTTCGGTTGGGGATATATAATGAAATGATACAAATTTAAGAGGAGAGAGAATATTAGGGAGGACAGTTTTCACCTGATAGATCTGTGTAAAAATTAATTGATCACTGTAAGTTTGAGTAGATTTGAGGCATAATAGATAGTATCATTTTGGGGGAGTTAGGTGGGTGTATGAGCCTGACCTCTACGGAATCTAGTGAGTGGGTGTGGTTTTTGATCACAACTCCCACAGATCAGGGGTGTAAAGATGTATTTTTAATAATGTACGCCTTTAGAGCAGGACATGTAGGGTTTCTGACCTTTTCTATGTTTCCTTTCTTTTTTCTCTTTAATACATCTGAATTTAACAATTGTATTATTTCAGGTCACCACAGAGTTCCATATGGTTTCTCTTATTTCAAGTGAAACATTAGGCAGCCAGTCCTCTCCTCTTACATGAACCACAAGGGCTTTGACCAGGCTGAACTAAGCAGTCACAACCCGTCTTCCAAATGGGGTTTTCCACAAGCTTTCCAGCTTGTCCTGTTCCAGTCCCAGCTGTTGCTGCTGACTGTAGCGCTGCAGAACTGAATTCTCTCTCTCTCTCAGAGAAAAAGCCTGTTTATTTCTCTCTGCTTGAAAAACCACATGACCCTCTTAGAGCAGCAAGTTCCATTCCAGTCAGCCTGCGGCTCCATGAGGTCTTTCATCTATTGTCTTTATATAAACAACAATCCATTAGTGAAGTTTCTTGGCCATACTCCAAAGAGTTTGGTGATATAATGAAAATATGTATTCTACATTCAAGTGTCAAAGTTTAAACACATTTCTAAAGCCATAATAACCTTGAAAATAAAATAGCCCCAACCTCCCCTCCTCCCTCCAACATTTTGAAGCCCAGAAAGTTGCTGAAGATTTTGCAATTCACTTTCCCAAACAAACCATCCAGACCCAATTACCTCCCAGCTGGAGTTGTTGAAGACATTCCATTGCTACAAAAGTAAATATACACTATTCTTCCAACAAAACTTGTCTATTATGACTAGATCAAACACTAGTTACTTTAAAAGTTTCTCATGTACTTTTCCCCTGGAAGTACATTTAATGAAAAGAAAAATATCAAAGCCAATATTTCTGAAAATAAAATTAATGAATATGTATTCAATAACTAATTAAAAGGAAAAAGAGAGACATAGAAAAATTTTGCATAAATATAACCCGAGTAAGTAAGTTCCCAGGAAAAAAAGAAAAAAATTACCAAAAAATGAACCAATCAAAACACGACCATCAAATGTTATGTAATAAAGTAAAAAAAACCTTAAAGTTAATAATAGTCAATCATCTTCAATCTTCAAATAGAAGATCTTGTAAATTCTTCTAGGAAGCTCCAAACACCATTAACTGAATATGGCTGCTTCTTCTGCCCATTAGAAAGTGTAATAAGAAGCCATGGAGGATATGACAAGGAAAGCTTTAAACCATGCTTATATAGCTCCAATATTACTTTTTTTTGTATTCACTGTGCTGCTTCATGACTTCAGAACAATAGACTTCTATAATTCTTATATGTTAACTTCGATTACATAAGTGTCCCTCTTTGATGATCTTCAAGAATCAAAGACTCATTTACTTGATAAAAATGTAGCTGAAAAATAACCGAATGAAGTCTTTGCCCAGGAGCAAGCTTAGGTAATAAAGAGCAATGTGTCCTATCAATCTCTGGGAGAGATAAAAGAAAGTCCTCACCAAAGACATTGTAAAGCAACTCTGAAAATAACTTAGTAGGTTGTCCACTTTCTGTACATTCAGGCAAGCCCAAGATTTGTAAATTCTGTTGTCTACTCCTACCTTCCAATCAACAACTTTTCTTTGTAAATTGCAAATTACTGTCATTTAATCCAGAGCATGTATTATCCACTACATCAACTCGCTGAATTAAGTTGCTCAGTTCCTCCTCAACTGTTGTCTTTAGTTATTTGTTGTACTTGGTCAAGATTATTGTTAATCTGACCCAAGACTTCTTTAAGATCATCAGTTATCATCTACCTGTGCTGATTGAGTATCTCGATGAAGGATTTCATGGTCAGATTCATTAACACTTCTTCTTTCATCCCAAATTTGCTTCTTGTACCTATTTCAATACAAGTTTATGCAGAAGAAAGAAAGGCAAGTAATATAGAGCATTTTAGTTATAAAATAAGGAGTTAATTCTATAGAGAAATGAAACAGAAGTAGAAGCATTAGATTGCTGCTGTTTGTCAATGAGAAGCCAACCGGAAGTCTTGGAAGACTTTCAAAGGGATTTTTCATGTGCTCATCAAAAGTATATTCCAGTTAAAAACAAAGAGAGGAAGGGTGGGGAGATCCAGTCTTGGATAACTAAGAAAATAAAGCAAAGCATCAAACTAAAAGCTCGTGCATACAAAGTCACCAGAAGCAGTGGGAAACTAGAAGATTTGGAAAACTTTAAAAGCAACAAAGAACCTCGAAGCGACCAATAAAGAGAGGAAAGGTAGATTATGAAAAAAAGTTGAACACAAAATATAAAAAAGACAGTAAAACATAACATATAACAATTACAGCACGGAAACAGGCCATTAGGCCCTTCTAGTCCGCACCGAACCAAACACTCCTCTCTAGTCCCACCTAACTGCACAATGACCATAACCCTCCATCTTCTTCTCATCCATACACCTGTCCAACTTTTTCTTAGATAGTAAAATTGACTCTGCCGCCACTATTTCTCCCGGAAGCTCATTCCACACCGCTACCACTCTCTGAGTAAAGAAGTTCCCCCTCATGTTACCTCTAAACCTCTGCCCCTTAACTCTTAACTGATGTCCTCTTGTTTCAATCTCTCCTACTCTTAACGGAAATAGTCTATCCACATCCATTCTGTCTATCCCTTTCATAATCTTAAATACCTCTATCAAATCCCCTCTCAACCTTCTACGCTCCAAAGAATAAAGACCTAATCTGCCCAGTCTCTCCCTGTACTCTAGATGCTTAAACCCAGGTAACATTCTGGTAAATCTTCTCTGCATTCTCTCCACTTTGTTTATATCCTTCCTATAATTAGGCGACCAGAACTGCACACAGAACACTAAATTGGGCCGCACCAATGCCTTATACAATCTCAACATCACTTCCCAACTCCTATATTCCATGCAATGATTGATAAAGGCCAACATACTAAAAGCCTTCTTCACCACCCTATTCATATGAGTTTCTACCTTCAGGGAACGATGTACCGTTACTCCTAAATCTTTCTGCTCTTCTGTATTCATCAATGCTCTCCCATTTACTACGTATGTCCTGTTCTGATTCTTCTTATCAAAATGAAGCACCTCACACTTATCAGCATTAAATTCCATCTGCCATTTTTCAGCCCACTTTTCTAAGCAGCCCAAATCCCTCTGCAATCCTTGAAAACCTTCTTCATTATCCACTATTCCACCTATCTTAGTATCGTCTGCATATTTACTAATCCAATTCACCACCCCATCATCTAGATCATTAATGTATATAACGAACAACAATGGGCCCAATACAGATCCCTGAGGCACACCACTGGTCACCGGCCTCCAAACCTGACAGACAATTATCCACTACCACTCTCTGGCCTCTCCCCTTCAGCCAATGTTCAATCCATTGACTATCTCAAAATTTATACCTAAAGACTGCACCTTCCTAACTAACTTTCCATGTGGTACCTTATCGAAGGCCTTACTGAAGTCCATATAGACAACATCCACCGCGCTACCCTCATCCACATTCCTAGTCACCTCTTCAAAAAATTCAATCAGATTGGTCAAACAGAACCTTCCACCCACAAATCCGTGTTGAGTGCTCCTGATCAGACCCTGTCTATCCAGATATTTATAAGTACTATCTCTAAGAACTTTCTCCATTAATTTACCTACCACAGATGTCAAACTTACAGGCCAATAATTGCCAGGCTTCCTCCTTGAACCCCTTTTAAATAACGGAACCACATGCGCAATATGCCAATCCTCCGGCACTATCCCCATCTCTAATGACATTTGGAAAATTACCGTCAGAGCCTCTGCTATTTCCTCCTTTACTTCTCTCAATGTCCTGGGGAAGATCCCGTCTAGTCCTGGAGACTTATCCACCTTTATATTCCTCAAAAGTCCTAACACTACATCTTTTGTAATCACTATATTCTCCATATTTACCCAATTTGCTTTTTTTTAATCTCACATATCCCAATATCCTTCTCCTTGGTGAATACCGAAGAAAAGAAACTGTTCAATATCTCCCCCATTTCTCTAGGCTCCACACACATTTTTCTGCTCTGATTCTTGTGATAGTACAGATCTATCACCAATGTACATAGTGTATATAGTTACTGTATCTAGACTGTGCTTACAGCGATTGGCTGAGAGCTAAGCCACACCTATTGTCTGGGCCTTAAAGGGTTGTGTCCCTAGCCAGGTCGGATCATTCCAGACTGGTCGGCCACCTGTGAAGAGCTCCGGTCTTTTGCTAATAAAAGCCTTGGTTTGGATCAACAAGTCTTTGGTTCTTTTGACGAGCTCTACAATTTTATTAGCAAAAGAATTTTTTTTGAAAGGGATGGAGCGTTTAACTCGGCCAGAAAAACTTGATATCGACCCACAGTCAGCTACAGCCTTCAAAGCCTTTAACTTCTGGCTGCTCAACTTTGAGATTCATTCAGGTAGAGGAGGATAACCAGCGTCTAACAGCATTGCTGTCTATGGTGTCCTTGAGAGTCTACGAGAACATCCAGGATGAGACCACTTACACCGCAGCCATAAAGGTACTGAAAGGACTGTATGATCAACCGGTGAACAGAGTTCATGCCCGGCTCGTGCTTGCGTCAAGGAAGCAACAGCCCGGCGAGTCCAGCGGGGCATATTTACAAGTATTAAAGGCATTGGGCAAGGACTGTAACTGTGTGGACAAAACTGCTGCCGAGATCACAAATGATCTCGTCCGGGATGCCTATGTGGCCGGGCTCAGATCGAATGAAGTGAGGCTGCGCTTGCTCGAACAAGGGGTAGAAAAACTAGAGGACGTGGCCCGGATTGCAATCACAATGGAGGATGCAGCCTTAAAGTGCACCGAGCTCTCGAGGGACTGGACCCCTCGTTCTGATCTGAGTAGAGTGCCCTTTTACCCTACCACACCCCGAGATACTGATGGCCTGTCGGCTGCTGCTACCCTGCCCCGTGCGAACCCGAAATGTTATTTCTGCGGGAGGGACAAGCACAGCAGGTCCCAGTGCCCAGCAAGAAAAGCCAAGTGCCAGAAGTGCCTTAAAAACAGCCACTTTGCTGCAGTCTGTAGGTCTAAAATGGCCGCCAGCAAACACAGTGCCTCGTGTGAAGCCCAATCGCCACTATCCCATTCAAAATCTTCTTCCCCAGAGCTCTCGTCCAATGAGAGCGAGGGCTCCCCTGCATGGCAACGCCTGACATCACGGAGACGCCGAACCCGGAAGGGGCAGCCCACCCTCGCAACCATGGTGTTGTCCCGCCTCTCGCCCCCGTGCGGAACACTCGCTGCTGCCGCCGCTGCTGCCGCCGCCACAGACACCCCGGGGCCGACGCTACTGCCGCTGCTGCCACCGCCACAAACACCCCCGGGGCCGCCGCTACTGCCGCTGCCTCCGCCGCCACAGCCACCACCGGGGCCGACGCTACCGCCGCTGCTGCCACCGCCACAGACACCCCCGGGGCCGATGCTACCGCCGCTGCTACCACCACCACAGCCACCCCCGCGGCCAACCAGGTGCTCACCCTAGCGTCCATCGCTGACGACCACCAGGGCCCGACCGCCGCAACCAACGACCTACCCACTGCCAATCGCGAGCAACTACAAACCCCACTACTTACCATTCACCCGCCAACGCCGCCGCAACAGCACTTCTGGGAGGTCCTCCAACCTGCTCCTCGAGCATTGACTACGTCATCCCGTGTCGTGACATCATCCCGTTACGTGACGTCATCGCGCAAAACTCCCCTGTCAACTGCTTCAATAACATTAAACCAGCAATGCTCTCATCCCCTCACCAGAGCAATGGAACTGATTAAAGTGCATGGACACTATACCAATTTCTTATTTGACTCTGGGTCAACTGACAGTTTTATCCAGCCAGATCTGGCTCTCCGTTGGGGACTTGACATTATCCCCACTACCCAGAGGATCTCATTAGCAACGAGGTCGCACTCGACTGGGATAAAGGGGTATTGCATCACCACGCTGGAAGTACAGGGCATGACGGTCACCCACTTCAAATTATTCGTCCTTCCCCAATTGTGCGCCCCAGTGTTCCTGGGATTAGACTTCCAGTGTCAGTTCCAAACGGTGTCCCTACACTTTGGGGGACCCCACGCCCCCCTCTCGGTCTGCCATCGCCCCACCCCCGAAGCACCCGAGAAACCCGCCCCCGTGCCCCGGAGCCAATCCTGCAACCTTTCCACACTCCGGATTGCTCCGCCAACACTCTTCGCAAACCTCACCCCTGGCTGGAAGCCTGTGGCCACCAAAAGTCGGCAATATAGTTACAAAAACAGGCAATTCATTAGGAGTGAGGTGCGTAGATTGCTGGATGAGGGCATCATCGAACCCAGTTCAAGCCCCTGGAGAGCCCAGGTGGTGGTTGTCAAAAATGGGGAAAAACTACGGATGGTGGTTGACTATAGCCAGACCATTAACCGCTTCACGCTCCTGGATGCGTACCCCCTGCCACGCATCACGGATGTGGTGAACCAGATCGCCCAATACCGCATTTTCTCCACTATTGACCTACATTCGGCCTACCACCAGCTCCCGATCCGCTGCGAGGACCGACCATTCACGGCCTTTGAAGCGAATGGGCGGCTATATCAATTTCTCAGGGTACCATTCAGGGTCACAAATGGTGTTGCGGTCTTCCAGCGGGAAATGGACAGGATGGTGGACCAGAACGGGCTAACCGCTACCTTCCCGTATCTGGACAATATCACCATCTGTGGCCACGACGTGCATGACCACGACGCCAACCTAGACAAATTTCTTGAAACTGCCCGTCGGCTGAACCTGACTTACAATTTGGACAAGTGTGTCTTCCGGACCACACGACTCGCTATTCTAGGTTGTGTGGTGGAGAACGGAATAGTCATGCCAGATCCTGACTGCATGCGTCCCCTAATGGACTTACCCCCCCCCCCCCCACATACCAAGAAAGCTCTCAAACATTGCCTGGGCCTTTTCTCATATTATGCCCAATGGGTTCCACACTACGACGACAAGGCGCGTCCTCTTATCAAGACCACCTCTTTTCCCCTCTCGACCGAAGCCACAGCGGCTTTCGATCGAATCAAATCCGACATCGCTGCTGCGACGCTGCACACGATCGATGAGTCTGTCCCGTTTCAAGTCGAGAGCGATGCATCCGACTTCGCCCTGGCAGCCACCTTGAACCAGGCCGGTCGGCCTGTAGCCTTCTTCTCCAGAACCCTCCAGGGTCCGGAGAGTAGACACTCCTCAATCGAGAAGGAGGCCCAGGCCATAGTTGAAGCAGTGCGTCGTTGGAGACATTACCTCGCTGGGAGGCGCTTTACACTGTTGACTGATCAATGCGCGGTCTCCTTCATGTTCAGCAACACCCAGCATGGTAAGATAAAAAACGACAAAATCGCCAGATGGAGAATCGAACTCTCCACCTTTAACTATGACATCCTGTACCGGCCTGGTAAGCTCAACGATCCGCCTGACGCGCTCTCCAGGGGGTCGTGTGCCAGCATACAGATGGACAGACTACGGAAACTCCATGAGGCACTCTGTCATCCAGGGGTCACTAGGTTTGCTCACTTTGTCAAGGCGCGCAACTTACCCTACACAGTCGAGGAGATCCGCTCCATGACCCGAGCCTGTTCAGTGTGCGCTGAATGCAAGCCCCACTTCTTCCATCCGGATAACTCCCACGTTATCAAAGCCATCCGCCCCTTCGAGCGTCTTAGCGTAGACTTTAAGGGGCCCCTACCGTCGACCAACCTTAATACCTACATCCTTACAGCCATCGACGAGTACTCCCGTTTCCCATTCGCTGTGGCCTGCCCAGACACCACTGCCACCTCAGTGATACAGGCCCTTCACAGTATTTTCACCATCTTCCGGTACCCCAATTCCATCCACAGTGATAGGGGGTCCTCATTCATGAGTGCAGAGCTGCGACAGTACCTTCTGGAGTGTGGTATTGCTTCAAGCAGGAGCACGAGCTATAACCCATGCGGTAACGGCCAGGTCGAGAGGGAGAATGCCACCATATGGAGAGCGGTTACACTGGCTCTCTGGTCTAAAGGTCTCCCCACCTCTCACTGGCAGGAGGTTCTCACTAGTGCCTTACACTCCATCCGCTCCCTCCTATGTACTGCAACAAATGCCACCCCCCACGAAAGGATGTTCCTTTTCCCGAGGAAATCCGAATCAGGAACCACTGTACCGGCATGGCTCACCGTCCCTGGCCCCGTCCTTTTGCGACGCCACGTCCGGCACTCAAAGAACAACCCCTTGGTCGACCGAGTGACTCTACTCCACGTGAACCCACATTACGCCTACGTTGAGTTCCCAGACGGGCGGGAGGACACTGTTTCGGTGCGGGACCTAGCTCAGGATGCGGTAGACCCAGCAAACCCCCCAACCCAACCTTCCCCAACTGCTTATTCTCCAGGCCCCGTGCCGCAACAGAAGGACCAACAGTACCCCAATGACCCGGGCCACCCTGCCGACAACACGACTGGGGAATTGAGCGACGGAGCAGTCGCACCCGATGAGCCCGCTGGCGACACCACTCCAGCGACCCCAATCCCGGCACCACGGCGGTCACGCCGGATGGTCAGACCCCCTGACCGCTACAGTCCTTGACCTACCTCTTCCTTTCATTCTCTCCCTCGTTTTTGTTTTTTTTTCCCAGGGTTAATTCTCCAAGAAGGGGTGAATGTGATAGTACAGATCTATCACCAATGTACATAGTGTATATAGTTACTGTATTTAGACTGTGCTTACAGCGATTGGCTGAGAGCTAAGCCACACCTATTGTCTGGGCCTTAAAGGGTTGTGTCCCTAGCCAGGTCGGATCATTCCGGACTGGTCGGCCACCTGTGAAGAGCTCCGGTCTTTTGCTAATAAAAGCCTTGGTTTGGATCAACAAGTCTTTGGTTCTTTCGACGAGCTCTACAATTCTCTAAGGGACCAATTTTGTCTCTCGCTTTCCTTTTACCATTAACATATTTGTAGAACCCTTTTGGATTAATTTTCACCCTGCTTGCTATAGTCTCCTCATACCTTCTTTTATCTTTCCTAATTCCTCTCTTAAGATTCCTCTTACATTCAATGTATTTTTCAAACATCTCCTTAATTCCATGCTTCTTATACCTAATGTACGCCTCCCTTTTTCTTCGAACCAAGTTTCCAATATTCCTTGAAAACCATGGCTCTCTCAAACCTTTTTCCCCTCCTTTTAACCTAACAGAAACATAAAGCTTTTGCACTCTCAACATCTGATCTTTAAAAGACTTCCATCTCTCTACTGCATCCTGCCTATAAAATAAATTGTCCCAATGCACACCCTGTAAGTCCTTTCGCATCTCCTCAAATCTAGCTTTTCCCCAATCAAAAACCTCAACCCTTGGCCCTGACTTATCTCTTTCCATAATGACATTGAAGCTGATGGCATTATGATCACTGGACTCGAAGTGCTCGCCAACACTAACCTCCGTCACTTGACCCATCCCATTTGCCAACAGTAGATCTAACACTGCTCCTTCTCTGGTCGGCACCTCTACATATTGTTGTAAAAAACTATCTTGCACACATTTCACAAACTCTAACCCATCCAGCCCTTTCACAGAATGTGTTTCCCAATCTATATGTGGAAAATTAAAATCTCCCATAATTACAACCCTGTGCTTATCACAAATATCCACTATCTCCCTACAGATTTGCTCCTCTAGGTCTCGGTCCCCTCCGGGTGGTCTATAATACACCCCTACAAGTGTAACCTCTCCTTTCCCACTCCTCAGTTCCACCCAAATAGCCTCCATGGATGAGCCCTCTAATCTATCCTGCCTAAGCACCACTGTAATATTCTCCCTGACAAGCAATGCAACACCACCTCCTCTTGCCCCTCCGACTCTATCACACCTAAAGCAACGAAACACAGGGATATTCAGCTGCCAATCACATCCCTCTTGCAACCATGTCTCACTAATCGCTACCACATCATACTTCCAAGTATCAATCCACACTTTCAGCTCATCCACCTTTTTTACAATACTCCTGGCATTAAAATATATGAATTTCAGAGATTTCCCAATTCTTAATCCCTGTTTTCCCTCATCTTTAATAACATTATTTCCTTTTCCTGCCAATTGCCCTTCATCTTCTTCCAGAGCATTTCCTTTCTCTATCACCTGCCCATCCATATTCAAATGCATACTACAAACTTTCTTTGTTTGCATTCTAACCTTCTCTTTACTGCTCTGTATTATTTTGCTCCCTCCCCCCAACCATTCTAGTTTAAAGGATCCTGAGTAGCCCTAGCAGGATTCTGGTCCCCCTGGGATTTAAGTGTAACCCGTCCTTACTGTACAGGTCACATCTTCCCCAAAAAAGGTCCCAGTGATCCAGAAAATTGAAACCCTGCCCCTTACTCCACCCCTTCAGCCACGTGTTAATCCTCCATCTCATTCTATTTCTATTCTCACTGTCACGTGGCACAGGGAGTAATCCAGAGATTACCCCCTTTGCGGTCCTTCTTTTTAACTCCCTACCTAACTGCCTGTACTCACTTTTTAGGACCTCTTCTCTATTCCTCCCTATGTCATTGGTACCTACATGTACCACGACCTCTGGCTCCTGTCACTCCCACTTTAGGATATCCGGGACACGAGCAGCAACATCCCGGACTCTGGCACCAGGGAGGCAAACCACCATCCGGTTCTCCTTGCTGCATCCACAAAATCCCCTATCTGTCCTCTTAACTATGGACTCCCCTACCACTATTGCCCTCCTCTTCCTTTCCCTACCTTTCTGAGCTACAGGGGCTGACCCCATGCCAGAAGCACAGCCACTGCTGCTCCCCCCAACTTTGATGTCCTCCTCAACAGTACTCAAAGAGGTGTACTTATTGCTGAGGGTTACAGTCATAGGGCTCCACTCCGGCACCTTACGTTTTTCTGTCCCTCTCCTAACTGTTACCCACCTTTCCTCCTCCCGTGGCCCTGGCGTGACCACCTGGCTGTAACTCCTGTCTATGACTTCCTCTGTTTCCCTAACCAGCCTGAGGTCATCGAGCTGCAGCTCTAGTTCCCTAACACGGTCCCTAAGAATCTGCAGCTCGACACACCTAGTGCAGATATGGACATCCGGGAGTCTGGAAGACTCCAGGACCTCCCACATCTGGCACTCCCAACAACACACAGCCCTAACACTCATCCTTTACCCCAATGAAGTAGTAATAAAGACTATCTTTCCTTAATGTGCAGTGACTCGTCCTCAACCTGTGCTCCCACTCACTTGCTTGGGCCGCTCCCTCGCTGCCGCTCCCAAAAACCTTTCCTTTACTTTAATACACTACCCAATGTGACCACTAGCACTGTCCAATCCTAACCAGTTTCCTTTAATTACTCCCACCTGCACTCCCTATTCAATTTCTGTCTCTGCACTGAACAGCAATCCCCACCTAAATTATTAACTCTTAATTAAGACTAAATGACCACTCTACTCACGTCCGTTCAGCACAGCACGCTCCCGCCTCTTCGCTCCTTGCCAACTGGACCACATTATAAAAGTATTTATAATTCTATAAAATGCAAAAGCGTGGCTGAAATAAAGGTTGGTCCATTGGAAGATGAGGAAGGGGAATTGATATTGGGTAATAAGGAAATGGCTGAAGGTTTGAATGACTCTTTTGTGCCGGTTTTCACGATGGAGGACATGTCTACCATGCCAAAGGCAGATATTATTAATATGATGGGAGGTGAGGACCTACATGCAATAGCTATGACTAAAGAGGTAGTACAAAGCAAACTTGTGGGTCTAAAGATAGTTAAGTCCCTGGTATGTTTACTTGATTCTGTGGCCTTTTGCTGACTATTTCTTTGCCACACAGGCTGACATTAACACTGTAAATTCAAGTAATAAGGTAAAAGTGCACAAACTTGCCATCAAGGCAGCATTTGATCAGACATCAAAGAACAAGTGACAAAACTCAAATCATTAGGACCATGTGAGAAACTCTCCAGAGCCATACCACACATGAAGAAACATGGCACTATTATCAGAGGTCAATTCTCTCAGCCCCATGACACAAGTCCAGGAGTTACTCAGCAAATTCTCAGCTCCTCACCCATCTCCCATTATTGAAGGTACAGCCTCTAATCCAGTGGTTCTCAATCATTTTGACCTAGGCCCCACTTTAATTTTTCAAAAAACATACGCTCCACTATTAACAGAAAAAACATATATTCAAAAGAAGTTTTAATTAAATAATTTACTGCAAGTGCATCTCAATGCAATTAAAGTCAGGAATATACTGGAACAGATATTTCATATTCAACTGCTACTTCAATATGTCGACCATCTCAAACACGCATTCAACAATTGTCGTCACCTTCAGTGGGAACCTTGCCCCTGATGCTGGCTGAAGATTTTTTTTTAATTTGAGGGACTAAATTTGTTAGTTTTAAACTTAAATCTCCATGTTTTGTAATTTCCAATCAGTTTCTCTTAGATTGTTGCAAATCACACTGAAGCCACATTGTACTAAATAAGATAATGGAAAATGGATCAATAGTTTCCTTGCTAAAGTAGTCAAATTTGGGTATTTCTTTTCCATCTCGTTAGACAGCCACATCATGGTTCCTTTCACTTTGAACAGAGTTTTCACAGATTCATCATATTGCAACTCAGATAACTCCTCTTGATATTGCATTGGAACTTCACATAAGTCTTCCAGCAATGGCTGAGTTAACCAAGAGGGCAAATCCCTTGCCTTTAAATCACAAAATCTATCATTGAAGTTCGTGACCAACCTTTTCAATTAGTCAACAATGACACTTGTAGCAGCATTAGTTACCTCACATTTATTCAACCAATAGAATTGACTGAAATTTCTTGCAGAAATATTCCTTTGGTATAATTCTAGAAGTGTCATGAATCAAATATCTTTGTTTTTACATCAACAAGCATCATATTTGCTATTTGAAGTTGCTTGTACAATGATCTTAGTTTCTTAAAAATGTCTGTCAAGTAACTCACCTTAGCTTTGTCATCTGTTGTTAGCAAGAGCTTCATTTCAGGTTTGTCATTCAAAAACTCACTGAGGGGATCAAACAGTTCCATAAACCTTTTGAAGCAGTTTCCCTTTGACAACCACCTTACTTCAGCGTGAAGCAATAATATCACATTTTCTGAATTTTTATTTATACAAAACTGCTTAAACAGACATTCACATTTGGCATTAGTTTGATGGCATTGATAGACTTGATCACAGAATGCAGTATCACGTGTAGAATAGGGGAAATTTCCTTGGCAACTAAGTTTCCTCAGTGGATAACACAATACACAAACAATATGTTTGGATTTTCATCCTTCATTAATTATAAACATCATTTTATTTACCCATCATAGCAGGTGCACCATCTGCAGCACCAGATACAAGGCTTTTGGTGTTTCATTTTCTTCCAAATAATTTTTGAGCTTGCTGTAGATATCAACTTTCTAATAACAACAGTTAAAATAAGAGAAACAACAGAGAAGCATCAGAAGAGCAAAACACATTATGAAAATTTAAAAAAACAAGTGATTTTACTTGGAAGTTACCACAATTGTTGTACTGACAATGTTGCCAAGTCACACCTTTCACACCAACATAACGAGTTTATTTTTTTCAAGCCAATTTTTAAATTATTTCCAAAAATATTCTTATGCCCCACTAAAATATTCTTACAACCCACACCCCACCAAAATATTACCATGCTCCACCTTGAAAATCTATGCTCTAATCTGCCTTGTCAGATTTTTTTTTAACTTTTTCCAAATGTAGCATGTTACCCCAAAGGTTAGGGAACAATGTCATTGTATTAGTTCATAAATAAATGCCAATTATTATAATTATCACAAAATAAAACCAAAACAGACATATACTTCATAATTACTCAATTCACTTCTAATGGATCATTCAGTAAAACAGCGAAAAGGCAAGGTATATAAAGTGGCATGGTAACTCCATCAGGTCATTTAGGGTTTCCCCAACCAGAAGCACTGGATGAACAATGAAAGTCAGAACCTGCTGAGAGTCAGATCACAGTCATTTAAGTCCAGAGATACACATGAATGCAGAAGGAGCAGGCATGAATGGTGAAAAGCTATCCCCTGAGGTAAGGAGAAAATGTAAACAACAAGGGACACCCGACCCTTGTGGCAGGACCTAAATGCCATAACCTACTACAAAACCAAATCCGGTGAAGTAACAAGCGGAAAAGCTTCACTCCCAGAGGAACTCAATCCCTTCTAAGCCTGATTTTACTACAGTAAAAGCGAAGAACCTCCCCTCTGCACCCCAACATCCCCTGATGATCCCATCCTGTCTGTATCTGAGGGTGATGTGAATCCTACCATCAAGACAGTGAATCTGACGAAAGCATCCAAGGAAAGTACCTGACCGAGTATTAAAAATCTGTACTGACCAACTTACCAGTGTATTCATTGATGTGGAACCCATCTATTTCAAACAGGCGTCAATCATAACCTTCCTTAATGATTAGTGACCAGTAGCACTTACATCAACATTGATGAAGTGTTTTGAATGGCTAGTGTTGAAGTATATCAACTCACTTCTGAGCAGAGACATAGAAACATTCCAGTTCGTCTATGGTAGCAACAGGTCTACAGCGGATGCCATGTCATTGGCTCTACACAAAGCTCTGGAACACCTGGACAGCAAGAATACATACATCCGGATGCTCTTTATCAACTACAGTTCAGCATTTAATACCATCAGCCCCTCAAAACTGATTAGCAAACTCCAAGGCCTGGGACTCAACACCCCAGAATGTAAATGGATCATGGATTCCCTCACCTCCAGACCACAATCAGTGAGGATTGGTAAGAACATCTCCTCCACAATCTCCATCAGTACCAGAACACCACAGGGCAGTGTTCTTAGCCCTCTGCACTATTCATTATACACCTATGACTGTGTGGCTCAGTATGATAATAACACCATCTACAAATTTACCAATGATACCACGGTCGTGGGTTCTATAAACAAAGATGATGAGTCAACATACAGGATGGAAATTGAAAACTTGGTTGAATGGTGCACCAACAACAACCTTGCACTCAATTTCATCAAAACTAAGGACTTGATTTTTTACTTCAGAAATGGAAAACCACAGGTATATAATACTGTGATCATTGGACAATTCGAGATGGAGAGGGTGAGCAAATTTAAGTTCTTCAGAGGATCTTTCCTGGAAAGGATATTGTGAAGAAAACACGACAGTGCCTCTACTTCCTCAGGAATTTCCAGAGGTTTACTGTGACACAAGAACCCTGAAAATGTCTATAGATGTGTGGTGAAAAGTGTGCTGACCAGATGCTTCATGGCCAGGTATGGGGACACCAATACACCTGAACGCAAAGCCCTCCAAAAAGTAGTGAATAGACCCCAAGACATCACAGGAAAAACTCTCTTCGATATTGAGAACGCTACAGGGAACGCTGCCATCAGAGAGCAGCAGCAATCATCAAGGATCCACTTCTGTTTTTGCTGCTGCCATTAGGAAAGATGTATAGGTGCCACAAGACTCACAACACCAGGTTCGGGAACAGCTGCTACCCTGGCATCATTGGACTCAATGACAAACTCAATCAGTAACTCATTTAAAGACTCCTACTTGTATGATTTATTAATTTTTTTAAATCCTTTCCATATTGTACTAACAGTTTGTTTACATTCATTATATTAACATAACTTTATACGTTTACATGTATACGCTGTGTACATTTTTTTTTGCACGATTAATAAGTGGTAATTCTGCCTTGCCAACAGAAAAAAAGAATCTCAGGGTTGTAAGTGATGTCATGTATGTACTTGACAATAAATCTGAAATCTTAACATAATGTATTTCACCACTCAATTTCCGAACAGTTACCCTGGGTTAGAATCTGCTGCAATAAGGAGTTTCGTCATTCTCCCCATGTCCGCATCAGTTTCCTCACACATTCTAAAATTGTACTTGATTAGTAGATAATTAGTCACAAGTGGGTATTTGTGCAGCACAAGTTTATTGGCTGGAAGGGCCTCTTACCATGCGGTATCTCTAAATTTTAAAAAATCTCAGTGTCAGTCATTATTAGCATTGATTCCTTCTTAATGTTCTTCTTCTCCTTGGTCTCCATACTCTCAAAATAAACAAGTTATTAAGCAAAGGATAAGAAGATGCTGGCTGGCAGCCTGCATTCTTCTCCATGTAACTGAAAGGAACCATCAGTATCCTATGGGAGGGATAACCAGAAGACACCATGTGGCTTGTTGTGAAGGAACGGTAACTGTTCACTTTACATCAATAACTGAATTATTCATCCCACTCATGAAGTAATCACAAACAGTTACCCCAACCAACTCCTACTTGATTAGGCAAAGTAGCTGTGACCCTTCCACACCTCTGACATTACTCAAGCAGTCTTGGTATATATCTTGTTTAAACAATTATGTCAGATAAGCCCATCCTGATGGCACCAAATTAATACATTCAACTATTTTATCTGCATAAAGGTTTTGGCATTGGAGTCTTTCTTTCATCTATTCTACACCCTAGCCAGGAGAAAGATGCTGATGGGGCAATTGAGGTCATATGACCCAAGCATTGGTAGCAAAAATTCAGACTCAGCAGGAAGGAACTGATTGTGCAATCGAGGTCAGGTAATCCAAGTCATAGTTTCCTCTAGTCATAGGTAGTGGAAATGGCTGCCCAGGCAGGGGAAAGTTCCTCTTGCAGAATGTGCATAATTAGGGAAGTCACAGTATCCTTGAGGATTTTATCTGCGAGAAGTGTATTCAACTGCAGCTCTTTACAACCCGAGTTAGAGAATTGGAGCTGGAGTTGGATAAACCCTGGATTATTTGGGAAGCCGACGGCATGATAGACAGGATTTACAGGACACTATCACATCTAGGATACAGGAGGGTGGTAGCTGGGTGACAGTCAGGTGAAGGAAAAGGAACAGGCAGTCAGGGCAAGGCACCCCTGTGTTTCACTCAATTACAAATATACCATTTTGGATACCTTTTTTTTTGCGGGGGGGGGGTGGTAGGTGAAAAACAATCTACCAGGGATAATCCATGGCGATCAGGTCTCTGGCACAGAGTCAGGTCTGGTGGCTAAGAAGGGAAGAAAAGAGACAGCTGTAGTGATAGGGGATTCCATAGTTAGGGGGATAGATAAGAGGTTCTGTGGAGGGGATTGAGATTCCCAGATGATATGTTGAGTCTAGTGGCACCTATACATCTTTCCTAATGGCAGCAGCGAAAACAGAAGTGTGGATCCTTGATAATTGCTGTGGCTCTCTGATGGCAGAGTTCCCTGTAGAACAATATATCTGTTGTAAGAATACTCCCTTCTCACTGTAGCAAACCACTATAGGGGGAGAGAGAGGGAGAGAGACGGAGAGAGGGAGAGAACAGTTTCCTGAGCTGATGCAAGGCATCAGTAAGTAAAGTCTCTTTTGTTCTTTAAATCTTACATCTCTAAGTTATTTAGGAAGCCTCCCAAGTAACTCAGAGGCATAACATGGTGGCAGCGGTATAAGAGAACAAGAATAAAGTCATACAATTGATTGTAAGTTACTGAAGTACAAAGCAGAAGAAGAGAATAAACATTACTGAAAAAGAAATGGCTGGAGCAACAGAAGTTCACCCAGTGATCGACTGGAAGGCTAAAGACATTGTTGAATTGTTTATACAAGACATTTTTATAAAACTTAAATGCCATTGGTAAAATTTTGATAGGAGGAGATTTTGATTTGACAGTAAATTCAAAAATGGATAGATCGGGAAAATAAGTAGGGTATAGTAAAGTGTCTGAAGAAGTAAAAGAATTCATGGTAGATATGGGATTGATAGATATTTGGAGAAAAATGCATATGAAAGATAGAAATTATTCATTTTATTCTTTCCAACATAAGACATATTCACGAATTGTCATGCTTTTATTGCCAGCTCAAGTTCAAGAGTACAACAGGTGGAATATACGGCATGCACTATCTCAGACCATTCCCCTTTGCTATTGTCAATAGGATCTGAGGAAGAAAAAAAAATAGTGGATCTTTGCAGACGATGCCGCTTTAGTTGCCCATTCAGAGCCAGCTCTTCAGCGCTTGACGTCCTGCTTTGCGGAAACTGCCAAAATGTTTGGCCTGGAAGTCAGCCTGAAGAAAACTGAGGTCCTCCATCAGCCAGCTCCCCACCATGACTACCAGCCCCCCCACATCTCCATCGGGCACACAAAACTCAAAACGGTCAACCAGTTTACCTATCTCGGCTGCACCATTTCATCAGATGCAAGGATCGACAATGAGATAGACAACAGACTCGCCAAGGCAAATAGCGCCTTTGGAAGACTACACAAAAGAGACTGGAAAAACAACCAACTGAAAAACCTCACAAAGATTAGCGTTTACAGAGCCGTTGTCATACCCACACTCCTGTTTGGCTCTGAATCATGGGTCCTCTACCGGCATCACCTACGGCTCCTAGAACGCTTCCACCAGCGTTGTCTCCGCTCCATCCTCAACATCCATTGGAGCGCTTTCATCCCTAACGTCGAAGTACTCGAGATGGCAGAGGTCGACAGCATCGAGTCCACGCTGCTGAAGATCCAGCTGCGCTGGATGGGTCACGTCTCCAGAATGGAGGACCATCGCCTTCCCAAGATCGTGTTATATGGCGAGCTCTCCACTGGCCACCGTGACAGAGGTGCACCAAAGAAAAGGTACAAGGACTGCCTAAAGAAATCTCTTGGTGCCTGCCACATTGACCACCGCCAGTGGGCTGATATCGCCTCAAACCGTGCATCTTGGCGCCTCACAGTTTGGCGGGCAGCAACCTCCTTTGAAGAAGACCGCAGAGCCCACCTCACTGACAAAAGGCAAAGGAGGAAAAACCCAACAACCAACCCCAACCAACCAATTTTCCCCTGCAGCCGCTGCAACCGTGTCTGCCTGTCCCGCATTGGACTTGTCAGCCACAAACGAGCCTGCAGCTGACGTGGACTTTTACCCCCTCCATAAATCTTCGTCCGCGAAGCCAAGCCAAAGAAAGAAAATAAGGTATTGCTGAAAAGGAAAGATTTTTGTGATTTTTGTAAGAAAACAAATTATTTTTTTACGGAAAATAAAGATTCAGTAAAGAATAAATTTGCTATATGGGATACTTTAAAGGCATATTTAAGAGGACATATAATTAGATATATGGTAAAATTAAAAAAAGGACTATTTATAGAAAGTAGATCAATTAGAAAAGGAAATAACTGATTTAGAGAAAACAGTACATATTAGTCCAAATGAGGAAAGGAAGAAATTAATGGAAACAAAAAAGATCAAGCTTAATATGATACCAACATATAGAGTTGAAAGAGACATTTTGCGAAATAAACAAAGGTTTTATGAACTGGGAGAAAGAGCTCATAAGGTGTTGGCAGGGCAGTTAAAGAAGGTACAGGTATCTAGGACTATAGTAGCAATGAAAGACAAGAATGGTCAGATAGTTTATAAATCAAAGGTAATAAATGAAAATTTTAGAGTTTATGAGAAATTAAAATAGAGCAATATTTGCAACAAATTTGTGAAAAGAGGAAAGAATTATCTAATACCTTTACAGAACCTGAGATATAGGAGGTTCTGAAAATATTGCAAAATAATAAAGTGCCAGAAGAAAATGGTTTGCCAGTAGAAATTTATAAGGAATTTAAGGAACTGTTGGTGCAAATTCTTAGAGATATTAGATCAAATAAGAGAAGTAAATGATGTACCAGAATCCTTTAAGATGGCATTGATAGCGGTAATACCAAAAAAGGGGAAAGATCTATTATAAACAGCTTCAATATAGACCACTATATTTTTTTAAATGTAGATTACAAAATTGCATTCAAATTGTGGGCTAATTGTTTGGTTAAGATACTTCCAAAATTGATTAATATGGACCAGACAGGGTTAATTACAAAATGAAAAGCAGCAGATGATAGAGTGAGACTTTTAAGTTTGATAAATGTGGCTCAAAGAAAGGAAAGCTCCAGTTACTTTAGATGCAGAAAAAGCATTTGATAGATTAGAATGGGACTTTCTATTTAAGGTGTTATATAAGTTTGGATTTTCTGAGACATTTATAAAAGGATAAATTGTATAATGAACCAAAGGCAAAAGTAGTAGTAAATGGTCAAATTTGGGTTTGATTAGATTAGGAAAGTCTTCCAGGCAGAGTTGCCCACTTTTACACTATTCTTATTTGTATTGGCAATAGAACCATTAGCTGAAGTGATTCTAGGGGAGGAGGAAATTACAGGTTTTGAGAGAGGAGACAAAATTCATAACATTAGTCTTTTTGCAGATGATGTTATAGTATACTTGACTAAACCTGAAACTTCATTGAATAGACTAAATTAAAGATTAACAGAATATGGATTAGTTTCAGGATATAAGATTAATGAGGATAAAAATGAAATGATGCCAATGGTTAATGCAGATTATACACAATGTAAAATGTTAGTAAAATTTAAATTGCAAAGTGAGGGGGTTAAATATTTGGGGATACTAGTAAGTAAGCAATTGAATAATTTGCATAAATGGAATTATTTACCACTTTCAAAAGTATTGGAGAAAGATTTAAAAAGATGGAAGGAATTACCAATAATGTTAATAGGATGGGTGAATTATGTTAAAATGAATATTTTTCCTAGAATTCAAACACTGCCAATTCAGGTGCCTGAAGTGTTTTTAATATGATTAAATAGAATATTATGGAGTTTTTATGGAGAGGAAAATTGGCATGGAACAGTTTACATGGAAAAAAAAGATCAAGAAGGTTTGAGATTAACAAATTTCAAAAGTTATTATAAGGCAGCACAATTGAAATTTTTGTCTTCTTCGTACCAAAGGGAAGAAAAAACATATTGGGTAGATATTGAGATGAATAATATAGGTAAAGAAAGTCCAGACCAAATATTGCATAAATGGAACTATGAAATTTTTAAAGGTAGAAAAGAAGGACCAATTTTAAAACATTTGTTTCGAATATGGAATGGGATACATGTGGAATTATCGGTTGGCTCAATTGACTTTAAGACAAATTAAGACAAAATTAACTTCTTCCATTTACAATTCACAATTGGAATGAAAAAGGTATACAGAAAATATAAGATTGTATTAGAAGTTAATTTTTTATGACATTTGATCAATTAAAGGAGAAATATGGGATATTAAAAAATGAAATATTTGTATATTATCAATTACGATCATATTTGAAGAAGAAAATAGGAATGGACTTGATACTTCCGGAGCATAGTCAATTTGAATGTTATATTGAAGTGGGAACATTAGGATTAGGGTTACGATTAGGATTTAAATATACAAATTCAAGAAGAAATATGGATGAAACTGTATAGAGATAGTGTAACTAATACAACAAATACTAGATATCAAATGGTTCAATATTTTTTTACATTAAATATATTACACTGTAATGGAGAGACAGTGTCCACCACCTGGTGGCACTGCTGCGTTCCTGTTCGAAGGACATACTGCCTGCCAATCAAGGTCAAAGACTCCCCAAGCCATCAAGATTACCCTTGTGATTGGCCCACCTAAAACACCAGGTGCTGCAGTCCAGGCAGCCCGCCCAGACTCAATCCTTACCTTCACGCAATTGGCCCAGATGAAACACCTCAGCTGACCCCTGTTGAGCCCCTGCACTTGGCTTAGAGACATTAGCCACAGCAGCCAATGAGGCTCAGACTGCCCCGAATGGTCCCTCAGTACTGCCTGCAGAACTCTAAAGGACCATGTGCCCCTTTGTTCTGCCTCTTTTGGACTCCTCATGGTATGCAAGTAGTAGCTTTCACACTGAGTTGGGGTGAGTCTCGAGGCCAGGTAGCAAGAGCTGTGTCTGGACCAATCAAGGGGTGGGGGCATGTAGATTCTTGATTGTTGAATGTATATGTTCATGTAATTTTCTCCAGTATCTGTTGGTTTCTCCCTAGTTTTCTGAAGTTTATATTTACTCCTGCATAGTGTGTGTGTGTGTGTGTGTGTGTGTGTGTGTGTGTGTGTGTGTGTGTGTGTGTGTGTGTGTGTGTGTGTGTGTGTGTGTGTGTGTGTATAGAGGTCTGCCTAAAATATCGACCCTGTTGTCCAGTTACTATCCCTGAAACAAACGTGTGTTTTGTACCTCAACTTTGGTCTGGTTCTTAACATGTGGGACCCACATGAACCTAAACAATATACACACCCTATAAGTTGAAAAAATGTAACCTAAATGTTTCTACTCAATGGTTTAGATGTAAAAAAAGAGGTTGGCAATTTCTTGTATTCAGTATGGTTGTGTGAAAAGGTAAAAGATTTCTGGAAAGAATTGTGTGTTATGTTAGAGAAGATATTAAAAGTGAAGGTCAATTAGATTCAAGAATTTTTTTGTTGAGTAATATATATTATGAAGACATTAAGTTGGAATTAGATAAATATAATAAGAATTTTTTGAGTCTAGCAACAGCAATAGTGAGAAGGTGTGGAGCTAAAATGTGGAAATTGGAAAGTAATGTAAATACAGAAGAATTGTTTAATGAAATAAAATATTGTCTCCTGTTAAAAAAAATTACTTGTGAGTGATGATAATGATAAATTTTGGAGCCAAATAGAAGATTTATGAATATAGACTAATCGAGACTTTCTAATCCAATCCCCACCCCCACCCCCGCCTTGAAAATATGGTACTTTCATCAAAAAATGTATTTATGGTATTATTAATGTGGTTTATAATTATTGCAATGAATGTGTTCTTTCTTTTGCTTTTTTTCTGTCTTTTAGGGATGGTGGGAGGTGGGGGTTGAAAATTGAAAATTATTTAGTATCTATTATATTATGATATTACAAGTTAATTTGAAATGTATAAAAGATACTAATAAATAAAATTTTCCAAAAAAAAAGGATCTCCTACATGTCCACAATATCTTGACTATTATATTTATTTTAGATCAATAGTTTTCAACCTGCTCCCCAAACTCACATTCCATCTTAAGTATTCTCTATGCCATAAGTGATCTGTGCTTCGTAAGGGATTGCTTAAGGTGGTATGTGAGTGGGAAGGGAAGGTTGAGAATCACTGCTCCAGACACAATTATCACTGAAATATTTTGCTTGAGAAAAATTGTCATTGGCTCATTTCCTTTGGAGTTATGAAACCATGCACATAACGAGTCAATTAGATACGATTGAAACAATGGATTTCAAACCTTTTTCTTTCCCTTACTAATCACAGAGCACTTATGGTACAGGAATTGCTTAAGTTGGAATGTGAGTTGGGGGAGGGGGCAGTTTGAATACCACTGCTTTAGATAATACTGTATATATTAATACCTCCGCTTTAATTACTCTCCCATCATGATGTATTAATGAAGGTGTATCATTCCATTGGAAAAAATAACATACAATTTAAGAAATAGCATCACAGTATTTGAACAATTTTGAGAACCGTACATGGAACACAACAGAGAAGTCCTACCGTGGACCTCCACCACCTAAAATGACAGAATGAGAAGAAGACGAAATGAACTGAACCAGGGTGTAAAAGTAGATGACACAATTTTCTTGTTTATTTTCATTGTGTGATGACATTGTTTAATGGGTTTAATGTATCGTACATGTGGAGGTTGTAGAATTTTGATACACCTTCATTCATACATCAAATATTATTTTATGGATTTGTTGATGGGAGAGTAATTAGTGGGTGGGAAGGAGGGAGGGAAGGGAGGGGGGAAAAGGGAGGGAAGGGAGGGGGAAAAGGGGAGAAAATGACACTGCGTATATTCGAGAGAGAAATGTTTATGTGTATTTTGGTCAATATGGTTCATAGTGTGAAATTTTTTTTTAATTTTAAAAATTTAAAAATTCTACAACCTCATACATCAGAACTCCTTCCCTCAAACTGATCAATTCTCCACCTTTAATCTTTGAACTTTCCAATAAGACACATACAAGCGAGCACATTATTTAGTCCCCTTATCTCCTATCTAGGTTACTGTCCCCTTTTGTCTGTGCTGTCTCTAAATTTCCATTAAAGGAACCCTATAAATACTGGTTTTAGTTGAAAATTAACCAAGATATGCCAGTGGTCTAAACTTCCATTTGCTGGTGCAAAATTTATTTGTATTTGCTTCAAAAGGTCAGAAAATATGTAAACTTGTACCACTCAATCGTACAGGCATCGCCTGCTGCTCCCAAGCCCGCCAGAATCATAACACTCCCAGATGCGGAAGTCCCGCTCTGTGGCATTCAGGGACAAATACACATAAAACATTTATAATACACAAGTCCTTCTTGACTCTGGGTATTTTACAGTCTCTACAGATTCAATTGCTGCAGTCTCTTTAATTCTCGGCCTGACCTCACTCTTATTATGCCAGGTGAACTCTGTGTTTCAATCGGCATAGTCTCTGGACCTGCCTTTGCAGAAGTGTCCATTTCCGGCCAGTACTCTTGTCACTTTTCACCTTGAGAATCTGGTTATGGGCATGAGATGTTGGCGATTCCATCTCTGTGTCCCTTGTGGTCTGCTAACCATATATGACCATGGGCTTTGGTGCACGGAAGTTACTGTACCTTGCTGTCTTGCATCGGAGATCCACAGCTCATCTCCTGGCTCCAGCTTTTCCAGGCCGCTCACTCTGCCTTGCCATTGCTTTGTGGATACTTAGGGCTACTGGCCACATACTTGAACCTGTAAGCTGCTGTGAAGGCTTTCATGTTTTGTCCAGGGAACTGTGAACTATTGTCGCTTACTAACATCTCTGGAATGCCATGCCGTGCAAACATCAATTTTAAAATAACAGATACATTGGTAGTTCATGTTAGGATGAGTTGTGCTATTTCCATGAAATAATAAATATGTGCTCTCTCCAAGAGTGAACAAGTCCAGGCCATGTTTTTGCCATGACCTGTCAGGGAATTTACTCCGCATCAGCGATTCTCTCTTCACATTTCCCACAAGCGGCAATGGGACTTCCAGTGAAAATGGTTTTGCATCAGGCTTGAGTTTAATGATGAACGGCTTCTGTACTAGCCTGAGTCCATTGCAAAGTTTGGGGTATGCCTTCCTGACCATCCCCTGGTCTAGGGCATCCACTATGACCACTAGCTTGAGTCTCACCTAAGCTGGTCTGCTCAATAGCGCCACTTCTAAGTCTCTCTCACCACGATCACTTTTTCTGTGGAGCTCCCCTCCTCTCTCGTTTCTTTCATCATTCCTAGAACCATCAATTTCACTCCCCCTGGACCATAGAGTGCTTTTTCTAGCTTGCCATCTCTGGGTATAATTCTTTTGAACACTTGCTCAGAAATGGCTGTAACATCAGCCCATGTCAAATTTGAAGGTCACTTTGATGCTTCCTACATTAATGTCAGCCATCCAGGGTTCCCAGCCAGATGCTATTTCTCCAAGGAACAATCTGTCCACGTCCTCCGCTACCTCATTCACCATGCGGGTTGACCTCCAGATGTTTCCATAGTTTTCTCATTTGCAGCACTTGTGGCATTCTGCATTCTTGGCTAGGCATTGAAATGCTGGGTGGAACGGTAGTTTTCTGCACTTGGGGCACGTCTTGTATTCTACTTTGCTCTGCATCATTGTTTTAATTTTTTGCTGTCCTGGTATCTGCCCTTTGACTTTAAACTTCTGCTGTCTTTCGCTCTTAATTTGCGTTGCATCTACTGCCAGTTTGCTTGCACACATTTCTTGCAAGTCGATTTGCTGTTGCTTTATCGCCTCTGACTGTCTAGCCATTGTGACTGCTTTGTCAAGTTTCATCCTCTCCCACAATGATGAATCTCTTAGACCCACTACTAGTTTGTCCCACAAAAGTTCATTGTGCAGATCCCCATTTTCGCAGTTCTCTGCCAGTGTGTGCAAGGCTGGAATGAACATGTCTACTGTTTCTGTAGGCTGCTGCACACAAATTTCGCCAGTTCATAAATTACATTTTTCTTAGGCATGAAATAATAATCAAACCCTCTCTGTACTGCATCATACTGCTGCAGCATAGCATGTCTAGGCCCCATAGCATGTCGTCAGCCTAATCCTCCATGCAGTACACCAGCGTATTCACCTGGTTACCTTCAGTGGAATTATTTAAACTACCTTCCAGTCTGAAGCACTCAAATTTTCTTATCCACTTCTCCCACTCCTGTGGCTTTGAGAAGTTGAAGGGTTCTGGAGGTTTTATCATGAAAGTCGCCATTGGAGGTGCCGCAGCTTCCAATGGGATGCCTCCACATGTTCAGGCCCATTCTCCATCTTAGCTCATCTCTTTTGCAGCCATTCCTCCTCTCTGTGGATCAAAGCTCCACTTCTGACACCATATTGTGTTGGGTTCAAACACGCTTGTAATAAAAATTACCTCGAACTGGGTTTGCGCTCATAACTTGCTTTATTCTAACATACCTTTTGTGAATATCTACATGCTCAGGCATCGCCTACTGCTCCTGAGCCCGCCAGACACATAACTTTCCAAGATGTGGAAGTCCCGCCCTGTGATATCATCGGCCCACTTGATATCCCGCCAATAGTGTTACACCACATGAACCACCGTGACCACTGTAATGGTCATTTTGATCAAACCTTATCTGGGTAAAAGAAGCAGGAGAATTGCTTTATTAAATTGTAACCATTCTGATGGTCATTTCTTCTGACATTTGCCTGGGTCTTTTGAATCATTGCAGAAAGTCATGCGTATCATTTCCACTATGCAAGGAAAAGGGGAGTTTTGACAATTATTCATATGAAAGAATATTCCTCTAGAAGCAACTCAACAGGATTTGTGAGTTTTGAACAGTCTGATCACTCAGTGTCTCATCTACATAATTACTTCTGAACATCAGTTTAAAGGTTCTGGGTTTCAACACAGGATTTCTAAGACTGAACTTTGAAGTGACTTTCCAGAATTGTACCTAAGCTGTAATGGTTTGCCACACACCCACACACCCACACACCCACACGGTTTGGGTTAAGTTGAGATTTAATTAGATGTTATATTTATTAGTAATTATTAATAAAAATATTGTTTTAAAAATAACATTGTCTTGGTGAATTTCTATTGCATATTCACTTGGCATATTTATAATTTTAGAAAGGTGCAATAAATCTTTTCCCAACTATTCCCCGTGGCAAAGC
Source organism: Narcine bancroftii (assembly GCF_036971445.1). Lineage (NCBI taxonomy): Eukaryota > Metazoa > Chordata > Chondrichthyes > Torpediniformes > Narcinidae > Narcine > Narcine bancroftii. The sequence continues at coordinate 62,588,303 of NC_091472.1, forward strand.
ATTCCTTATGACAGTAGCACTGTTCTCAAAAGATTTCACCTAACCTTTCCCCACAACCTTTGCTAATAAATTTAAATTGTTGGCTCCTTCTCAGTCTGGTCCAACCACAGGAAATTCATTTCTATCTGATTCATAACATGGGGAAGCAAATCCATTTAATCTGCACCATGAAAAGCCCCTAGTGATTAAAAAAAAACTTCACTAATATCTCTAGTCTTCTCTATTACAAAGTAGGTATTTGCAATATCTAAATTCTCCTCATGGGTGTAATTTCCATTACTGGCATCATTCTGAAAAATCTATATATCAATGTCTTTTTTTAATCTCTTCCATATTGGTAGAAATTTTGATGGGCCCATAGAATGGATACAAGTGTTCACAATTTATAATTTCTGCTAGTTGACTGCAGGGCAGGTAGCACACTAACTTAATAAGGAGTGCTCATTCTATTGTTCAGCATCCACTCAGTGTTGTTGATTTGATTGATGTATCATCAACAGGCCAATATCACAGCATGATGGTTCCAATTAAAGCAAACCTGCACAGCTTAAAGCTAGTCTCCATTGCTTGAAGGATGAATTGGCCATAAGTTGAAATGTGCTGAAAGAATATCCATCGAGGATAATATCAAGGAATGCCAAACAAAGGGAATATGTAACCTTACACGAGAGGACTTGATTGGGAGTGTGCATACAGCCTATCTCTGCAGAGGCAAGAAGTCACTCCAGACCCTGCGCAGGAGAGATGAGAATTTAGCTCAGAAAGTCTGGAAGCAGTGCATCACTAATACCCTCATGTATAGTCAAGCTCTGTGAGACAGTTTTAATGGCGTATCCTGCCAATTGCACCACCAGCTACAGACACTGTTCAATTTTTCATACCCTTTTACTTACCCGAGAACTATCTCAATCAGTCATGATTGATGCCAATTTCAATTTTAATTTAATTTAATTCTGAAATACAGCACATTAACAAGCCCTTCTAGCCCATATCCTGCCAAACACTCCAATTAAGTTACAAACCTTGGACATTTTTGGAGGGTGGAAGTAAAGCGAAGCACTCGGAGGAAACCCACATGGTTGTGGGAGCTCCAGATTTGAACCAAGGTCCCTGGGGCAGCACTAGTGTTGTCCTAACCACTACACTAACCCTTCCGCCCATTTATATACTTTGCCATCTATACTTCAACCCTGTTGCAAAGTTCATGTTCAATGTGCACACTGCCATTATTTAGCCATTGGATCCATATCACCCAAAGCACATTGCAGAATACACTAAGACTTCCTAAGAGTAGAAGCAAACAAGAAACCTTCAGATGCTGGAGTTGAGTGCAGAACACAAAAGGAGTCCTGAAAAAGGGCTCAGGCTGAAACATCGGCTGTCTTTTGCTTTCCATGGATGCACCATACAGTGCATACAGCTGGATTTAATTGGAGGAGGCTGTGTGTACCTGTATGCCCTAATCCCCATTGATGAAAGCACACAGTCTTTATTGGAAAGGCTGCATTTAGCAGCAGGGAGAAACAATTGTTCCTTATTCCCAAGCAATTCTAATCCTATAACTATAACAACATGGAATTTTCATACCACTTTCCCAGGAAGCAATCACATTGGTGCTATTCCCCCTCTCCTCACTGTGCACCTCATTCCTTTCTCACAGAGAACTGCTTTTGCCATTAACCTCAACAGATGGTAACTTTGGATAACACAGCTTTAGGATGTGAGAGGAAGTGCCAGAGCAGCCAAAGGAAACCCACATGGTCTCAGAGAGAAATTATAAAAATGGTGCAACATGAGGGTCAATCCCCATTCTCAAGAGTTGCAAGACAGCAATTTTGTGCCAGTTGTCCATGACGGGTGGAGAGGGCAAGATAGGGGTATAGGATGGAGGAGGCTCTATTCTACACAAGACTGCAGGGTCTCCTGGACATTTCAGCAGCAGAGGATCTACCTCTCACTTTTGGTAGTAACAGACCTTCAAGAACAAGGCCTGGACGATTTAATTCATTTTGGACATGAGAAACTGGTGGCTATAAAAAGAAATGTTTACATTTTGACACCTATCCGGTATAACTGGTGGGAGTAACTGTAAAAGTGGCCACTCAAAAAACAAAAAACATGCAAGGCAAGTTTTGTACACATTATTTGTCACAGTTGATCCTTCTCAGAAGGACCAGGTACTCAAATTTTCTGTTTTGTTTTTAGCCTTCAGTCTTAAACTCCACTCATCTCTCAACAGGCTGGGCTCTTCCATTCAGGAAGAGTGTCATTCCAAAATAAATTGGTGTGAAACCAAAGGAAGGTTTTTCTCCAGCTGGGTACCAGAAACTGAGCAAAGTTCTCTGTTTTATTTATTCTGCAGTTCTCAATCCTTCCTGGTGTAATCATTTCTGCACATAGAGGTTGGGGTCTGGCCATTTAAGGAGAAGTACCCACTTAAAACCTAATGGATGACTTTGGTGAGAACTCAAAGCAAAAATAATTATTTGTCCACCAATAACACTTCAGCAAGTACCAGAATTGTGTCAGGAATAATTCAGTACTATGCATATGATTAGATATCCCATTTTATCATTCAGACATTCTTTAATTTTTTTTAACTAATTATTAAAGTCCTTACTATAGTTCATCATATATTACACTCCAACTTTTTTTTCTTTTTCATTTTATATAATCTTTCCCAATAAACTTTGAGCCTGCCCATTACAGTCCACCCTCGATTCATGGATTTCCTCAGGACTGTTACACCCAGGCAATTTTTCAATTGCTGACAGGATGCCAATGTGGGAACTGCATTAAAACAATCAATTCTGGAATATGAATCCTAATGTTGATTAATTTAGGAGGCTCCTAAATTTATAACAGGCATCTTGATATCAATGATTAAGAAAATAAAACACATTTTCTGTACAAAGGTACATTTTAAAAAAAAATATATATAATGTATTCCACAGAGATTTGCTGCAAGAAACAAAGAAATGTATTGAGCTGGCCATAATTGCTAATTTAGATTCATTCATTTGAATTCAATTGATCTTTGTGAAATTCTTTGAGGGGACATTATAGTTTCAATATTGAAATTCAATATTGGGCAACCGGTTAAAATAATCACATTTTTTGGTGTTTAATAAAAAATTTGCATCTCACTGGTTTCACTACACATTTCATATTTTTTTTTCCTGGAGTATGTGTGTGCCTCGTGTAGTTATATCTTTTGAAGGATGCAAGTAGAATGGGATTATATTATATTCATGCGCCTGCTGATGAAATTTGGGACTATTTTGTCAGGTGGCGAACAGTGAGGTTTATACACCAGTGAAACCCAGAATCGAGGTGCACCAGTCAGAGGGCCAAGCTCTATACAGGAAATCCAGGTATGACCTGCACAAAGCCATCAGGGATCCCAAGAGGAGTACCAAACTGGACTTGAGTTCCAGATGAACCTCAAAGACACGAGGTGTCAAAAAGTGAAACTGGGCAGAAGTGAAACAGTGCATCAAAAAGTGAAACTGGGCAGAAGTGAAACAGTGCATCCCTTCCTGATAAGATCAATGCAGTCTCGGGTTTCTTTGAGCAGGAGGCCAACAAAACAATGAAACACCTCTTCAATTTCAGGCCCATCTGCATCCATGATCACCAATGCAGATGTCACATTGGCCTTCTGGTGAGGGAATCCATAGCCTACTCAGAGTTACTGAATGGCTCCTTCAAGCCTGTATAAGTCAACAGGTGGAAATATTCTGACATATTCATCCTTTTCCTGCTACTAAGTACTCAGCTATTTCAAAAAAGCCACCAACATCTCAGAGCCGAAGAAGATATTGATGAGACCAAATGACTATTGGCTGATGGGTCTTACATTTCGAGTACTTCGAGAGGATGATCACCAGTCTATCAGCCAGCCTGAGCCCAATCTAGCCACAACAGGTCCGTGATAGATGCCATCTCCCTGGACCTACACTCAGCCCTGGAACACCTTGACAACTACGATGCTTACGTCAGATTGCTATTCATTTACTATCATCAAGTTTATTGTCATCTAATGGCACAACCCGACAAAACAGCGTTCTCCAGCCCCTGGTGAAAAATACGCAGACAAACAATCAAACCTAACAAATATATGCAGTGCAAGTATTCATATATACAAATAAATAAATATTGATTTGTAAATATGAGAGTCTCTGATGGTTAATGTGAGGAATCCCTCCAGTTGATCAACATTCTCACTGCCATGGGAAGAAGCTATCCTCAGCTTGGTGATGCTGGCTCTAACACTCCTGGATTTCTTTCCCGATCGGAGCAGCTGAAAGATGTCAAGTGTGGGGTGGAAGGGGACACTATATCTCCACCTTTAACAAATAGTATGAAAGAAATTCATCCTTAAACTCCATTACCTTGGCATCAACAACTCCCTCTGCATGACTTCCTATCCTATAGGCCACAATCAGTGAGAATTGATGACTACACCTCCTCCACAATCATCCTCAACATGAGAGCCCCACAAGGCTGTGTACTCAGTCCCCAACTGTACTCTCTGTACACCTATGACTGTGACCAAGCACTGCTCCAACTCCATCTATCAACATGCAGGTGACATCACTATCAAAAGTAGGATCATTATCAACAAGGACTGCTACTTTGCCCTCAAAATTAGCAAGACCAAAGAGATAGTCCTAGACTTTCAGAAGAGGGATGGAGCTCACTCCTCAGTCTTCAACAACTGTGGAGAGAGTAGGCAGCTCTAAGTACCTAGAAATTAACATCTTCACCCACATTGATGTAATGGTCAAAAAGCATGCCAGGGCTTCCACTTCCCCAGAACCCTGAGCAAATTTTGCAAGTCACCTGCATCCCTGAAAAACTTTTACAGATGTGTCCCTGAAGATATCCTACCAGGATGCATCATTGTGTGGTAGACCACTAGTCCACCCAAGACTGAAAGAAACTACATAGGGTTGTGAATGCAGCTCAGTCTATCTCACAAATCCCCTTCCCCTCCAACCCACTGCCTCAGTGAAGCACCCAGCATATTAAAAGACTCATCCCATCTATTTGAGATCATACAGCACTACATTCAAGTACAGATTTTTTCCTGCTGTTATCAGACTTCTGAATTGTAAAATCATATTGCTTTGAACTAATTTCTTCCAGTAACTGCATTTCTGTATTGTGTTTTAATTGCAGTAATATGTGTATAGTGTGTCCAGCTGGACTGCTCACAAAACAAACTTTATCATATGCCTTATTACATGTGACAATAAACTTGAACTTAAACTACTGTACATATTGCACAAAGCTGTATTAAGATGTGAAATATTTATCTTACATGTCTTTCAAGTGCCCAGTAAGATTGTTTATGCATTAAATTAAAGCATTGGCAGGATTGCAGAATCAGAGACAATCATAGGATTATACAACACTTTAAAAAAAAAGCCCTCCTGCACATGAACAAATCCACACCAAACATCAAGCAGCCAGTTAAATTCATCTCATTTCATTTGTCACACCTCATCAATTCCTTCCAGATTCAACTACTCCTCTGCACACTAGGGGCAATTTTCCATGGCTATTAAGACCACCAACCCACATATCTGTGGGATTAACAGATGGTGGGGCATTGTGCAGATAATAGAGATTAGGTTATGAGGGTGTGGGAGGTTATTTGCTGTTGAACAGTGTATTGGCAAGGTTGAACAGATGTTAGAAAGATCAGAGAGATAATGGGAAGATTGGACAGATATTGGGAAGATTTAGCAAATGGTTGGAGATTGAGCAGCTATTGGGAAATACAGCAGATAATAGGTTTGGTCAAATGACAAAGAGTTGGGTGGATGATGTTGGGCCTTGAGTAGATTTATGAGGGTGTGGAGAGATGATGGCTGTTAGGTGGATAATGAAATTGGCAGATGATGATACATCAGGGAGACATTGGGCTGTTAGGTGAGCATTGGGAAACTCAGTAGATAATTTTACAGCCCAAGCAGATATTGAGATAATGGGTGTAGGCCAGATAAGGGAGTTAGGTTGATGAAGAGTTGGTCAGATGATGGGGATTAGACAGATGGTATAGGGATTTGGGCAAGAACTGGAGCCATGATCATTCTCAGACAGGTGATGAGGGTTGAGAACATCATGGAGAATTAAGATGTTGAAACTAGGTGGATGATGAAGAGCTGAGCATATGATGGAGGTTTGGCAGATGATGAAGAATTTGGGGATCTGATGGGGCTGGGCAGATAATGAAGGATAGCAAGATGTTAGATAGTTTGGGAGATGATGGGGAACTGCGGAGATAGGTGCTGAGCAAGTGATTAATAATTCAAAGATTATGATAAGTTTGTGGAGATAATGGAAGGGTTGTAGAGATGTTGGTTGGTTGGGAGATTCGGGTAGGCTTGTGCTGACAGTAGACTGAGGGTGTCAGGTAAATGATTGGGCAGAAGATGATGTGAAAGAATTAAAAAGAGTGCCATTGAGGGGGTATTACATTCAATCAGTACTGATGGAAAGAAAAGTTGCCACATACCTGAAGTTAGGACAGCTCAGGCCTGCTGGTAATAAACCAAGTGGAGGATACCATTCAACTAATACTGAAGCTGGCCTCAAGCTTCCCACTAAGATCTCCCTCAATGATCTCATAAGTCTTCATAAGAATTATTGAATATTGCTTGTCTCTTTGAAAGATCTCCATGTGCCTTTGGATGCTGCCAAAATGCCATGGTGCATTAGTGCATCCAAATACAAGAGTGATGGGAATAATTTTGGTCTTCTGCTTAAATGTGATGACTGCCCTTGCCCCTAATATTTTGGCATCCCTGCTTTAGAATGGGGTGAAATTGAATTCAACCAGGTGGAATGAAGATTTAAAGGAAAAAGAGAGACGCATATATTGTATAATTCTTTATTCTAGGCACATTATTTAAGTGAAATAATTCCATCATCTCCAGAGGTGTCACGGGAGTTTTAGATAACAGACTGAATTGGTATCGATACCTGCAATGCTTTCTGGTACCTTGACTCACTTAAATTTTTTATTCATACTTTCTCTCTGCTGTTAACTCTGGAAATACAAAGGCAGGAATGTTATGAGAAAATCAATTAAGCATTGCTTTCCAGACCAAACTTGTCTCATAATTTGATGAGATGCATTGTAACCATCTTGGAAATTGTGGTGGAGAAACTCCATCCATTGATTCACTCTAGATCAATGCAAAGTCTTATCCTTTCAACCTGTGCAATGCTCTGCTCTCTGGACATTGAAGTGCCTAATCCAAACAGTCCAGATTTAATTTAGAAATTGAAGAGATAGACAATCAATGCCATTGTTCTGAAATATGGCAGTTCTATTAATCACCATGGTAACAAGTTGCAGTTGCATTCTTTTTTGCCATTGCAATGGTCAAGTGTGACCTTGGAGACTTTAATCTTTTGGATTGGGATATTAATCTCCCAGAAATGAGAACAAGCTACATTAATGAAACATTTCAAAACCATTCAAAGTCAAAATAGCACACTTAATTTTTGCAAAAATAGCATTCCATGCTTATGTTCAGCAATTCAACAATTACCCAGACTTTTCTGATCTATCAGATAAAGAAGAATCTGCATCTCATAATTTCTAAATATAATGGATGAAAACATCACCACCCAATATTTCACATTCCAGCCATTTCAAATTCTGGTTTTTTTTGTTAAAAAACAGCAGAGCTTCAAGTCAAAGTTAACAGTAATTTAATAATAAAGCCTGTGCTACAAATTCACATTAAACTAGCACAAATTTACCTTGTTCATCTTTGTTAAAAGTGTATTAAATTTTAATTTATGTTCTTGCAGTGCACTGAGGTAGCAGCAAGCAAGCACAAAACTCAAAAGGCTGAACAACAGCCTTTATTGCAGTAAAAGTTTGAACACCAGTTCATGCCTTGGTGGCTTTGACTGGCTCAGGAGGGGCAGGCTCAGGTCAGCTGATTGACAGCCAGCCAGGTGGTCTTCCTGCAGGTACAGTGATCACCCCCTGCAGTAGGCTGGTGGTCATATCACCACATTCACCCACTTCTTGAAATTAAGTTGGCGGGGTGGGGGGCGGCTGGTGGGAATGTGTAAAACAGTACTGGGTGGTACTTACAGATTCAGGCAGTCCGGCGACCGTCGGAGTCTCTGGGACCGTCACAGGATTGGGTCCTGGTCAAAGGTAGGGGAGGTGTGGTTGTTGCCTGAGGGTTAGCTGGGTCCAGTGTGGCAGCGTGGTGTCTATCTGTATGTCTATCCGTGGGAGGGGGGGGGGGTGGCCAGGTGGGTGTGGTCCACTAGGAGTGGGGCTCTCTGGAGGGGCGGATGGTGGTGGTCGGCCCCCGGATCCTGCGTAGGCCAAGGGTACTCATGGTGGAGAGGTTGGGCCGGGTAGTTGTGATGCTGGGGGATGGGGCCCCTGCTAGTGTCAGATCCCTGGTCAAGACAGTGTCCTCACAGCCACTGTACTACCTGATGTTGGCATAGTTCTGTTTGGCATGGAGGAGGACTTGTGGGTAGGACTTGTGGGCCTGCACGTGTTTGTAGAGGAGCCAAGCTTGGAGGGAGACCCCAGTCGCTTATTTCCTGGGGAACGAGAAAAGGCACTTGTGAGGGGTCTGATTAGTAGCTGTGCACATGAGCGACCTAATGGGATGGAGTTCCTCAGTGAAGGCCTTTTGCCAGTAGTCAACGGACGAGCCTTTGGACCTCAGGGCCAGGAGGACTGCTTTCCAGATCATCCGGTTTTCACACTCCACCTGCCTGTTGCCCTTCAGGTTGTAGCTAGTCGTGCAACTAGCCGCCATGCCTCTCGCTACCAGATACTGGCATAGCTCCTCACTCATGAAGCCGGACCCTGATCACTGTGGATGAATGCCAGGTATCCAAACCTGGTGAAGATCTGTGTCATTGCCCTGATAATGGTGACTGTGGAAATGTCAGGGCAAGGGATGACAAAGGGAAAATGGGAGTATTCATCTACGACCACGAGGAAGTAGATGTTTTTGTTCGTGGAAGGCAGAGGACCTCGAAGTCGATGCTAAGCCGAGTGGCCTTGATGACGTGGGCCTGTGGCAGGCAGAAGAAGCACGGTTTGCACTCTGCACAGACCCTGCATGACTCGGTCATGGTCCTGACTTATTGGACGGTAAAGGAGAGGTTCCAGGACTTGATGAAATGGTAAAGGTGCGTGATGCCTGGGTGACAAAGAGTGTCGTGCAGCGCTTGCATTTGGTCAGACTGCACAGTGGCACAGATCTGGGACAGGGAGTCAGGGGAGTCATTGAACTTCCTGGTCTGTACTGGAGGTTGTAGCTGAATGTGGATAGCTTAACTCTCCAGCACAAAATCTTAGCATTCTTGATCTTGCCTTTATGGGTGATGCTGAACATGAAAGCCACTGCACATTGGTCGGTGAGAAGGGTGAATCTCCTGCCTGCCACAGTCGCCTGGACCTCCTTTACAATGCTGGAGTGCCTGAGCTTGGAACTGTGGAGGGTCCCAGAGAAGAAGGCCACAGGTCAGCCCCCTTGGTTGAGGATGGCAGCACGGGCAACATCAGAGGCATCGCACTCCACCTGGAATGGGGTGTCCTCATCTACGGCATTCATCGTGGCATCAGTGATGTCCTGCCTGATGTGAGAAAAAGCTGCTAGTGCCTCGTTGGGGGAGGTAAAGGAAAGGCTTGGCAAGTGAGCGGATCTTATCCGAAAAACAGGGGACCCACTGGGAGTAATAGGAGAAAAGCGCAAGGCATCTGTGGAGGGCCTTGAATGTGTAGGGGAGGGGCAGTTCCATCAGTGGACTCGAGTTCTAGGTCAGGAACAATGACACCATGTTCCACGACGTACCCTAGGATGGCGAGGCGGATAGTGCTGAAGTCGCACTTCTCTTTGTTGTAAGTGAGGTTCAGCTCCTTGGACGTCCGGAGAAATCGCTCCAGGTTGTCATCATGATCCTGCTGGTTGTGGCCGCAGATGGTGACATTGTCCGAGTACGGGAAAGTTGCTCTTAGATTGTGCCGGTCTACCATACGGTCCATCTCCCGCTGGAAAACAGAGACCCTGTTAGTGACTGCAAATGGGGCCCTGTGGAACTGGTAAAGGTGCCAATCTGCCTCAAAGGCAGTATATTGGTTTATCCTGGACCAGGATAGGGAGCTGGTGGTAGGCTGACTTTAGGTCAATTGTCGAGCAGAATTTATACTGGACTATCTCATTGACCACGTCAGCTATTTCGGGTAGAGGATAGGCATCCATTTGGGTGTACTGGTTTATGGTCTGGGTATAATCGATGACTATCCTCTGTTTGCTACCCCTTTTACCACTAGGACTTGGGCTCTCCAGGGACTGGTGCTGGGCTCTATGATACCTTCCACCAGAAGCCACCTCACTTCTGCCTTAATGAAGGCCCTGTCGGTCACGCAATAGCACCTGCTCTTGCCAGCTATGGGCTTGCAGTCTGACGTAAGGTAGTTGAAAAGGGCGGGAGGGGCCGCAGGTGGATTGGGGGCAGTTGCTTGGCTGTGCGCTGTGGAATGTGAATGGGAGAAGTGGCCCGCCGAAGGAGAGGGTAAGGCTTTGGAGGTGGCACTGAAAGTCCAGCCCTAAGAGGACTGGGGCACAGAGCTAGAGCAGAACCAGGAGCCTGAACCCTTAGTATGTTCCGTTTCCTCCCCTCCCCCCCACCCGCCACTGTCAATTCCACTGAGCAGCACCCGAGGGCCATGATGGAGCGTTCCTAGGCAGCGAAAGCGATGAAAAAGTTCATGGGATAGATTTTGAGCTTTAGTGTCCGGGCCACATTCGGGTGCATGAAGCTCTCAGTACTACTGCTATCAAACAGGAATTTTGTTACCTTGCCATTGTCAGCGATGTCCATTATTGAGTCTCCAAGTCCATGCGGAATGTCCCTTTTTATGGTGGTGGACACTAGGACCATCTTGGGGTCCAAGTCACTGTTCCCCAATGGATGAGGCAAGTAGTGGCCAGCAGCTTCCTTCCAGGACGTGGGGTGCATCGGGTGGGCAATCAGGTATGCGCCCATGTTAACCACATCATCCCATTGATGTGGTGCACACTTTGTAGCAGTCAGGGCCCAGCTAGCCCAAGATGGTGGTGCCCAGCAGATGCACGAGGCATTGGTGTGGTCAGGCAACTTGACCAGCAGTGAAGTTGGAGGTGATGTCATCCAAGCAAGCGGAAGTGATGTCATCGGTGCAGGTGGAAGTCGTCTAAGGGAAGATTGCGGCACCAAAGGTGAGCACACTGAAGCAGTGTGGGTCAGTGGCCGGGCCAGAAGTAACATCAGTGGTAAGGGCGGAAGTGGTGGGGAGAGTAATGGCATCGCCCGGTCCTTGCACGCGAGGGTTCCTAGCTGGTCGGAGGGCCACAGTGCTCCCAATGGGCCTGCAAAGGCACACCTTAACAAAGTTGCCTTTCTTCCCCCATCGGAGCAATGCGAGTTCCTCGCCGGACAACCTTTGTGGGATCACCTGTCTGACCCACACCAGTACCCGCAGTTCTTACAGGAGCAACCTGAGCTGGCAGTTGTGATCGTCTCCTCCATGTAGAGCCCTTCTGCCAGGCAGGAGGTTGGGGGAGTCAGGCATCGAACACCTCTGCAGGATGAGCTGCAGCCTCCAGGGAGCGGACTACCTCAATTGTCCTGGTAAGTGAGGCAATGTTTTCCTCCACCAGCTTCTGTTGGGCGCTCCTCGAGTGCAGCCCTCGCACACGTGTCGGAGTAGTCATTCCGCTTCCCCTTTAGACACACCAGTCTCAGCAAGGCACGGACAGGCTAGCTCACACAAGGCCCCCAGATAGGCATCTGCTGCCTCACCTGGCTGCTGGGACCTGATGCTGAGCAGGTACCGGGCGTAAACCATGTTTGCCAGGGCTTGTACGTGCTCTCCAGGACGGCCATCACAGGTTCATAGTCCATGCAATCCTTAATGGCCTCGAAAGCTCATGGGCCCAGCTTGGTACAGAGCATCATGAGCTGTTTCTGGTTGATGTTGATCACATCCTCCTGTGTTAGGATGACCACCTCAATCACTTGCTTCCAGAACCAGGTGTTGGGGTTGATCTCCAGGCTCCTGATCATCAGAAACTTTTCCATGGTCTCTCTTTAAAATTTTACTGGAATAAATTGTGGTGCGCTGAAGTAGCAGCATGCAAGCTCAAAACTCCAAAGACTGTACAACAGGCTTTATTCCAGTAAAAGTCTGAACACCAGATCAAGGCTTGGTGGCTCCCCATGTGATTGGCTCAGGAGGTGCCGGCTCAGGTTTATATTTAGGTTGTCTAATTGACAGCCAGCAGGTGGATTCAGCCTCTTAAGTGGTCTTCCTTCAGGTACAGAGATTTCCCCCTGTAGTAGGCTGGTGGTCGTATCACCACAGTTCTGTATTTTCCAATCTTGTTAGAGTTTGTTTTTATCTACAATGTAGCGACTTACTTCCTATTCAATTGGAGGCCAAGTTAGGCATTTGTCTGTGACAGGTTTTCAAACTTTTCTGTACACGTTCAGTTGTATTTAAATCCTTTATTGTTAACACATAAAGCTTGTAACCTTCTTTTCTAATATTCTATGTAGAAAATTCTTAACAACAAAACATTAATATAAAAGTTAACAAGGACCAAACGATTTTCAACTAATACTTAAACGATGCTGAAAGTGGCCAACAGAAATTGTCAACCCCTAACTTATCCTTCTTCTGGTTTTCAGCTGCCGATGCTGGCTGTAGAACTTCCTTTCAAGCTACCACACTCCAGCTCTGCATATGGTGCCGGCCATCATTGCATGTGCTGACAGGAAGAGTCCTGCAGAGCCCAGTGGACATCATCGATGCCCATAACAGACAAGGACCGAGCCTATGGCTCTTGCATAGTTTTTTTTTCTTCCAGTCACATTTACGATTCTGCTTCCCAGCCAAGCTTTACACTCATTGAACACTGATCATCACCCACATGTCATTTCTGAGCCATCAAATCATACCAAGATACCTTTCACACTACCATTCTCTCTGGCATGCATTTGCTTTTCCAAACCTTCTCCTGCTCTCATTAGCATGTTCCCAACATCATTGTAATGAGAAACTGCAAAGCCACAACCAACTGCTGCAGCATTTAAAGCTTCATCAGTCAATTGTGTCTCTTCAACATCTTAACAATACACCCTCAAAATCCTTACCTAGTCTTGCTTGAAAGTGAGAACCTGTAGTCAGCCAAGTTTTGAATGGCGTCCAGAATTCAGTCTTCTTTTTCATGTAGACTGTCAGATCTCTTGACTACTGCAAACCATCCATAACAAGTATTTCCTGGAACAGACATGCACTGTGTGATACTTTGTGGTTTATGACCAAATTTCACAGCATTAAGAGTTCAAATTTTCAGGGTCAGATAGAGGGCACCATCAAACTTCCTCCAGAAGGCTGATTGGACTCTCAATGTTTTGACTGGAAATTATGGAGAGGATAACCAAACCAATAGATCCTGCCCCAGCATCATCGAAAGTCCAGACAATAGGAGCACCAGATAGAGGGCCCATTTGGGAATGACTAGGTGAAACAAGTAGTGCTATACCATCAATAATCACAAAAGACTGGAGGTGTGAAACTATCAGGCTTTTATTAACTAAAGACTGGAACTACCATCTACCTCATTGACTGATCGAAGCAAAGGGAAAGGTGGGAGTATGCAAGGGGCTATGGGTAGGATCGGTCTCAGGAGGCATGTCCTGCTTGCAGCAGCCAATCATTTACCACAAGCAGCCTCCGATTTTAAGAAGCTTCAATCAATACATTAAAACTTCTGTAATCTGGAATTCAAGCAACCAGTAATAAAATCATGGAAAATAAATAGGTAAATAATACAGGTTTAAAATTGGCACATCTCACTATTAGTTCACTAATCACACAACATGCAATCTCAAGCAACTGTAAAATTCACTTATCTGGCATCTACCAGTCCCAATAGGTGCTGGATACCAGGGGCTTTACTGTACTTAAGTTGTTTGGCATTGGCTGCTGGAGAGGAACTAAAGGGAATATAGGGAAAGATTGAATTTCAATGCAATTGACTTTTTCAATCTTTCGATAGTGAAAGATGGTGTTCACTCCATGTTCCAGTATAGGTTCTATCAGAAATAAATATCATAGCTTTAACAGAAAAGAGTGGCAAAGATATATGTATTTTTTCATCATTCCTTGCAGTCAATATTATGTTGTGTTAAATGAACTGTATTTCAATGATACTGCCATACTGTGTAGTTATCGAATTAAATATTGCACATCAGTTGTAACCAGCACTGCAATTAATGTTCCAAATAATTATATACTTTTCTTATTGTATAATTGGGTAGATCATAGGAGCATGTAAAAAAAACTGCAGATGATAGAAATATAAAATAAAACAGAAAATTTTCAAAAAACTCTGCAGGTCAAAAGCATCAATGGAAAAATATCAACTATTTGAGTCTGTAAACTTTTGTGAAAATTGGGAAACAAATCCAAGTCAGTTTTAACAGCAGATAGGTGGGAGAGGTTGCCTTTTAACAAAAAGAACTTGCCACCTGATCAACAGCCCAGATATTACAGGTAGGATAACTAAACCTGAGCTGACAAGGATATAAAACAGAAAATAGAGTTTCTCAACAGGTCACACAGCACTTGTAGGATGAGAAACACTTATATTTTCAATGACGGTCCTGTCATCTGACCTGAGAAAGAGGGTTAATCCAGGTAGGAAGAGATGCAGGGAAAACTAATGGGGCAACCAAAGGGAATTTCTCAAATAGAGCAAAGTCTGTGACCATTAAAAGGGCAGTTAAGCTACTACAGGTGAGCAATTTATTGCTAATGTGGATCTGTTACTGGCACACACCCTGCAGACCAAACCATACACAGAGAGAAGTGTTTTCTGAACTCGAAGACAAAGCAAGATATCTAAAGTTGGAACTCCAATAATTGCCTGCACTCTATAGGAGTGGTGCAGTAGGGTAGTTCCTCTAGAGCTGTTTTTGTTCATCGGTTTGATTGCCACCTTGTCATCCTCATTTTAATGTGCTTCACACTGGTTTTCCTGCCATGCATAAGTAGCTGAAGGTATGCATGAATTGTGCCAATGCGTGAGTCATTGTTAGTACAATGGGCAGATGAAAGTTAGGGAAAAATTTTGAGTGAAGTATTGTTGTGAGTGGGAGACACTAGGTATGTTGCATGGAGGAGTATATGAGGAGAATAGACTGTCATAGAGACAACAGTCCATGTTGAGGGATGATATTGTCTTTGATCTTTACCAAGCATTTGAGATCACTGAACTTCTTGTCACATTCCATTTATTTCCTTGAGCCTCAAGTAATCCATTTTTAAGGGACATAGGGTTGGCTAGTCTGAGCTACTGAAAGCTATTCAGATAATTGGACCTCATGAATATGCACAAAAGGGCAGTCACATCATGATGAATGCAGCTGAAAATCACGCCAATGGAAGCACAGTGTGTTTTATGCGATTTGTAAAATGTGGAACAGGCACTGCCATACAAGTATGTTTACTGATTATTCGATTAGCCTCGTTGTTTCAGCCAACAACACTAAGATTTTTTTGTCAGTAATGTGAGAACATCTGCGAGCGGAGAGGACTCAGCCTTACCATCAAGCTGAAGGTCTACTGTGCAGTAGTCCTTACCACCCTCCTTTACGCCAGCGAGACCTGGACAGTCTACAGCAGACACGCCAAATAGCTCAACCACTTTCTCCTGAGCGGTCTCCGCAGACTCCTCCACATCCGGTAGCAGGACAAAGTCTCCGACACGGAAATCTTGGAACGAGCTGGGCTCTGCAGCGTCTACACCCTCCTGCTGAAATCTCAAGCCAGGTGGGCTGGACATGTGGTCAGAATGCCAGACAGCCGATTGCCCAAGCAGGTACTGCACGGAGAACTGTATCAGGGCAAGTTCTCAGTCAAGGGGCAGAAGAAACGTTACAAATACTGCCCCAAAGTGTCCTTCAAAGGCCTGGATGTCAACATCAACACATGGGAGACACTTGCCCTCGACCATCCAGAATGGCGCAGCAAGTTCACCACAAGAGCCTGTGCAGCTGAAGGCGCATCATCAAGGCGCAACAAAAGTGTGCTATGTACAAGGCCTGAGTAGCGTCCACACGACGGCACCCACCCACTTGTGTCCCACACATGGGCAAGACTTCAGGGCCCGGATTGGCCTCACCAGTCACCTCCGGACCCACAGCCATCAATTTTCCATTTGACTTTGAAGCCATGGTCATCTTCAACTACGAAGGACGGACAATAATAATAATAATAATAATAATAATAATAATAATAATAACTGAAAATGATCATTAGGACAGGATAGAGAGACTGTTTATTTTTGATAACCTTCCATCAGAATTTGAAAATTGAGAAAACAAATGTGCTTTTCAGTTATAATGACGGGTATAAATGGAAAAGAACTATAGAAATATCTCTGAAGGCTTCTTCAGGGGCATTCTCCACCAAGAATGTCCCTGCAGAAGTGGATTCAGACCTGTGGAATGGTCGTTCAGGTGGCAATGCTGAAAGTGCAGCGTTGGCCATCTGAAAGGGACAGCTTCATGGGAGGTGCCTCGGAGTGCCCTCCAGCTCCTGTCCCATCGAGCTGTTGAGGTTGGGATGGCTGGCTGTCAGAGCTGGGACAATTGGTGTGGGATGTCCCCAAACTGATCCCACTGGCCTGCTCTCGCCCCACAGCCTGACAGCCTGCACCGGCCGCCCCACAGTGTGGGGACTGATATAGGAGAGAGCAGGGCAGTGAGATCAGTATGGGGATGTCCCTACGCTGGCCACCCTATAGTGTGGGGACTGATACAGGGCTGTGGGGAGAAAGTGGGGAAGTGGGATCAGTATGGGAACAGCTCGCACCAACTGCCCCTGCCCTGACATACCGCGTCGGCTGCCCTGACATACCGCACCGGGGGGCAGGGACAGCTGGGAGGGGGGCTGTTAGGCACTCACCAGTTGATTGTCATCCCCTTAGCAGCCACTTTCAGGCAGCTGCATTCATGTGCCAGGGGACCTCAGTGTGCCAGTGATTAGCTCTCCAAGAAGAGGGTTATAAAATTCACCTCACATGCGCCCCTTCCACTTTCAAGTGGCCTCCCGACAGTCACATATGGCATAATATGCGGCTTTACATCGGGGGATTTTGGCCACCTGAAAGTGCCTTTTAAGTGATTGGGAAACAAGATTATCCAGATGGCACAATAATTTGAACCATTTTGAGGGAAGCAACGTCTTTGCACAAAATTGCAAACTCAGCAGTTCATGTAGCATCCATAGAAAGTAAAAGGTAGTGACATTTCAGGGCTGAGGTCTTCCCTTGCCTTTTATTTTCTATGGATATTGCATGACCTGCAAATTTCTTCTTGGCCATCTCTACCTAATTAATGTGGGCAATTATTGAAAAACATTATTCATAAAACAGTAGTTTGAATATATGAAATGGAGTTGCTGAAAATCTGATAAAAGAGGAACTAAAATAGGCAGTATTTCTTAGAGAGAAAAACTGAGCCAATGTTAAAATGGTAACCTTGCATTAGTACTGGTCAGAGAGAAGTTGAAGTGGTGGTTTTTTTAAATGTTACAGTGGGCCTCTTTGGAACAATGCAGGTAGCACATACAGAATAAAGATGTTTTGAAGTTTAGGGTTACCTCGTCAGATTTGTTCTGCAAACTTAAATTGTATCCATGTTTGGTTTCCTCATGGAGGTGGGAATAGTGCATGGACAACTGTGTGAGAAGGCAGAAATTTTAAAGAAGGATTAATATAGAAAGTACACTGTTTCTGACCAGAAGACAAAACTGGAACAGTATAATTGCAATGCCCATAGATTTCAACATGTGCAATTTTCTGATTGGCAGCTTTCCTTTTTCCCACCTTTCTTCATAGCAGAAATATTTAACTTTTTATTTTGATACACACCTGCTGATACATGATTAATACTTTAGTCAGTTCATATCAATGTAAAAAAAAATTGACCTATCTTTCTTTTTTTTTGAACAATGGTTTAAACAAGTGTGCACCAATTAGTGTTACTGCCTCACATTTCCAGGGTCCCGAGATTGATTCTGCTACTGTCTGTCCTGAGCTCTCCCTGTTACTGTGCAGGTTTACCCCAGGTACCCCAGCTGCTTTCTCGCAGCTCAAAAAAATGGTGGTTGATTTGTGCATTAGCACTCAAATTAGACAAGTTGCAAGAAAACCAAAACAGGAACGTGAGAGAGAATATGTAGGGGTATCGAGAAAAGTGGAATGGCACTGATGGGGTTGCTCTTCTAAAATGTGGCATGAACTAAATGGCCTCCTTCCACTCTTGAGTATATAATGATGAAATTCTGATCATTGCACATGTTGGCAAATTTACTTCAATTAATGCAATTGAGATCAGATAAATAAATTAAGCATCACAGAGACTCTAAACCATTTCAGTCAGCCATCCATATTTCTGCTGCGAGTGATGGTATTGGCTCAGTTCCTGTATTTGTGAAGATGTGCACAGACTAGGACTGCACTGCTATATGGGCTTCTCTAAAGTGGTTTACTTGGTACCACTCAATGACCAACTGACCATACTTCATTACATATCTTCATTATGAGGGAGTCGCCTTAAATTCACATTCACTCATCAACAGCCAATAGTGATGCCATACAATACAATGTTGTCTGTTTTAATGGGAAAAGGCAGAAGGACAATACATTTACAGATTTTAATCACACCACAGATCTTTCCACGTTCTCGGATCTCCACAGTGCGATGTTAATGTAATCAATTTCTCACTTGTGTTTCCCTTCAATCTCAATTGCATTTACTTCAAATTCATGTCATTTCTTTTGAGCTCTCTGTTGCCAACTCCTCAGCAACTATTTGTTTTCTAAATAATACCTTCTTAAGACACAATTTGGGAACGATTCCATCATCCTCTTTGCATATATTGGGCACTGGGACAACTATATTTGGAGTATGGGGTTTAATATTGATCACCTTATTAAAAAATACTATTAATCTATTAGACAGAGTTCAGAGAAGACTTGACTAATTAGGAAAAACTCAACAGGCATCCACTGGAATTTAGAAAAGTGAACTGTTGTTTGTCATTATATATTCATTACTTGGATGTGAATGTAGATTGTTCTCAGATTGAATTTAACTTAGACAAGTGCAAATGTGAAGCATTTTGGGAAGTTAAACCAGGGCAGTGAATAAGAGGGCCCTGAAGAGCACCGTGGAGCAGAGAGGCCAGGGGGTAAAAGTTCGATGGAAGTGACAATTCAGATAGACAGGGAGATGAAGGTGGGATGTGCATGACTAACTTCATTGGACAGAGCATTGAATATAACAGTTTGAACATCATAATGTTCTACAAGATGTTAGTGGCATCACACTTGGCATATTGTGTGAAAGTTCTGGTTGCCTTGCCACCAGAAAGATTTGATTAAGTTAGAGAAGGTGTATAAAACATTCACGAGTATGTTGTCAGAACTGGAGGGGCTGGACAGAGTGGGACTATATTCCCTGGAGCTGAGTTTATAAAATCATGAACAGCATAGATATGATAGTTATAGTCTTTTTCCCAGGATAGAGGAATATAAAACTAGGCGGCACATGTTTAACATAAAAGGCAAAAGATTTTGACGGGATCCAAGGATCTGCCTCTACCACTCTCTTCTCTTTACCATGTACTTTAAAAGGGGTTTGGACCAAATGCAAATAACTGGAACTAGCTTAGATATACACCTTAATTGGCATGTACAAGTTGGTCTGAAGGAACTGTTTCCGTGCTAATGAAGCGCAAGATGGGTCTTAACAGATGAGGATTTGAGATCGTGAATGTAGAATGACTGTTTCACATTGTGAGCTATATAAAATTGGGAGTTACTGTTGAAAAGTAAAGGGCCACCCATTTAAATAGAGATGGGCCATTTTATTCTCTGAGGGCTGTGAATCTTTCTTCTTGAAAACTTTGTGGAAGCAGAGTCATTGAGTATTTTAAAGTCAGAAGTAAACAAGGGGTGATTGGAATATAAATTTGAGATAACGATTCAGTCAACTATAAACTTATATAAAGAAGGCATAATAGTTTTGCAGCCAACTCCTGTCCATAATTCGTATGTCCATATGTTCATTGTTTAAAAATTATCACCATCATCCCAGTTTAGCCTAAATTTCACAAATGTGAAATCCAAAGGTTACTATCATTGACAATTGGAAGGATGCTCATTCCCACTGCCCTTTGGTTTCAAACTCTATAGAACCAAATTTCTTGTTTGACCTACTTTGGCCTCCACCAACTAGAAGATCAGTTTCAGTGAAAAGCGTATTCAGAATGTACTTCAGTTGCTAAAATTTCTCATTTGAAGTTTTGTTTGTTCATCAAATGCTGAAAAGACTTGATTGACAATTTCTGCAATTTGGCTGAAGCCAATATTTTCTGTTCTTCTTTTGCTTTCCTTAATCCCCTAATTGACTCAGTCTCATCTCCATCTTCTTTTTTTCCCCCATTCTGCCATTGTTTTTAAGGTCCTGGTACAGAATCAATTACCTCTACTTCATCCTGAATTGCAAAACTGTAAGATTAAAACTGCAACACTGTGGGCTAACATCCTGCTTAATATGAACCTGGCACCTAAGGTTCTGAATGCCTTCATAGGAGGGTACTTGATTAATATGGTGTTTTTATGAAGGTTGAAAATAATTAACCCTGGTCAAGTTTGAGTTCTAACCTCCACCCAGTAGTATGTAGCCTTGAATCATAATGAGCAATTTCAGTTTCCTGCTAATACTAAATTTAACACATCACCTGGCCCTATGTCAGCAGTAACTTGTATGAGTATGACAGTATATTGCTGTTGGATAATGCAATTCTGTTTAGCCTTTTGCTCCCATGTCTGAAGAAGTATCTATATACATCTCTAAGGTTTGGCCAATCATTTCCATGCAGATTTTAAAAATTTTGCTATTTACCTTTCATCCACTCCCTGCATATAAAATGTAGGATAAATTGCAGTCCTCATTGTTTCCATTCACTTCAGTGGTGTGTGGAATATAATTTAGACTTTTAGGTATAAATAAATAAAACAGTTTTGCAAAAAAAAAAATGCAAATACACTGTGCATATGTATGTGTGTAGATATAGGTAGTAACCTTTGACCATGTCTTCCTTTGGCATGGCCACCCTAGCGTGAACTGAATGGTAGTCTTGACAGTTTTCTCACCAAGACTGCCTTTTCTGGTCACATGACCTGCACCTGGTAAAGGAGATGTTGACATTCCTGCAGACATAGTATTACTCACAGCAGGGATATAAAAATTACTTTCTGCACTAACCAAAAAGGTTTTCTGGTTTTCCAATGGCATTTTCATGGCTGTCACAATCCTACAAGCCTCTTAAATGTGAGCTTCAGTATCATTCAGAGCTTGGCCTGTAAACAATGGTTAGCAATGGTTGAGAAACAGGGCAAAGTTAGAGTGGTGCAACAAGTTTTTAAATTCAGGATTTTCACTGCAGATTACACATTAATAATACGGAAGGATCTCTGTTTAAAATGGCCCTGTAATATCACAGCAACTTGGATGAACTGGTCATTGATCAGGCTGTGAGTTACTTGTAAATGAACATTACAGAGAGATTGAGAAGTAATGATAATTATTACAAAGTCTTCTCAAAGCCATTCTCAACTAGAAATTGACTTCTGATAATCCTGAGATTTCACAATGTTGGTAGAAATTCTAGAACCAAAGGAGCAGGCCACAAACATGCCTGCTACTGCAAGGAATTTATGCCATTTTTGACTGTGCAGCCAAAGTGACTGATGAAAAACCCAACCTTGCAAATGTACATTGCTTTTGTTTTTCTTCAACTATTTACTTTATTTATTATTCAATTTACCACTTCTTCCTTTATCCCAGAATCATTTAGTTTTTCCATTTATCTTATGCAGCATTCTCATCAAAACTTGTGAAAGTCAATATCAGTAACCTTCACCACATTATTGTCAGTGGCAAATTCTGCTGAGTCCTTTAAGAATTTCTGTAAATATTTTTTTAAGGCAATGAGCAGCTTCTACAAATTATCACTCCTGCAGCAATTGTCAAACAGGAAAGAACTCCAGACAAATAGGGACACAGGACAATGCCCTCTATTTGTTCTCCTCCTGATTCTCCATTTATCAACTTCCATGAAGTAAAAAGTGTATGAATAAATGGAAAATCCGACAAGCCATGTATGAACTGAAGTGACCTCTGTATTCAAATCCCCAAGACCCACTGCCTTCATTCTTTGTTCTGTTTGGCATTGTGAAATCATTAAATTTACTCTTTAAGCAATCTTTGCCTTTCAGAATTTCCTTTACACTTATAAATATGGTCTGAGGCTTTCAGCGTTGAGATCAATTTAATTTACTGCACGTCACTTTTTTTCTGAGTCAAAAGTTTCATGAAATTTGAGTCTCTCTCTGGGCCTGTCATTATAAGTGCAGGTTTTTACAATATGAATGTCACCATTGTTGATTGCATAACATTTTAGGGCAGTTCCCTTATCAAGTAAGACACAATGATCTCAATTAAATCTTTCCCATTCCTTGGTCTCAGGGCAAGTGCTTTTAGTTTCTGGAGGCAAGATAAAAAGCTGGTTCAGAGACACCTTAAGTTGTATTGAAATTATGCATGAGAAATTCATCACAGACAAAAGATAGAACTGGAAGAAAATCTTGACTGCAAAAGTCAAGTTCATTGTCATCTAATTGTACAAGTTTTTTTCTTCTTTCTTTCTTTGGCTTGGCTTCGCGGACGAAGATTTATGGAGGGGGTAAAAAGTCCACGTCAGCTGCAGGCTCGTTTGTGGCTGACCAGTCCGATGCGGGACAGGCAGACACGATTGCAGCGGTTGCAAGGGAAAATTGGTTGGTTGGGGTTGGGTGTTGGGTTTTTCCTCCTTTGCCTTTTGTCAGTGAGGTGGGCTCTGCGGTCTTCTTCAAAGGAGGCTGCTGCCCGCCAAACTGTGAGGCGCCAAGATGCACGGTTTGAGGCGTTATCAGCCCACTGGCGGTGGTCAATGTGGCAGGCACCAAGAGATTTCTTTAGGCAGTCCTTGTACCTTTTCTTTGGTGCACCTCTGTCACGGTGGCCAGTGGAGAGCTCGCCATATAATACGATCTTGGGAAGGCGATGGTCCTCCATTCTGGAGACGTGACCCATCCAGCGCAGCTGGATCTTCAGCAGCGTGGACTCGATGCTGTCGACCTCTGCCATCTCGAGTACCTCGACGTTAGGGGTGTGAGCGCTCCAATGGATGTTGAGGATGGAGCGGAGACAACGCTGGTGGAAGCGTTCTAGGAGCCGTAGGTGGTGCCGGTAGAGGACCCATGATTCGGAGCCGAACAGGAGTGTGGGTATGACAACGGCTCTGTATACGCTTATCTTTGTGAGGTTTTTCAGTTGGTTGTTTTTCCAGACTCTTTTGTGTAGTCTTCCAAAGGCGCTATTTGCCTTGGCGAGTCTGTTGTCTATCTCATTGTCGATCCTTGCATCTGATGAAATGGTGCAGCCGAGATAGGTAAACTGGTTGACCGTTTTGAGTTTTGTGTGCCCGATGGAGATGTGGGGGGGCTGGTAGTCATGGTGGGGAGCTGGCTGATGGAGGACCTCAGTTTTCTTCAGGCTGACTTCCAGGCCAAACATTTTGGCAGTTTCCGCAAAGCAGGACGTCAAGCGCTGAAGAGCTGGCTCTGAATGGGCAACTAAAGCGGCATCATCTGCAAAGAGTAGTTCACGGACAAGTTTCTCTTGTGTCTTGGTGTAAGCTTGCAGGCGCCTCAGATTGAAGAGACTGCCATCCGTGCGGTACCGGATGTAAACAGCGTCTTCATTGTTGGGGTCTTTCATGGCTTGGTTCAGCATCATGCTGAAGAAGATTGAAAAGAGGGTTGGTGCGAGAACACAGCCTTGCTTCACGCCATTGTTAATGCCTGATGAAACAGCAGTCTCTGGTTCTTGGTGCAAAGCATGTAGACACACAACCAGACATAACACTCATATAGACAAACAATACATATGTAGAGCAAGTAGTTTATCGAGACAAATAAATAAATAAATGTTGCTTTGTTCAAATGAGAGACTCATATGGTTAGTTTGAGCAGCTTCTTTGGTCGTTCAGCATTCTCACTGTCCATGGGAAGAAGCTGGTCCTCAGCCTGGTGGTGCTGAATCTAATACTCTTGAATCTCTTTCTTGATGAGAGCAGCTGAAAGATGCTGAGAGCAGCGTGGAAGGGGGCTTCAATGATTTTGTGTGCCCTCTTCAGACAATGATCCCAATGGATCACGTTGGGTGGGCTGGGTGGTTGGGGGGTGGGGGGGAATAAACTCCAGTGATCTTCTCTGCCAATCTATTGTCCTGTGGATTGACCTCCAATCCATGTCTCTACTGCCACCATACAATATTGTGATGCCACCAGCTAGGATGCTTAGAATCGAGCTCCTATTAAATGTTGACATAATGGTGGCCAGTAGCCTTGCCTGCTTCAGTCTGCTCAGGAAGAGCAGTTGCTGTGGTCCCTTCCTGACAAGTGAGGAGATGTTGTGTCCATAATAGGTTACTAGTTAAAGTGAACTTCAACTCTCTCTACTACAAAGTTGTTGATGCGCAGTGGAGGGTGGTCATTCCTGGTCCTCCTGAAGTCCATGATCATCTCCTTCATCTTGTTCACATTGAGACTCAGGTTATTACTCTCTCTCATTTCACGAGATTTTCCACCTCTTCTCTGAAGTGCAACTCATCATTGTTGCTGATGAGGCAGACTACTGTTGTGTCATCTGAAAACTTGATGTCACTGTTGGACCTGAATCTGGTAATGTAGTTATGGGTCAGTAGCTTGAACAGGAGTGGGCTGAACACTTAGTCCTGAGGTGCGCCAGTGCTCAGCGTGATGGTACTTGGCATTCTGCCACTGACCCGGACAGACTGTGATCTTTCCATTAGGAAATCCAGGATCCAACCACAGAGAGGGGTGTTTGAGGTCCAGTAAGGACAGCTTCTCCACCAGTCTCTGGGAAATGATCATATTAAATCACTGAGCTAAAGTCAATGACCAGCATCCTGGTGCATAGGTGTCATTCTCCAGGTTGGCCAGGAGAGAGTGAACCAACAGGCTATAGCATCGTCTGTCGAACGATTTCTTCTATAGGCAAATTGAAATGGGTCCAATATCTCTGAGAGGTGTGCTTTGATGCGTCCCATCACCAGATTTTCAAAGAATTTCATCAAGATGGAGGTCAGTACCACAGGGCAGTAGTCATTGATCACAAGATACAAGTGCAGAAGTAGGCCAATCACCCCATCGGGTCTGCTCTGCCATTTAATCATGACCTGTTGCTTAGCTCTCAGGCCTATTCCCCAGTCTTCTCCCCATAACCCTTGAAACCCTAACTAATCAAATACCTGTCAATTTGTCTTAAATATATCCAGGAACTGAACTTCCACCTGCGGCATTAAGTTTCACAGGCCTATTGTTGTCACCCTATTGGGTACTGGGATAATTATGGCTGTCTTGATCCCTGCAGGGTTCAATATCTCATCAAAAATATACATAATTATTGGGAAGATATTAATTTTAATGCAATTTACCCTTCCTATCAGTGTTAGTGGTAAGTCTTTCCAATGTTCTAAGTCGTCTTGTAATTTCTTCATTAATGGCTGATAATTTAGTATACCTAGGTATCGAATTGCTTGGGTTTGCCATCTAAATGGTGATTCTTTCTTAAACTTTGTGAAATCCGCATTATTCATTGGCATTGCTTCACTTTTATTTGCATTGATCTTGTACCCCGATACTTCTCCGTATTCTTTCAATTTCTTATGAAATTCTTTTATTGATATTTCTGGTTCTGTTAAGTATACTATGACATCATCTGCAAATAGATTGGTTTTATATTCCTTCTCTTTTATTTTTATCCCTCTTATTTTATTTTCTGTTCTTATCAGTTCTGCCAGTGGTTCTATAGCTACCGCGAACAGTGAGGGAGATCGTGGACATCCCTGCCTAGTTGATCTGCTTAATTTATATTGGCTTGATATATATCCATTTACTGTCACCTTCGCCAATGGTCCTTATATAATGCTTTAATCCAATTAATATATTTCTCTGGTAGGTTGAACCTCTGTAGTACTTTGAATAAATAATTCCATTCTACTCTGTCAAAGGCTTTCTCTGTGTCTAAGGCAACTGCCACTGTTGGCGTCTTGTTTCCTTGTACTACATGGATTAAGTTAATGAACTTACAGATATTGTCCGTTGTTCGTCTTTTCTTAATAAATCCAGTTTGATCTAGTTTTACTAGTTTTGGTACACAGTCGGACAATCTGTTTGCTAATAGTTTATCTATTATCTTATAATCTGTGTTAAGTAGAGATATTGGTCTATACGATGCTGGTGTTGGTGGATCTTTCCCCGTCTTTGGTATTGTGTTTCTTCAATCTGGTTCATTACATCTAGGAGAGGAGGAATTAATAAGTCTTTAAATGTTTTAAAGGATACAATACCTATTTCAATCATTACCAATTCACCCAACAGAGAAATTCTTCAAGGAGCTAAAGAAAATAATAAGGAAATTCTTATGGAAAGGGGGGAAACCGAGGATAGAGCTAGATAAATAAACAGAATGGTACAAACAAGGGGGCTTACAGCTACCAAACTTTAAGAATTATTATAGAGCAGCACAATAAAGATACCTATCAGATTTTTATCAAACAAGGGAAAAACCAGATTGGACCAGATTAGAGCTGGATAAAATAGGGGAGAAGGTACCTGAACATATACTATATAAGTGGGATGAAACCTGGTGCAACATAGGAATTCACCAGTACTGCACCATCTGCTCAACATTTGGAAGAAGATTCACATAGAAAGAAATAAAACAAATTACCAACTACCAAAATTAATATTGATGCAAAATCAACTAATCCCTTTCACAATAGATAACCTTTCCTTTAGGGAATGGGAGAGAAAAGGGATCAAAAGAATAGAAAATTGTTTTTCGGGAAATAAATTATTATCTTTTGAACAAATTAAGGACAAATATGGTACAACTCACGGTACAATGGTTGCATACCACCAACTGAAAACCTACTTGGACAAATTGGGAAGCAGACTGAGGTTACCAGATTACAGACACAATGATAATTAAAAGATTTATAACAAACATGTACATCAAACTGCAAGAAAAAGAGAACGAGGAAACAAGCTGTAAACCCAAACAAGATCTAAACAAAGATAAAGAACGAAACATAGGAAAAGCTATGCTCCAGAACTATGAGAAATACAATACACATGAGGTTACGCATGATACAATATAATTGGTTACACAGGCTATACACCATGCCCCAAAAGTTAAATAAATGGGACCCAACAGTATCAGACAGATTTTTTCATTCTAAGAAGGAAACGGGAACAATAGTACATGCAATTTGGGCATGTGAGAAAGTGTAAAAGTTTTGGAAATCACAAAAAACATACCAAAAAATCCAGAGATCTTTCTTCTAAGAAATATAAGAAGTATAAGAAGTAAAGAACTTGGACTCAATTTCGATGGAGCACAAAAAAGATTTATTATGATAGCCTTAGCTGTAGCAAAAAAATGTATTATGTCAACCTGGAAATTAGAAGATAGCCTGAGAATACAGCAATGGTACATAGAAATTAATAAATGTATTCCAATGGAAAAAATAACATAATTTAAGAAATAACATCACAGTATTCGAACAAATTTGGGAACCGTACATGGAACACAACAGAGAAGTCCTACCACGGACCTCCACCGCCTAAAATGACAGAAAGAGAAGAAGACTAAATGAACTGACCCAGTAGTAAAAGTAGAAGACACAAATTTCTTGTTTATTTTCATTGTGTGTTGACATTGTTTAATGGATTTAATGTATCATATAGGTTGAACATTGAGTGGGTGGGGAGGAGGGATGAAGGAGGGAGGGAGGGGGGAAAAGGGGGAGAAAATGACACTGTATATTCAACAGGGAAATGTTTGTGTGTATTTTGGTTATTATGCTTCATAGTGTGAAAATAAAAATGTTAAAAAAAATTTATGAATATATATCACACACACACAATTCTAAAGGACTAGACAAGATTGAGGCAGGAAAGTGGTTTCCACTGGTAGGTGAGGCTAGAACCATGGATATGGCCTCAAGATTCAGAGAAACCGATTTCGGACAGAAATGAGGAGGAACTGCTTTTCTCAGAATAGTGAGCATTTGGAATTCTCTACCCAAGGAGTCAATAGAGGCTAACTTATTAAATACATTGAAGACAGTTAGATAGATTTTATTATAAGGAAATTAAGGCATATGGGGTAAAAGCAGATTGGTAGAGCTGTGTGCAAGGTTGTATCAGCTATGATCGTATTAAGTAACAGCAGGCTTGATGGGTCAGATAGCCTACTCCTGTTCCTGCCAGTGGTTCTCAACCTTTTTCTTTCCACTCACACCACTAAGTAATCCCTATGCCATAGGTACTCTGTGATTAGTAAGGGGTTGCTTAAGGCGGTATGTGAGTGGGAAGGGAAGGTTGAGGACCACTGCTCTAAACACAATTGTTATTAAAATATTTTGCTTGAGAAAAATTGTTATTGGCCCATTTCCTTTGGAGTTATGAAACCATACACATAACAAATCAATTAGGTATGATTAAAACAGTGGTTTTCAAATTTTCTTTCCATCCACATACCACCTTAAGCAATCCCTTACTAATCACAGAGCACCTATGGTATAAGAAATACTTAAAGTGGTATGAGTGGAAAGAAAAAGGTTGAGAACCATTGCTGTAGTTTGCATTTAGCTTCACCTTGAACAGTGGAGGCAGTCAAGGATGGAGAGATTGGTGTGGGAATAGGGTGGGGAGTTAAAATGGTTCATAATTGGGAGCTTCAGATGGCCATTGCAGACAGAGAGAATAAGCTCAGAAAAATGGTCAGCATTTCTGCTTTCTTTGAAAAGGAGAATTCAGTGATAATAATGAGAATCTCTACAGAAGCTGGCAACTATGATATCTGTCTCCAAGGCCAACACCAAAATATTTTTTTTAAGTTAATTTATATGTGTAGGCAGCCACCTCAAGATCTCTATTCATTTGTTCATTCTCAAGGTCTCTAATTTCTTGTTGCACAAATACTATTGTTAAAGCTTGGGCTTCTATTAGTGTACAAAAAGACACAGCAGAACCAAAAAGATGCAAGACACCATTTTATTCTTATAACACCAGTGAAAATGAGCAATATTCAGTGTTGAGTAGACAGAGCCACTCACTGATACCAGAGAACCTCATTCAAAGATTCAAGGCATAGGAACATAGGAACATAGGAACATAGGAACATAGGAACATAGGAACATAGGAACATAGGAACATAGGAACATAGGAACATAGGAACATAGGAACATAGGAACATAGGAACATAGGTAGGCCAAAAATGGCCCATCGAGCCTGCTCCGCCATTCAATATGATCATGGCTGATCTAATTTATGACCTAACTCCACCTACCTGCCTTCTCCCCATATCCCCCAATTCCCCTATCATGTAAAAATTTATCTAACTGAATTTTAAATATGTTTAATGAGGTAGCCTCAACCACTTCCCTGGTTAGAAAATTCCAAACATTCACTACTTTCTGGGAAAAACGATTTTTCCTCATCTGTCCTAAATCTACTCCCCTGAATCTTGAGACTGTGTCCTCTCATTTTAGTTTCCCCAGCCAGCTCAAAAAACCTTCCTACATCTATCCTATCCATACCCTTCATAATTCTATATGTTTCTATAAGATCTCCTCTCATTCTTCTGAACTCGAGCAAATACAATCCTAGACGATTTAATCTTTCATCATAAGTCAACCCCTTCATCCCAGGGATCAACCTAGTAAACCTCCTCTAGACCGTCTCCAAAGCCAGTATATCCTTCCTCAAATATGGAGACCAGAACTGGACACAGTACTCCAGGTGCGGTCTCACCAGTACCTTATACAGTTGCAACATTACCTCCCTACTCCTGAATTCAATTCCTCTAGCGATGAAGGCCAACATTCCATTTATTCTTAATAACCTGCTGCACCTGCAACCTAACTTTTTGCGATTCATGCACAAGCACTCCCAAGTCCCTCTGCACAACAGCATGCTGCAGTTTTTCACCCTTTAAATAATATTCAGCTCTTTTATTTTTCTTGCCAAAGTGGATAACCTCACACTTACTAACATTGTACTCCATCTGCCAGACCTGTGCCCACTCATCCAGCTTAACTATATCCCTCTGCAGACTCTCCACATCCTCATTACAATTTGCTCTTCCACTCAATTTGGTGTCATCCGCAAACTTGGCTACACCACATTTTGTCCCCTCCTCCAAGTCATCAATGTAAATGATGAACAGTTGTGGGCCTAACACTGACCCCTGCAACACCCCACTTACCACTCTATGCCAACCTGAAAAACTCCCATTTATCCCGACTCTCTGCCTCCTGTCAGACAACCAATTTTCAATCCAGGCCAAAATACTTCCCCGGACTCCATTTTCCTGTAACTTACTGATAAGTCTCTTGTGCGGCACCTTATCAAACGCTTTCTGGAAATCCAAATATACAACATCAACCTGTTCCCCTCTATCCACCGCACCCATTATATCCTCAAAGAATCCAAACAAGTTTGTCAAACAAGATCTTCCCTTTCTAAAACCATGCTGCGTCTGCCTGATTGAACCCTTGCGTTCCAAAAGTTTCACTATTTCAGTTTACAAATAATTCTTTTGCATAAATATCAAACACAGATTTCCAATGACTCTTTGTTATAGGTAAAGATTAGCATTATACATTTATTCATTTTAAAAGGCAGGAAAAAGTGGGCTGCACCAGTCAGAGGTAACAAATACATGTGTAAATTCATAAGCTGTTCAGTGTTGATGGCTGTCTTGAAATGTTCACATTAAATATACATTAATATCTGTTGTAGCCACTTGAAATTAATGAGTTTATGGGCCATACAATGGTGACTGAAACTACCCACAAAGAGGGGGGTCTGTACTAGCTTAATTGTTGGCGCCTGTTTCCGGCAGCCTCCCTTGATAGTAGAGGCTGCATCTATCACATAATAGTAAAGGCACAACAGAGTTTCTGGCGGGAAGTGTTCATGAATGGACTTACTTCATTGGCACCTTGTTATGCAGATACAAGCCCATTTAGCTATTGCCAGTTGCAATTATCAGCACAGTGAAGGGCATTCTTCATGGCCATGAATTCTAATTAGCTGCCTTAATTTTTTCTGGGAAGGGAGGGGCAAGGTATGAATGGTAGATTCTGTCTGCTTTTTAGTACTTTGACTTACAGACTGGTAAGTATGAGGCACTCAAGGCCCTGTTAGTTGGCACTTTCGGCCTCTCACGCCGTGAACAGGCTGTGAGGTTGCTACAGATGGATGGCCTAGCAGACCAGGTGCCGTCAGTCCTAATGAGTGACATGCTGGCACTAGCTGATGGCCATAAGCCAAGACTATTCTTTGAACCGGTCTTTTTAGAGCACATGCCAGAGGACATCCATCTCCTACTACCAAACTAGGATTTCTCTGACCTGCAAAAAGTGGCACTCATGTGGATGTTCTATGGTGCACCAAGCAGGACAGTGGGACCAGCCTCGGAATTAGTGCTGTGTCATGGTCGAAAGTCCTACCTCACCACACCCTACTAGCTGAACCTACAAAAGCTGCACCAAGCAACAACACGAGTTCTGAATCTTGGTGCTTTTACCATTAAAGATTAAGATCCGGGGCCCACCAATGCTGACCACCATGCTTGTTTCAGAGAAATGAAAAGGCCAGCCGTCGCTAATGACTACAGGTGCTGGCCATCATGATAGCCTCCTGTACATCTGGGATGGATACTCTGGGTGCAGATTCCTATTAGGCACAGGAGCAGAAATCAGCATCTTGCCGCCCCCCCCACCCCCCCCCCCTTGAGTCACAATATCAGAAATAGAGGGGCTGGGCCAGAGCTCATGGCAGCTAACAGCAGCACCATCCACACATACAGCACATGGACTATACCCTTGCAATTGGGTTCCAGCCAATTCACGTGGACTTTCATACTGGATGCACTGTCACAGCTATTGCTGGGGTAGATTTCCTCCATGTGCAGTTTGCTGGCAGATCTAAAGGGTTGGAGGCTAGTCGATGCCAAGACTTTCCCCTTGGGGAGGCCAAATTGCCAGCTCCGCACCTCAACTCACCAGGGTGTTAGAGTTCACCAGGGTGTTAGAGTTCGCATCCATTGTCACACCAGTTTTCCATTAAAGCCCCCCAAACACAGCATGTCACACCACATCCCTATGCAGGGACACCCCCCCCTACATGCCTGGGCCCACAGACTACAGCTAGACAAGCTCCAGCTCATGAGAGAGGAGTTTAACAAGAGGGATATAGTGTGTTGCTTGAACAGCCCATGGGCCTCCCCACTCCATATGGTGCCCAAGACCGCAGTAGGATGGAGGCTGTGTGATGACTACAGGAAGCTGAATGATGCAACCATCTATGATATATACCCAGTTCCACACATCCAGGACTTCATGGCCAAACTGCACAGGGGCACACATCTTTTCCAAAATAGACCTGGTGTGTGGGTATCACCAGGTCCCAGTCCATCCAGAGGATGTCACAAAGATGGCCATCATAACCCCATTTGGCCTGTTTCAATTCCTGAGGGTGCCTTTTGGCCTTAAAAACATGGTGCAGACCCTCCAGCTCCTTGTGGATGCCATGGGGCATGACTTGGACTTGCTTTTAATCTACTTCGACAATATCCTGGTAGCCAGCCACTCCTGCCAAGAGCATCTGAACCACTGCGCACCCTCTGCCACTGACTATGAAATGGAGGTCAACCTCACCATGTGCCAGTTTGGCCTGTCTACCATCAACTTCTTGGGACACCAGATTGACCATTGCAGAGCTGTTCCTCTTCCAGGGAAAATGGAGGCATTTGCCAACTTGCCAGACCCAAAACAGTCAAAGGTCTGCAAGAATTTGTCAGGATAGAGAACTTCTACCTCCGGTTCATTCTTCAGCGGCCCGAATTATGTTCTCACATTTTGGTTTGATGTCGGGCAAAACCAATTATATTGTATCATGCATAACCTCGTGTTTATTGTATTTCTCATAGTTCTGGAGCATAGCTTTTCTCATCGTTATTGAATGAAGATCTACCGGGACCAATGCCTGAAGAAGGCGCACAAAATCTGTGAACTGGTGCGGACTCGAAAGGCCAACATGGCCTGTTTCCACTCCATAAATGGTTATATGGTTATATATAAGTGGTCTGGACAGAAGAGGTGAAGGCCAAGGACGCGATAGCCAACGCCATGCTCCTGGTCCACTCCTGGATGGATATCACCATGGATGCCTCTGAAACAGCAGTCAGCAAAGTACTTGAACAATAAATAGAAGGACAATGGAAACCACTCACCTTCTTCAGCCAACGCCTACAGCCCCCAAAAGTCAAGTACAGTGCATTTGACAAGGAGCTACTACCCCTGTACCAGGCTGTTCGGCATTTCAGGCATTTCCTAAAAGGGGAAGAGTTCACGATTTTTACAGATCACAAACCCCTCACCTTTGCATTTGCCAAAGTGTCAGACCCTTGGTCAGCTGTGCCACCTGTCCCATATGTTCACCACCACAATCAAACACATCTTGAGGAAGAACAACGTGGTGATGGATATGCTGCAAAGAACATCCATACAGTTGGTGCAAGCCCTGACCCCAGGAGTGGATTATGTAGCACTAGCAGAAACACAGGAGGACAGCAAAATACTGGCATATCAAATTACACTCACCGTCCTCTGCCTCAAAGACGTACGCATCGGGACCCAGAGGTAACAAACTCTCTGCGACACCTCCACAGGGCAACCACAACCCATTGTACCAGCGGCCTGGAGGCATTAAGTGTTTGATGCCTTACATGGGTTGTCCCACCTCCCATCTGTGCAACCACCCAACTTATTATGGAACTGTTTATGTGGCATGGCCTACACAAACAGTTCGGGCAATGGCCCAGGACATGCACACACTGCCAAACCTCCAAGGTCCAGACACATGCGAAGGCATCACTACAACCTTTCGAGCCAATGCATAGGAAGTTTAAGCATGTGCACATGGACTTCGTTGGCCCACTACCTGTTACAATGGTGAACAGATTCACAAGATGGACATTTTAAATATTTCTGCCAGAGCCTCTGCAATTTCTACACTAGCCTCCCTCAAGGTCCGAGGGAATATTTTGTCAAGTCCTTGGGATTTATTCACCCTTATTTGCTTTAAAACAAAGCAAATAAAAGATAGGTCATAGTCTACCTATACCAATGTGGTTACTTTTCCTTCTCTTGTAGTGATGTCAAGGAAACATGCATTGACAAGCACTCAGCTCCACTTTTTAAAAAAAAAATGCAGATTGCCGTAGCTGGAGAGAAAGAAGAGCACGAGAGCGTGTGCAGATTTCCATCGAGGGCAAGAGCGCATCTAGAGCATGCACTTCCAGACATAGGTTGCTAGTTACCCAGCGCTCTGAGAGAAGATGGTGAATGGGTTGGGAGGGGTGCAGAGAGTGGGGTTATCTTGCTGGTCACCTTCCATTCATTTAATACTTGTTTCTACACTTGGGTCTCTTTGTGCAGCTCTTGCTATGTCCTCTGCTTACATATAGACCCCAACATGATAATTTCAACTGATGGTGAGAATCCCAGAACCAACCCCATTTGAATGACTTCCACTACCTTGCATTTACTTGCAGAAAACAACTCAACCCAATCTACACATTCTAGATCCTTTCTCACTTCCTCAAAATTTGCCCTTCTCCAATTTAGAATCTCAACTGGAGGCTCAGACCGATCCTTTATCATTAAATTGAAACTAATGGAATTATTATCATTGAACCCAAACTGTTCCCTTACACATACTTCTGTTACAGGAAATCTAATATTGCACTCGCTCTAGTTGGTGTATGGATTTACAAAACATTCCTGAGCAGATTTGACACACTCAAAGCCATCCAGCCCTTTTAGAGTATGGAAATCCCAGTCAATATAGATAGACCCCAAATTGTGATGTTCTGACATACAATATTTGAAAGTTATGATGATCAGAATTAAGGCAAGTCGATATCTACCTGCATCAATGTGGTTGTTTCTCCTTCTCTGAAGGAAATGCTTTCATCCAATCAGCGCTCACAGATCACTTCCTATTCCCCACCCCCACCACCTTAAAAATCATCATTCTGGTGCTCCTCTTGTAGTGATGTCAAGGAAATGTGCTTTGATGGACCCAACACCATTTATTTTAAAAAGGGTGATTGGAATGTACACCAGATTGCTGTTGCTGGGAAGGGAGAGCGATTGAAGAGGAAAGAGAGCCATGGAAATTTGCACATGCATTCCATAATCACAACATAGGTTGCAAGATGACGCCACTACCCTAGTTTCCCAGTGCCTCTTCAGAATCCAGTAGCAGTGGTGACAGCGCACCCACCCGCCCTCCGGCAGCAGCGGGGATGTTGACCCCCCACCCCTGGCAGGTACAGGGCTGAGTTCTACCTGTCCAGGTAGACCCTGACTTATGATAATTTCTACTCATGATGAGAGTCCTGGAACTGAATCCCATCACATGTCAGAGTCTACCTGTATGCGGAAAATTAAAATCTCTCTACAGATTTGTTCTTCCATTTCTCATTGATGATTGGGTGGTCTACAATACAACCCATGAATGTGGTCATACTTTTCCCATTCCTCAGCTCCACCCATATAGCCTCAGAAGAGAAGCCCACTGGTCTATCCTGGTTGAGCACAGCGGTGATAATTTTCCTTGACAAGCAATGTCACTCTTTCATCCCCACTGCTTTAATCACATCTGAGCCTTTCTCAGAGCTCGTGATACTGCCCTCAGTACAGGGTATAGGATGACACCAAGATCATCCATGGCTGAACACTCCCATGCAATCTGGAATGCAAAGCAGGGTTCTCAGAGAAGTTCCACAGACAGCTGTGCAACACCAATGACATGAGGTGCATGTGGCAAAGGATCAAGACTATAACAGATCATAAGTCAAATTTGCACCTTGCGAATTAAGGAAAATGACGCCTCACTTCTGGACAGACTGAACACCTTCATGCACAGTTCATCCATTATAGTTATAGGTTTTCAGCAGATATCATCTCATTGGCTCTACACAAAGCCCTGGATCACCTGAAGAGCAACAAGGTGCTCTTGATCAACTACAATTTGGCATTTAACACTATCATTCCCTCAAAACTGAACAGCAAAAACCTGGGACTCAACAACTCATTGTGAAATTGGATCATGGATTTCTTCACCTCCAGACAACAATCAGTGAAGATTGTGGAGGAGAAGTTCTTACCAATCTCCATCAGTACCGGAGCACCACAGGCCTTCATTCTTAGCCACCTGGTCTCCTCTCTTTACACCTACAACTGTGTAGCTCAGCACAACAATAACATCCACAAATTCACTGATGATCCCATGGTAATGGGTTGTATAAAGGAAGGGGATGAGTCAGTATACAGGATGGAGATTGAAAACTTGGCGAATAACGCAACACCAACAATCTTGCACACAATGACACTAAAACTAAGGTGCTGATTGTTGACTTTAGGAAAGGAAAGCCAGAGGTGTACAATCCAGTCACCATTGGGGGAAATCAGAGGTGGAGAGAGTGAGCAAATTTAATTTCTTGTGACTCATTATCTCGCAGGATCTTCCCTGGACCCAACACACCAGTGGCATAGAGAAGAAAGCATGTCAGCTCTTCTACTTCCTCAGGAGTTTACAGAGGTATGGTACGACACCAGAAACCCTAGGAAATTTCTACAGATGTGTGGTGGAAAGTGTGCTGACCAGCTGCACCAGTCACATATGGGGACACCAACACCCCTGAGTGTAAACCCCTCCAAAAAGGTAGTGGACACAACCCAAGACATCACAGCCAAAACCTTCCCCAGTATCAATTACATCTAAAGGGATCGCTCCATTGGAGAGGGATCAGGAGTCATCAAAGACCTACACCACCCAGCACACACTCTGTCTCATTGCTGCCATCAGGAAAGTGGGATTGATGCCACAAGACTCACACCACCAGGTTTAGGAAAACCTGCTACCCCTCCTCAGCAACAAACAGCATCACTTACTTGTGAACTTTATCAATTTTCTTTTTGTTCTCTCTGTATTACATAACCAGTTTCTTCAGATTTGTTATCGGTTTAAAGTTGTTTATTTGTTTACATGTTGATACTGTGTAGTTTAATTTTTTGCACTTCCAATTAGTGGTAATTCAGCCACAGCTGCAGGAAAAAGGAATCTCAGGGTTGTATGTGATGTCATGCATGTACTCTGACAAGAAATTTTAAAATCTGACTTTTTTTTCCCCAAATATATTTATTGAGCATCAAAACAACTTTGCTCACATTATACAGATGTACTTCTTGCTTTTTTTGAAAATTTATAGATGTTATCAATTACATTACATACATTTCATTCACAATTAATCATACATGGCTTTTACAAGTTTAAAAAGAAAAATAAAAAAGAAAAATAAAAAATGAAAGAAGCCCCCCCTACCCACCCAATCCCCCCCAAAAAACCCTAAGAGAAAAGTAAAACTCCCCCTATTGGCACTAAAGAAATAAAGCACCAACCCCTCTCTATCGTGCAGAAAGTGGCTTATTGCCACAATCAAGCCCATGAACAGCGTTCGATGGATTCCAGCACTCTTCACTTCCCAGATGTTACATCAAAACAAAGTCACTAATTTACTACTCCATTGCACTTTAATAGGCCGAGTAAATGAGAAGGAATTATTTGGAATGAGGCAAAGTTTCACACAAAATCTGATGCCTGTTTGCATCCGGAAGTACAATCTTCATTGTTGTGGGGTAATGCAACGTAAACTTGGGTCCCTTTTCCTGAAGTCTTTTCTCGACTTCATTAAATTTTATCCTCTTAGCCAACAATTATGTAGTAATATCCGGACAAAAGAAAACCTTCCAACCATATTAACGGGTTATTTGAAATCATGAAAATCTGATTTGATGAAAAGAAAAGGATGTTGCCAAAGAAAGCTGTGTCCCCCTGAAGAACAGGCCCTCTGCAAAGCTGCAACCAAGGTGAGGCGAATCCTATCGAAAGTGAACCCACAAATGGAGGTGAGACCAGACAACATACGTAGTTGGGTACTGAAGGACTGCGCAGACAATTGATGGAGGTCTTCACGGACATCTTCAACATCTCACTGCTGCAGTCCATCATTCCCGTAGGATTCAAGGCAGCCAGCATCATCCTGGTCACCAAGAGGGAGACAATAACAGGCCTCATTGACTACCGCCCTGTGGCTCTGACCTCACCATTATGAAATGCTTCAAGCATCAGGTGATGGAATGCATCAAAGCTCACCTCCCAGACATGCTCAACCCATTTCAATTTGCCTATAGAAGAAACCATTCCACAGTTGAAGCTATAGCCTTGTCGCTCCACTCTGTCCTATCTCTCCCGGAGAACGACACCTAATATGCCAGGCTGCTGTTCATTGATAGTTTTAAACGTTAAGGTGAAGTCATTGTCCAGAGGTTGGTGGAGAAGTGGTCTTTCCTGGAACTCAACACCCCTCTCTGTAATTGGATCCTGGACAGAAAGAACACAGTCTGTCCAGGTCAGTAGCAGAATGTCAAACATCATCACACTTCAGGGCTGAGTTCATGTTCATGCTACTGACCCATGACTGCATCACCCTGATCTAGCTCCAACAAGTTATCAACTTTGCAGATGACACAACAGTAGTTGGCCTCGTCAGCAATGAGTCGCACTATGAAGAAGTGGAAAATCTAGAGAAGTAGTGCAAGTAACAACCTGAGTCTCGACGTGGACAAGATGAAGAAAATTATTGTGGACTTCAGAAGGACAAT
This sequence comes from Narcine bancroftii, assembly GCF_036971445.1. Lineage (NCBI taxonomy): Eukaryota > Metazoa > Chordata > Chondrichthyes > Torpediniformes > Narcinidae > Narcine > Narcine bancroftii. The sequence continues at coordinate 62,627,366 of NC_091472.1, forward strand.
GAAAGACAACCCTCTACTACACATCAACAACTCTGTAGTAGAGAAAATGAAGAGCACCAAGTTCCTTGGAGTACACTTAACTAGAGCCCTATTATGGACACTCAACATCACTTCACTGGTCAAGAAGGCCCAACAGTGACTGAGAAGACTGAAATTGACAAGGCTACCAAGCATCATTATGTCAACCATATAACCACTTACAGCACAGACCAGGCCAGTTCGGCCCTACTAGTCCATGCCATAACAAATCCCCACCCTTCTAGTCCCACTGACCAGCACCTGGTCCATACCCATCCAGTCCTCTCCTCTCCATGTAACTATCCAGTCTTTCCTTAAATGTAACCAATGATCCCGCCTCAACCACATCTGCCGGAAGCTCATTCCACATCCCTACCACCCTTTGCGTAAAGAAATTTTCCCTCATGTTCCCCTTACAATTTTCCCCCTTCAATCTTAAACCATGCCCTCTAGTTTGAATCTCCCCCACTCTTAATTGAAAAAGCCTATCCACATTTACTCTGTCTGTCCCTTTTAAAATCTTAAACACCTCTATCAAGTCCCCCCTCAATCTTCTACGCTCCAGAGAAAAAAGCCCTAGTCTCCACAACCTTTCCCTGTAACTCAAACTTTGAATAAGCATTCTATCAAGAGTGTTTTGGCTGGTTACATCGCCATATGATACAGTTGCTGCAGAGAAATGGATCAATGGTCATTCCCCAGGAACCCATAAGTGGCAGAGAGAATCACTGGAGTATCTCTGCTCCCACCCCCATCAATGTGGTCTACTGAGATCATTGTCTGAAGAGGGCACACAATATCATTGAAAACTTCTTCTACCCTGCATACAGCATATTTCAGCTGCTCCAATCAGGGAAGAGATACAGGAGTATCAGAGCCATCACCACCAGGCTGAAGACCAGCTTCTTCCCATGGACAATGAGAATGCTGAATGACCAAAGGAATAGCTCACACTAACTATCCAAGACAAAACAATAATTATTTGTATAGATGAAATACTTGTCCTGCATATGTATTGTTTGTCTGTATGTGTGCTATGTCTGGTTGGGTGTCAACATGTTTTGTACCAAGTACTGGAGAACACCATTTCGTCAGGTTGTATCTGTACAATATGATGACAATATGCTCATCGGCCTTTTCTACAATACTTCTTGCATTGAAATAGATGTCCCTGAGAACTTTTCCATCATGTACAACCTTTTGATGTCTAATGCTAATGCACTTTTGGCATTATGTTTTCCCTCCTCTATTTGTTCTTCCTCTGATTCCCATTTCCCTACAAATCTAGTTTGAACCCCCCCCCAAGAGCAGCACTAGCAAACCTTCCCACTGGATATTAGTTCCCTTCCAGTTCAGATGCAAGCCATCCCGTCAGAACACATTCCACCTTCCTTGGAAAAGAGTCCAATGATCCGAAAACCTGAAACCCTCCCTCCTGCACCATGTTTTTAGCTACATGTCAAGCTGCATTATTCTCCTATTTCTAACCTCACTAGCATGTAGCACAGATAGAAATCCTGATATCACAACCATTGCAGTTCTGATCTTCAACTTTTTAACCTAACTCCCTGAACTCTCTTTGCAGGATCTCCTCACTCTTCCCACCCAGATTATTGGTCCTTACATGGACCACAAAATCTGGTTGCTTACCCTCCCTCCTGAGAACAGCATGAGCTCAATCTGATATATCTTGGACCTTAAGATTAGGGAGGCAACATACCATCCAGGATACGTAATCACTTCCATAGAACTCTTAACTATTCTCCGAACTATGGAATCTCCTATTACTACAGCACACCTCTTCTCCCTCTTCCCTTCTTAACCACAAGAACGGGCTCCTTGCTAGGGACCTAATCACTGTGACTTGTCCCTGTTAGATCACCACCCCTCAACAGTATCCAAAATGGTATACATGTTATTGAGAGGGACAGCCACAGGGTGCCCTGCACTGCCTGCCTGTTCTCCTTCACTCTCCTATCACCCAGCTATCTTCCTCCTGCTTCCTAGGTGTGATCACATTCCTGTATCTTCCTGGTATCACCACTTCCCATCCTCCCAAATGATCAGGAGTTTATCCAACACCAATTTTTTAATTACATTTGTCAGGAACTGCAGCTGGATGCACTTCTTGCAGATGAAGTCATCAGGGATACTACTGACTTCCCTGACTGCCCACATTCTTCAAGAAGAACATCCCCATGCCATGACTACAATCCCCACTATCTATGACTTGAGGACAAAATTATTTAAGATAAATATAAACCTGCTCTTACCTGTGCCTACCTGCAGTATCCTTTTTTGTTCCTCAAATAGGGTGGTCCTTACTTCAATTCCTGCACCACTCAGACCATGCCCTCAATGACTGCTCTGCTACACTGTACCTCATTTTTAGAGAATTGTCTGGGTCACCTGGCCTCAATTGTCCAATCCTGCTGAATCTGAGCTTTTCAAATCTTTCTCCTCCAACTGCCTTAGTCACCTGACCTCAACTGCCAATCAGCTTCTTCCTCCTGAGTCTGAGCTTTTCAAATCTTTCCTCCTCAAACTGCCAGGGTCATCTGACTTCGATTGCCCAATCAGCTTCCTGCTGAGTTTGAACTTTTCAAATCTTCAACCTCCAATTGCCTCGGTTACTTGACCTCGATTGCCCAATTGACAAATTGCCCCAATGTGACAAATAAAACTAAATTCAAAATGAAATTTCTTCTGGTTTAGTTTTGTGGTTTTTGTTCTTATACATTAAAAACCTTGATAGTCAGCACCTATGGGGATAGGAAGATGCCGGATAAGTGTATTTTCCATTTGCTTGAGACTTAGTCTTACAATGCCAAAGGAATACACTTGTATTTAGAATTAACAGTTTAAAAGACAAAAGACAAAAATACTATACTGTACTTACATTCAACAAACTTCTCTTGAATGAATATATAAACCTTAAGGAATTTTACTTCATTTTCAGTCAATTTCTTTGAAAACATTTAACCATCACTGCATTTGCAGATTGCTCTTCCTCTACAGAGGCTCCGAAAGATTAATAATAACATTATAGAATCATAGGTAATTACCACCCTCCCATTCCAAGTTTACAGATAAAGCCTCTGACCAGGGCAACTCTTACTAAGCAGGGATGAGGAGACTCTTTGAGAAAGTCACCCCAATACTCTGGTGATGGAGAGAATCAAGAAGTCAGCAGAGATTGAGAAGAAAGTAGCTTCGCAAAAGGAGTGGGATCAGGACTCCCGGTCAGATTATTGGCCTGGTTGAGATTGGCCTGGGGTCACTTCTGGGCACCTGTCATTCCACCGCTAAACTGTAAATATTGAACCTTTCCCTGTGTATCTGATTAAATTGGTGAACAGTTAAAAAAAATGGCAAGTGGCATCAACCAGCTTTTCATCCTGGATGATGCCATTGCTGTTTCACACAACTTTATTCAAACAACTGCTACAAGCAAAGTACAACCAATGCACTCCGCTGACTGAATATTTGCTCCCATCTTCACCAAAGGTTTAAGTGTTGCTTCAGAGAACATTTACTTTTACAATTTTTAACTTATGTTTTTTTAACCTATTATTTTATCCTTATTTATTTTCCTCAATTTATTTTGCCGATTGCCTGAATTCTGGATACCAAGGGTTTTACTGTACTTCATTTATTCACTTAATTGCATCTTTAACTGCTTGAGAATGAATGAGAATTAATCAGAGTTTATTGCCAGTGATAAATTTGCAATATACCAATGGAATTAATTTTTTTCTTGCTGCAGCTTCCCAGTTCCGTAAAAAGCACTAACAACAATTGCAGTATAATTAATACAAAAGTTGGCATGAAGAAAAGAAATAATTATAAAAGGAAGAAAAAAAATTGTAAATAATAAATATTCTCAATTGGCTGGCAATAACAAAAATGTACTGTGTCAATAATGTAGATAGATATTTGGTGGTATTGTAATGGTGCTGGGCAATAAGTGACATGGGCAGGCTAAAGACTGAAAACTGTTGGAAAATAATTGTTTTTAAACATTGGGTTGCTGGACCTCTGGCTTGGGTACCTAGAGGGAGAGAGCATGGCCATGATGGAAGGGGTCTTTTATGATGTTGGTTGCCTTGTTTTAATACCTTAGTTTCAGTACATATTCTCTTCACTGCATTGTTCAGAAATCATAATTTTTGGTCCTCCTTAATGTTAGAAAATCCTGATGAATTATGAATGTTCAAATTACAATTAGAGTGCACAAATTTGCAGCATGTTGTGCTATCATAATTCCATATTGAATTGCAATAGTATCTATTTAATTAATTTTCAAAGTTCAAATTTATTGTTAGAGCATACACATAACATCTCTACCTGAGATTCTTTTTTTCCTGTGGGCCAGGTAGAATTTCTACTTTTTGGTAACTGTAAACTGTACTCAAGAAGAAAGATATGTATACAAAAGAGAGAAATGTCAACCAAAAAAAAATGTAAGCAAACTGACTGTGCAAATACAGAATTTAAAAAAGAAATCAGTAAAAATAATGTTCAAAGTCAGAGTCATTAAATTAGTCTCTGATCGAGACTGTTATTAAGGGATCTGATGGTTGAGGTGTAATAACTGTTCCTGAACCTGGTGCTAAGAGTCTTGTGGCCCTATACCTCTTTCCTGATGGCAGCAGTAAGAACAGAGCATGTCCTGGGTGATGTGAATCCTTGATGATTACTATTGCTCTCTGACTGCTCCATTCCAATGTTCTCGATGGCAGGAAGAATTTTGTCTGTGATGTATTGACCTGTGCCCTCTACCTTTTGCAGAGCACTTCGCTCAAAGGTATTGGTGTCCCCATTCTAAGCCCTGATGCAGCTGGTCCGCACACTTTGCATTTCACAGTTGTAGAAGTTTGTCAAGGCTTCTAATGACGTACCATACCTCTGCAAATTCTTGAGGAAGTAGAAGCGTTGATGTGTTTTCTTCACAGAGACATTGGTATGATGGCTCCAGGAAAAAGTCCACCGAGATAGTAACTCTCAGAATTGAAATATGCTCATCCTGTCCACCTATGATCTCTCGATGATCACTGGATTGTGCACCTCTGGTTTTCCTATGCTAAAGCCTACATTCAGCTCCTTGGTCCTTGTTGTTAGTACACTATTCAGCCATGTTTTCAATCTCCCTCCTGTATGCTGACTCAATTACGCCTTTTATTCAGCTGAGTACAATGTGATCGGCAGCAAATTTGTAAATGACAGCACCGCTGCTGGTGCGGATCAAGGGACACACTGTAACTCTGAGGGGACTCCTTTTTGCTTCTCTTTCTCTGACTGTAGTGCTTCAGGCAACTTCTGCCAATGGTGACAACAGACAAATGCAAATCTGGTGTAATATTGCACTGTCTTTAATACATAACAATAAATTGAATCTTGAATCTTTAAATGGTGCTGTTGTAATACTGAGTCACACAGTCATAGGTGTAAAGTGAGTAGAGCAGGGGGCATGCAACCCCATGATGCTCTGAAGCTGATGGAGATTGTCGAGGAGATATTCTTCTCAATCCACACTGATTGAGATCTGGAGGTAAGAAAGTCCAGGATCCAATTGCACATTGAGGTCTGGAGGTAAGAAAGTCCAGGATCCAATTGCACATTGAGGACTGGAGGTAAGAAAGTCCAGGATCCAATTGCACATTGAGGTCTGGAGGTAAGAAAGTCCAGGATCCAATTGCACATTGAGGTATGGAGGCCCAGGTCAGAGTTTGCTAGTTAGGTCTGCTCACTGTAAAAGTGAAAGCACCACACAACTAACCTCCAGATTCAATTTTCCAATTGAGCTCATTAGTTTCAAATCACTTTGGAATGTTGTAAAGTTTCAATGATGCCAAATAAAAGCAAGATCCTGGAAATTCCTCTTTAGAGAGGAACTTGCCTTCATAAGAAATGTGATTATATTTGCTAGCAAGACTTTCTTTCCCAACAGTTGTGTTTACTCACCTGCACTTTTCTCTGGAACAAAATCAAGGAAGATCATTGCTGTTTGGTACTCAAGTTTCAAGATGTGGGGAAAAGAAAGGGAGACTAAATGTGAATCTGTCCTGGGGACAAGATAGAGACCACTATTTAGGGGAGAACCAAAAGTCCATGCCTCTTCCTGGGAATTTGCATATTTTCTTTTGGATATACCATCCACCTGCTCCATCATGTCAAGTAATTGCAGCCAAAATACTCATTTTGAAAGTCCATCTCACCATTTTTTTTCCTATGGATCTACATTATTATTGGCAGCCAAGCCCTGCACGTAGCACCCTGCCAAATGGCAGAGTAAGTCCAGGAGTAAGAATTTTCTTATGTTTTTACATGAATTATAATCATGCTAAACTTTTTCAGTTATATCTTTTTTAGTATAGTATTTCGAAATGAAATAAAGATCAGGGCTACTGCCAGGTGTAAATTGCAGTAGATATTTCCACACATTTGCAGAATTAAGTTGCTAATTGCTTATTCACTTATTCTTTGGGTTGAGGGATACCTGGAGCTTTCAGACTGCATCTCAGTTCACCCTATAATTTTTTGTTTAACCTGCCAGTGGTAATTCGATAATTCACCAGTGAGTGTTTTACTTCTGATGTCTCACTTCTGAGAGCAATGATTCCAGCCAGCAATGTAAATATGTGCTCCCAAAGCACAATGTGATATATTTAAATGTTTCATTGATTGAAATTATACATTTACCATGGTTTAGCAAATGGTATTCGATAATGCAGGAAAAAAATGTGATTGCACCATCTAATTTACTAATTTACTGACCTTAAATCCTAGCCAGGAAAAATATTAATTGTGATTTTGATGTGAAAATGAATTATAGACAGAAAGAAAAGAGAATCAGATAAATGTAAGACATTGTGTCACTGTTGGTACCTTATGCAAGTTCCTTCAGGAGAGAAAAACATCCATAAATCACAAGCTGTGCACGCATAGGTGACTTATGATTGTCTTTGGCTTGAATGAAAGAACATTTGTAATAGACTCAAATTTGGAGTAGTTATCTATTTATTCTGCAGGTTGCCTTACAAATGCAGTTTATTATTTGGTCTGGACAACTGGGCAACAAGCGAATGCATCTCACTTGAGCAGATGCTATTTTTAATTTTGTTAATTGCCCTATTATTGGCCTATGCAACCTACCCTGAAAATCATGTTTGCCAGGGAAGTTGAACTTCTATTTTTTAACAGAACTATAATTGCAAGGCAGAGTTGCATTATCGAATATACCTTGAAGCTCCCATCAACTTCAACGTTTGCATTAAGGAAAGAAGATTTTTCCTAACCTAAGACAAATTTCGCCAAAAATAAAATTATCGATAAAGTAGTGATAGAGTTCTAGTGATCCTCCTGACCACTAGAAGGAGTTAGAGACTAGTTTGCTGCAGCTCTGTTTGATTCAAGATGGATGCCTCCACACGGTTTTGAGTTTGTTTTATAGCTAATAATGTAAAGTTGTTTTAAAAAAAAAACAATTTTCTTTATTACAATAAAAAAAAGCACATGGTACCTGGAGTGGAAGAAACACCAGGACGGCAAAGAGTGAGTAACAGTCGATATCAGCAGAGAAAATATGGAGACTTTAAAGGCTGTAAATTGGACTGGAAATGTCGACAATGAGTGGAGGTTGTTTAAACAAAGATTTATGCTATACCTACAAGCCATTAAACTTGAGAGCAAACCTGATGCACAGAAGATTTCTCTGCTACTTACCATGGTGGGACCTCAACCACTGTAGGCCTTGAATACATTTGTTTTTGCTGAGGGTCAGTTCAACAAGGTTGTCAAGATGTTTTATGAACACTGTTCACCAAAGAAAAATGAAAACTTTGAGAGATATGTGTTTTGCTCATGCACACAGCTGCAGGGAGAGAGCTTTTATACTTTTTTAATAGACTTGAAGTTAAAAGCAAGAACATGCAATGTTCAATGATCCGTGATCACATTGTGTTCAGGATTATTGATAAATAAGTGAGAAACAGGCTGTTGCAAGAGACAGACCTTACCTTAGCTGGAGCTTTGAAGATATGCCATGCCAGTGAATTAGCTCTACAGCACGTGAAAAGTTCAGTGAGAGGGCCAATGAACACAGTGTATGGACACACACATAAACAAAATATGAGACATAGAAAACAACAAAAAGAAGGAGTGCACTCAACATTCACCAAACAATGCCCCACCTATGGAAAAATCTGTAATAAATGCAATGGGAAGAATCATTATGCAAAGCAATGTTTTTCCAAAGGGAAACAAAACAGTAGTAAAAATGTGCACAGAATAAAACACATTGTAGAAGAAAATGTTCTCAATACTCTCAGTGCAGAAAGACTATAAACCAACAGACACTGACAGGACAAGTGGAGTGTGTCATTACATACAAATGGAACAAATATTCCTTTCAAGCTGGACACAGGGGAAAAGGACAATTTGATCTATGAGCATGACATCAGGGCAATGAAGATAAAACCATACATTTATGCAAATCCTGTACTGCTCATAGCCTACTATGGATAGAGCATCAACACAAAAGGTACATGTAAACTCAAGGTGAAAGTTAAAGATAAAGAGTACCACCTCAGATTCACAGTAATCCCAGATGGACATGAATCACTGCTTGGTGGCAAAGCCTGTGAAAGCTTAAGTCTAGTCAACAGGGTGTATTGGATTAGCAGCACCAATGCATGGAACAGCATAGAGGAAATACTGAATAAATTTCCAGATATCTTCAAGGGGTTTGGAATTCTACCATTCACCTATAAGATAGTGTTACAGTACTGCATGTCCCAAGGCAAGTTCCAGCACCACCAAAAGAAAGGCTCAAGCAGCAACTTGATCAAATTACATCACTAGGGGTCATAAAAAAAAAGTGGAGGAGCCCACAGAATGGGTGAATTCAAAGGTATGTGTCAAAAAGAAGAATGGTGGCTTACAAGTGTGTGTGGCCCCAAAAGACTTGAATGCCAATATTAAGAAGAAACATTATCCGATTCCAATCACAGATGAAATTACAAGTGAGATGGCTGGTGAAAAGATTTTTACCAGACTGGATGCATCCCAGAGTTTCTGGAAAATAAAATTGCATGAAGATAGCAGAAAATACTGTACATTCAATACACCTTTTGGCCAATATTCCTGTTTAAGAAAGCCTTTTGGAATTTCCTCATCTCCGGAAGTTTTCCACAAGACAATGGAGCACATCATAGATGCCAGAAAAGGGATACGTGTGTACATTGATGACATGATCCTAAGAGGATCCACACAAAAACAACACGAGAGGCTCATCAAAGTGCTATAACATTTCCAAAAGCATGGATTAAAGTTAAACAGAAAAATGTTAGTTTGGTGTGAAGGAAATCACCTTTCTAGGAGATAAACTGTCAGAGCCAGGTATGGAGCTAGACAAGAGCAAGGTGAAAGCAATTTTAGAGATGCCCAGGCCCAGTGACTAAAAAGGCATATTGAGAGCATTGGGAATGATCAGTTTCATTGGTAAATTCACATCAAACCTGTCTTCCAAAACAATGTACCTAAGGAAGTTGTTATAGGGCAATAGTGAATTCAAAATGGATGCCTCTATGAAATCTTGTCTGTGTTTGTGTTCCAGCTAATAAATATAGTTGTTTTAAATGAACCCAAGTTTCTTTATTACAATAAAAGAAGCATCACAGATACATTAGCTAGAGTGATCAGGTTTTGGGTCATTATTTTTGGTATCCCTATTCAATGGCAAATTTCTGAAAATGGTGGAAGTTTAAGAAAAGTGAAATACAGGAAATACTGGAGAAACCCATAAAGTCAGACAGTTTATGTGGAGAGAAGCAGAGTTTGCAATTTCAAGATGATGAAAGGATATCAATCTTAAATGTTCATTATTTTTCACTCACTATGGACTGCCTGACTTTCTGATTACTTCTGCCATTTTCTGAGTTATTTCTGTGTGGTTGGGACTTTTTTTTACAAGAATACAATATAAAGAACAACATAAAGTGATAGAAAGGCCATGGAGGAAATTAACAGCTCAGTTTACTTGTTTAGTTTTTCACAGATTTCCTACAGAACTTTAATTGCGTACCCTGGTCATAAATTGCTGTTAGATACCTTTAAGATTACATTTATAGCAGGTAGTTGGATGCAGAGCATTGTAACAGTAAAATACTTATTTTTAAAATAATTTTATTGATTTTATACATAAAAACCAAACCAGTACATTGTTTATATGGAATGCAAAGTGTAAGTAAGAAATTGCACAAATCAACATATCGCATCCATAATCCATAAATATTAAAACATAGAAAGTGTCACTACAATAGAACAAATAATGTTGACAAACACATCAATTTTGGTTTAGTGAAGTACTATTAAAGTAGAAGAAAAATGTAATGAACATAGGTAAAAGATTGCTAAAGCATCATAAGGGGTCAGAAGAAAGAATATGCACTTTGTGTCTGCATATATGTATTTACAAACTATATGTTAGATAAGTAGATCAGAATCTGTAAAAATAGAAAATCTAATGACATAGTTAAACAAGAAAATCTACAGATGCTGGGGTCGAGTACAATGCCCAAACGTGCTGGAGAAACTCAGCTGAAATTCTGCAGAGTTTCTCCAGCAAGGTTATGTATTGTATCTGATGATGTAGTTCTCTTTGTGATCTTTGGATTGTTCAAAATACTGTACAGCCCATTTGACTTTTTTTTTTGGATTACATCTATAATAGTTTGTTGAAATTAGATATGGATTCTGTTAGCTCCATTTCTCGCTCCACAAATGCAAGCTCAACTGCAAGTGTTTACCACATTCCTTAATTTAGAAGCTCACTGTCTACAATGTGTTTGTCAACAAATAAAACCCAGGAATTGATAATATGAAACTTGATTTAATTGTGTCTAATATGTATATTAGCAAAAAATTCAAAATTAAAACTGGAAAATGCTGGTCAGACAGCATCTTTGAAACGGGAAACAGGAACTTTAATTTTGTTTCACCTTCCACAGATACTGCCTGTATTCAGCATTTCCTATTTTATGCCAGATATCCACAATTGGCAGATTTTTTGATTTTCAAGCGAAATATTCTATCTGACTGAATTTTTGGTTGCTTCTTAGGAATTTTATAATGAATATTCTTGCATTGAGCTTATTTGCAAGTGGCTGAAATCTTCATGACTGCTTTATGACAGAGGCCACATATCAAATAGAACTGTGCTGCATCTTGAAATATCCTGAGAACAGGAAAGGCCCTATGTCATTAGATGTTCTATTTTTATCCAAATCAGTGGCCTTCTTTCCAAACTATGATTTAAATATTTTGTATCTAGACACTTGCTCTATATGGAGACCTACACATGGTATGGAAGTACATGTTCCTTCTTCAAACACCTTCCTACAATTTAGCAATCCTTTTCATAACCTCATTACTTCTCCCTTCTACTTGAATCAAATCTAAATTAACTTATTTGTCAAAATGAGTTGCTTCCTTTCAACAATAAAATTTCAATATTTGATTATTTGTTTATTACAATGCAGTCAGCTCTATTTTCAACAATCTTAGACGTAATGCTAAACTAAAAATACAATAGCCTGCTGAGATTATTTTACCTGATTTGTTGAAGTGCAATCTAGCTATTAGATTACTTTAAACATCTGGATTGTTATAAGCCATCATGATTTAATGATCTCATTGTCGTACCATGCTGAAGGTAATGCATTTTTAAAACCATGCGATGAAACTGCAATCAGCAAAGTGAAAGTTTGAAACTTTTGTTTTTTTGTTATTATTTCCCCCTCTCCTGCAAGGTTATACCATTTTTCATTTTACAATTACATTTGTGTCAACTGATGGATTTCCATTTTTCAGCCAGAGGGTTTGTGACAAGAATTCACTTCATATAATGGAACCAAGATGCCCATATACTTCTAATCAAACAGGATTAGAAACACTGTTGTATGATTTGTTGGCCTCAGCTAAGAACTTTGGTAAGTCATTTTATGCGTCTGTTTATTCTGCTATAAGCTCATGCTAGAATTATTATTGTAAGTGTTTTATGTCTTCCTAAATTAGTCTTGCATTTACGAACTGTTTTCAAGTAAAACTCTGACTTACGCTATGCTCTCTATGAATTTTTATATTTAGAAAAACAGCACAGTAACAGGATGATTTGGCCCACGATTCCATACCTTCCAATTTACACCCAATTAACCTACACCCCTGGAACATTTGAATGGTAGGAGGAAACTGGAACCCAAGAGAAAATCCATGCAGACACAAGGAGAATGTACAAACTCTTTACAGACAGTCCAGTCCCGATTGCTTGCGCTATAAAGGCATTGTGCGAAGCGATATGCTAACTGTGCTGTCCAAGTTATTACTGCCCTGCTACAGGAGCTGTGCAACATTAACAAAACTTGGCTTCACATGGTGAAAGATCCTCCGAGGAATGTTCATGTATAGTCCTTTTAGTCAACTATTCTAAAGAAACAACATGAGCAAAATTTTGACTGACGAACCTTCAATCCACCAGTAGTTAAAGAACATTTTTGGAGCAAATATAACTAAAACATTCATCCTCTATATTTAAGCAATATAATTTTTAGGCATAGCTTGTGTGTCATATTTAACCTTGTGAAGACTTAATGGTGAAGAATGATATTAAATATATGAGAATATTGACAAACTGTTGTACTCACATTGACTTGTTCACTCCATTTGTTTGCTTGATTTCAGTGAAGCTGAATGTGCACAAGTATAAAAAGGGCCCTTGCTCATAACACTTTCTATTTCTCTCCATAGATGCTGCCTGAATCCCTCCAAATTCTCATTGTTTGTTCAAGGTTTCATCGTCTATAGTTCTTGTGTTTCTCCAGTTTCAAAGTAACTATTAGCTTATTCTCTTGCAAACTTTCAGAGCTTGTTTCAGATAGTAACTTGTGCTATTCATGGCAAACATACATAAGATCATCTGTCTAAGAGAGTAAACATGGATCCACCTAATAAAGTAGTTGAGTGGTTTGAATTTTGAATATTCGCCTTTAATTTGACATACATATTATCAACCTATGTATCACAGTCTGAGCTATATGTCTTCATTTAACAGTTTGAGAATTTTGATTGAGTTTGTTGTTGAGTCTGATGGTGGAGGAGTGGCACTGTTCCTGAATCTGGTGGTGCAAGTCTTCTGGCACTTATACCTCTTTCCTGATTGTAGCAGCGAGAACTAAGTGTCTGCTGGGTAGTGTGGATGCTTTCTTTAAATTTTATTTACTATAAAAATCACTTAACAAACATATCAAAATATTTCAAACTTAATCCAAATACATGTGGTATTTTATGTATAAAAAAACAAAAAATTATAAAAGAAAGGAAAACCTTCACTAAACACTCCTCCCACCTGTCATGATAATGAATATGTATGAGATGTACCGGAAGTCACGTGGTATGAGAGAGAGATAAGAGCACAAGCAGGAGAACAAAGGAAACTGGAGAATAAAGACACTGAGAAGTTTACCTGATAAAACTTGTGTTTGATGTTTTATTAACTTCACATTTCGGGCCACAAATGTGACATTGGCGATGAGGATGAAAGAAGCTTGAAGAAAATTAAAGACTAAAGAAGATTACAGAGAACTTCAAGGTGATAAGAATTTTCTCTTTCACTCAGTACTTTTGGGGCTGGAATATTTTCTCATGGCTGGGGCAGACGGTGACTTTCTAACACATAGTGGAATTGCTCATTTTGACCCAACGGGTGATGCAAGCACTGTAAGTGTGAAGTGGAAGGCATGGCTGGAAGAATTTGAATCCTACGCCGACAGTCATGGCCTATTTCTAGATACCGGTACAATTGAACAAAAAGCGCAGAGGAGGGCGTTACTTCTTTTCACCGCGGGACCTGCAGTTCGGGAAACATTTAAGACACTTTTGAATACTGGAAGAAAGGATGAGTACCGGAAAGCGGTAGATGCATTAAATGCACACTATGTAGTGACACCGAATGCTACATTTCAACGCCATTTGTTTCAGAGAACGAGAAAAGAAGATGGCCAGACAATTGCTCAGTACGTGATGAGACTACGGCAGCTAGCTGTTGGATGCAATTACATGCCAGCAGATTTGGACAACCAATTATTGGATCAAGTCGTACAGCACTGCAGATCAGATAAACTCAGAAGACGTCTACTGGAAAGAGGGAGTGAGTTGGAACTCACCGATGCTTTAGCCATTGCTGCTGCATTAGAGGCTGTTGAAGGGCAATTTCATACCATGACCCTGAAAGACAACTCAAGCCAGCAAATTAAGAGGCTCTCACATCGCCATAACCAGCCAAGATATACGTTGACACAGGACGTGGAGTGTTATCGATGTGGAAACCGAGGTCACTCGGTTACCACAAAGTGGTAAGGACCACTTTGCAACGAAGTGCAAAAGCAAGTCCAATGCAGACCAGAAGAAGAAGAGTACAACTTCCAAAGGCAAAGCCTGGGGGAAAGGAAAGTATCCTGGAAAGAAAGATACTATTCGCCAGATAGACGGTGACGATGATGATACGCAGGAAGAGTATCATCATGCATTCCTGCGTATGATGATACGCAGGAAGAGTTGTTACCAATTTACGTTGAATGATGTACATCATGAGAAAGTCCCAGTGATCATTGGTGGAGTGACAGTGCAGGTCATTGTAGACTCAGGCAGTGACAGTAATGTGATTGATCGACATTTATGGGAGAAGTTGAAAAGGAAAAAGATCATTTGTACCTCAAAGAAGTGTTCCAAGAAACTGTATCCATACACAGCAACCAAGCCATTGCAGACCATTGGATGTTTTACTGCAACTGTTGAAGCTGGAGATAAGTACACCGAAGCAGAGTTTATGGTCATAGAAGAGAGGGGAGAACCATTGCTGAGTAGAAGCACAGCACAAGACCTGGCAATACTTCATATTGGAGCTTGTGTCAATTCAGTTCAGTCATACGAGGATATGAAGCAAGAATTCCCCACAGTCTTCCAAGGCGTAGGAAAGCTGAAAGGTCGACAATTGAAGCTAGCGGTAGATGAAACGGTCAAACCCAAGGCACAACCAATGCGCCGAACTCCATTTGGACTTCGTGGGAAAGTTGAAGCCAAAATTAAAGAATTGATCGAACAAGACATTATTGAACCGGTGGAACATTCGACACAATGGGTCAGTCCCGTAGTGATTGTGCCCAAACCAAAGGGTGACATAAGACTATCTGTTGACATGAGAATGGCCAATGAAGCTATAATTAGAGAACGACACCCTATACCAACAATGGAGGAAATACTTCAAGAACTAACTACCAGCAAGGTATTCTCAAAAATTGATCTGAAATGGGGCTATCATCAATTAGAGCTGGATCCGGGTTCCCGAGATATAACAACATTTGTGACTCACTGTGGATTGTATCGTTACAAGAGACTATCATTTGGAATTAATGCAGCTTCGGAGATCTACCAGTATGAAATCCATCGAGTGATTCAAGGCATTCCTGGAGTTGCCAACATTGCTGACGACATCATAGTCCATGCACCAATGAAGGAAGAGCATGACAAACGGTTGAGGCGTGTACTATCTAGACTACAGGAGGCAGGCCTTACCGTGAATGGAAACAAGTGCCAGTTTGGTGTGTCAGAAATGGACTTCATGGGACACAGACTTACACGGGAAGGACTAAACCCTGCAGAGGCCAAGGTGAAAGCTAGAGAGGCCCGTGCACCTCAGAACGCAACAGAGGTGAGGAGTTTCCTGGAATTGGTCAATTTTTGTGCAAAGTTCATTCCTAATTTCGCTACAGTGGCAGAACCACTAAGGAAACTAACCAGGAAAGGTGTACCATTTCATTTTGGATCTGAGCAGAAGAAAGCGTTCACAGCGCTGAAGCAAAGCCTGACAGATGCAAAAACTCTTGGATATTACGATCCGGCAGCATCAACCAAAGTCATAGCGGATGCCAGCCCGGTTGGTTTAGGAGCCGTGTTGGTCCAGATGCATGATGGAGGACCAAGAATCATTGCCTATGCCAGCAGATCGTTATCAGATGTGGAAAGAAGATACTCTCAGACAGAGAAAGAAGCACTCGGTTTTGTATGGGCCTGTGAGAGGTTCCATGCATATTTATACGGCATTGAATTTGAACTCATCACAGATCATAAGCCATTAGAGGTGATCTATGCACCTAGATCCAAACCATGTGCCAGAATAGAGAGATGGGTACTCAGACTACAACCCTACAAATATAAAGTAATCCACATTGCAGGGAAAACAAACATTGCTGATCCGCTGTCCAGATTGGTGAAGGATGGTGGTCCAGAATCCAAGTCAGAATTGGGAACAGAAACAGAGAACTTTGTACGCTTTGTAGCTATTCAGTCGACACCGAAAGCTGTGACTACGATGGAAGTCGAGAGAGAATCCGAACATGATCCAGAACTCAGGGAAGTAAGAGAATGCATACAGAGTGGACAATGGGACAAGTGTACTCACAAGGGTTACATTCCCATTAGAGACGAACTTTGTTGCATCGGACAGTGTGTATTAAGAGGTTGCAGATTGGTAATACCGCAAAGATTGAGACCGAAGATCGTATCCTTAGCGCATGAATGACACCTAGGTATTGTTGGTACCAAGCAAATCCTCAGGACCAAGGTATGGTGGCCAGGTTGTGATAAAGACGCAGAGAAATTTGTTAAAATTTGTCACGGATGTCAAATCACAAGTAGGAGTAATCCGCCAGAACCGATCCGGAGTACGCAACTCCCGACAGGACCATGGATCGACGTAGCTGTTGATTTTCTTGGACCTTTACCGACGGGTGAATCAATTATGGTAGTGATAGATTACTACAGCAGATACTATGAGTACGTGGTGTTGAAGTCCACAACCACTGAAAAAACAATACAAGCGTTAGCAGAGATATTCGCGAGATATGGATTACCTGTTACATTATACTCTGACAATGGTCCACAATTCATTTCAGAGACATTTGCGGAATACATGAGGACCACAGGTATCCACCATCATAAAGTAACTCCGAAATGGCCGCAAGCCAACGGAGAAGTAGAGAGACAAAATCAGTCCATTGAAAAACGATTGAGGATTGCACACGCAGAAGGACAAAATTGGCGAGAAGCATTGCTATCTTATGTGGCTGTCTATCGAGCAACGCCTCATGCAACCACTGGAAAAAGTCCTGCAGAAGCATTTTTTGGGAGCAAAATCCGCACAAAAATGCCAGAAATAAAGGAAATCCGAGACGACCAGGAGATGAGGGACCACGATGCTGAAAAGAAAGGTGCAACAAAGCTGTACACAGATTCGAAACGTGGAGCCAAGTACTCAGACATCATGCCAGGAGATAAAGTTCTAGTGAGGCATGAAACTGGTGGTAAGCTAGACACACCTTATTACCATCAACCCTATACTGTCGTATCCAGAAGTGGCAGTATGGTGACAGTCAAATCTCCGACTGGAGTCCTGTGTAAGAGAAATGTATCAAGTCTAAAAAGTTACCAGTCCAGAGATACATCGAGCGAAGAGGTTGAAAGGCCAATACAAGATGCTGAAACTGAGAGACCTGATGATGTTCCAGAGGCAGTTAGCAGCACTCCTGATGAAGTGACTAGAGCGCCAGAAACACCCGAAGCCCTGGCGAGCAGTATTTTCGACGCTGAGAGTGAACAACCGAGAAGCAACGACAATATCGCAGGCAGGCCGAAACGAAACCGCAAAGTGCCCAAACGATATGAAGACTTTGTGCCATAGTTTTAATAAGAACTTTGGGACAGTATTTTAATCTTATATCATAAAGTGCATGTATGAGTGCTGTAAGAAGTAAATTTTATTTAGTTGAGTTATAGTATTACCATTAGTTACGATGTTTGTAGGTTTCCGAGGGATATTGGTAAGTGAAGGTAAAGTTTATTTCTGATTAAAGGAGGAATGTCATGATAATGAATATGTATGAGATGTACCGGAAGTCACGTGGTATGAGAGAGAGATAAGAGCACAATCAGAAGAACAAAGGAAACTGGAAAATAAAGCCACTGAGAAGTTTACCTGATAAAACTTGTGTTTAATGTTTTATTAACTTCACATTTCGGGCCACAAATGTGACACCACCCTCCTCCCCCAAACCCCTACAAATTAAGAAAAGGAGAAAAATTAAAAAAAAGGGACAAAAAAACCACCATTGAAGCATTTCACATTCCGATACTTTTAAACATTTTTATGTTTATATGTGAGGAATTTTTTTTTCATAGATAGGAGAAAGGGAATGTTCAAGATTAATTTAAATTTTAAATTTAAATTTTAATACCAACAATTTGTAATTATGGGCCCAATATTTCACAAGAAGTATGATATTATGGGCATTAGCTGTTGCAAGAAAATGTTTGGCGATTACTTGGAAAAATTAGACTGATTTAGTATTCAATGGTGGCATTTGGAAATAAGGACTTGTATTCCATTGGAAAAGATAACAAATAATTTACATGATAAGTATTCATTTTTTGTTAAAATTTAGAGCCCTTATATGAGATATGTGGATTTGAATATGTAATAGTCTTTTTTTCCCCACAGTTGGTGGGGTTGCACCAAACAATGGCAATAGTTGATGATTCTTATATGAGTTGATCTCTTTTATTTTCTATCTTCTATTCTTTTCATTTTTCTTTTGGGGTAGTTTAGAGGGGGGTTGGGAGGGTTAGGGGGTTAGGGTTGGGTGATTATAGGGGATAAATGATATGTATCCATTTGTATTTTGACTTTGATTTTATGATTTATTTTGATCAATAAATACATATTTTTAATTTAAAAAAAGAAGTCTGATATTTATCTCTTAAATTGTAAATAATTTTCTCGTGGAATACAACTCCAAACTTCTCCATGCCATCTATCCATTCCAAATCAATATCCGACTTCCAAATTATAGCAATATATTTTCTAGCTATTGGCAAAGCAATTTGAATGAATTTAACTTGATACATATTCAGTTTTAATTTAGGTTTAATTCCTCTAACATCTCCTAGTAAAAATAACATTGGATCTTACTCCAGTTATTCATTCTAATGAATAACCCAAATCAAGCCAAAAAGTTTTAATTGTGGAATATTGCCAAGTTGAATGCAAAAAAAATACCAACATTTTGTCCACATCTAAAATGTAAATCTGAATAAATATAATTCATATTATGTAGCATTTCTCCTGTTAAATATAACTGATGAATAAAATTATATTGAATTAACCAGTATTTCAGTTATTGTACTTTTTATGCTCTCTCTACATATCTGAATCTATCTGCATTCATCTATTTGCTTATATAAATCTACCTCGCATTTATGTCTTGATTTATGAACTCCTTTTAGCATCTTCATTTGTAATAATTTAAACATCTCCTAAATAAATTTCTTTATATCCCTATTACTTAATAATAATTCTACTTCTCTCTCTGCTGGTAATACTAAATCGTGGCCAAAAAATTCACCAAGAATCTCTTGATAATAATAACATTTTGTATTTTCCAATATCTTAAATTTTTCCTTCATTCTACTATAAGTAATATATTTTCTGGCTTCAAATCAATCTTTAATTTCCTTAATACCACAATTCGGCCAAATTTTAAAAAAAATATTTTCCATAGAAAATTGAATGCCTATTTTGAAATAAAGGTGTCCTTCCAAACATTAAACCTCTTCCTACAATCTCTTTATCAATTTTATTCCAAAATTCAATTAACTGTTTCATCATGGGTGTTTCTTTATTTGGTTTAACAATCTTGCATTCCATTTATAAATAAAATATTGTGGATCAGTTTCTCACATTTTATCAAGTTCTACATTTACCCATGCTGAAACATTATTTAACACATACACTGCATTAATAAATCTCAATTGTGCTGCTTTATAAGAATTAATAAAATTGGGGAGTTGTAAACCTCCTAAATCATATTTCCACATCAATTTCTCCAAAGAAACCTGAGCCATTTTTTCTATCCATAAGAATTTTCTAACACAAACAATCCATTTCTTAAAATTTTTTTGGAGGAATTGAAATTGGAATCAATTGAAATAAATATTGTATTCAAGGAAAAACATTAATCTTAATACAATTTACTCTACCCATCAAAGTAATAGATAACATATTCCATTTTTCAAAATCTGAATGTTGTTTAATAAAATAAATAATTTAATTTAATTATTTTTGTCAATTCTAATTGCATGCAAATATCTAAATATTTTATTCTAAGATCTGGCCACCTAGATTCAATTACATTCTTATATTTCTGAATATCTCCATTAAATAAAGACATAATCTCATTCTTCTCCCAATTTTATATCCCGAAATATCTCTATATTCTTTTATTCTAATTTTAAGTTGTTGCAAAAAATTTAAAAGACCTGTTAAATAAATCAATACATCATCTCCAAATCAAGTTATTTTACATTCTTCTTGTTTTGCCTTAATACCCAGTCTTTGAATCTCATCTTATTAATTCAGTTAACAATTCTATTGCTAAAAGAAATAAAGCTGGTGACAATGGGAAACCTTTTCTACTTGATCTTGTTAATTAAAAAGATTTTAAAATCTGTCCATTTGTCACAACTTTTGCAATAGGTTTTTTTATACATTATTCTAAACTAATCTATAAACATTGAATCCAATTTATATTTCTCTAGAACTTTAAGAGGTAATCCCATTCTAATCTATTAAATGCCTTTTCAGCGTCCAAAGTGACTGCCACACTCAGGTCTCCCCTTTTTTGAACCAAATGTATTAAACTAAGAAGCTGCACTACATTATCTGCAGATTTCCAACCCTTAACAAATCCATTTTGATCCATATTTATTAATTTTGCTAAATATTTTGCCAATCTATTTGCTAATGTTTTAGCTAATATTTTATCATCAACATTTAATATTGAAATTGGTCTATAAGATATTGATTTCATTGGAACTCTATCTTTTTTTGGAATTGCTGTAATAATTGCCATTAAAAAGGATTCTGGCAGATAATGTACCTTCAGAGTATAATTTAACACCTCCATAAATTGAGGTATTAAAAGATCTTTATATTTCTTATAAAATTCTAAAGGAAATCTACCTTCTCCTAGCAATTTATTATTTTGCATTGAACTCATTTCCTCACTAATTTCCCTTGCCATAAAATCTACACTTGAATCTTTCTGTTCCCCTTCATTCAGTCTAAGTAAAGTAATTTGAAATAAAAAAAAACTTATCAATCTTATTTTCATCATGTACTGATTCTGAATGATATAATTCAGAATAAAATTCTCTAAATATATTATTTATTTCTTGTGGTTTGTATGTAATAGTCCCCGAAGATTTTTTAACTACATTAATAATTCTAGATGTCTGTTCTGCTTTCAATTGCCATGCTAAAATTTTATGAGCTCTTTCTCATAATTCATAATATCTCTGTTTAGTTCTTTGAATTATTTTTTTCTGTTCTCTATGTCTGGAATGTGTTATATTGAAAATCTTGCATTAATTAATAGTTTTTTTATTTTCTTCTGAAGAATTATTTAGTAGATCTTTCTCTAATTTACCTATGTCCTGCTATAATTGATTTGTCTCTATTATATATTTCTTTTTAGTTTTAGTTGAGTAACATTATTTGACCTCTCATATATGATTTTAATGCATCCCAAATAGTACATTTATTATCTATTGAATTAAATTTAATTTCTAAAAATAATTGAATTTTTTTTCTTATAAAATCACAAAAATCTACTCTTTTTAATGATGCAGTATTAAATCTCTATCTATAGGGTATATTTTCTTACTCGAAAGCTGAACATATCAATAAAAGTGGCGAATGATCAGAAAATAATCTTGCTTTATACTTAGCTTTAGTAATCCTTCCTTGTAACTGTTAATAATAAAGAGAAATCTATTCTCAAATAATAGTCTTGTCTATGCAAATAGGATTCAACTTTCACCAAATATCAACTAAATTTAATTGCTTTATAAAACTGAATATAGTATTTGCCACTTTACTTCTTATTACAATTTTAGTTTATTTAACCAATAATGGATCAAGACAACAATTAATATTTCCTGCTATTAAAACCTTTTCTTGTGCTTCTACTAAAAGTAAAAAAGTATTCTTTATAAAATCTTCATCATCAATATTTGGTGCATAAATATTCATAAACGTCCGTATTTCAGAATGAATCTGACAATTAATCAAAACATATCTCCCAACAGGATCTATTATAGTATCAAAAAATCTAACTGGTAATTTTTTAAATTAATTTAGCCACTCCTCTTGCTTTAGAATTAAAAGATGAAGCAATAACCTGCGGGGGAGGGGGGTAATGGTGTAGGTTGGAGAGGTGGAAATACGCCTCTCCCTGCAGAATTCATTAAAACCCGAATTTTTAAAAAGCTTCCTAAAATTTTATGATATTAAAACTTGTTCTGAACCTAGTTACAATGGTTATAAAGAAATCAAAGGCTCAATCTGCAAAGAAAATTACTATTAAAGAGGTTAGTATGTTTGAAGAAATGGGGCCTACCTTAATAATAGAGCCTTCGGAATTGCCTTCTCTCCCTCCGAGATTGACTCGAGTTGCCACAGCCAAAATTAATGTGTCTCCAGCACCACTTCTCCGGAGAGCCACCAAAGATGGCGTTGGAGTTCAGAAGAGGATTGTTGAACTCCAGACGTGGCAAGAACAAATGCGCATGCGTGGAACTTTGTGCATGCTCACAACGGAATCTATGCCTTTACATAGAGCAACTGAGCCTGCATCTGCTATCATTGCTAGTCAGACTAGGGCTAAGAAAATGGCTCAAAAACATCCACGACCAATTCCATCATGATGAAGAAGAAGAAGAATAAGAAGAAGAATAAGAAAAAGAATAAGAAGAAGAAAAGAAGAAGAAGAAAAAGAAAAGAAGAAAAATAAAAGAAGAAAAGAAGAAGAAAGGAAAAGAAGAAGAAAGGAAAAGAAGAAGAAAAGAAGAAGAAAAGAAGAAGAAGAAGAAGATGAAGAAGTAATGTCTAAGAATTGTAGCTGCAAGCAGTCATTACATTCAAGGGATTATGCAGTAAAGTATTGAACATGATTACTTTAATATACATATCATTGCTGTGTTCCAAATTTTATGGTGCCCTGAAATGAGGGGACTATGTATAAAAAGTGCTGTAATTTCTCCGTAGTCAAACAGAAAAGTATACAAATAACGAATAAAATCTGGAATGTGCTTTTCAGTCATATAACCATATAATAATTACAGTGCAATCGTGTCTGCCTGTCCCGCATCGGACTGGTCAGCCACAAACGAGCCTGCAGCTGACGTGGACTTTTTTACCCCCTCCATAAATCTTCGTCCGCGAAGCCAAGCCAAAGAAGAAGAAAGAAAGAAAGAATTACAGTTCGGAAATAGGCCATCTCGGCCCCTCTAGACCTTACTGATTTAATTGATCTCCTCTAGTCTCACCTACCTGCTCTCTGTCCATAACCCTCCAATCCCCTCATATCTATGCACCTATCTAACCTTCTCTTAAATGACAAAATTTATGCTGCTACAACCACCTCTTCTGGAAGGTCATTCCACTCAGCCACCACTCTCTGAGTGAAGAAGCTCCCTCTCATGTTACTTCTAAACTTTTGCCCCATAACCCTTAACTTATAACCCCTCATTCCAATCTCACCTACCCTCAAGGGGAAGAGCCTATTCGCATCTACTCTGTCTATCCCCCTCATAATATTAAATATCTCTATTAAATCTCCCCTCAACCTTCTGCGCTCCAATGAATAAAGACCTAGTGTAGCATTGTTGTGGGACACCCAATGAAAAATGATAACCTTTTACAACATTCAGGCAGAGGAGATTCCCATCAAACTAGAATGTGTATATTACATCAACATTTTCAATGGAAAAGAACAGTTTATCATTTAGTTTGCTAAACAATCGATCAAAAGAGTATTTACAAAATTGAAATCATGGATGATCACATAACTAACCAGAAACAACATTCTCGTGTCCAAGAGAATAAGGAATATTAAAGTTTTATGGTGTAGAAACAATTTTTTTTGTCTATATTGTAATGAAGATGTTTTTCTTCATTCCATACTGTGGAACAAATCACTTGGAAAATTTTCTGTCTGAAAAGTGATATACAGGATATGTTTCAATCATGAAACAGGAAACAGAAATGGGATTTCTTGTCTTTAATTGATTCTTCAGTAGCAGTAGTTTACTTTTGTATTTGTATCATTCATCAGTTAAAAGCAACAAAGCTCTATGATATCATTTTTGTTAGTTTTTTTAACTTTTAGGGTTAAATCCAGCTGGCAAGTATTTTGTCTTCTTCAGCCTCTAAATGTTCCCTCCTTGCTATGTTTAGTGGGTGTCCTATCCTCCATCATACAATAATATTTCAATGCATAGCTCATATTATCATAAACTATGGCTATTGTCCAATTAAAGTCAACACTATTTATTATGGTCCACAAGTTTATAGACCTAAGGTTTTCATGAAAATTTAGTCTTTTTTTGATGAATTTGTGAACAGTTAAAATTTTGAAGAAGAAGAAAGGTAAAGTTACAAATTTTGGTTAGGATTTCAATTTGTACATTCAACAAATATACAAGTACTTGTCAACAAGCAGAAGGTTACATATATTAGTCTCTTGCCATAGTCAGAAACCTAAAATAGTGAATGGGCAGATTGCTTTGATATTTGAACCTATTTTTAGAGGTGGATGGCAAGAGGGAAATTCCATCCGGTATCAGGCACATAATGAGTTGAAGTGAATTGTCGCTCAGTGTGCAATTTAATTGACCCAGGTGAGTAAAGTGCATTGAAGCAGAAGAATCATCCATGCTTTATTTGAGAAAACTTCTCAAAGATCTTTAATCTTATACAATCAAAGTTATGTTTTCTCCTTCGTGTGCTTGTCCACATTGTTTTGGAAGGATAGAATTGAATTCATCATTCTTTTGGACAACATCTTCCAAAGGTAAAGTATTCATTGAATAAAATAGATTTATCCTGACCTAAGGGTCATTATTTTCAGATGAAGAGCAAAATGTCTACGATTCAACTATTGGAAATAGATTCTCTTTGCTTACTGTTCACAATATTAAACATTTCCATTGAATTAGCTCTTGGAAGAACAGTTACGATTTCATCACTCCATCCATATAACAACAATCCCTCAAATCTGAAACTACTCTGGTAAAGACGAAATTAACTGGTGCTTGCAGGGATTTGGCAATTGTCTCTTTGGTTGTTGTTCCATCATTGTCAAGGACAGAAGTGTCCAAGGTGGAAGCAGATGGCTGCTACTTAATAGACCTCACACGCAGGTATGTCTTTTTACACAAACTGCATCATATCAAAAACATACGGGGTTTGTCAGTTAATTGGTGTATTTGCTACAATGCTAATATCTTTACATTTAAAATGTTTTAAAACTATATATTTTAATTTAATAAACAGAATGTCAAAAGCATACAAAAAAGTAAAGTATTTAAATTTACTTGACAACTGGCTGAGCAAGTTTAGCAAGATGCTTTTAACCATCTTTCAAAACTTTTTCAGAAATTCGATATCAGAGTCCCTTCTGAATATCATGTAGTAGGATTTATTTCAAGAAAGTCACAACATCATGCAAGGCTTTTGCCATTAAATATGGAGTTAGCTTCATGCAGTAAATCATTCTCAGGAAATTCACATTTCCATGGAGAACCAACAAGATTTCAGGTTTATTCTCAGAGTACATTCATGACATCACATACAACCCTGAGATTCTTTTTCTTGCAGGCAAGGCAGAATTACCACTATTTGGTAATGCAACAAAAAACCCTGCACACAACATACATGTAAACAAATAAAGAACTGTAAACAGATAACAAATGTAAATAAACTGCTGTGCAATACACAAAGAATACAGACAGTATTCTGTCATCTTTACCTCTTTCCTGATGGCAGCAGTGAGAACAGAGCATGTACTGGGTGATGTGGATCCTTGATGATTGCTTCTGTTCTCCGACAGCAGCGTTCCCTGTAGATATTCTCAGTAGTAAGGAAAGTTTTGCCTGTGATGTTTTGGGCTGTGTCCACTATCTTTTGGAGGGTTTTATTGGTGTTGATGAAAATTTAAGTGAACTGGCAAAAAAAATCGAGAGAGGAATTTTTTTTAAGCCGCAGGTTGTGATGAAAGAATGATGGAAACAATTGCATTGACATATTTTGAAAAGGAAATGGATATATTCTTGCAAGGAGGAGAATAGGGAAAATGCAGGAGAATCAGATTAATGAGACTTCTCTTTCAAAGAGTCAGCACAGCTTCTGTGTTCTGTGATATAAGGCCTTGAATATTATTCATTGTCTGCCTCCAATGTGAATTCAATACATTTTCCTTTGCTTTTTATTTCTATATAGTCTGACTGACATTACTACATGGATTATTTGACCAATTGATGCTAAGGATGTGTCAATCAATTCATTTCTTACTTTCTGACAAGTCAACTGTTTACATTCAATTTATTTGAAATCATTTGATAGTGCAATATGATGAAATGGTCAAGACCAATTAAAAGCATCCAGCAAAAATCTGTTCACAATTGAAAAGATAAAGGAATTGAAGTAGAATATTTTAAATTGCTGAAGAAGCTACAATACAGTTATCATTTCTTTAGTAAAATTCAAAATCAGTCAGTTTCCAGACAGTATTGCAGCAGGACATGTGGGAACATGAGGGACTTTCAGATCTTATGGTAAATGGGTAACAGGGAGTGGGGTAAATTTGCTCTTTATCAGAGCAAAGAAAATCTTGTGCAGTGAAGAGCACATTGTCCCTGGGCAATAAAATCTTCCTTTACTATTTATGTAACAAAAGTTCAAGGGAATGCTAAATACATCGTGTTTGTGCTCCAAAATTGTGCTTGCATTCCTGAGATGTAAGTGGCCAATATTTTCATTGCGTCTCCACCCAAATGCTGAGTTCTGGTCAAGAAGAATGATGTCACCAGCTGAACAGGTCTTCTGGAGACATCATTATCCTTCAATATGTTTTGACAATTTATCATCTGTGAACTTTAAAATCCTGCTTATATTATAGTAATTAAAATTAAACCAATTCTAATCAATCATTATAAGAAATGGCCTGTGTGAATGTATTTCGTATTTGGTGATCATATGAAACAAGGACATGAGGAGCTTCACATTTTAACTTCCATTTTAACAGCTGTTTGTTTTTAAATGACATTCAGAACATGATGAAATGATAATAATTAACAAATACTAAATGTTGTAAATCGTAACTAGAAACAGAGAATGCCAGAAACACCCAACAGGTAAGGCAGTGCCTGTGAGAAAGAAACTGAATTGAAGTCAGTGATCTTTCCCCAGAACTGCTATTTCATCTTCTGAAGCATCAGTACATTACTCTTTAACACTTTTACATTGCAAGTACTTCCATTCCTCATTGGCGACTCATTTCTTATCTGTGCATTCAGCATTCCCACTCAAATGTACTCATTTTCAGCTCTGTTTTAAAAATGTAATCATATCCAGTTTGGTGACCGAACCAAAAAAGAGCCAAGCATTTATTAAATAATGAAAGACTGGGCAAATGTTGTTCTTTCAGAGGGACCAAGGTGTCCTTGCCCACAAGTCACTCATGTCGAACATGCTTCAGCTAAGGAACTTGCATTTCAATTGATGTAACAAGGGAATTGTGCTTTCATCCAGTGACTTTAACTTCACAAGAGCAAGAGTAGATGACAGTGGTAAGTATAGTCATCAAGATTCTCTGTTAGAAGGAGCAGACCTTTCCAATCACTGCTCAGTTACCTAATGTATACGGTTAGAGTTATATACCTAATGGTATACATTTAAGTAATAATCAATCCTCTGACACCATTCAAAACTAACTCACTCTTTTAGCAGAAGTATTCTTTCCAGCCATTCACAGAGTTAAGGATATTTGCTTCCACTATAGATTTGTGGGTTCTGAAGAGAATGATGAGGCTAAGGGAAACCTACAAACTCTGGCATAGGTAGGATGGAGCTACTTGATGAAATAGACCTTGATAAAGGGCTCATCTTTATCTTTTGCTACATAAAGTATCCTGTTTGACCAGCTGAATTTCTCCAGCATTGTATTTTTACTTCAACCACAATGTTTGCAGACTTTTGTGTTTTACCCCAGGTAGACTAATGAGTCGTTTGGGACATTGTACATTCCTTCTGCTCTTTTACTCAGGTTCCACTTATACACTTGGAGAGATAATGGGATGTATCATTCAAAATTCTACATATATACAATGGAGAACAAGAAGAAAAGAAGTGGTTCTGGGGTGTGAGATGACCCAACTATAACTTGAGATGTTTTCAGACCCATGGGTTAGAATAGGTGCCAAGAGAAGTCACTGTATGTGTGCCAGGTGTTGGTGATTCAAGGATATGGTGGGATTGAACTGAGGAGTGTGAAGTGTGCCAGTTTGGTTCTATGGAACTAAACCTCACAAATTACTATATCTGGCAACAACAGACTCCAGTCTTATTCTTCTTCTGGCTATCCATCCCATAAGATAATGATGGTTCCTTTCAGTTTGTGGGGTTTGATATGTGTGTCTTGGAGTGGCTGTATGGGCTGATCCTTGACAGGCTCTGCTTGTCACATATTTAGCAGGTGAGGCCTGGAGGGGCAACAGGAGCAGAAGCTCCATTGTGGCGCTTCTTCTTCCTTTCCTCTGAGCTTTTTCTCAGCAGCATCCACACCTTTTCTGATGGTGGCCTTCTACTACAATAGATCTTGAGCCAAATGCTCCCATGTTGATGGGACAACATCAGCTTTCTTGAGGCTCCTGTGCAGAATATCCTTGTACAGTAGTCGCTCATTTTCAGGTACCACTGGAGAGTTAGCCATACAAGGTGTCCTTGGACAATCTTCCATCAGGCATTCTGACAACGTGTCCTGCCTACCAGAGTTGGGCTGACATCACCAAGGTTGAAACTGCTGGCATTCTGGCTCGAAAAAGGACCTCGATATTGGACCCCTTGTCTCGCCAAGTGACACTGCTGGAGTTGGCCAAGCTGATGTAAGTATCTCTGATATGGGCACCACATCTCACATCCAAGTAGCAAGGCTGATATTACAATGGCCCTGTACATCTTCAACCTGATGTTCTGTGGCCAAACCTGATCTGTCGGCTGACCAAAGGCAAAGCAGGCCTTTCTGGTTTTTGACTCAATCTCTACATCTAGAGAAGCTGAGGATCACATCACAGACTCCATTAGGTTTGAAGCCACACTCTCTGTAGGCTTTGCCACAGTGTGCATGACAGTTACTTGTGAGGACATATTATTCCATTCTCCTACTACTTTCTTTCTAGAGGACAAGATACCATCTCAACCCTTGTGCATACTATTCCCCATTCTGCATCAACCCTGCAGGATATGCAACCTACACAAAAGATGCCATAAAGGCATTTGTCAATAAATTAAATCCCTTTTGAGGCTTTTTATTCACCTTCTCAGCAGCATTATGCATCTGCTTAAAAAACCAATATCCTTTGTTACCTCAACAGCACCAGCTCTCTATACAAATATATCAATATATGTCAAAATTAGACCATCTGTTCTTTGCAGCAACTTTTTCTAATGACTGCAAATTATACTGTGATTTGAAAGCTCCTGCACAACACTCCCTCCATCATTGCATTCAGCTGATTAAATGAGGAAGAGTGAATGTTCCGTTGTGTCCACGCATGTTTGCAGACGTGTTGCTTTTGGCTGAACAATTTTTTGTTTTGTTCACTTTTCCCAACATCTTTAAGATTTTGAACGTTGATATAAACATTCAAATGCTATTGGACTCACTTCAATTGAAATGGACAGAAAATTGAACAAGCTCCACAACCAGACTGATCCTTGCTGCTAATATTCCTCTATTTACACTTAATTACTTGTAATTGCACATTCTCACACTAAATATGTGTGGAATTAAGGTGATTAAAAATAAATTATTTTTACTCATACTTCTCAAACTGATTAATAATCTATGAAAGAAAATCACAACCATATAACAATTACAGCATGGAAACAGGCCATCTTGGCCCTTCTAGTCCACACCAAACCAAGTACTCTCCTCTAGTCCCATCTACCTGCACTTGCCCATAACCCTTCTTTCCCTTCCCATCCATATACCTATCCAATTTTTCATTAAATTACAAAATAGACCCTCCTGCCACTACTTTTCCCGGAAGCTCATTCCATACAGACACCACTCTCTGAGTGAAGAAGTTCCCCCTCATGTTACTTCTAAACTTTTGCCCCTTAACTCTTAACTGATGACCTCTTGTTTCAATCTCTCCTACCTTCAAAGGAAAAAGCCTAACCGCATCAACTCTATCTATCCCCCACATAATCTTAAATACCTCTATCAAATCCCTCCTCAATCTTCTGTGCTCCAAGGAATAAAGACCTAATCTGCTCAATCTTTCTTTGTAATTTAGATTCTAAATCCCAGGTAACATTTTCGTAAATTTTCTCTGCACTCTCTCGATCTTGTTGATATCCTTCCTATAATTCGATGACCAGAAGTCTACGCAGTATTCCAAATTTGGCCTCACCAATGCCTTGAACAGTGTCAAAATCACTTCCCAACTCCTGTATTCTATGCTTTGATTTATAAAGGCCAGCATACTAAAAGCCTTCTTCACCACCCTATCCACGTGAGATTCTACCTTCAGGGAATAATGAAGTGTTATTCCTAGATCTTTCTACTCCACTATATTCTTCAATGCCCTCCCATTTACTACATATGTCTTGTTTTGATTATTCCTTCCAAAATGAAGCACTTCACACTTCTCAGCATTAAACTCCATCTGCCACCTTTCAGCACACTCTTCTAAGTAGTCCAAATCCCTCTGCAATCTTTGAAAACTGTATTCAATATTCATAATTCCATCTATTTTAGTATCACTTGCATATTTATTAATCCAATTTACCACCCATCATCCAGATCATTAATGTAAATGACAAAGAGCAAGGGGCCCAATACAAAATCCTGAGGCACACCACTTGTTACCAGCCTCCAGCCTGACAAACAGTTATCCACTACAACTCTCTGGCATCTCCCTTCCAGCCATTTGACTATCTCAAAGTTGATACCTAGTGCATGAACCTTCCTAGCTAACCTTCCATGCTGAATCTTATCGAAGGCTTTACTGAAGTCCATATAGACAACATCCTCTGCTTCCCCCTCATCAACATTCCTAGTCATCTCTTCAAAAAATTCAACAAGATTGGTCAAACGTGACCTTCCACACAGAAACCCATGTTGAGTATTCCTGATCAGACCCTGTCTCTTCAGATACTTTTTACATATATATCAGAATGCTTTCCATTAACTTACCTACCACAGACGTCAAACTTACAGGCCTATAATTGCTAGGCTTGCTCCTCGAACCCTTTTTAAACAAAGGAAGCACATTAGTAAATTGCCAATCCTCCGGCACTATACCCATCTCTAATGACATGTGAAAAATCACTGTCAGAGCCGCTGCTATTTCCTTACTAACCTCTCAAGGTCCTGGGGAAATCCCATCAGGACCTGGAGACTTATTCACATATATATGCTTCTAAAGCTCCAGTACTTCCTCTTTATTAATCACTACAGTTTCCACAATTATTCTCTTTGCTTCCTTTACTCCACACAATTCAATATCCCTCTCCTTAGTGAATACCGAACTTGTTCAAAATATCCCTCATCTTATTTGGCTCCACAAACAGTTGTCCATTCTGATTCTCTAAGGGCCCAATTTTATCCCTCACTCTCCTTTTGCTGTTAATATATTTATAGAAACCTATTGGATTTATTTTCACCCTGTTTGCTATAGCCGCCTTGACCCTTCTTTTAGCTTTTCTAATTTCTTTCTTGAGATTCTTTTTACATTCAATGTATTCTCTGAACATCTCTTATATTCCTTGTTTCTTATATTTATTGTAGGTCTCCCTCTTTTTTTGAACCAAGTTTCCAATATCTCTTGAAAACCATGGCTGTCTCAAAATTTTGACTCTACCTTCTATCCTGACAGGAATATAAAGATTTTCTACCCTCAAAATCTCACCTTTAAAAGACCTCCATTTCTCTTCTACATCCTTCCCATAAAACAAATCGTCCCAATCTACTTCTCATAAATCCTTTTTCATCTCCTCAATCTAGCTTTTCTCCACTTGAAAACCTCAACCCTAGGCCCTGACATATCCCTTTTCCATAATTACATTGAAGCTAATGGCACTATGATCACTGGACCTGGTGCTCCTCAAAACATACCTCCATTGCCTGACCTATCTCATTCCCCAACAGTAGATCCAACACTGCCCTTTCTCTAGTCAGTACCTCTATTTGGGAAGGCGATGGTCCTCCATTCTGGAGACGTGACCCATCCAGCGCAGCTGGATCTTCAGCAGCGTGGACTCGATGCTGTCGACCTCTGCCATCTCGAGTACTTCGACGTTAGGGATGAAAGCGCTCCAATGGATGTTGAGGATGGAGCGGAGACAACGCTGGTGGAAGCGTTCTAGGAGCCGTAGGTGGTGCCGGTAGAGGACCCATGATTCGGAGCCGAACAGGAGTGTGGGTATGACAACGGCTCTGTATACGCTTATCTTTGTGAGGTTTTTCAGTTGGTTGTTTTTCCAGACTCTTTTGTGTAGTCTTCCAAAGGCGCTATTTGCCTTGGCGAGTCTGTTGTCTATCTCATTGTCGATCCTTGCATCTGATGAAATGGTGCAGCCGAGATAGGTAAACTGGTTGACCGTTTTGAGTTTTGTGTGCCCGATGGAGATGTGGGGGGGCTGGTAGTCATGGTGGGGAGCTGGCTGATGGAGGACCTCAGTTTTCTTCAGGCTGACTTCCAGGCCAAACATTTTGGCAGTTTCCGCAAAGCAGGACGTCAAGCGCTGAAGAGCTGGCTCTGAATGGGCAACTAAAGCGGCATCGTCTGCAAAGAGTAGTTCACGGACAAGTTTCTCTTGTGTCTTGGTGTGAGCTTGCAGGCGCCTCAGATTGAAGAGACTGCCATCCGTGCGGTACCGGATGTAAACAGCGTCTTCATTGTTGGGGTCTTTCATGGCTTGGTTCAGCATCATGCTGAAGAAGATTGAAAAGAGGGTTGGTGCGAGAACACAGCCTTGCTTCACGCCATTGTTAATGGAGAAGGGTTCAGAGAGCTCATTGCTGTATCTGACCCGACCTTGTTGGTTTTCGTGCAGTTACAGTTTGGCGAGCAGCAACCTCCTTTGAAGAAGACCGCAGAGCCCACCTCACTGACAAAAGGCAAAGGAGGAAAAACCCAACACCCAACCCCAACCAACCAATTTTCCCCTGCAACCGCTGCAACCGTGTCTGCCTGTCCCGCATCGGACTTGTCAGCCACTAACGAGCCTGCAGCTGACGTGGACTCTTTACCCCCTCCATAAATCTTCGTCCGCGAAGCCAAGCCAAAGTCCTCTATGTATTGCTGTAAAAAAAACTATCCTGCACACATTTTACAAATTCCAACCCTTTCACAGAATGGGTTTCCCGATCTATATGTTGAAAATTAAAATCTCCCACAATCACAACCCTGTGCTTATTATAAATATCTGCCATCTCCCTACAAATTTGCTCCTCTAGTTCTCGTTTCCGATAGGTGGTCTATAATACACCCCTATAAGTGTAACTACCCTTTTCCCATTCCTCAATTCCACCCAAATAGCCTCCCTGGACGAGCCATCCAATCTATCCTGCCTAAGCACCACTGTAATATTTTCCCTAAAAAGCAATGCTACACCACACCCCTTGCCCTTCCAATTCTATTACACTTAAAGCAACAAAATCCAGGACTATTTAGCTGCCAATCACATCCCTCCTGCAACTATGTTTCACTAATCCCTACCACGTCATATTGTCAAATATCGTCATATATCCATATCTCATCCACCTTCCTTACAATGCTTCCAGCATTAAAGTATATGCATTTCAGAGATTTCCCACTTCTAACTCTGTTTGCCCCTATCTTTACAAACAACTCTATTATGTTCTTTTTCTATTATCTCCCTTCCATCTTTGTACAGAGCATCTCCCTTCTCTCTCTCACCTGCCTTTCCACACTCAAACACTGTCTATAAGTTTTCTTTGTTTGAAATCTAACCTTCTCCTTGCTGTTCTCTTCCACTTGGTTCCCTCCCCCCAACCATTCTAGTTTAAAATCTCCTGAGTATTTTTAGCAAATGTTTCTGCCAGGATCCTGGTCCCCCTGGGATTCAAATGCAACCCATCCATTCTATACAGGTCTGATCGCCCCCAAAAAAGGTCCCAGTGATCCAGAAACATGAATCCCCACCACTTGTTCCATCCCTTCAGCCACGCATTCATCCTCCACCTCATTCTGTTCCTGCTCTCACTGTCGCATGGCACAGGCAGTAATCCAGAGATTACTCCCTTTGCGGTTCTTCTTTTCAGCTCTGTGCTCACTTTTCAGGACTTCTTCTCTCTTTCTCCCTACATTGTTGGTACCTATATGTACCACGATCTTTGGCTCATTTTCCTGCCACTTAAGGATATCTCGGACATGGGCAGCAACATCCCGGGCCCTGGCACCACCATCCGGTTCTCCTTACTGTGTCCACAGAATCCCCTATTTGTACTCATAACTATTGAGTCCCTTATGACTATTGCCCTCCTCTTCCTTTCCCTATCCTTCTGAGCCAAAGGGGGCCAACCCTGTGCCAGAGGCACAGCCACTGTTAGGCTGTCTGCCTCCCTCCCAACAATACTCAAAGAGGAGTACCTATTATTGAGGGTTACAACCACAGGGGTCCTCTCTAGCACCTTACTCTTCCATTTCCATCTCCTAACTGTGAACCACTTGTCCTCCTCCCGTGGCCCGAGTGAGACCACCTGACTGTAACTCTTATCTATGACTTCCTCATTGTCCCTGACCAGAGTGAGGTGATCGAGCTGCAGCTCGAGTTCCCTAATTTGGTCCCTGAGAAGCCGCAGCTCAACACACCTGGCGCAGACATGGACGTCCAGGAGGCTAGAAGACTCTCAGTCCTCCCACATCTGACACTGAGAACAGAAAACTGCCCTCACACTCATTCTTTTTCTCCCCCCTTCCTCAAGTGCAAAAGAAACAAATAAACAACTAACCAGCCTTATCTTACTGCAAACAAGCTCAACCTCAGCCTCTGTTCACCAAAGGCTCTAAGTCCCGCTCCTTCTCTGTGCAACTCACTCGCTGGGCTGCTCCTCACTGGCCGCTCTTTTAACTTAACATCATTTTATTGGCCCTCTACCAATTAACCCCATCACTCTCTCTTTGCCCCTCCTCCACTAGACTTCTCCATCTCTTCCAATGCCTCACCAAAACTACTAGGCCCGAGCTCCAGTAAGTACTCGACTTTTAAGTACCCTTGCCGTCATTCTCTCCTCACCCCATTTCACATCATTTCACAAAAAGTTGGAAACCTAATCTATTTGGAGCTCATTTTAACCTTCAACCGAGATAATTCCTTTTATAGGTTTCACCTTCTATTTCTCTTGCAATTTATTGGCATTTAAAAAGAAATCCCTCTTCATTGTTTAACCAGATGGCATATCAAATGCCACACTAAGAATACACTGAGATCATCTGAATGAGCAAATGGAAAAGAGGAATGGTTGCCCATTAGTCAGCTCAATTTTCCTTCACATTGGTTTCTGGCCTATATTCCACCCACACACCAGAGTAAAATTATTCCCCTAAAACCTACAAGTGTTTAGTATTTCCATGGTACTTCAGTGACATTCTGTGTTTGTACTTTTTTTTTGAGAATTATTGCTTTTCCCCTTCCAGTCAGATTTAAGAAGAACAAAGTAAATTTACAACATTCAGCCACTGAAATTTTCAGCATGTTTAACAAAAAGGTTTGGAAATGGAAAAATAATGCATGTTGTCCCATTTAAAATATTGGTTTATACAAATAGCCTGGCGATCTTCATTACATTTTTAAATATGAAATTTCCTAGTCTCACAATTCCAAAAGAATTGATCCCATAAGAATTGCAGGCCAAAGTAGGATGCCAGCCTGCTGCTTGGAATCTTTTCCTTCCAAGAACATAGGATTGGCACTAGAAAATAGTCACATTTGTTATTCTAATCTGCCTCTGACTTAAATGCATATAAAATCACTCAGCTATCGGGGCAGTCGTACCTGAATTTAAAATTAGCCATATTTTAAAAATTAGAAATCTATCTGGAGTAGTTTAGATTTCTATCAGTGTTGTGCTCGCCTTTAGTGAATGATAAGATATTGCAATCAGAGGTTTGATTTAATCCTTCTGTTGAATTAGCGCTGAATTTATTTTGTGAGCTATACAGCACAGAAACAATCCAATTGACTAATAAGCCCCTAGTCACACTAATCCCATTTTATTCTTCCAACATTCCATCAATTCCTTCCTGATACGCACTCACCTGTACAGTCGGGGCAATTTTCAGTGGCCTGTTAACTGATCAAACAAAATGTCTTTGAAATGCAGAAAGAAATCAGAGCTCCCAGAGAAACCCAAGCAGTCAAAACGAGAATTTGCAAACTTGATAGTGACACAGGTCTGGGTAAAAACCAGATTACTGGCTTGGCAAAGTAGCAAATCTACTAGTTGCAAAACTGTCCACTCGTTAAAAAAGAATGAAATGATTCTCAAATTTTACAAAATAATTTATCCATTATTTCTTGTTAGATTCTGTTTCACCATAAATTTATTTTGCCTCAAAGGCAAAGCAAACTCTACAGCAACTCTACTAGCTTCACTACTGGATCTTTTGACGGAAAGCAATCTTATACTGATGCAAGTTTTACACAATACCAAAATACCCCATATTCTCCACTCCACACCCCATCACCACACTGAACCACTGTGCCATTGTTTAAAATATATATAAACAGTAGTTGCCTTGCCATTCAGGTATTCCAATTGTGTTCAAATTAGACCTTATTGGTTAAGATTTGTAACTTTTCTCAAGCAAAATTATACCCAATGGCTGTGGGTATGTACTTACTCTATGGTTAAAATTTTTGGCACCATATCTTTTGTGAAACATGCTAATGACTTGCCATCTGTGTTGAGCTGAGGATAACTTCGTGTCAAGGGAAATCTGTTCATCTGCATAATCTTCACATTTTGGCATATTTTCTAACTGGTTCAAAAATAGAAATTCATGTTAAAATGTTATAAAAAAACAGATTAATGTCTATGTAAAAATTCCCATTACAAGTAATGACCCTGAAGGTCATTGATGCTTTGAATACTGAATTTTAGAGTCAATGATTGCTTCAGATTTAAAGCAGGGCTTGGAGCTGAACCCCCACAGCATCATAGTGGTGGCCAATTTCACTAACCCTTGTTGCAGCAGAAGATGGCTGGTATCTGTTTTCATTTCAGGACAACCAAAAGGAAAATTCACGAAGTGAAACATGAAAGTTTGCAGACGCTGTGATTGTAATAAAAACACATCGAAATGCTGGAGGATCTCAGCGGTCATGCAGCGTCCATAGGAGATAAAGATACATAGCCAATGTTTCAGGCCTGAGCCCTTCTTCAAGGAATAAGCAATTTTTTTTTAAATTTAGATTTAATTTTTTACATTTAAGATTAGACTTACATCATGATGATAAGCCGTTTCGGTCCACAAGTCCGTGCTGCCCAATTTACACCCAATTGACCTACAGGCCTCGGTATGTTTTGAAGGGTGGGTGGACACCGGAGCACTTAGAAGAAACCCACACAGACAAAGTGAGAACATAAAAACTCCTTACAGACAGTGTGGGATTCAAACCCTGGTCCCAATCTCTGGCACTGTAACATGTGCTAACCATGCCACCCTCAGAAAATCTCAGAAAAGAGACAGTGCTATCTGGGAAGGAGTCCAGACAAACAATAGGTGTTAATTGGCTATCGTAAGGGGA
Source organism: Narcine bancroftii (assembly GCF_036971445.1). Taxonomy (NCBI): domain Eukaryota; kingdom Metazoa; phylum Chordata; class Chondrichthyes; order Torpediniformes; family Narcinidae; genus Narcine; species Narcine bancroftii. The sequence continues at coordinate 62,665,392 of NC_091472.1, forward strand.
GAGGTGAGAACTTATTTTGTCTGTGTGAAAGGAGACAGAGACAGAGCTGACAAAAGGCAAGAGGGGAAGATGTTGGGGATGGAGGGGAGAGGTTAACAAAAGCCAGAGAACTTTTAAATGTCATCTAGAGGGTGCCGAGATGGTGCTCCAATTTCCAGGTGGTCTCCTCAGTTCTATCTCCACATTGCTCCCTATTCTCCTCTCTCTGCCTTCTACAAAGACTGCAACTGTTTCATCCGTGAATCCCTTGTCCACTCCTCTACTCTTCCCTCCCACCAATCATCTCCTTGATCCCTACCCCTGTGACTGCAGAAGATGCTCTACTTGCACCCACTCCTCCTCCCTCACCACCATTTGGGGCCCCAACAGTCCTTCCAAGTGAAGCAACAGTTTCACTTGTGAATCTGCAGGGGTCATCGACTGCATCTAGTTCTCCCATTGTGGTGTCCACTACATCAGAGAGACTGGGAACAAACAGGGAGATCTCTTTGTCTGCCACAATAGTATGAATCTCCCAGTGGCCACCAATTTCAATTTTTCATCCCATTCCCTTGCTGACTTGTTTATCCATGGTGTCATGCACTGCCAGACTGAGACCACCCACAAATTGGAGGAACAACACCTCATCTTCCATCTGGGCACCCTCCAACTAGATGGCATTAACATCAACTTCTCTGGCTTTCATTAAACTTCCACCCCCACCCTCAACTTCTTCCTCCATTGCCTTCCGTAAGCTCTGCCTCTCTTCCTTTTCCCTCCTTCTCTTTTCACACAGACAATATCAATTCTCTCCTCATCTCTTATCATATCCAATTAACACCTTTTATTGATCTGGACACCTCTCCCAGCCAGCCCTGCCTCTATTCTGAGATTTCCTGTTTGTTTGCTTATTCTTTGCTTATACCTTGAAGAAGGCCTCAGTCCCAAAACATCGGCAATATATCTTTATCTCCTATGGGCGCAGGGCCAGTGCCAGACTCAGCTGAGCTATGGGTGTAATATCTGATGAGATGTTCAACGTGCGCCATACCACTTCCTCCCTCTGCCTTACCAGACTAACACGCATGCCTATAGCACGTTAGTCAGAACCACATCATTCATGATGCAGTGAAGCTGGAACTGTTGGAAAATCTCTTCAATGGCATCCCTCTGAGGTCTGTGCCCTAAGCAGCTGCCTAGCTTGCCTAACAGTAGTGTCGGGTTTGTATAGACGTTGCAAGACCAGCTGAGTTCCTCCAGCATTTGAGTGTGTTATTATTAAGAAAATTCACCAAGCAGTAGTGGAAGTTCAGTCTCCTAATATCATAACTCTGTAAATGTACAGAAGAGCTTGCAGGATGTTCAGTAATATGTGTCCCTGCATATAGGACAATGGAGTCATCTCATTGTGGGAGTGGCAGTGATCCTGTGGAACATAATTCTACTGTCTTTTCTCAAGGTGACAGAAAAATTAATCCCTGCCACACCAGAGGTCCCCTTGCCATTGCAGGGCTGACAGCTGCTGCTCATGGTAAAGAGGTGAAGGCAAAAGCTGGCCCTTAAGGTTCAGAGACTTTGTCCAACACTATCTGGAGTCTCCTTCACTAATGATCAGCAGCCATTTCACCACCTCTGGAAAAGCAATGAAGGATGACAAAGGCACAAGGCAGGCAAGCAGACAGAAAGGAAATGTACAATTTTGATTTGTGGATGTTTGCATAGCATCAGGCTTTGCATAAGAATGTTTATTTTTGAATTGTGATCAGTCAGATGTAAGTGGAAAACACCCTGGGAACTGTTCGCATATGGGATTTGCTGGTGCATTTTTTTTTATTGACATTGTGATCCTGGATAGAAAGAGCATGTCTTTGTGTCTTCTTCCCTTCTTTCTTTTACTTCCCTATTTCCTCTTCCTCTTCATCTACAGCTGGAATGAGAAAAACCCACCAGAAATCTATCAATATACGTTGTTGAGAACTTCAGGACTAATCCAGCGCAACCCAAGCAACCACTTATGGTTAGATTGTCTACATAGGATGTGCACAGAAGTCAGCAGGGTTTTACTTTGTTGTCTGCAGCCATGGTTGACTGAAGTGACTTACAAAACAAATAGCAATATATGTATGCAAAGATATTTTGTAATTAATTAACAACTTGTAACACCCAATAAAATAGGAACTATTTAGGACAGCACGGTTAGCTTAATGGTTAGCGCAATGCTATTACAGTACCAGAGACCCAAGTTTCAATTCAGAACTGTTTGTAAGGAGTTTGTACATTCTCCCCATGTCTGCGTGGGGTTTCCTTGGTTGCTCCAGTTGCCTCTCATGTGCAAAAAATGCACAGGGTTAGTAGGTTAATTGGATGAATTTGGATGGGATGGACTCTTGGGCCAGAAGAGCCTGTTACTATATTGTATCTCTAAACTAAAATATGTAACCAAATTCTGTGACTAATGCCTCCACTTCATTTGGAAATATTCCTACAAACCAATTTTATTAAAATTATCTTTGGTTCCATGTCCATTATTTTTAAGTAGGTCTCTGTTAAATACTGTATATGCTTATTTTACAATAAATAATTTAAAAGTTCTTGCTATTCAACCACATTTGTTGTTCCTTTCAAATCCCGGCAACTCTCAAATTTCCAACTTTTGGCTATGTATTAGGTGTTCATAAGCCCATCAGAAATAGATACCACATTTACTGCCTGAGGAAAAATTCTAAACGATGAGTCACAAATATCACTTAACAGATCAACCATAAGAATAAGAAGAAATTACTTTTTACCTTGAAATAAGGTAATGAATAGAAAGAGATTGCTTTTGTGTACAGAATAAAGGTGTGCAATGCAGTCATCTCATGGTTATATTAGTAATTTCATGAAGATAAATCCTACCTTGGCAGTTCGGGAACAGTTTAAACATATGTAATTTTTTCAAAACCATGGTCTATGTTGTAGTGCCCAATAAGCAACTGGATTTTTGTAAATACTCAATTAGTTCACTAATATACCATTAGGGAAGGAAATCTGGTCCAGACTCCAGTTCTATATCCTTGTGGTTACCTCATAATTACCCTCTGAAGGAAAGTGATGGGTATAAAATTATGTTTGCCTCTTCTTGTTGTGTTATAAAATATATTCATAAACTACATTTCTTATTTGAAGTTGTCATGAGACCTAATTATAAATTAGCTTCTAGCTAAATTAAACTTTTTCTTCCAGTATCTTGCAGAGAATTTAACATAATTCTCAGATAAATTCCAGGCTGCCACAATATATTTTAGTAAGTATTCCTGAGTAGCTGGTGGAGGATGTTACTGAAAAGAAACCAAAGATGCTCGTATTGACAATGCAGGTAATATTTATTTGCAGATCAATGCATTATTAGTTGACAGATGAACACTGGCATTAGATTAGGATAAATTACTCAATGAAAAATGACAATTGGCTTTTGAGAGTAAGACTGCTCTGTGCCATTTCCAACTAGAAATTTAAGATGTATAAAGACTGCAAACTAATTTAGATAGTCCCTGTGTATTTTTTTCCCTGTGTGTTATATTGCCTGCAATGTTACATCTTTATTTATAACTTTTGACATTCATCCCCAAAAGTAAAATTGCTTTAAAGGAGCCTTCCAGAATATTTTGAGTGGACATTACTTCTGGTGAAAATTGCTGTTGGTGAAAAAGATCAAGATCAGTCACAGAATTGATCTTGCCCTCATTGACAACCTAATAATCTTCTCAACATAGAAATAAAGGAAAGATAACAAAAAATTGCTTCAAAACAAAATTTAATTGAATCGTAGGATCGCAACCATTAACCCATTAATTTCTTGTCTATGCTGGCAATCACATGATCTCCATTGTCCTACTTTTGCACAACCACTCTTTTTTTTAAACGATGATATTGCAATCCTCTGGTATCTCCTCTATATCTTGGAAGGAGTGAAAAATTATGGCAAGCCCTTCTGCAATGTCAAGTTCTATGGCTCTCACCAATCACCTCATGACTTCTTCATTTTAAACATGCCAATGTTTCTAATACCTCTTCTTATGTACTTCCATCCATCCATTATCTTTATTTCTTCCTTTAAAGATATTTTGGAGACATCTGTTTACTTGATTTAAAAAAGATAGAAAATATTTCATTTAGGATTCCAAAAATGCCTCCTGCCTTAAGGATTAGATCATATAATAGCCTTATCCCTAATCAACACCATCTCTCTTCTGATCATTTATAATTTACATGCCTCCTGAAGATTTTTGGTTCCTGTTAATGTTAACTGCCATTTTTTTCTCATTTCCTGCATTAATTTCCTCTTTATTTCTCTCACAGTTTATTAGTTGGACCCTTATTCTTACTGAAGTTACATGGGTGACAAGTGTCTCACACCTTTCTTTTCCCTTTCATCCTCATCTGTTCTTTCCTTTCAAAACATTCAGGGAGCTTTGTCCTTTGTTCCCTTATTTATTTCCTTGTAGGTTTGTCCTGAAATATAACCTTTTTGAAGATTACCCATTATTCTATTACACATCTACCAGCTAATAGCTAATATTTGATTCGGCTTTATACCAGCAAGATTCTTCTCATTACAAAGAAAGTCTAATTTAAATTTCTCACTGCTTATCACCATCATTAATCTGAACTTTGCATTCTGATGACTGCTGCCTCCGAAGTATTTTCTTCCCTTCCAAATGAAATAATGAATGCTCTGGAATTTATTTAAATGGGAAAGAAAGACATTTCTGGCATTGCCTATTCCTGATCCACTTTCAGTAGGTCTGTTGGCCTAAGATATAAACCTCAGCAACCTCCTCTGCAACTGGACCTATGACTTCCTATCTAACAGACTACAGACAGCGATGATGGGTAAAAACACCTCCTTCGCAATCACACTCAACACTGGTGCCTCTCAAGGGTATGTGACTGTACCAACAAATAGCTTTTCAACTTCTTCAAATCTGAAGACACTATTGATCCATTTTACCTCTCTCCACTGGCTGGTAACTCTGCAAGTCTGTCTTCTGTAGTAGTTACCATACATATATGCCATTGTATAGGATGATCCTCTTAAAATTTTCACCTTAAAATCAGGTTATCCTTTAAAAAGAGCTTAAAATTCCGATCTTGACATAACGCCATTGCCATCTTCCTGCCGGCTCCGAAGCAATCTCGCATATGCCCCATTAGTGATTTGCAAAGTCTCCGCACTCCTCCAAGGGGTTCATCTGCCACGGTCTGACTGCTGTTGGCTCCATACAGGCTTTAAGCAGACTGCTTCAGGAGATGACAGTGGTTTATTTTAAAATATCCAAATGAAATTTAAACCTTTAAATGATAATATGTTTTTAAAATATTGTGATTTGCTTTTAACAGCATCTATTGGTCAGCAGTGAGTGCCAGATTTGGGTGGTCATTTTATTCAAAGGGTATCACTCAAAACCAATTTCGGGCTCATCCTATAAAGAGTATGTCATTTGTCAATATTGCTACACTTTCTCCATTGCTAACATCGGTTTTTGGTATTTAATTCTTCACTTTGTCTGCATGTAAAAATTCTATTTTAATCCAATAGTATTATGTACAATTATTTACTTCATATTTTATATTGAATAAAACTAAATTGTTCCACGTTTAAATTTGCTGACAACACTACAGTGGTAGGTCAGATATCAAATACCAAGACAAAATACAAGATTGAAAGTCTAGAGGAATGGTGTGAAGTTAATAACCTCTTTCTCAATGTCATTCAGACAAAGATGATCATTAACTTCATGAGAGGGCACAGAGACCACACCCTTGTCCACATCAACGGCATTGACGTGGAATAAGCACATCGGGGTGGCAATCATGAAAGCACACGAATGCCTTTACTTTTTAGTGAACAAAAGAAATTCAGCCTGTCTCCCTCAACAACATCTAGAGGTCCACTATCAAAAGCAACCTTATGGGATGCATCACAATGAGGTAAGGGAGCTGCTTGGCTCAAGATCGGAAGCAGCAGCAGAAGGCAGCGAATGCAGCTCAGAAATCATGCAAATTTTTCTCCTCTCCATGGACTCTACCCACATTGTCCTGTACCCACATTGTCCTGCACCCTCTTCTCTCCCTCCTTCCAGCAGGGAGAAGACTCAAAAATGTGAAAGAATGCACCAATAGGCTAAAAGACAGTTTTTTTTTCTGCAGACATCAGGCTCTTGAATGATGCCAAAATAATGCCATCACACCACCCTTGCATAGCACTATTCTCTGTAAATGGTGTTTTTCTTCTTAGATCTATGGAACATAACAGCACAGAAACAGTCTGTGCTGAACCATTTTTCTGCCTAGTCCCACTGACCTGCACCCAGTCCATAGCCCTCCATACCCCTCCCATCCATGTACCTGTTCAAATTCCTCTTAAATGTAAAACTTGAGCCTGCATTCACCACTTCAACTGGATGCTGGTTCCACACTCCCACCGCTCTCTGTGTGAAGAAAGTTTCCTCTTGTGTTCTCTCTAAACTATTCCCCTTTCACCTTTAACCCATGTCCTCTGGTTTGTACCTCACCTGATAAAGCCTACCTATATTTACTTTATCCTCCTCATAATTTAAAATACCTCTATTAAATCTCCCCTCATTTTTCTAAACTCCAGGGAATAAAGTCTTAATCTGTTTAACCTTTCCCTGTAATCAGGCCAGCATCCTAATAGATCTCCTCTGCACTCTTTCTATCCTATTGATTGCTTTCCTGTAGTTATGTGATCAAAATTGCACACAATACTTCCAGTTTGATATTTTCAATGTCTTATACAACTTTACCATAACATCCCAGCTCCTATACTCAATAATTTGATTTATGAAGGCCAATATGCCTAAAGCTCTCTTTACCACCCTATCCACCTGTGATGCCACTCTCAGGGAATTATGCATCTGTATTCCCAGGTCCCTCTGTTCTACCGCACTCTTCAGTGACCTATCATTCACCGTGTTTGTCCTTTTATATTTGTCCTTTCAAAATGCAACACCTCACACCAGTCTGTAGTAAATTGTATCTGCCATTTTTCATCCCATTTTTTCAGATGAACCAGATCCCCTACAGGCTTTGAAAATCTTCTTTACTGTCCACAACATCTCCAATTTTAGTGTCCATCTGTAAACTTGATGATCCAATTTACCACATTATCATCCAGATCATTAATATAGATAAGAATGGTCCCCACACCAATCCCTGAGGCACATCACTAGTCACAGGCCACAAGTCTTAGAAGCAATCATCCACCACTACTCTCTGGTTTTTTTCATCCAGCCATTGTCCAGTTTACTACTTCACCATGACTACCTAGCATCTGAACCTTCCTAACTAACTTCCCAAGTGGGAACTTGTCAAAGGCTTTATTAAAGTCCATGTAGACAACATCTACAGCCTTTCCTTCATGAACTCTCCTGGTAACCTCTTCAAATAATCGGTAAGATTAGTTAAACACAAAGAGATGTTGGCTATCTCTATTCAGTCCTAGGCTACCCAAATATTTGTATATCCAATCTTATGGAGCACTTTCTAATAACTTACCCACCACATACATCAGGCTTACTAGCCTATAATTTCTAGGGTTATTTTTGAAGCCTTTTTTAAACAACGGAACAATGTGAGCTACCCTCCAATCCTCCGGCACCACATCTGTGGCTAATGTCCTCAAAGTCCAAGGGAATGTCTTCTCAGGCCCTGGGGCCTTATTTGGTTGAAGGCAGCAAGCAATTCCTCCTCTTTAATCTGCATAGGTTCTATGACCTTGCTGCTTATTTTCCTTTCTTCCCTTGACTCTGTGCCAGTTTCCTGAGTGAATATTGATGAAAAAACCATTTAAGATCTCCCCCATCTTTTTTGGTTCCATACCGATCTTCAAGGGGACCAATTTTGTCCATTATTATCCTTTGCTCTTAATATACCTGTAAAGCCCCTTAGGATTTATCTGAAAATTGCCTGCCAAAGCAACCTCATGCCTTATTTTAGCCTTTCTGATTTATTTCTTGAGATTTTTCTTGCATTTTTATACTCCTCAAGTACCTCATTTTCTCCATGTTACCTATTCCTGCTATATACCTTCCTCATCTTCTGAACCAGATCCCAAATATTCCTCGAAAACCAAGGTTCCCAATACCTGTAAACTTTGCCTTTAATCCTTACAGGAGTATACAAACTTTTTACTCTCAAAATTTCACCTTTGAAGGTCTTCCACTTACCTTGCACATCTTTGCCCAAAACAACTTATCCCAATCCATGCATTCTAGATCTTTTTTAATTTCTAAAAATTGGCCTTTCTCAAATTTAGAATCTCAACCTGAGCCCCAGACCTATCCTTTTCCATAATTAACTTGAAACTAATGATATTATGATCAATGTGATACATGATCAATTACATGAAGACTGAAGTTACTGGAACTGAAGGCCTTTATTAGCAAGAGATGGACAGCATCCCTTGTGTTGCTCGAACTGGGGGAAGGGTTGTTGGATGACAGCCTTTATGGGGAATAGAGGAGAGGAATCATGAGCTGGCCAGTGAAAGCAGGGTCAAACATAAAGGGTGATATCATTTACATGCACAATAGTGGTTCACCATATTCACCCTCTCTTTTAAAAAGAAGTCCTGGGGGAGTGTGGTGCAGTTAGGTTCTCTCATAAGTTCAGTCTGTCTGATGTCCTCCTTAAAGTCCAAAGATCTCCCCGTCCCCCACTGGCAAAGGTTCTCCCAGAAGCGCTCCACGCTACCCGGTCCCTCCTGTGTGTGGCCACCAACGAGATACCTCATGAGAAACTCTTTACATACCCCAGGAGATCAGCGTCGGGAACTACCTTACCCACCTGGCTTTGTGACCAGGTGTCTGTGGTGGTCTCTGTCGGTTGTGGCTGCTCCATCTCGGTTGGCCTGGCTGAGGTGTTTGGTTGAATGCGCTGGTGTGTGTCAGCAAGCGGGTTGGCTGAGGTAGTGGGGGTTGAGATCTGAGGCCCTACAGAACTAGGGGAGGGCATACTTGCCAGCTAGTTGAAGGAGAGGGGTCTAGATGCTCCTGTGTGTGCCAAGTCCTGGATGGATACTGTGTCCATGCGTCCATCTGGGAATGTCACTGTGGGTTAGCATGGAGCAGCCACCTCAAAATTTTATCATTTTTGATTTTACCCTGCTGCTGGTTGGTGAATGTGAAGATGACTGACTGTTGGTCAGTCAGCAGGGTAAAATGCTTACCGCTTCAACGATAGCCTGGGCCTTTTTCTCGATGGAAAAGTGCCGGATCTTGGGGCCCTAGATGGTGCGCAAAAAAAAATGCCACAGGCCTGCCCGCCTGGTTAAGTGTGGCAGTCAGGGCAAAGTCTGATGTGTCTCTCTCCACCTGGAATGGGATGGATTCATCCCACTGTGTGCATTGTGGCCTTTGTGATGTCAGCTTTGATACAGTCAAATGCCTCGTGGACTTCTGCCAACAGGGGGAAAATGGTGGCCCTGATGAGGAGTCAGGCTTTCTCTGCATAGCTGAGAACCCACTGGGCACCTTTTCAGGGCCTTGAGGCAGTTGCGGGGGGGGTGGGGGGGTGGGAGAGGCTGGTGGAAGTTTTAACAGGGGCCGCATGCAGTCAGGGTCAGGGCTGATGGCTCCATTCTCCACAACGCAGCCTAGTATAGCCAGGCAACATGTGCTGAAGACACATTTCCCTGTGTTATACATCAGATTGAGGTACTTCACAGTGTGGAGGAATATTTGGAGGTTCTCGTCATGGTCCTAATAGTCATGGCCACAGATGGTGATGTTATCGAGGAATGGGAAAGTAGCTCGCAACCCGTGTTTATCCACCATCTGATCCATCTCCCTTTGGAAAACAGATACCCCATTTGTGACCTAAAAGGGACTCTCAGGAAGTAGTACAGTCAACCATCTGCCTCAAAAGCAGTGTATTGCCAGTCCTCAAGGTGAATGGGGAGCTGGTAATAAACAAACTTAAGGTCTATGGTCAAGAACACCCTGTATCAGGTGATCTGGTTCGCCATGTCAGATATGCAGGGTAGGGGTTATGGGTCAAGCTGGGTGAACCTGTTGATGGTCTGGGAATAGTCTATGACTATCCAGTGTTTCCCTCCATTTTTGTACTACAATGACCTGGGCACCCCAGGGGCTCATACTCTGCTCTATCACCCCCTCAGCAAGGAAGCATCTCACCTCAGACTTAAAAAATGCCCCCTCCCCAGTGCTATATCACCGACTTTTAGTGGCAACGGGCTTACAGTCCAGGGTGAGGTTAGCGAATAAGGGGCAGGGGGGAAGATTTGAAGTGTGGAGAGGCCACATATCAGCTGTTGGTTGCCCATGTGGCAAGGGAGGGGCAGGCAGTCCACAAACTGTTCATTATGGACCATGAAGAGAGGAAGCACCCATTGTACTACATGGTGACGCTCTTTAAGTTGCATTGAAAGTCTAACCCTGGTAAGACGGGTGCACAGAGCTGTGCAGTACTAATGAGCTTCACAGTACAACTTGTGGTGATATGTAATTACACCACAGGTCACTAGGGGTCTTCCTGGTGACCTTGTATATAAAGCAGTCCAGAGCTACAGCCTAGCCTTCCAGGTTTGTCTTGCAGAGAGACAAGACCTCTTAGTGTACATATTAGTTTATTAAAGATGTCTTATACTCACACTGGTGGTGTGGCTCTCGTCAGTACACAACTAACATGAACTTTAGCCAATTTGGATTTGGAGGCTAGAGAGACACTTTCCCTTTCAGGCTGCATCCCAAGGGAGATGAGCTGAACAGTGTTCAGGTGAATTAAACTCACTGTGCTCCCACTGTCGAATAGGCAGGCAGTAGGGCAGCCGTTTACCCGGTCATCCATCATGGCTCTGGAAAGTTGATGTGGTCTGCATTGATCCAGGGTTACCGATGCCAGTGTCAGCTCATCGTCTGAGAAGTTCCATTGGCTGCTGGCAGTCTGATAAGATGGCAGCCCCCATGGTATGCATGCGTCCCGGTCATCGTTTGCCGGAAGGGAAGAGGGGAAGACAAAAGTGACATTATCGCAGTCGGTGACCTCTGTGGTGCGCACATGCGGGCATTCCAGGTCCCCAGAAGTGGCTGTGGAAGTGACTGCATTAAAGATGGCGGCCCCTGTTTGCACACGTTGCTGCTGGGCCTGGAGGCTTGCTTAGATTTACAGACTTTCGCAAAGTGTCCCTTCTTCCCGCACTTGGAGCAGACGGCGTCCTTGGCAGGGCAGTGTTTCCTTGGATGCTTGCCCTGCCTGCAGAAGTAACACTTCAGGTGGTAGCAAACAGCTGTGGAGGGCAGCTCAGGAGGGAGTTTACGATCCTGTCTCCCAAGATGGCGATGCCCATGTCCCCCATGAGGCTAATGAATGATTCTGTGTTGTGGATGGCTACCTCCAGAGTGTTTGCCAGTTTGATTGTTTGAGGTAGGCTCTGTCTTTTTTGCTCGAGTAACCTCTGCTTCACATAATCGGAGTGGAAACCAGCTATATAGTCATCTCTGATCAGCAGCTGTGTGTACTGTTCAGCACTCACAGCCTGGCAGTTGGAGTCCCTCGGAAGCTTCTGCAGGGCCCTGAAAAAGTCATTGAACATTTCCCTGGGTCCCTGGGTCGCTGCCTGCGCGAGTGGAGACATGCCGTGCATAGACTTCATTCACCTGTACCTTGGCGTCTCTGTATGTCTGGCAGTGCCAGACCATCCAGTAGACTCAGTGCCCGATGTACAAAAATAGCAGATGGAGCTTGTCCTCGTCATCCTGGATGGCAGCTTCAGAAGCTGTGAGGAATCTTTGGAAAAGTGACACCAAAGTGCGAATTTGTCAGCTGCTTTGGGTTCTTTTGGGTCAATCTCTAGATGGTCCAGCTTCAAGTATTTGTCCATGTTCCAAAGAAACAAAGTCTTGCTAATAAAATTGATGCATGATCAAATACACAAAGACTGAAGTTACTGGAACTGAAGGCTTTTATTAGCAAGAGATGGACAGCATCCCTTGTGTTGCTGGCTCACACTGAGCTGGACTCGAACGGGGGACAGGGTTGTGGCATGACAGCCTTTATGAGGGATAAAGGGAAGGAGTCATGAGCTGGCCAGTGAGAGCAGGGTCAAACATAAAGCGTAATATCACTTACATACATAATAGTGGTTTCACCACATACTAGATGTAAAATATTCTCCTACACATACTTCTGTCACCTGTTCTGTCTCATTCCCTAATAGGAGATCCAGTATCTAGTTCAATCAACAGATGTAACATTTCCAGGATAAAATTAACTGGAATTTATTGCTGAATCTTATTGCAATCTACCGTGCCTAAGGGTTATAATTTGACATTTTTCACAACCCAAAATGCACTCTTGATTAGCTATATTCCACACCTGATATTTATGTTATCCCCAGGACACAATCAATGGAAGCATGCCTGCACTCTCAGAGATCTAGATGAGCTTCCTTATATCCATTTTCCAATGAAAACAATTTATGTCCACTGCTCCTTCAGATGAAAACTTTATGTAGCAAAATTTTTTTTAACCAAAAAGCTTGAAAATATATCAGTGCTCTTATGAAAGTCAGGTACCCCAAATCTTCTAAATAAGGAGTTTTTGATTGAACAAAGTTACCTGTTTTAATTGTCTATACAAATCCTCTGCTTTTCTTGGTAATTAATGAGATATTTGGATTGAACTAATAAACCAAAACAAAAAAAAAGAGAAAATTCCTGATTCATTCACATTCAGAGAGTAAAAATTGAAAAATATGTCAAGGTTCATGCCCTTTTTCATTCAAAAAAAAGTATAATGCAGGCCACATGATAGTGAGAGAGGTGGGGGCAAGAAATATGCTTAAACAGTAAAACCGCTGCTATCCAGCACATTTGGGGATTGGTAGATGCCAGATAAGTGAATTTTCTGGTTGCTTGAGATTGCGTGTGGTGTGGATTTGTGAATTGACCATTCGAGGCCCCAATTTTAAACTTTCAAATTTTTTACCTATTTATTGTGCACAATTTTTTTTGCTGGTTGCTTGAGGCTGCCAGTTGCTTGAATTCAGGATAACAGGGATTTTATTGTAATTGTTAAACATACATTAAATAATTAGAAATTTTAACCATTAAAATTTTGTAAGCACAGGTCCAGCATTCAAATTGGCAAAGACACAAAAAACATGGAGTTATCACAATGTGTGTAAGAGTCCTTTCAATCCCAATAAATAAAACATTCAAAGCTTTTTTAAATCTGGTAATGGAAAGATGAGGAATATCTTACAAGATGAAAGATGAGAATAACTTGATTAAAACTGAAAAAAATGAAACAATTTTTTTTTTTGTTATTTAGGATTAAAGAACTCATTTTTAGAGCCTGAAGTCTACTTGTTTGTCCATGTGTCTGTTGTATCCATTCATTCATCAAACTGAAGGCCAGATTATCCTGAATCTAAGTAGAACAATCTTCCAGTGTAAAAGAACCCAACAAACATTATTTGCGTTGTAAGAGATTGAGGAGTGGTTCTGATCTAATAAGCCAACAGTACCAGCAGAAACCCAACACAACTAAATTCGAAATCTCTAACACAAGATATTCTGCAGATGCTGGAGTCAAGCGCAGTACACAAAATGGAGAAATTTTGCATATAACATAGCATCCATAGGCACTTATGAGAATGTCCATTGAGGCTCAAAAAAGACACTGATTAAGTAACAGAAATATTCAATATTTTTATATTTACTGTTCAAACTGAAGTGGTAAAACAGCAATCCAGAAAGTGGCAAATTTTCCAACAAGTTCCAAAAAGGCTACCCTCACCAACGCAGAAGATAGTCAACAACTAAATGGTGCTCATTTCATCTATTTTCCAACCACCAACAGTGCTTAATTATGCATTACAGGTGATAAAAAAAATGATGTTGGCTTATGGATCTTAGATTTTCCAGTACATTAAACATAAGCAGAAAGTTAATGCCATATGTTTATGACTATTTGTATACTGGTGGTTTAAAATTTTGTTTTCCTTTGAAATATCAGAGGATGCTGTTAGATGTTGTTTTTAATTTTTTTTGGTTAGTTTTCTTTTTTTAATAGATTAGGTGGGTTTTTTTTATATGTATATTGTAGCGGATCACTCCACACGTGTTAGCGTGCAGAATCGGCAGGAACAGGTGGTAATGGCACTGGGGAGTCAGTATCACTGCATAGAAGCACACGTCTCCAGGAATGCAGGCTGCAGGTGGAAGGTGGGACTTCTGAGGAACCTGCCCATCAAGACTCTGGGAATGGTGATGGGCAGTCAGAGCTCAAAGGGCGTGTTTTGGGAACCTGGAAGGGCATTGGGACTGTTTAAATATCACATGGGTGTTTTGAGTAAACTTTTTTCTGTTACTGGCATTTACCGTGTGGACTTCAGTTATTGTGGCTTCTGTAGTTGGTAATTACAGACGCTAAATTTGGTGACCCCGACGGAGTTCTAATGTTTTAAGAACTCATGTTTATTTCTTCTTCGTCAGCCATATGGAGGAACAGTCAGCAGCTGCCAGTTCTGGGTCAGTGGCTCGGTTATTACAGCCTGCCCATGCAGTGGAAATCCACCTCCCACCAGTCTGTGCTAATCAACCTCATAATTGGCTGGTTCAGTTTAATCTGAGAGGTATTTCTTTGGAGGATACCAAGTTCTGGCATGTGGTCAGTGGTTTGGACCTGGCGACAGCTGCAAAGGTGAGTTCTTTTGCTCAAAATCCACCTTTAGAGTGTAAATATACCATGTTTCATTGCTATCTTCTGGACTCATTAGAGCTCAGTGAATATGAGCGAGCCATCCGTCTTTTAAATCTGCCGGGCATTGGAGATCGTAATCCATCACACTTAATGTGTGAGATGATAGCTCTGGCGGGTGGTCACACAGATTACTTTCTGATTGAGGCCCTTTTTCTCTGTAAATTGCCAGTGCGTGTTTCATCAGCCATCTCTCCCATGGATTTCTCTGCCCCTCACTTGGTTGCTAGAGAAGCTGACCGATTATTCCACACTCCGCAGCCAGGATCATTACAGCCACAGCAAGTATTTGCTATTTCCACTGAGGGTCCTAAGTCATCCTCTCTGTCCGAGCAAGGAGCCATGGCTGGTGTGCAGCGGAAGAACACGAAGACTAAGAAGAAGTACTGCTCTTACCATCGGTGTTGGGGAAATGATGCCCATCAAAGCATTCCACCATGTTCATGCCCTGGAGGTGTCAACTTGAAGGACTCGGGAAATGATCAGGCCGACCATTGTTAGTGGCCTCGACAGCTGGCATACAAAAGGGCTTGCCATATATTGTGGATGTTCGCACTTGGTGGTATTTTCTTATTGACACCGGTGTGGAGTTTAGTCTGGTTCCACTGACTGACTTTCAGAAACTTCACAATGAAAAAGGTCCTCCCCCAACCAAAAACAGCCAATGGTTCCATGATAGTCTGCTAAGGCATCTGGTTGATGACAATTCATATGGACGAAGCTGTCTTCCAATGGCGTTGTACGATTGCTGCTGTAGGCCAGCCGTTGCTTGGGGCGGATTTCTTGCAGGCTCATGGGCTCTTGGAGGACTTAGCATGAAGCCCCCTAGTTGATGCAGGATCTTTTCAGACACACCCCTTAGTGCTCCGTCAGCACTCCTTTAGCACTTTAGGTGTGCATGCTGCCAACCCCAATGAATATGCAGTATTCCTGGTGCAGTATCCCTCCTTGTTGATGCCTAACTTCCATACCTCCCATGCAGCACACAGAGTGGAGCATTTCATTACCACCACTGGTGCTCCAGTCTATACCAAGGCGAGACATCTTCCACAAGCAAAGCTGCAGCTAGCCAAAGCCCAGTGTAAGGCCATGAAGGACATGGGTATTATTTGCTGTTCCAATAATCCATGGGTGTCGCCACTTCATATGGTTCCTAAGAGCAATGGAAATTGGCAGCCCTGTGGTGAATATCGGTGCTTGAATAACATCACCGTACCAGACCGATATCCTGTTCCGCTTGTACAGGACTTTGCGGTGTGGCTAAAGAGCAGCACAGTATTTTCCAAGATGGATTTGGTTAAAGGATACCACCAGATTCTGGTGCGACTGTCTAAATTGCACAAGATGGCCATTATTATGCCCTTTGGTTTGTGGGAATTTCTAAGAATGCCATTCGGGCTTAAGAATGCTACCCAGATGTTTCAGTGTTTAATGGATGTCGTAACTCAGGAAATGAACTTTGCCTTCATCTATCTGCATGACATTCTAATTTTCAGCCCTGATTCACATTCACACCAGAATCACCTGGCGGAATTCTTCAAACATCTGCAATGCTTCGATCTAACTGTAAATCCGGAGAAATGCCAGTTTGGTCTGGAAGAGACAGACTTTTTAGGGTACCACATTGATAGTAGAGGGGTGCATCCTCTCCTGGATAAGGTTGAGGGGATACAATCTTTCCCTAAGCCCACACATGTCAAAGGCTTACAAAATTTACTGGGCATGATAAAATTTTTACTGCCGATTTATCCCAGCAGCTGCTAAGACTATGCACCCACTTTTGAATATGTTAAAGGGTGATGAAAAAGACTTGCGTTGGGACTTGATTAAGGAACAAGCTTTTCAAAGGGCTAAGGATGCTTTGGCAGATCCAGATCCTACAGCGGACTTCGCCCTTACGATGGATGTGTTGAGCATTGCCATGGAAGTGGTCCTGGAACAATGGACAGATGGAAATTTTTCACCGCTAGCATTTTTTTATTCACCATTTACAGCAGCCAGAACTTTGTTACAGCACATTTGATAGAGAGTTGTTGACTCTCTACCTAGCGATATGTCATTTCAGATATATGCTAGAAGGATGGCCTTTGACAGACCACAAGCCCTTAGTACAGGCACTGGTGAAGTCATCCAACCCTTGGTCAGCCAGTCAACAATGTCAATTTTCTTACATGTCTGAGTATACAACTGACGTCCATCACTTCGTCAGTAAGCTCAACGTCATAGCTTATGTATTGTTCCATCCAACCATTGCAACGGGAACAGGAAGTTTGGACATTGTACAGCTAGCCCGAGATCAGGCTGAAGATCCATCAATCCAGGCTTATAGAACTGCTGTCATCAGTCTCAATTTGCAAGATGTTTTGCTTAAACCTGTTACCCCTACGGTACTCTGCAACGTCTCTTCTAGAATGCCTCGACCGGTACTTCCCGAAAGTTGGCGCCATAAAATTTTTACGATATACATGTGTTATCACACCCATCAATACAGGCTACGGTGAAGCTCATTGCTGCTCATTACATTTAGCACGGCTTCTGATGCAATGTTTCACAGTGAGCCAGGACATTTCTCTGGTGCCAATTGGCCAAGGTGCAATGCCACACAAGCTCCCTTTTCAACAGTTCCCTATGGTTCACAAACAATTTCAGCATTTATATGTGGACATTGTAGATCCTCTGCCAGTTTATAAAAGCAAGAGGTATCTGTTCATAATGGAGGATAGGTTGACGCATTGGGCCAAGGTAGTACCCATGTAATTCTGTGATGCAGAGTCCTGCATGCGGGCTTTCATTACATCTTGGATTGCCCAGTTTGGGGTTACAACACATACCACTTCTGACAGGGGTGCACAATTTACTTCGACCTTGTGGTCAGCCCTGGGCAGGTTCTGCAGTAGTCAATTGTACCATCCTACTACCTACCATCCTCAGACAAACGGCTTGGTGGAGCATTTCCATCGGCATCTTAAGGTTGCATTGAAAGCACGTCTTCAGGGTCCTAATTGGCTCAACGAGCTGCCCTGGATACCGCTTGGTATCCATAGAGTGCCGAAAGAGGATCTCGCAGCATCTTCAGTGGAGGTTGTATACAGTACCTCCATTTCTGTCCCTGGAGATGTACATTTTGACCTGACAACCACAACAACAGAACAGCTCGACCTTATAAAATGTCCACTCCTCAACCAGCAAAACGGTGATCCTCCTACTCATGTTTCTTCTGCACAACAACAACTGATTATGTGTTTGTCTGGAGAGGACTACCTGGCTCGCCTTTGCAGTGCCCCCACGAAGGACCTTTCCATGTCGTTAAAAGAGAAGGAACGCTTTACACATTGGATGTTGGAAGCTGACAGGACCTTTACACCATGGACCGTCGGAAACCAGCACACGTGGATATAACCAGTGATTACCCCATGTCGACCAAAAAGCCTCATGGCTGACCACCCAAAGTTTCGGATCTGCCTGGCACCCTTCCTGAACTCGGTGGGGGCGGGGGGGGGGGGGGGGGTTGGTGTAGCGGATCGCTCCACACAAGTTAGCAGGCAGAATCGGTAGGAATGGGTGCGGGGTGGTAATGACACTGGGGAGTCAGCGTCATTGCATAGAAGCACACACCTGCAGGAATGCAGGCTGCAGGTGGAAGGCGAAACTTCCGGAGAATCTGCTCATCAAGACTTAGGGAATGGCAATGGGCAGCCAGAACTCAAGGGGTGGGTTTTGGGAACCCAGAAGGGCGTTGGGACTGTTTAAATATCACATGGGTGTTTTGAGTAAATGTTTTTCTGTTAATGGCATTTACTGTGTGGAGTTCAGTTACTGTGGCTCCTGTAGTTGGTAATTACAGACACCAAAATATTATATAAATTACACATACACACTATTATATACTTTTTTTCTTTTTCTTTCTTTATAGATATATATATATATATATATATACATCTTTCTTTCTTTGGCTTGGCTTGGCGGACAAAGATTAATGAAGGGGTAATATCCACGTCAGCTGCAGGCTCGTTTGTGGATGACAAGTCCGATGCGGGACAGGCAGACACGGTTGCAGCGGTTGCAAGGGAAAATTGGTTGGTTGGGGTTGGGTGTTGGGTTTTTCCTCCTTTGTCTTTTGTCAGTGAGGTGGGCTCTGCGGTCTTCTTCAAAGGAGGTTGCTGCCCGCCGAACTGTGAGGCGCCAAGATGCACTGTTTGAGGCGATATCAGCCCACTGGCGGTGGTCAATGTGGCAGGCACCAAGAGATTTCTTTAGGCAGTCCTTGTACCTCTTCTTTGGTGCACCTCTGTCACGGTGGCCAGTGGAGAGCTCGTCATATAATACAATCTTGGGAAGGCGATACTGTTTGAAACTTTATTTTGATATGAAACATTGTATTTTCAGTTTTTCTTCTGTATTTATTTTAAAGACCAATAAAAACATATTGAAAAAGACTCAAAAGAAAGCTGGGTGTTTCCCATAAACCTTCTGTTTAATTTAAACGGAGATAGAAAGAGGAGGTGTGCCAACAGTGAATGGCAACTATCAACCTGTTGGTGACACCTGAGGGCGACTATGATGAAGCAAGAGGTGGTGTGATATAGGTGAACTCTGCTTGGACAGGCTACAGAGACGATGGGTCATTCATACTGTGTTAATGAAGATGAACAGCCAAGTTACAGCAGGTCTCACATTTTGATTGTGCATCATGACAAAAGAAGAATTTTTATACAAATTTTATAAAGATATTTTATCAAAGGATTAATGAAAAGGTTACTTCAGCAAATGAGCTACCATAAATTTACCTTAAATTAATCTTTGTCTTCTAGGTAGTTATGAGATAGAAACTACTAAGCTTTAAGTCAGTTTCCCTCTACACTGACTTTACTTCACCCATTAAATATTTTGTGGCTTTTTTTTAATGTATTTCAAATTTACTCCAAATGATTGAGCTCACTTTTCATGCAAAGAGAGTTTAGACTTCTTAATTTATGCTTGCCTGCACAATATAAATGAAAGAAATAAGTTATGGCTGATCTGGCCATAGATACAGCTCCATATACTCTTAATTTCCCTAATATTCAAAAATCTATCTGTGTCTTAAATGCATTTAAAGAAGCTCCCTCTAAAATGTTCTTGGGCAGAGAATTCCATAGATTCATTATTCTGGATTACGCATTTCCTCCTCATTTCTGTCTTAAAACTTGAGGTTATGTCCCCCAGTTCTAGCCTCACTTGCCAGTGGCAACAATATGGAACAAAGAAAATTGACAATGACAGGGGTCCAGTGCAACTTGGAAAGGGAGATTTGAAGAAAAGAAAAGCAATCCCAAGGAGACACCTAAATAACTGACAGTGATGAGATGTGTCATTCGCATATTCAAATGTCACTGGTACCTGAATCAATACAATTCCTGTTGTTCAAATGCTGAGATTTGCCTCTGGAATTGAAATGCTTGGAAACTAGCGTGGATCAAATTTCATCCCTTGGAATAACACATTTGTAATAGCTCCATATATCATAAAATAAAAGTACCCGGTTATATTGATATTCAGCTGCTATTAAGTACTGGTTCCAGAAATGAATAATGTTTCTGATCATGTCATATTATTTCTGCAATAAGTTACATTTCCATCAGGAATGTGTTTGCCAGGCATGAAAGTATAAACCTTTGACTGACAGAAGTATTGGGTTGCAAAGAGATGCTTCCATTAATTAAATCCATTGAAAACCACTCTACTTTCCCAAGGAGAATAGCAAGGTATTTGTTCATTATCAGATGTAATTTTCTAAACTCTCAATCCTGATGTAGAGCCTTGTCTGCTGGGAGCATACATCAGGAATTTTGAATTAAATGGTTCAAAAATCAAGACAAGCATATGCCTGAATTTTTGAAATGCACCCCCAAAGGAAAAGGTGTTTTCCTTGAGGACCTTTCTGTAAAATTACTCCGTATGTCAAACAAGTTCTGTGAGTTGTGTTGCAGAAGTCAATTCGTTTTAAGGAAGAGCCCTGCATTAATATATTAAAACATTTCCTTGTATCTATGGAGACATTCCAAAAAACTTTAATTCTGCCTCAAAATGAAGACCACCCACCATTACTGGGAAAGCAGTGTGTCTAATAACATAATTCATTAACTTGGTTGTCAAGGCCATCTCTGGAAGGAAGACTTTGTAAAGTTCTTCAAAGAATTATGTTGCCTTGACAATTTAATTGACTATACTAAATTGATGATTTACTCCATGGAGAACAGCAAATCTGGCATGATTCCCTCTGTAATAGATGACATTGGCAGAAGAAGGTCACCCAGAAAGACTTTAGTGGCTTTGAGGCAAAGAGCATTTACTCTCAGAAATGCACAAATTGTATAAAAATATATCCAAGTGATTTCTTCATTAAAGATGAATCACAAAATATGAGAGCTATCCCAACAAATTTATCTCCTTTTAACATATCTTTGAAATATCTCATTTTTCTGATTTTTGGTTGGGGAATTAGATCCCACTTAATGTCAGAAATAGATAAATAAGCATTGTTTCCAGCTTATGAAATATTTATACACAAATTTTGAGCTCTAAATATGATATTCATGGAGTCATACAGTGTGGAAATGGGCCCTTCAGCCCATCTTGCCTATGCTGACCAAGATGTTCCACCTGTATGTATTTGGCCCATTGCATCCAAACCCATCCTGTCCATGTATCCACCCACTTTTTAATTTTTAAACATTGTAATAGTACCTGCCTCAACCCCTCCTCCAGGAGCCCATTCCATACACCCACTACACTATGTACAAAACCTATCTCTTGGGTTCCAATTAAATCTCTCCTTACTCATCTAAATCTACATCCTCTGGTTACCAATTCCCCTACTCTGAGCAAATAATACTTTGCATTCACTCAATCTACCCTTCTCATGATTTTACATACCTCTATGAGATCATGCCTCATCCTCCTGTACACCAAGGAATAAAGCCCCAGCCTGCTCTACCTCTCCCTGGTCCTTAGGCTCATGAGTCCAGGCAATCTTATTTGTACCCTCTCCAGTTTGACATTTAATGGGCTCTTATTAGACTGATCAATGCGGGGCTTTATCCGAGACCTTAGGTGCAGCATAGATGACGTCAAATACACAACCATCATGGATACACTGGTACTTCTTCCACCGAACCCAAAATAGTGGCTTCCACTTATATCAGCTATACATACAAACAAACTCATCACACTTAAACCAGGACCCCAGGACATATCATGTTGCATTACCTAGAAATTAGAAATCTGCTATTTAACATGATTAAATGAGTAGTGAAACACTTATAACAATTTCTATCAATTTGTTGTGGTCCAACTGTTACATGCAACTGTTGAAACATTCAATGTTGAAGTACTTTAAATAGTCTTTAAGAGTAGCCATTCTCAAAGGGGGCAGCTCCCTGGGGGGCACATCACATTTAAATAAAAGGCTGCTTTCTTTTTATCTCAAGTGACAGAGATTTTTAAATGTAGCCAGTAGGAGAGAAGTACAGAAGAAATTAAAACTTGACTGCTTCACAGGGAAGGGGGCCTATAAACTTTGAGCAGTCCTGAGGAGGCGAGGGTGCAGGGGCATAGCCAAAAAAATAGGGTTGAGAATTGCTCCTTTAGATTATTAAAGATTCATGGTTTAAAGATTCCTTTTATTGTCACGTAATGATACAAAAAAAATTTCATTAATCAGAATCAGAATTTATTGTCATGAACAAGTCATGAAATTCGGTGTAATGCAGCATCATAGAGCAAACATACATATTATAACCATCTTACAACAATAAATTTTTTAAAAAATAATAATAGTGCATGAAAAGTAAGACAGTGTCTTTATTTTAATGATTAGATGGGAATCTGTTGGCAGCGGGGAAGAAGCTGTCCTTGTGCCGCTGAGTGCTCATCTTTAGGCTCCTGTATCTTTTCCCCAATGGTAGCCAAGTGAAGAGGGCATGACCTGGGTGATTGGGATCTTTGAGGATAGAAGCTGCTTTTTTTAAGACACCGCCTCATGTAGATGTCCTCGATGGAGTGAAGTCTGGTGATGAGTTAACAACCTTCTGGAGTTTATTCTTGTCCTGAGAGTTGGCACCTCCATACCAGGCAGTGATGCAACCAGCCAGAATGGTCTCCACTTTACACTTGTTGAAGTTTATGAGAGTCTTTGGTGACATACCAAATGTCTTCAGACACCTCACAAAGTATATCCACTGCCAAGCCTGATTTTTGATTGCATCAATATGGAGGCTCCAGGACAGATCCTCGGGGTTGTTAACACCAGGAATTTGAAGTTTTTGACCCTCTCCACCTCTGAGCCAACAAGGACTGTCATGTTCTCCTGACTTTCTCCTGAAATCTACAATTATCTCCTTGGTTTTTCTAACATTAAGCGCAAGGTTGTTGGTGTGACACTACTCAAAGAGCCAATCTATCTCCCTCCTGTATACTTCCACCTATTTGAAAATAGCATTGGAATTGTATCTGGCCACACAGTCATGGGTGTATAATGAGTAGAGCAGTGCACCTGTGTTGATAATCATTGAGGAGGAGACATTGTTTCCAATTCATTGTGGTCTTTGTAGAGCTCGTCGAAAGAACCAAAGACTTGTTGATCCAAACCAAGGCTTTTATTAGCAAAAGACAGGAACTCTTCACAGGTGGCCGACCAGTCCGGAATAATCCGACCTGGCTAGGGACACAACCCTTTCAGGCCCAGACAGTTGGCGTGGCTAAGCTCTCAGCCAATTGCTGTAAGCACAGTCATTACCCTCTAGATACTGTAACTATATACATTGTTGATAGGTCTGTACTCTCACAGTCTTGCAATGAGAAAGTCAAGGATCCAGTTGCAGAGTCAGGTACAGAGGCCTAGAGTTTGTAGCTTCTTGACCAGCACTGAGGGAATAATGGCATTGAAAACTGAGCTGTGGCCAATGAAGAGCTGTTTTTGAGGTGATCCAGAGCTGAGTGGAGAGCCAGCGATATTGCATCTGCTGTGGAGTGATTCCATATAATATTATTCAATATTTGCCTGCTGTAAAGATAAACAAAGAATCTCCAGAAGCATTTCCCAGTGTCTAATAATAAAAGAGAAACAAAAGGGAGTACCTTCAGTAACACTGAAAATCCCTCCAGCATTCCCACAGCCTCTGCAGCCTCACAGTCTCCCGTTCAATCCATTGGCAACCCGAGCTCAATACGACCGGGAAGCTTACAGCACCTGAGATCCTTCGAGAGCCCTTTTTGCCTTCAGCACACTCTCGAATCTCACTTCAGATACCTGGTTCCCATGAGCCAGTTTTTTTAATATAAAAAAAGGGGACCACATTTGCCATTCCCCAATCCCCTAGTACCTCCCTGTGGCTAGGGAGGATATAAAGTCCCAGTAATCTCTTCCCTCAGTTCCTGTAGTAACATGGGTTATATCTCATCTGGGCCCCCAGGGGACTTATTAACTCTAATGTTTTAAAGAAGATCTAGCACTTCCTCTTCCTTAACATCCACTTGCTTCAGCACATAAGCTGTTCTGACCTCCACTTGACCAAGGTCCTTCTCTCCAGTGAAAACTGAATCAAATAATCATTTAGGACCTCCCTTACCTGCTCTTCTGCATGTTGCCACCTTTATCCTTAAAGCAGCCCTCCCTTCACTCTAATCGTCCTTCTGTTCTTCATGTATGCCTAAAACACCTTAAAGTTTTCCTTAATCCTATTTGTCAAGGCCTTCTGGTGCCCCCTTCTAGCTCTCCTAAGTCCTTTCTTAAGTTCCTTCCTGGCTACATATAATTCTCGTGAGCCCTTCCTGTTTTTTGCTTCTTAAACCTTGCTTACTTCTTCTACCTAATTAGATGTCTCACCTCTTTTGTCAATCACAGTTCCCTTGTTCTGTCATGTTTCCCCTATCCAGATCCTCATTCAGTGGTCCCTAGACATCCTTCACATTGCTTCTGTGCCTTTCCCTGAGAATGTGTTCCCACTTTATTCTCTCCAGTTCCTGCCTAATCCCATCATAATTAGCCCTTCCCCAATTAAACCCTTAACTATTTTGCCTGCCTGCTCCTACACTTATCCATAGCTATGCTAAAAGTTTGGGAGTTGTGGTCACTTTCACTGAAATACTTTCCACACCCCCCCCCCCCCACTGAGAGGTCTGTTACCTAAGCAGGTTCATTACCTAGTACTAGATCCAGTATGGCCTCTTCTCTGGTCAACTTGTCCACATTCTGTGTCAGGGATACTCATGGACACATCTGATAAATTCTGCACTGTAGCAGGCCACGCAGTGCAGTGGGCTGAATCGTCGCCTGTGGGGCTCGCCGAACAACCGCGCAGCACCACAAGCCTGGTCGCTGCTCACTCACCTGGCCGGGAGGGGGGGGGGGCCATGCACGGCACTGCGGGTTGGATCGTGGCAACTGGAGACTGGGGCACCCATCGTCAAGAAGTTGTCTTTATTTTAAAAGATGAGCCGTGCAGGTGAGTGGCAGGCACGGGATGATATAACTTCCTGTTCCAAGCTGGGAGGAGTTTAAAAGTGGAGGAAAATTCAAATAAAGTGTTTTTGCTAACTAGTACGGTGTCTGGTGTATTCACTTAGTAGCTCTACTGGAGTAGTCGCTACAGCCTCGTATATTCCTCTGCCATAAGCAGGTTCCAGTCAATATTTGGGAAGTTGAACTTTCCCATAGCACAACCCTGTAATTTATGCACCATTCCAAAATCTGCCTACTTACCTAGTCTTCAATGTCCCAAGGGCTAGTTGAGGGCCTAGAGAATACTCCCAATAGAGTAATCGCTCCCTTCCTGTTTGTGACTTCCACCCACAACATCCTCTCTTTCTGTAGCATTTATACTATCCCTGATTCGTAATGATGCTCACCCTCCCCCCCACCTTAGTCTCCCATCCTATCCCTTTTAAAACATCTAAAACCCGGGGCCTGCATCAGCCACTCCTGTCCTTGTATCAGCCAAGTCTCTGTAAAGACCACAACATCATAATCCCATTTGCTGATCCATCATCTAAGTTCACCTCCCTTTTATCTAATATTTCTTTCATTTAAAAAATTCAAACCATGAAATTGATTATATTTATGCTTCCTTTACTGTCTGTCCTTCCATACAAACTCACTAAACCAGTGGTTCTCAACCTTTTTCTTTCCACTCACATACCACTTTAAGTAATCCCTATCCCATAGGTGCTCTGTGATTTAGTAAGGGATTGCTTAAGGTGGTATGTGAGTGAAAAGGAAAGCTTGAGAATTACTGCTCTAGACCCAATTGTTACTGAAATATTTTGCTTGAGAAAAATTGTCATTGGCCCATTTCCTTTAGAGTTATGAAACAGTACACATAATGAGTCGATTAAGTATGATTAAAACAGTAGTTTTCAAACTTTTTCTTTCCTCCCACATACCACCTTAAGCAATCCCTTACTAATCACAGAGCACCTATGGGACAGGGAATACTTAAAGTGGCATATGAGTGGAAAGAAAAAGGTTGAGAACCACTGCGCTAAACATTGTATCAACCTTTCTACCATCTGTTCTATTCTTTGCCCTCTCACTCTGGTTCCCATCCCTCTGCAAAACTCATTTAAACCACCACCAACCACCCCCCCCCCCCCACCACCTCTAAGAGCAGCATTATCAAACCTTCCTGCAAGGATATTAGTCACCCTCCAGTTCAAATGCAAACAGTGACACCGGTACAGATCTCACCTTCCCTCAAAGAGAGTCCAGTGATCCGGAAATCTGAAGCCCTCCCTCCTCCACCATCTCTTTAGCCAGATGTTAAGCTGCATTATCCATCTATTTCTAACCTTACATGTGGCATGAGTAGCAATCGTGAGGTTCCAGCCCTGGAGGTCCTGTACTTCTACTTAGTGCCCAACTCCTTGACTCTCTTTGCAGGATGTCATCACCCTCATCAATAATGAACATGCCAAAACTTCTACAAAAGTAATAATTAAGAAGGATTTTATAGGAATATGTTAATATTACCACAATAACATCATCAACAGCAATTTCTGGACTCCTATTTTGGAGCATACCCATGCAATAATGATATATACCATTAACAGCGCATGCAAGCTACTTTTTTCCATATACAGATTACAGATCCCATGAGACACTTTCAGATACAGATTGTTAAATTATTTAATTATGTCCATGGGTAAAATTTGTAAATCACTGCAGGATTCAAGTGATTTAATTGGGCTTGTTATTTGAGCATTGAAGTAAAACTTTAGTGGAATGCTATACAGGGAGCTCATTTCCATTATACTGCTTATTGCAAGGACAGGCCTCAAACACAAATTGAGACCCATGGGAGGTTTACATTCCACTGAACATTTCCATTTTATATCTCTTAATTATACAGCAGCAATTCATTTGTTAATGGTCCAGCTCCTCAAACAGCATGAGTAAACGGGGATTGATAAATTAGTTAAGTTTAAACAGGTTACAATTGTCAAAGGTCACTTGAAAAAATATGAATTTCACTCAGGTCCAAGAAAAATTTCTTATAGATTCAAAAATGATCAATAAGCTATTAATGAATCCGCCAGCAAAATCAATAACTGGTAGTATCTCACCATGCATCAGGATTCCCCAAAAACAGATGAGCATCCAGATCTAATTGCACAATACATGATTTCTATTTGATAGATGTTTGAATTCTAGTATAACATTGATTCAGAAATGGAATTGCTGTTTCCAAGAGTCCATTTTAATTGCACACTTCCATACAAGTGATACACCAATGCAGGAAGCATGTTAAGTATGCAGGAATAATGCCAATCCATGTTTGATGCCCAATAGACAGTTGTTCTACAACATTAGTTCATAGATTTGGAATTAACATGCAAAATGTTCCATGCAAAGGGAAACAGTTCTTAATAGCTGGCAAAAGCTTGGCAACTGTTATTTTAAAGGGGGTCACCAATGGTTTACCAATAGCTGGAACAAGCTTGGCAACTGTTATTTTAAAGGGGGTCACCAATGGTTTACCAATGAGTTAATTGGAGGAAAGCGCCTTGCTCCTTCTCACCTCACACTCCCCATCTTGGATTTCCTGTATCCAATATCTTTGCTCCAATAGAGTCCAACCACATAACCCTAATGTTCTGGAATTCTGTCCTTAAAATGCTCTGCCTTTCACTTTCTCTGTCTCTTTTAAGCTGTTCTTTAACACCCACCTCATTAATCTAGTGTTTTCTCAGCTGTTCTATTATCTCCTTTGGCTCAGTGCCATTGTTGCAAACATTTGCTTTGTTGAAAGCACTATATACATGCACGTTATGGTTCAGGATGTTTCTGGAGGTAGGATGGCTCTGTAGCTGTGCCCCAATTCTTGACCAGAACTATGAACCAATCCTGAAGTATATAGTCCTGCTGTCTAGTAATCAACCTGTTTGTTACCTGTTGACTTAGCTGTGATAAAAGTGACACAGATTACTGCCAAAGTGGGCCATGATAATATAAGAAAATCAGACTCAAATCTCACTAATTAGAATCAGAATTTATTGTCATGAACAACTCATGAAATGTGTTGGTTCGCAGCAGCGAGGTAGTCTAAACATTAATATAATCCACCTTACAACAATAAATAAAAATAGTGGATGAAAAGTCAAAGGAAGACAGTGTCACTGGTTCATTGATAATTCAGGAATCTGATGGCAGTGGGGAAGAAGCTGTCCTTGTGCTGCTGAGTGCTCGTCTTTAGGCTCTTGAACTTTTGTCCCAATGGTAGCAGATTGAAGAGGGCATGGCCTGAGTGGTGGGGATCCTTGCTTTCTTAAGACACTGTCTCCGTATATGTCCTCGATAGAGTGAAGTCTGGTGCCTGTGATGTCGCAGGCCAAGTTAACAACCCTCTTGAATATTTCCTTGTCCTGGCTTTGCCACCTCCATACCAGAGGGTGATGCAACCAGCCAGAATGCTCTCCATGAGGTACATGCTGCATGAGGTTGCAGCCCCATTGATACAACAGAGACTCTTCCTAATTTTGAGCTGGACATGGAAACATTTTGTACACTTAGGGCTCTATATGGACCCCAGTCCTCCAGCTCCTCACCTCTCCTCAACACAGATGAGACGCAACTGCTGACAGAGGAGAATCAGATTCTGGAGTGGTGGGCTGACCACTTTAATAACATCTTTAACCACTCTGCTGACATCAACAACAAGGCCATTGCCCACCTCCCCACAGTAGATGAAGTCAGGAAGGCAGTGAAGCAACTCTCCTGCAGCAAAGCGCCAGGACCCAATGCAATCCCTGCTGAGGTATACAAAGAAGGAGGCCCTGTCATAATGCAAAAGCTGACTGTACTCTTCCAGTCCATTTGGAAAAAGGAACAGGTCCTGCAACAGGTGAAAGATGGCAGCATAATCCACATCCACAAGAGAAAGCCAACCACCAGTTTTGCGACAACCACCAGGGCATCTCCCTCTTGTCCGTTGAAGGGAAGATTCTGGCCTGCATCCTGCTCAACCACCTTCTCCAACATCTTGAGCAAGGTCTGCTCCCAGAAAGCCAGTGCGGCTTCCATGCTGAACGTGGGACCACAGACAAGATTTTTGCTGTGTGCCAACTCCAGGAAAAATGTCAGAAGCAACACAGCGACCTCTTCATGACTTTTGTTGATCTAACTAAGGTTTTTGACATGGTCAGAAAGGAAGGCTTGTGGGAGATCATGGAGAAGTTTGGCTGTCCCAGCAAGTTCATCATAATCATCCGGCAGTTCCACGACAGTATGATGGTGAAGGTTCTGGATGACGGCGATGAGTCGGAGGCCTTCTCAGTGACAAATGGTGTCAAACAAGGCTGCATTCTTGCTCTGACTGTTCAGTATGATATTCTCTGCCATGCTGACAAATGCCTTCTGTAAGTACAAAGAAAGAATCCACATCAGGTACGGGTCTGATGGCAGGTTGTTCAACCTCAGGTACCTGCAGGCAGTTGCAAAGGTGCAAGAGACTGTCATCAGAGACTTCTTGTTTGCTGATGACAGTGGACTCAACGCCAGCACAGAGCAGAAGATGCAGTGTGAAATGCACTGCTTATCACAAGCCTGCGACAACTTTGGTCTCACTATCAGCACCAAAAAGACCAAGGTTATGTACCAGCCTGCCCCAGGAAAGCCATAACAGGAGCTGCGCATCAGAGTGAAGGGCCAGAACCTCCAGGCAGTCGACCTACCTGGGCAGCATACTCTCTCACGCAGTGAACATAGATGTGGAGGTCAACAACAGAATTGCCAAAGTCTGCGTCACCTTTGGGAGACTCTGTGAGAATGTCTGGGAGTGGAGAGGACTCAGCCTTACCACCAAGCTGAAGGTCTACTGTGCAGTGGTCCTTACCACTCTCCTTTACGCCAGCGAGACCTGGACTATCTACAGCAGACACACCAAACAGCTCAACCACCTTCACCTGATCTGTCTCCACAGACACCTCATCTGGTGGCAGGACGAAGTCCCCAGCACAGAAATCATGGAACATGCTGGGCTCTGCAACGTCTACACCCTCCTACTGAAAGCTCAAGCCAGGTGGGCTGGACATGTGGTCAGAATGTCAGACAGCCAATTGCCTAAGCAGCTACTGTATGGAGAACTGTATCAGGGCAAGAGCTCAGTCGGGGGACAGAAGAAACGTTACAAAGACTGCCTCAAAGTGTCCTTCAAAGGCCTAGGTGTCAACATCAACACGTGGAAGATGCTTGCCCTTGACCGTCCAGCTTGGCGCAGCAAGATCACCACAGGAACCAGTGCAGCTGAAGTCAGGCGCATCACTGAGGCACAGCAAATGATGCTGTGCGCAAGGCCCAAGCAGCATCCACTGCCACGACAGCACCAACCTACTTGTGTTCCACATGTGGGCGAGCCTTCAGGTCCGGATTGGCCTCACCAGTCACTTCCAGACCCACACCCATCAATCTTCCATTTGAGTTTAAAGTAATGGTCATCTTCGACTATGAAGGATGAACAACAAACAACAAAAACAGGTAGTCTACAGTGATGGTGAATCCTAGAGCTCACTCCTTTCCTTCCCTGTGGGATGGGAATAAGTGGGTTCCTCCATATTGATGGGCTCTTATTCAACAAGTGTGGATCTCTCATTTAAATATTTTAAATTGTCATTTTCACAGATTTCCCATGTGCCTTGATGCCTTTGGAGCTGTTTGACATATATGGGTGACCTACCTCTAATCTCAATGAACATTTATGCTTCATTTGCAATATTGAATCCTTAGCAACTGATAAACAGGCCTGAATGGTGCGATTTGCAGGCTATCTTATTTTTCCTCTTTTGAAGGGACATATGGCTTTGCTGCACTAATATTAATGCCAAACTTTAAATGATACGATACAGGCTCTAAAAATAATGTGACTAAATTTATATTGAATTTATGTAGAACACGGTTTGATAATTGTGAAATCAGCTTCTCTGCAACATTGCCACATGAATGACAGAACAAAGTCAGCCTGCAATCATGAATATTACATATTCTCATTGAAATAATCTTTTGAAGTACATTGTCTCATATTGTATATAACAAGGCACAGTAATCTGCAATACATTCACCCTGGAATGAGCTAGCTGCAATGTGATTCGCAGCATACTTGGTACAAAACCACTTCATGTACAAGATTTAGGACAAGTATTTTTTTTTTAAACTTTCAATGAAGAGCTTCTTTTAATTTGGATGTCACTTCATATATAAATGCACATAAAAACCATTATGAGGTTAAGGTAATTCTCTCATCAGAGGAACATGTTTTTTTTTGTATGTTTACCTTCAGTAATGCATATTCTCGCCATTCTGGGTACTTAAGCATTCACCATGGACATTAACGTATTGAAATCTCCCATCAATTCTTGAGGAAAATGTGACACCTGGGATTGTTCTTGGATCTTTCTGAGATGTCACCAGTCCTGAATTCAGATTAAATTAAGTTGTGAATCATTTCTTAAAGCTTTAATTAAACAGTATTTTTGATTCACTTTAACAAAAATATTAATTATGCATCTGCCAGATCGCATAAATGATTTAGTGTTTGGGTCCTAAACCACAACTTTAAGTTGAAGACCAAGGATTTTCTACTCCAAATACCTCTCCTCATATTGTCAAACTCAACTACAGTTGAGTGCAGTAAGACTGTCAGTTGAAGGATTCACCTATGAAACAGCATGGATCTTGTTAGACAAGCAAATTGTCCTCTCCATTTTGTATTATTCCCACCAGCTCTGTAATGGAAAGAAAGCAACAAACAGTACAAGAAAAAATCTAAAGGTATGAGAAGAATTTTACACTTAATTAAATTTGACTTTTAGATAATGAAACTGACTTTAATATCTAAGGCATCTAATCAATTAATTAAAATGGTAAATATAGTTCCCTTGCTCAAGAAAGGTAATAAGGAAAATCCTGGGAATTATGGATCAGTGAATCTTAGGTCAATGGTGGGAAAACCATTGGAGAGGATTCTCAGTGACAGGATTTGTGAGAGGCAGTCTGATTAAGTTTCACCAACCTGGATTGGAGAACATAACTTATGAAGGAAGGTTGCGCATGCTAGAGTTGTTCTCTATGGAGCAAAGATGAAAGGTGACCTAATAGAGGTGTATAAGTGGGATATATAGAGTAAACATCCAGCATCTTTTTACTCAGGGCAGCAATAGCTAATATCAGAAGACATCCATTTAAGGTCAATAGAGAAAAGTTTCAGGAAGATGAACGAGATTTTTTTTTTAAGTGGTAGGTGCCTGGAATGGATAGCAATAGGGGATGGTAGAGCCGGATGCATAACTGATCTATTAGGGGTATTTAAATGACTTAGACAGATACATGGATGTAAGAAAGATGGAGTACTATGGCCCATGAGGGAGGGAAGGCTTAGGTTGATATGGTTTATATAGGCCTCTACCACATTGTAGGCTGTACTTTTCCCTGTTTTACATAATTATTTTAAACAAAAGCTTTATAAGAAATGTTATGCTGTCTGTCCACAAAAGATCACTAGTTCAGTGAACTCCAAGGAAGTTGGTTCTCTCCACTACAGAGTTACTGATTTGCAGTGTAGGGTGGTTAGGTCGTTTCTAGACCTTGAGAAGTCCACAATCATTTCCTTGGACTTGTCCATGTTGAGACTCATGTTGTTACTCTCACACCATATCACAAGATTTTCCACCTCTTCTCTATAGTGCAACGTATTGTTATTTGCTGATGAGGCCGACTACTGTTGTGTCATCTGCAAACTTGATGATACTGTTGGAGCTGGATCTGGCGATGCAATCATGGGTCAGTAGAGTAAACAAGAGTGGGATGAGCACACAGCCCTAAGGTGCACCAGAGCTCAGAGTGATGTTGCTCAACGTTCTGTTGCCAACCCAGATAGAGTGTGATCTTTCCATAAGGAAGTGTAGAATCAGGTTATGTAGAGAGCGTCTGAAGAATGATGAGCTGAAGTCAATGAACAATGTCTTGTCCCAATGCATCATTTGAGTTCATATTGGATGAGGTTCTCCTCATCTTTGCAGCGACTATGCTTTCTTTTGCATCATCCTGTTCTTCTCATCAAACCATGCACAGAGGATGTTCAGTCTGTCCAGAAGGGAGGTGTCATTGTCTTTAACGTGCAAGGTTGACTTGTGTTCTGCTATAATCTTGAATCCTCGTCACGTCACCCGTGTCACACAGCTGTCTATGGATCCTCTGTGTGTACCTATGTTTTGCCCTCTGAATTGCTTGAGAAAGCTCAACCCTTGCTGATCTTAGAGCCATCTTGTTCACTATCCTGAAGGCAGCATCACAAGCTCTGAGAATGTGACTAACGGGAAGAACTATCCACAGCATCAATGGCTCACATTCTGTCCTAGTGCTTCCATAAGCATTTTCACAAGACCAATAGCTTGGGAGATAGAGCACTGTTTAGTGCCATCAAAGACACCTGAGATGACCATGTGGACAACCTCAAACAGCTCTGGGATCTGAAGGTATCAGGTATCCAAAGAGTTTAAGAAACTGGAATGTTCATTTGATACAGGCTGATTAATTTGCATCCCTTACTTGACCCCTTAATATGAGTGAAATACAAAAGTCTGCACATGCTGTGATTGTAGAAAAAATACACCAAAATGCTGGAGGAACTCAGATAGTCACTCACCATCCATCAAAAGTAAAGATATATGGCCACCATTTGAGGCCTGAGTCCTTCTTCAAGGAATAAGCAGAATGAGTCAGAAACAGGATAGTTCAGAAAATCTCAGAATTCAGACAATGCTGGCTGGGGGAGGAATCCAGACCAACAAAATGTGTTAATTGGAGATGATAAGGGGAGAGGTGATCATTTATCATGTCTATTTGGTTTTCTCACTTGGCACAAACTCTCAAATTCAACCTAAAGGATCTCATTGTCATATCCCACTGTTGTCGGTGACCTTCGTGGCTAATACTAAATGTGCAATAAAGAGGCTGCAATCGGTTTTAATAAAGTCAATGGAATGGAATTTCAGAAGTAGAGGACAATCACGATCACTGCAATATTGTCTGTCTAATCCAAGTAATCCAGGATAAATTTGTACCCAGAAGCCTAACTTCCCCACAGGCAGAGGTTGAGCAAATGCAGCTTACTACTGCCATTCCTTACCATGCATAATGTTGCACTCATAGTATCAAAAATAAAGACTAAATTTTAGACTTCTGTAAAGGCCTGCTCACCAATCCAGTATAATTATTTATTCTGTAAACCAAACCTTCCTGCTCATTATTTTTTGCAATGGGATTTACATGCTTCCTCTTAAAATTGTGTTCTACAAAAACTGAAACGTTGTGTTCCTGACACAGCAGTGAAATGTGGTGTTATTTGGAAAAGCCCATTACTGCAAACAATTAGATTACAGCTCTTGGTATTGTGTCAGCCATTAAAAGTGGCAATCCCAAATACCATTTGCTGATGTTTCTATGGTAACAATTTCTTGATTCACCTTGTAGCATGTATTTGATAAACAATCCAGTGCATTGCTTTGAATTTACTGCGGCAAAAACACACTTCTTTACAACTCCTCTGAATTGCAAGCACATCGTGGATTTACAGTTTCTTTGTTTCAGATTAGCAGGTACTCAATCTTTCTACTGGAGACTAGAATGAGAGATTAGGCAATTTTACCAGCAACAAAGAATAGTTTCTACTGCAAATTAAAATCAGCATCTTCTGCCACTGCTAACAAGTCAGCACCAATTAATTAAAATCCGCATTAGCAGAGTTCCATTTCGGTTACAAAAAAATCAGGCCATTTGAGCAAATAGCAGCATTAAAAAAAAATTAAAATGTGCAATTTATTCAACAGATAAAATGTTATTTACTGAAAGCAAACTTAGTTTTCCAGACTGCAAATGAAAAAGAGTATGTTTGATTAATTAATTGATGGTAATTGCAGAATTAGGGATTTAAATTGATCGCTTTACAGACCGAGTTGTGACCAATTGTATGAAGGTAATTGAAATAATTATTTTGACTTTTGCCATCAATGTTATAAGAATCAATTCACTCAATGAGGGTGAAGAGGATCTGCATAACAGGAAAGTGTTATAGTTTTACTGCATTTTAATGGGATTAAAAAGTATTGCATGCAATCCAAACTCCATTTCCAAAAGTCCAACAAAGATTGTGAACTTGATTTGTGAAGGCCACATTGTGATAGCTCAGCACAACATTACACCATCAAGTTACCACATGTTCTTGCAGCTGCTGGGCTACCTTGGCAGCTAGCTCTTTAAGGAACATGCCAGAATACAAGGGCACTCTTCTAGCCACTCCGAAGGAGAAATAAATAACATTTTAATAAATGG
Organism: Narcine bancroftii; assembly: GCF_036971445.1. Lineage (NCBI taxonomy): Eukaryota > Metazoa > Chordata > Chondrichthyes > Torpediniformes > Narcinidae > Narcine > Narcine bancroftii. The sequence continues at coordinate 62,701,015 of NC_091472.1, forward strand.
AAGTGTTTGGGAGAGTATTCCATAGGTCACGGGGACCTGGACGAAGCATTTCCTTTGTGCCAGGAGGCCCTGGATCTCTCGGCACAGCAGCCAGCTGTTCTTGATTGGAGGTGGCCAGTGTGTCTTGCAAATGGTGCAGATAGTGACTACAGCTAAAATAGAAAATCCTTACATTTACTCTGTTGTCTCCTGATTGGCGATGACTGCTTCTCTACTTCACGTGGTTTTGACCAATTTCCAAATGTTGGACTGAGCAGGAGAAGTATCTGGAAATGATCGTGAAGTGATGAAGCTGAGAGTGACTGAAACCTTGACTTCCATGGACAATTCAGCCCAACAAGTATATGAAGCCCTACATGATTTAACAGGAGTTCATCAATCTTAGTAAGGGTAAAGAATGCAGCTAGAGTGGTGGTTCTTTGATTAATGCAATCTCAAATGAAAGGGAGATGATGGAACCTGAATGTTTAGCAATTAAATAAGAACCATTAATTTTCATTCAGGTAAGGCTGAAAATTTTCATTGCAGTAGCTGAAGCTTTACAATAGTGTTAATGACAGTGGCAGAAATTTTGGCGAAAATGAAAATCCTACTGAAAAATCACGTCAAATGGGAATATTTGATCTTCACAAAACGTTATAAAAACAAACCTGCCAATTTATTGGGATCTTTCTTGTTTACTATATTTAATAGAGCCTTACAGAGATACAACCTAGAAACAAGTTCATGAGTCCACATAGATGATCAAGAGCCCATTTTCATCCCTAGTATTAATGGCCACACCTTTCGTGCTTTTTGAGCTTTCATCTTTCATTCGATATTTTAGATTGTCTGCTCTCAGAGGTAGGAAGAAATAGTTTTGGCAATGGAAGAGAAATGAGAGGAAGCCAAATTGGAGATATTGCAACACAAGAAACTCTGGCCATCTGTTTGTTGAAATATATTCACTGTTGCAAAGTAGAGAGCAATGTTTCTCTTAATACAATAAATAAACTTGGGTTCTTTTTAAACAACTAGATTTATTAACTAAGCAAACAGCTCTAAGAACAGAACACACAGGCAGGTCCTCATGTGGAGGCATCCATCATGAATCCGCACAAGATCCTAGCATTCCCTAACCTTCCCTAAACGCCACACACTCTGTCTCTGACTCCATTTGGTGGGAGCACTCTATCACTACATCCCCTTTCCTTAAGATGTTTAATATAATATGACACATTAATACAGTATTCTTCCAATGTAAAGTTCAACAAAAATGTAGACACAACCATCAGCAGCACAAACTTTAAGTGTGGAGTTCCTTTTCTTTCAGAGATTCAGCCTGTCAGGTGATTTGATAACACTTGTGGATCTCTTAACATGGTGCTTAAGTCAGCTCTGCTGGACCACTACTGTCTAACACGAGTAGTGTTTCCTCTGTTGCTGTGCAGGCTGAATCTTCAGCATCTGTCTGTCCCTGCAGTATTTCTGGCGTTTTCAGCAGGCTCCTTCAGTTCCTCCTCAGTACTTGACCCTCCTCTGTTCTGACAGTGGTGAAGGATCTTGGATTTACTTCCTCCAGAACAGTGGCCTTTTTGTCCCAAGTGTTGGAATCGTTTCATTGGGTCATGTTGTGCCCTAAGCTTCTTGTTGATTTCCCATACTTGGAAATGGTTTTGTTTTGTTCGACATCTTTGACATCTCTGTTCTTGTTTGGGTCTGCAGAGTAGGGAAGCGTGATGTGTAGTCTATGTCCCATCAAGCTCAGTGGATGACATACCATGTTCAAGTGGCGAAGCTCTGTAACTCAGTAGAACTGGTACAGATCTGAGCCACTATCTAGTGCTTTCTTGAGCAACTGTTTAACTACGTGAACTTCTTTCTCTCTTTTACAATCTGACTGAGGATACAGAGGGCTTGAAGTCACATGTCAAAAATCATACTCCTGCAAACTTCTGGAATTCTCTACAGCTGTAGAATGGTCCATTGTCACTGTAGACAATTTGAGGAATTCCGTGTCTTGCAAAGATTGATTTCATGTATTGGATCATGCAAGCAGACATGCTAAGAAGCAGTGGAATCTCTGGATAGTTCAATAGGTAATCAATAACCAGCAAGTAATTCTTTCCATCCATATGGAACAGATCAGTCCCAACTTTCTGCCATGGTTCTGCTGATACATCAGTTATTATCATGGGCTCCTTTGTCTGCTTTGCATGATGTTTCAAACAGGTCTCACAGCTGGAAACCATCCAGTCAATTTCAGTATTTGTCTCTGGCCAATAAACAGCCATTCTGGCCCTCCTCTTGCATTTTTTCATTCCAAGGTGCCCTTTATGCACCCTTCACAGCATCTCGTCACAGTGATTGAGGAATGACAATTCTTCTCTATCTGAATAGAAGTCCATTGACAACACTCAACTCAGCTTTTGATGTTGTAGTATGGCTGACATTCACCTCTAGGCCATCCTTCATTCAGACTCTTGATGACCTTCTGTAGAACTGTGTCCTTTTCTGTTTCATCTGTGATCTGCTTGGATCTCATGTCAGATACAGGAAGAGATTCATGTAGAGATTTACATCTGTCTCTGTGAAACTCTCATTACGTGCTTCACTTAATGTCGTTGCCCTGGATAATGCATCAGCTCACATAATAAGTTTCCCTGGTGTGTACACCAATTCAAAGTCATAACATTGTAGTTTCATCGTCAGTCTTTGGATTCATGGCAAGATTACACTGAGATTTTTCTTGATTATCGCTATTAACGGCTTCTAGTCTATCTCTGCTATGAATGTTGGTAGACAATAAACATAACTGTGGAATTTCTCGAGTTCATAAACCATACCTACACACTTTTTCTCGGTCTGAGCATATTGACATTCAGATGACAGTCATCATCCTTGATACATATGGTACTGGCCTCCAATCTTCTCCTACAGCCTGAAGTAGTATGGCATCTACACCATCTTTTGAGTTGTCTGTTGATAATTCTGTCCTTCTAGGTGCATCAAAGAATGTCAAAAGCACTGTTGTCTGTCCACTTGAATTCTGCCTTTTCAGAATGACTAGTGGGGGTACCACAAGGCTTGGTGCTGGGACTGCAGATATTAACAATATAAATTAATGATATATGTTATGGATTATATTTGTATGGTTGATATACCATAGATATGGACCAGTCAAGTATTAAACCAATTCAAGGCTTTTATTAACAGACTAGAACCATCTCTAAACTGACCTGTGTGAAAGCATCTCCATCTGTTATACCAGTAGGGTGGAGTATCTCTACAGCCATAACCAATAGCAAGCAGTCAATATAATATGCGCCCCCCCCCCCATTACATCATCACAATGGTTATGGATAAATATGTCTTTAAAAGAGATAGATTTTGGGGGATTTAGTATAGGTCACTTCAAAAACAGAGTAACACTTTACAAAATACATCTCATTTAAAATGCAAGAGCTTTGCTGAAGCTGGACATTGAGGCTCCAAGTGACTTTGAGGAGACAATGGAACTGCTTTGGAAAGAACTTCAGAAGTATATGCAAATGGAACAATGACCAGGCATAGGCTGATAAGATCTTTCAAAGATTGGGTTTGGAGCCCTGTAAGAAGTTTTGGTTTTTACAAGAGAAGGGGGAGGGAAAGAAGAGAGAGAGAGAGAGAGATCAGTGTTCTATAGTAGCAGTTGAGGCTGCAAAATGCCAAGCTGGCAGGCTTGTTGAAAACCCTATTTTGAAGGCAGGTTGTGAGTTCTGAGTTCAGCCTATTTAAAACCCTTGTAGTCTTTACAAGAGAAAATGGCTGGCTCGAGTGTTTCTCCTGAAATAAGGGAAACAAGTTGAATTATGTAGTGACCTGGAAGAAGAGATTATCATTTGGAAAACCCATGATGGGGCAAGTTGAAGTCACAGACATAACTGATTGGAGGAAATTAATTTATGTGTGCCCAATGAGCAACAAATTTCTCTCTGAAACCAACAAGAACCTTACTGAGCAGGATCCATTTAATTTTAAGCACCAGAGCCTGGTGGAAATTAGAAATGTTAAATTCTGTGCACAGTATAAGAATTGCCTAATACCAGTGAACTTGAAGAAGAGAGAAGTGAATGATTGGACTATGAAACAAAGATCTTTCCTCAACATATACACTTTGCACACATAAGTTAAAGATTTATACTGCTTTTATGTTTAAAGAAAATTAAAAGCAACTTTTGTTTAAGTAACCATTGTCTTGGTGAATTTCTATTCCTGCTGAGATTTGGAGTCCTCTGGGCTCATAATATGTAGATTAGGGATTAAAAGTAACATTAGTAAATTTGCACGTGACACAAAGCTGGGTGGCAGTGTGAAATGTGAGGAGGATGTTATGAGAATGCAGGGTGACTTGGAATGGTTGGGTGAGTGGGCAGATGCAGTTTAATGTGAATAAATGTGAGGTTATCCACCTTGGTGGCAAGAACAGGAAGACAGGTTACTATCTTAATGGTGTAAGTTAGGAATAGGGGAAGTACAATGAGATCTGTGTGTCCTTATTCATCAGTCACTGAAAGTAAGCATGCAGGTACAACAGGCAGTGAAGAAAGCTAATGGCATATTGGCCTTCATAACAAGAGGAGTTGAGTATAGAAGCAAAGACATTCTTCTGCAGTTGTAGAGAGCCCTGGGTGAGACCACACCTGGAGTATTGTGTCCAGTTTTGGTCTCCAAGTTTGATGAAGGACATTCTTGCTATTGAGGGACTGCAGTGTAGGTTCATGACGTTAATTCCCAAGATGGCAGGACTGTTATCTATTAAAAGATTGGAGTGACTGGGCTTGTATACACTAGATGTTGGGGGAGTCCAGAACCAAAGGCTATCATTTAAGAATAAGGAATAGGCCATTTAGAATGAAGTTGAGGAAAAACTTTTTCACCCAGAGAGCCTTGGAATGCTGCACCTCAGAAGGCAAAGGAGGACAATCCTCTGGCTTTCAAGAAAGAGATTGATAGAGTCCTTAAAGATAGTGGTGTCAAGGGATATGGGGAGAAGGCAGGAATAGGGTACTGATTGTGAATGATTGGCCATGATCACAATGATGGTGGCGGTGGCGTGAAGGGCCAAATTGCCCACTCCTACACCAATGGTCTATTGAATTCACATTTATCCTGTAACAACTTTGCTAGGTACATTGTTTTAGAAGACAGGTTTGATGTGAATTTACCAATGAAATTGATCATTCCCAGCACTCTCAATATGCCTTTTTTGTCATTGGGTCTGGGCATCTCTGAAATTGCTTTTGCCTTGCTCTTGTAACTTCATCCCTGGCTGGAATCTGATAATGTTCCCTCTTTATATTGGCATTCAAGTCTTTTGGATCAATGTCACTCTTCTTCATGACACACACCATTGAATTCAACCATTCCGTGGGCTCTACCACTTTCTTTATGACCCCTAGTGACATAATTCAGTCAAGTTTCTGCTCGATAGTGGTGCTGGAACCTGCCTCGGAGCATCAAGACAGCAACTCAACCAACCAATGATCTTGGCATTAACCGTGTTGAGTGGAAATTCTTATTTAAGGTGCTGGAAAGATTTCAATTTGGGTCACTCTTTATTGGTTGGGTTAAGGCATCATATACTAATCCTTTTGCTCAGGTGGTGATGAATGGACAGGTTTTGTAGGTCTTTAAATTGTTTAGATCAACTAGACAGGGCTGCCCATTGTCACCAGCCTTATTTGCATTGGTTATAGAATATTTGGCTCAAGCAATTAGACAGAATGAGAATATTAAGGGAATTACAATTGGTCAACAGGAGTATAAAATCAACTTATTTGTGGATGATGTGTTGATATATTTGTCACAACCTAAGAATTCTTTAGAGCCATTACAGGATCTACTAAAATATTATGGATCAATGTCAGGCTATAAGGTAAATTGGGACAAAAGTGAGATATTACCAATATCTGATGGAGATTATTCCGATTGTAGACAATTTACTAAATTTAAATGGTCTGATAAGATTAAATATTTGGGTGTAATTGTAAATAAGGACAATCAAAATTTATATGGTTTGAATTATTTACCATTGCTAAATAAGATTAAGTCTGATTTGGAAAGATGGAAAGATATGCCATTAACATGATTAGCTGGGTAAATTGTGTTAAAATGTATATATATCCATGTATTCAATATTTGTTTCAGTCTATTCCAAGCCCCATACCAGGGAAGCTTTTTAAGGAATTGAATAAAGTAGTACATTTTTTTTGTGGAAAGCTAAGTGATCTAGAGTATCTATGTGAAGATTGACATGAAAGTACGGTTTGGGGGTCTTCAACTGCCACATTTACATAATTATTATAGGGCTGTTCAGTTGATAAACTGCCAATGTAGGCTAATGTAGAAATGGATCAGATACAAGAATGATCAGTTCAGCATTTTATATATAAATGGAATCTTTTGCTTTTACAATGATATAAATTACCTGTATTGAATCATTTATTGAGGGTATGGAATAAATGGAAACAATGTAAAGGATCGAAGGATGTGTTTTCAGTTAAAACCCTGTTATATCAGAACCAATTAATCCCTTTTTTTATGCATAATCCTTATTTGAAGGATTGGGATTCAAAGGGATTGGTATTAGTGGAAGATTGTTTTGAAGCAGGTTTATTTCTTTAATTTGATAGACTCAGAGAGAAGTTGGGTATATCACAGAATACATTACTTGCTTATTATCAAATACGTGACTTATTAATGAAGTGTTTTCGGCAAGAATTAATATTACTAAATCAATCCAAGTTTGAGAAATTAGTTGGAATAAAGGGAAGAAAGGGTTTGTTTCAGAAATATATTTGATGTTACAAGCAAATATGAAAAAAGTAGATGTTTTTAGAATAAGGGATAAATGGGAGCGAGAGTTATCTATTCCTATTTCTGCAAGAATGGTCTGAATTGTGTTTGGAGAGTGTTACAAAATTAATTAATGTGTGTTATAGTTTAGTTGATTATAATTTTTTACATCAGTTATATTTAACCCCTGAGAAGTTAAAGAGATATGGCTTTAGTGAGTCTGATTTGTGTTTTTGATGTGGAAATCAGATTGTTACATTTGTGCATTCAGGGTAGGAGCATATTAAGGTAAAACCTTTTTGGGAGAAAGTTATTAATTTTTTGCAAGATCTGTTCCAAACAGAATTATATGTGGATCCATGGATGTGTTTATTGGGCTATATGAACCCAATTAAAGCATGTTTGTAAAAACCTCAAATTGCATTTATTTGATTTGGTTTGGCAGTTGCCAGAAAATGTATAGCAGTAACTTGGAAAAATGATGTTGACTTAAGTATACAAAGATGGCATAAAGAAATTCAATCATGCTTGTATTTAGAGAAGATAACATAAAATTTACAAAATAATATTTTTTGTTAAAATGTGGAATTTGTATTTGGATTGTATGGATTTAAAAGTATAGTAGATACTTTATTTGTTTAAAGATGTAGATTTATATACTGCAAATCAACCTATTTAATTTTGCACAAATGTTTTTATATATATAAGCTCATGGGGGCAGGGTGCAAGGGTGGGATAGCTGGGAGGAAGGTGGAAGGGGGTGTTATAGGGGGTAGATCTAGTTTGCTTTTGTTTTGTATTTCTATATTTTGTAAAATTTTAAATAAAATTTTCAAAAAAAGAGATGGTATATACAATAATTTGGAAATACAGGGATTGATTAGGAATGGTCAATACTGTTTTGTACATGTTAAATCATGTTTAACAAATCTTATAGAATTTTCCAAGGAGGTTACTAAGAAGGTTGATGAGGGGAAGGCTGTGGATGTTGTCTGTATGAACTTCAGTCGGGCCTTTGACAAAGTTCTGCATAAGAGGTTAGTTAGGAAGGTTCTATCATTTGGTCTTAATGTTGAAGTAGTGAAATTGATTCAACACTGGTTGGATGGGAGATGCTAGAGAGTAGTGGTAGAAAATTGTTTGAAAACTTGGAGGTTGGTGACTAGTGGAGCACCTCAGGCATCAGTACTGGGTCCATTGTTGTTTGTCATATATATTAATGATTTAGATGATAGGGCGGTAAATTGGATTAGTAAATTTGCAAATGATATGAAGATTGGTGGTGTTGTGGAGAGTGAAGAAGGTTATCAAAGCTTGTGGTAGGATATAGGACAGTTAGAAGAGTGAGCTGAAAGATGGCAGATGGAGTTTAATACTGATAAATGTGAGGTGCTACATTTTGGTCGGACTAATCAGCAAAGGTCATAAATGTTAAATGGTCGACAACTGAGGAGTGCAGTAGAACAAAGGGATTTAGGAATTTTGGTACATAATTCCCTGCAAATTGAGCCACATGCAGATAGGATGAAGAAAGCTTTTGGTATGTTGAACTTCATAAATCAGAGTGACCATAATTCTGTTAGTTTTAAGGTAGTTTTAGGGAAGAGCAAGGAGGGGCCTAAAGTTGAGGTTCTGGATTGGAGAAGATCAAATTTCAAAGGAATAAGAAGGGATTTGGGGAGTATTGAGTGGGACAGGATATTTTCAGGAGAGGGTGTAAATGAAAAATGGAGGATATTCAAAAAAAAAAATTTTGAGGGTACAGTGAGGATCAAAGGAAAGGCTGGAAGTCATAGGGAGGCTTGGTTTTTGAGGAATATTGGAAATTTGGTTAGGAGAAAAAGGGAGGTGTACAAGAGCTATAAAGAACAGGGAGCTGACAATTTGAAGGAGGACTAAAAGGAGTGTAGAAGGAATCTTAAGAAAGAAATTAGAAAGGCCAAAAAAAGGCACGAAGAGGCTTTGGCAGACAGAGTAAAAATAAATCCAAAGGGTTTCTATAAGTACATTAAAAGTAAAAGATTAGTGAGGGATAAAATTGGACCCCTTGTAGATAGCGAGGGTAGGCTGAGTAAGAAGTCAGAGGAAATGGGGGAAATTTTGAATGATTTCTTTGCCTCGGTATTCACTAGGGAAAAAAAATATTGAACCAGTTGAGGTAAAGAAAAATAGTGGGGAGGTAATTAAGCATATAAGGATAACCAAGGAGGTAGTGATGGCTGTGTTGAAAAAAGATAAAGGTAGATAAATCTCCGGGATCGGACAAAATATTCCCAAGGACACTCAGGGAGGCTAGTGGACAGATAGTGGGGCCATTAACAGAGATATTTAGGATGTCACTGGCCATGGGGGTAGTACCAAAGGACTGGAGGGTGGCGCATGTGGTTCCGCTGTTTAAGAAAGGGTCTAAATGTAAACCTGGGAATTATAGGCCCATGAGTCTGATCTCTGTGGTGGGCAAGTTGATGGAAAGTGTTCTGAGGGATGGTATTTACAAATATTTGGAGGTACAGGGATTGCTAGGGAGTAATCAGTATGGTTTTGTCAGGGGTAGATCATGCTTGACAAACCTGATTGAGTTTTTCGAGGGGGTTACAAAAAAGGTTGATGAAGGGAAAGCTGTGGATGTTGTCTATTTAGACTTTAGTAAAGCTTTTGACAAAGTTCCCTACAGGAGGTTAGGAAAAAAGGTGGAGGCATTAGGTATAAATGAGGAGGTAGTGAAACGGATTCAGCAATGGTTAGATGGGAGGTGACAGAGAGTAGTGGTAGAAAATTGTTTGTCCAATTGGAGGCCGGTGACTAGTGGAGTTCCTCAGGGATCGGTCCTGGGTCCACTATTGTTTGTTATATATATTAACGATCTGGAAGTAGTGGTGGAGAATTGGATAAGCAATTTGCGGATAATACAAAGATTGGTGGTGTTGTGGACAGTGAGGAAGATTACCGTAGATTAAAAGGTGATTTAAGAAGGCTGGAGGTGTGGGCTGAGAAATGGCTGATGGAATTTAATACAGATAAGTGTGAGGTGTTACATTTTGGAAAGGCAAATCTAAATAGGTCATATGCATTAAATGGTAGGCTATTGAGATGTGCAGAGCCACAAAGGGATTTAGGAGTTGTGGTAAATAGTACCCTCAAGGCTGATACTCAGGTAGATGGTGTGGTGAAGAAGGCTTTTGGAATGTTGGCCTTCCTAAATCGGAGTATTGAATTCAAGAGTAGGGAGGTTATGATGAAATTGTACAAGGCATTGGTGAGGCCAAATTTGGAGTACTGTGTACAGTTTTGGTCACCAAATTATAGGAAAGATATAAACAAAATAGAGAGAGTGCAGAGAAGGTTAACGAGAATGTTGACAGGATTTCAAGGTTTGAGTTACAGGGAAAGGTTGTGCAGACTGGGGCTTTTTTCTCTGGAGCGTAGAAGATTGAGAGGGGACGATAGAGGTGTTTAAGATTATAAAAGGGACAGACAGAGTAAACGTGGATAGGCTTTTTCAATTAAGAGTGGGGGAGATTCAAACTAGAGGGCATGGTTTAAGATTGAAGGGGGAAAATTATAAGGGGAACATGAGGGGAAATTTCTTTACGCAAAAGGTGGTAGGGATGTGGAATGAGCTTCCGACAGACGTGGTCGAGGCGGGATTATTGGTTACATTTAAGGAAAGACTGGATAGTTACATGGATAGGAGAGGACTGGAGGGGTATGGACCAGGTGCTGGTCAGTGGGACTAGGAGGGTGGGGATTCGTTACGGCATGGACTAGTAGGGCCGAACTGACCTGTTCTGTGCTGTAAGTGGTTATATGGTTATAGAGCATTGATACAGGAGTTGGGATGTCATGTTGAAGTTGTAAGTTCTGCAAGAAGACATTGGTGAGGCAAAATTTGGAATATTGTGTGTAATTTTACTTGCTGAATTATGGGAAAGATATAAACAGGATAGAGAAAGTGCAGTGGAGATTTACAAGAATGTTGCCTGGGTTTCAGGATTTGAGTAGGCTTGGACTTTATTCCCTGGAGTGTAGATGATTGAGGAGTGATTTGATAGAGTCATTTCAAATTATGAGGGGGACATATAGAATCAATGTGGAAAGGCTTTTTCCATTGAGAGTGGAGGAGATTCAAACAAGAGCGCATGGATTGAGATTGAAGGGGAAAAAGTTTAGGGGAAACATAAGGGGGAATTTCTTCACTCAGAGGGTGGTGGGAGCATGGAACGAGCTTCTGGCTGAAGTGGTAGATGTGGGTTTGATTTTAATATTTAAGGAAAAGTTGGATGGGTATATGGACGAGAGAGGTATGGAAAGATATAGGCCAGATGCCGGTCTATGGGACTAGGTGGAGAAGGTATTCGGCATGGACTGCAAGGGCCAAACTGGCCTGTTTCTGTGCTGTAATTGTTATATAGTTACAACCAAGGAAACCCATGTGGTCACAAGAAGAATGTGCAAATTCCACTCAGACAGCCCTAGAGATGTGCGGTAAATCTAGTAGCAGCACCACTGGGCCACACATTTAGTCAGGGGTGCAGTGCTGCTGGAGCGCACTGGAGCACTGCTCTGGCCTCATGGGATGTCTCCAGCACCTCCTTGTTACCGTTTTTGGTGAGCTCTGGCACCTAAAAAATTAGCTTGCATCCCTGCATATAGCCTTGAGTTACTTAGATATGTTTACACCTATGCTCCAAAAATGATTTGCTGGGAAACTCTCTTCTACTTACACAATATTAAACAGCTGTGATTTATTACTCAGAGGTCTAAAATGGAAGTTTCTGTTTCTGAGAAGCAGTGACAAAGCAGTCAAATGAATACCCAAATAAATGGTTGGTGAAATAAGATGACACAGTTTGAATTACTCTTGAGGAATCCTCAAGTAAAATAAAATAAAACATTGGAGAAAAATAGTTTGTAGAGTCCAAAGCTGAAAACAATCTGCTACTGAATTACAGTTACTCCCCTCTAGGGAACAGCATTTCTCTTCAAAACCAACACATGGTTTTATTTAATGCCTACTGCAAACACAAGGGAAAGAACAGCAAACTTTTGGGTGGATGCTAAATGCCCCACTCCCCAGTCTGAGAGGTACAAGATGTGGCTGTTAGTTGAAGAGCTCTTTTCTGATAGGAGTTGAATATTAGGTTTCCATGAAGTAATTCAAATCTTTCACAGATGTTAAGTATGGGTCAGACATCAGTCAAAAGAATATGGCTTGATAATGTCCAGAATGAGAGGATCTGAAGTTAAACCCAGTTGAACAGAAGAGAATTTTTTTAGTGAGAATTTCATAGTGGTGTTAGCTTAAGCAAGTGGTCTGGAAAGAATTGACAGCTTTGCCTCTTTTAACTCCCCTACACAGGCATATTTTTAACTGTTTCTTCAGTCTTTACATTTGCATAGATCATCCAGAAGTCTGTCTCCCTCCAGTCGATTCCCACTTGGACTTCAGATCCAGGGTTGGGGTGTTAAGATGGAATCAAAACTGCTACATTCTAGCAGCTCCGTATGTGTTACGGTGATTTGCAGGTACTTGGTTCTCCTGTGTAATTCCAAGTGGAATCAATCCACTCAGCATCATTAAGACAAAAATAATTACTGTTTATGCATAAACCTGGATATTAAATGAATTTGATTGAACCTCTCCAGATTTGGGAGTTAATCACGGAGGAGATAGAATGCACCAAGGCATTCCTCATAATATTTCCACAAAAAGACAGACAGGAACATGGCAGTATTTTCTGTTAGGAGTCCAAACCTGAGCACTGGTAGCTAATCTTACAAGAATTTTAATAATCCATCATGAGTAGTCAAAGTCAGGGAATGTATTTTCAAGCACTATATTCTTTCAATCAGCTCACTTCAACACATTTCACCACATCCAACCACTCATTTATTAATCTCCATCAATAAGCAATTATACCTATCATTCCTAAATTCACTTCATTTTCACATGCCCATTTATCACTGCAAGTTATACATCCAGTTTTTCCTTATCCTTAACTGCCAACAAACTGCATAAATCACACTGAGAGCCAGCAAGAGAATGGAGTGAAACACGAAAGTCTGCAGACACTTGTGATTGTAGTAAAAACACAAAAATGCTGGAGGAACTCAGTAGGTCTTGCAACATCCATAGAAGTTAAAGATATATAACTGACAATTTGGGATTGAGTCCCAATGACCTAGTGTGGGGAAAGGTAGGGTTGCTTGCCAACTGTTAAAATGTTTTATCATTGTTGTGCACAGGGCATGTTCTGGCCCACTTACCGTATATACTCATGTAAAAGCTGTTAAATTCATGGGGTCGACTATTACATGCATACTACTTTAGATCATGGTAAGTAGCTGCATAATTCGAGGCGTAGGGACTTCTGATGGGTGGTCGGCCAGCCATGACCAGTTGTAATTCCTATTTGAGGCGTCAGGAGCTTGGATGAGCAGGCAGCTGAGACCCAGACGAGAGTCCACATTCAAGGCATCAGAGCCCTACTGGATTGGTGGCCAGAGCCGCCGGGTCAACTTTTACACTGATATATGAAAAATACCAGATTTTACATGGTATGGACTTTTACATGAGTATATATGGTACATGTTTACATTGTGTTGGGGAAAGCTCTACTGCAATGCACAGCTTTGAAATTGCATATTTGAATGACCTAAGCCAGCAAGTTGACACCCCTAGACCTGTAGGGGTTGCCACATGTATGTAGATGGCTTGCTACAGCCAATGAACTCCTGTCTACTGACTGATCATTTATCTTTTGCATTCTGCAAGATGGTGTTGTATTCAGACTGTAGTAATAGAGTCCTACAACCAGGAAGAGTCGGAGATGGACTGTGTGGCATCTGGGAAATGTTACATCTTTGGCAGATTCAAGATGGACACCTCCACATGAAGACCTGTCTATGTGTTTTCTGTTCTTAGTACTATTTGCTTAGTTAATAAATCTAATTATTTAAAATGAACCCAAGTTTCTTTATTGTAATAAAAGAAACATCGCATGGTACCAGAAGTGGAAGAAACACCAGGAGTGTGCTGCTGTGCACAGGAGTGAAAGAAACACCACAATGTGCATAGTGAGTAACAATCAATATCAGCAGAGAAAATATGGAGAGTTTAAAAATTTCTGATGTCTGGAAATGTTGGCCATGAGTGGATGCTGTTTAAGCAAAGATCCATGCTGTACCTGCAAGCCATTGGAATCAATAGCAAACCTGATTAACGGAAAATAACACTGCTACTGACCATGGTGGGATCTAAAGCTCTAAAGGTTTTCAACACATTTGTTTTTTTACCAAGGCAGAAAAACAAAGTAAATTCGACAAGATTATTGAGATGTTTGATGAACACTGTTCACCAAAGAAAAATAAAACCTTTGAGAGGTATATGTTTAGCTTGTGCATGTAGCTGTAGGGAGAGAGCTTTGATACTTTTTTTTAAAACAGACTTAAAATTAAAAGCAAGAAAATGCAATTTGTATCACTGCAAGGTTCAATGATCTGTGATAAAATTGTCTTCGGAATTAATAATAAGAAAGTGAGAGAAAGGTTTCTGTAAGAGACAAATGCTTATCTTAGCTGGATCTGTGAAGATATACCACTCCATTGAATTAGTTTTGCTTAGGTCTGTGATAGTGTAAAAGCCAGTGAAAATGAAGGTATAGTCATAACCAGAGTATCTGAACATACACACAAACAAAAAATGAGATTCAGAAAACAATAAAAAGTTGGGGAGACATTCAATAGTAAACAATGTGGCACTAAATATGCACCAAACCAATGCCCAGTTTATGGCAAAATTTGTAATAAGTGCAAAGGGAAGAACCACTATGTAAAATTATGTTTTTCAAAAGGGAAAGAAGACAAAAGTAAAAGTGTGCACACTAGAAGAAACTGCTCTCAGTGATACACTTTTTGTGGGTATGGTAATGGTAGTGCTTGAAGTGAACAATGTTGAGCAGGATAAGGGGACTGTGTCATTGCATACAAATGGAACAAATATTCCTTTCAAGCTAGATATAGGTGCAAAGGTCAATTTGATCTGTGAGCATGACATCAGGGCAATGAAGATAAAGCCATACATCCATGTAAATTCTGTACTGTTCAAAGTCTATAATGGACAGAGCATCAACACAAAAGGTACATGTAAACTCAAGGTGAAAGTTAAAGATAAAGAGCACCACCTCAGGTTCACAGTAGTTCCAGATGGACATTATTTTGGTGACAAAGCATGTGGAAGTTTAAGCCTAGTCAAGAGGGTGTATTACATTAACACTGCATGGAACAGCAAGGAGGAAATACTGGATCAATTTCCAGACATCATCGAGGGGTTTGGTGTTCTACCATTCACCTATAATCCACATCCAATAGTGTATGCTCTGAGGCAGGTTCCAGTGCCACTAAAAGAAAAGCTTTTCTTTTAGTGACTGAATGATGTCACTAGGGGTCATAAAGCAAGTGGTGGAACCCACAGAATGGTTGAATTCAATGGTATGTGTCATGAAGAAGAGTGACATGGATCCAAAAGACTTGAATGCCAATATAAAGAGGGAACATTATCAGATTCCAGCCAAGGATGAAGTTACAAGTGAGATGGCTGGTGCAAAGTTTTCCACCAAATTGGATGTATCCCAGTGGTTCTGGCAAATAAAACTGTATGAAGACAGCACAAAATATTGTACATTAAATATACCATTTGGCTGATATTCCTGTCTGAGGATACCTTTTGGAATTTCTCAGCACCGAATGCTCAGGACAATGGAGAACATCATATTCATTTCCTAAAATATATACACTTGAGAGACTGTCCCTCACATACACTCCTTTAATTACCATCTACTTTCACCACACCCTCTTTCATTAACTTTAACAATCTCATTCCTCTCTCCTTTCGAATCTAGGTGCTGTTCTACCATAATCTCCACACTCTCATTCTGATTCCCACTCCACTGCCAAACTAATTTAAACCCTCCCCAACAGTTCTAGCGAACCTGCCCAGCAGGATATTTGACCCCCTCCAGTTCAAGTGCAGCCCGTCCCTTTTGTACAGGTCAGACCTTCCCTGGAAGAGATCCTAATGATCCACAAATGTGAACCCCTAGCCCCTGCACCAACTCTTTAGCCACATATCCATCCGCCACATCTTCCTATATCTACCCTCTCCACTGTGTGGCACAGGCAGCAATCCTGAGATTGTCACCTTTGAGGTACTGCTTTTTAACTTCTTTCCTAACTCCATATATTCTTTCTTCAGGACCTCATCCCCACTTCACTCTATGTCATTGGTCCCCGTGTGGACCACAACATCTAGATGCTTGCCCTCTCTCTCCAGAATGCTGTAATCAGGGACATCACTGACCCTGGCACCTGTGAGGGAACATACCAACTGGGAGGGAACATACCAACTGGGAGCCCCAATCTTATCCAGCAAATCTCCTATCTGCTCCCCTCACCAGCAAGTCCCTAATTACAAGAGCTTTCTTCTTTTTTCCTGTTCCCTTGCCAGAAACCTGACCACCACAACCTGTCCCTGATGGGGGGTTGGGGGAGGAACAACCTAACAGTATTTAAAACAGTACACTTATTATGGAGGGGAATGGCCACAGGAGTACTCTGCACTGTATGTCTCTCCTTTCTTCACAGTCACCCAATTAGCTGACTCCTATCTATGATTGCCTCTGCCTCCCTTATGATCCAAAGCTCATCCAGCGGCAACTCCAGTTCCCTAACATGGTCTCCCAAGAGTTGCATCTGCATACACCTTTTGCAGGTGTAGTCATCAGGAATATTTATGCTATCCTTGACCTCCCACATCCTGCAATTGGAGACAGGACTTCCCCAACTGGCTCCAAACCTACTCATAAATGAGATTAATTAAAATAAACTTAACAACTTTACTTCACTGGGAGCACTTTTTCAGCCTCTGCTCATGGAAGCCTCTCAAGCCAAAGCCTCGAAGTCCCACTCCTTCACTGGGCCGCTCCTTGCTGGCTGCTCCTTTACCTAACTCACCCTTCATTGGTCCTTTCCAATTAACTCAATTACCCAATTACTCAACTGGTAAGGCCGAAGTCCTGACCCCGGGCCCTTTTTAAATTCTCCTAAAATCTACTTACCAACACAACCCACTCAACCTACCTCCAACTCTGTCTCTCTTATGTCAGGTTGCTCCCAAACACATGCTGGCTGATAAATTAATTGGCCACTCTAAAGAAATAAGTGGTAGAATCTTTCAGAAGGTGATGGAACTGTGTGGAGATTAGGTTACAAGGAATTGCGAAGTGAAATTGCTTTTTTGAGAGGGCATATATTTGATGGGCTAAATGGGCTCCTTTATATCAAAGAAATATGGAAAGATGCACTTGGACTAAAGGATGTAAGATTTGGGTTCAGCATTATTACATGAATAAAATATATTTAATACTCTTCTCTGATAGAAGATCAGTTGCAACTAGCAAAAAGCAGAATGATGTCTGGAAGTGTTAGCCAGCAGTCACATGAGAATAGTAAAGTTCACATAAATTTATGATCCATAAGAGAATACAGAGCTTTTATTCTAGACTAAATAGAGAACCACAGAAAATTTTTTAAATGACAGATTTTTTTGGACGGACCAGAAACAAGAGGTAAACAGATAAAATAAAAAGAGATAAAAACAACTTAAACGTGCTGTAGAAATTCAGCAGATAATGCAACAGCCATAGAAATCAAAAGGCAGTGGACATTTTGGGCCCGAGCTCTTCTTCGTGAACATCAATTGCCATTTACTTTCTATGGATGCTGCATGGTTTGCTGAGTTCTCCATTAATTTTGTTTACTGCATCTGTAGATTTAGTGTTTACCTCAAAATAAAAAAAATACTTTCATTTAGTGCTTACCATTAGCATAAATGCATATCAATAATTGGTTGAGCTCCATCCAGAAATATATTTCTTACTATCATGTAGCCTCTTGGTATCTTGCCCTTTTCATTTTCCCTCTCTCTACTCTCAGGGTTACAAGTATAGACTTCAATATATAGCACATCATCTCAAGTCAATAAACAAAGATCGCATATAGGACTGCAAGGGGTCCAGTGCAGAAGTGTCCTTATGGCAAATCAAACAATCAAAATGGCACCAAAAAATTGATGCACGATCTTGACCCAAAAGATCAACAAACAGTTGATATAATTAGGTGATTTTCATGGTGGGAGACTGTGATCAAAGAGTGCAACAGGGATCAGTTCTTGAGATCAACACATTCACTATCTATGTCAATGAGTTGGACAATGAGATCAAAACATAGATGGCCATGGGAGCTGTGAGTAGGATGCAAAACGGCTTCAAGGAGACATGGACAATTTAATTAATGACCAAGGACACTAATCCAACATAGTGACCTTATTGGTTAACATTGTAAACAGCAGTTCATCTCTGGGGATAGTAGAATCACTTGACGTGTGGTATACACTTCTTGATAGGCATTTATCTCTGGATCATACATGAGCACAAGAGATATAGATTTTATTTACTTTGTTGCTTAATTTTTGATTGTTAACAATGTTCACCTGGCATTACCTTAAAATAATGTGGGTATTTTAATATTGGCGACTTCTATTTAGTTTAACAGAGCTTTAAAACATTAATCACAATACTCATAGCTTTAACCATGCTCCTAATCAATAATAAAATGCCAATATTTCATGTTTTCAATTAACTCTTGTTATTTTTAATTAGTTTTAAATTGATAAATTTGTTTAATTAATGTTGAATCATTTATTTGCTGTTTGAAAATGTGAATATTAAAGCTATTCAGAATATTTTGACAGTTTTGATGGACAGTTAAACTTGGAGGGAGGGGATTAGCTTCATCACTTGTCAAAAATTTCTTAAGTGATATTGGGAATGGGACCTGTTCTACAGCCTCACACCCCACTAAAATGTTGCTGTTGGCACTGCCCCACATGTAAGGCTTTGGTGCAACTTTAAGAAAGTAGTTCTCATTGAGATTCAAATAAGGTCAATTCAACCTCAGAGGAGAGTATTGATGGCTTGTAGCTAAACATAAAACAACTATTTTATTAAAGTATTCAGATTTTAAATTTAGTCTTGTATTAATATCATGACTGAACAGCAAATAACTGATATCGTTTTATTCAATTATATTTATTAACAACTGCATTTTTGTTACAATGGTAGGTCACAGGGCTGAAATGTTAATTCTGATTCTCCCTCTACAGTTTCTGCTTTTTGATTATTTATGTATATAATATTCTAACTTCTTTGCGGTTTTGCTAGTTTAGATGTGAGCAATCAATCAAGTGCTTGGTCAAAACTGTGAGCTTCTGCTGTTCATCCCATTTGCCAGTAACATACCTTCATGAACTGTTCCCTGAGCAGTGCAGAAAGCTGGTACTTTAGCTGAGCAGCATTTCTGCTTCCTACTCTTAACCTTTCACTCACTTTAGCAAATGCTCCGTAAACATTTCAGCTCCAACCTCCATCCAGAAATATATTTCTTACTAACATGTAGCCTCTTGGTATCTTGCCCTTTTCATTTTCCCTCTCTCTACTCTCAGGGTTACAAGTATAGTCTTCTATATATAGCACATCATCTCAAGCCAATAAACAGAGATCGCCTATAGGACTGCAAGGGGTCCAGTGCAGAAGTGTCCTTATGGCAAATCAAACAATCAAAATGGCACAAAAGATCAACAATTCCTTCCTTCTCCCCATAGATACTGCTTGATCCATTGAGTTCCACCATCAATGTTCTTTTTTCCCAGTTGCCAGCAAATAGAACCATGGAACATTACAGCACAGAAACAAGCCTCTTCAGCCTTTCTAGTCTGTGCCAAACCATTTTTACCCAGTCCTACTGACCTGCATGCAGTCCATAGCCCTCCATTCCTCTCCCCTCCATGTACCTGTCCAACTTCTTCTTAAATGTTAAAATTGATCCTGAATTCACCACTTTGTCCTAACATTTATCCTAACTTTCCCTGTGACTCAGTTCTGGGCAACATCCTAGTAAGTCTTCTCTGCACTCCTTCTTTTAAATATTTTTATTAGTTTTGGTATACACAAATAAATATATATGTACAAAACATTTATGGAAAGCACAATAAAAGTGACAGATTACCTAGCTCTGCATAATACAAAAGCACATCAAATAATTTTATCACGAATAGCCGTGTCTCTAAACTCCATCCCCTTACCAATGATGTATGACTAGAAAAGAAATGTACTTCATTCTGGAGTAAAACAGCAATGAACTGAAATTCAGGATTTATATCATACCTAGAGGTTGTGGAAATAACTCAGGAATGGTCCCAACATTTGAAACCTGATATTTGAGTAATGAATCTTTTCTAAATTTAAGCAGGACATAATGTCCCTCAGTCACTGAGCATGAGTGGGTGGGATAGCATCCTTCCATCTAAACTGTCTAGCCAAAAGAGAGGCAAAAGACAGAGTACGGCATTTAATTGGAGTTAAAAGACCATCATCCTCTCCAGTTGTACCAAAAAGAGCAACCAAAGGATTAGGCTCTAGATTTAAATTAAGGATAAAGTTTGAAACACGTCCCTGCAGTATATTTCAAGGCTAGGACATGTCCAGAATATATGGATTAAAGAAGCCTCTCAACTCTTACATTTATCACAACAAGAATTTACAACTGAATAGATACAAGATCACTTAAATTTAGACATGTGGGCCCTATGTACAACTTTAAATTGTAACAGGTGTATGAGGATGTGGTATTAACCAGCTAAAAATTCAATTTCAAACCTTGTCCGATAATGAAAGACTTCAATCCTGTTTCCAGGCAACATATGTTAAAATAAGAATAATGTTTTTTTAATAAAATCAGTCTGATCTTCAGAAATGATTGATGGTAAAATATTCTCCAACCTACAGGATGAAATTTTAGCCAAAATTTTAACATCAATATTTGATAAAGAAATTGGCCTGTAGCAGGAGAACTCAGTTTGATCTTTACCTTCCTTACTATGAGAGATATATATACACTTCATTAAATGATGCTGGGAAATTGCCCTACTTAAACAAATCAGATAACACAGAACCTAATTGAGGTGAAAGCAATTGAGAAAATTATTTTTAAAAAGTCCACAGGAAACCCATCAGGTCCTGGAGATTTTCCAGAATGCAATGAAGGAAATTGCCTCTTGTGATATAGGCTCATATAATCTCATTTGGTTGTTCAAAGAAAGTATGGGAATATTTAAGCAATCCAAGAAACTCTTCATCGAACTGCTATCATTTGTGATAAAGTCGGGAATAAAATTTCCTGAATGTATCATTTATCTCAGAGTGACCTGTGGTAATGTTAACATCATTCTTTCAAATCATTGTAATTTGCCACTTGGCTTCAAACGCTCTCAACTGGTTAGCTAAAAGATAACCAGATTTGTCACCATGAACATAAAACTTACTCTTACTCTTCAAAATTTGGATATTTAACCTGAGCATATAGTTGATCTATTTGCTTAATTTTATTAATCAATTCTTTATTGGCCTTCCTTTTTTATATTCACAGGATAAGAAAAAAGCTTTCAAAACACCCCAAACAATCAAACTGGAAGTTTCTAATGAGTATTTGTATTAAAGAAAAAAATTATCTGCTCCTCCATAAATTTCACAAAGTCATTATCTGATAGTAAAGTTGAAATGCCAATGTCTTTTTTATATGAGGGAGGCCAGGAAGGGTCACATATAATACAACAGCGGTAAGATATGATATTACTATACTCTGATAATCACAAAAGCAAGTCAGTGGATTCAGTTGATTATCATTAAGAAAATAATCCACAAAAAGTGTACTGAACATGGGAAAAGAAAGAATACTCTCTCCTATATGGTTGAAGAAAACACCAGACATCAGAATTGCTAGAATTTGATTTTCAAAAAATAATTAATTAATGAGGCAGACTTATTCATTGTGGTAGAGTTTGGAGACAAACAATCAAAGTAAGATCTAACCAACAATTAAAATCCCCACCAAGCAACTGAGATGAGAAATTCAAATCCAGTAGGAAAGAAAAAATGTTCAAAAAACCCCACATCATTTACATTAGGGTCATAAACATTAGCAAAAACTATATTTTATTATATAATTTCTCTGAAAAAAATGATATAATTACCATTTGTATCTGATATGAAACACTGTGATGAACAAAAGGAATAGTTTGATTAATAAGAATCGAGGCTTTAGACAGAAAGGAAGAATGAAAATGTTGCCACTTCCACCTTGTCATGAGGCAAGAATTATCAAAACTACAAATATGCATTTTTTGTTAAAATACAATTGAGGCTTTAAGTTGTTTAATTTATGAAAATAATTTCCTGCTCTTAACTGAATGGTTCAAGCCTTTCACATTCCAACATAGATAATTAATAAAATTATCTATATTTTTATTAATAATATAAGTTGATGAGCACAAATAATGTCCAAACTCCAAGTGTCATCCTTGAGGCAAAAAGTTAAACTAGTAATGAATTAAAAATAAACTGTACAAGGTCAAAACTTGTACATACTCCTAAAACCATAACAACCTTGAGAAAACAACCCTCCAAACTTCCACCCCCTTCCCTCCAACTCCAAAGCCAGACAGCTGCTAAAGCTGTGAACAGCAAGCTCTTCATAACAATAATTTTTCACCCAAACTAATTCTCCTGCTAGACATGTTATGTCTAGCTCCATTCTTATCAATTTAAATATATTCAGTACTTCCAAATGATACATAATATTGTTAAGACTACAACCATATAAAAAGATTTCTTTTAGAATTTCTCATGCAATTCTGAAAAGTATATAATAAAGTAGAAATATGAACCATTATTACTGAGAAAAAATGAATGAATAGTTCTCAGTATACTTCTTGTAAAAATTTTATAGCTCAATGAATTTTAATACAAATAAAAATATTTACAACTATAACCCAAGTGGATATATTAAGCCATAAAATGTTGCCAAAGAAAGAAAGCCAACTAGTCCTCACCCAACAAATACTATATGACAAGTGTTAGAAACCTTAAAAGTAATAATAATCAATCAGCTTCAGTCACCAATTTGAAACTCACACTGAATGAGATGTAGTAGGGAGATCATCTAGGTAATTCTGTGCCTCTTCAACCGAGCACAGCCACTTTTTATGTCCATTAGGAAGTGCATGGCGAAGACACTTGGGATACAAAAGGGAAGGCTTTGAACCATGCTTGTACAACTCTGACATTACTTTTCTGTATTCGGCGCACTGATTCCAAACTTCAGGACAGTAATCCTCTACAATCCTGATCTGCTGACCGCTATATTCGAGTTTCTCTCTTCGACAAGCTTCATGAATCAGAAAATCCTTTATTTGATATCGATGTATCCAAAGAATGCCCCGAGACTGAAGATGGGAGCAGCTCCTTCCTTAAAACCATGCAAAGCAACTCCAAAAGAAAATTTATAAGTTGCTCACTTTTGGTAGATTCAGCCAAAATACATAGATTTTGTCATCTGATCCTGCTTTCTAGGTCAATGACTTTTACCATTAGCTTCAAATTGCTGTCACTTAATCTGGGGCACACATCTTCTAATTCATCAACATGCACAAGTTGTTCAAACTGAGTTCAAAAGATAATAAACTTTTAACATGTTCCTCGGTTAATCTCCAGACTTGGTCAAGTTTAGCATCAATCTGACTTAAGATAACTTTTAAATCATCAGCCGATGACTGTGCTGATTCAGAAGCTCAGAAATATCCTCCATAGTCAGATTAGTTGGCCCTTCTTCTTTCTTCCCTGATTTACGACTTTGTGTAGCCATTTTAAAGCAAATATAGATAAAAGGAAGGAAAGGTGTAAAATATGAAACATTTTGGTTGTAAAATAAAGAACCAAGTAAGTGGAAGAAATATAAAGTTTGCAGGAATATCTGACTGTAGCTGTGACACCATGCTACAGCCAACCAGATATCTGCACTCTTTCTATCTAATTGATATAGTTCCTTTAGTTAGGTGACCAAACTTCCATACAATATTGCAAATTTGGCTTTACCAATGTCTTATACTATTTTACCATAACATCCCAACTCCTATATTCAATACTTTGATTTATGAAAGTCAATATACTAAAAGTTATCTTTCCAACCTTAACTACCTGTGATGCCACTTTTAGAGAATTATGTATCTGTATTCACAGATGCCTCATTTCTACTGCACTCCTCAGTGCCCTACTGTGATTGAATATTTGTAGATGTATTTGGGAGATAAATTGGTAAAAGTAGAGTAAGTTATATACATACACACACTTTAAAACAGATTTTATTTAAAATACTGAAGAATTCACAATCAGTTACTTTATGGAAACTATGGAGATTGCTATGCTCATTTCACAAGTAGGTGCTAATTGAAATAATGTCATGAAATGAATGGACTGGAGACACTCTGGCTGTTGAAAGTTCTTTGCAAGGGTTTTGACAGAGTGCACAGAAAGGTCACTCCTGGGTTCTTGTTTACCTAAAAACAACAGATGGGAGCAAAAGACTAACTCCTATTGTTTGCTGGAAAAGTGGGGGGGGGGGTGGTGTCAGCAAGTGTGTGTGTGTGTGTGTGTGTGTGTGTGTGTGTGTGTGTGTGTGTGTGTGTGTGTGGTGTGTGTGTGAGAGAGAGAGAGAGAGAGAGAGAGAGAGAGAGAGAGAGAGAGACTGAGCAGTCACAGCTGAAGCAAGCAGGAGAAGCTTGTTGGAACTGAAATAAAAACTCCAGAGTGGTGGATGTCTGAAAGTACTATCTATCTGATGTTTCTCTTGGAATAAGGGGAGCAGAAAGATACTCTGTGGTAGCCTGAAAGAGGTTATCATCTGGAGAACCCTGATGGGGCAAGTTTCATCAGCAAGACATTGAGGTGACTAATGGTGGTACCTCAGTTATCGAAATCCTGGAACAACAAATCTCTCTCTGCAAACCTACAAAGAGCCTTACTGAGCAGTAAATATTTGCCTTGCGAGCACCAAAGCCTGGTGAACTTTATACATATTAAATTCTGTGCACAATATAAGAATTGACTGTAACCAGTGAACTTGGAAGAATAAGAAGTGAGTTGAAGTGTGAACCAAAGAACTTTTTTTAAATTTACACATACATTACATACACGTGCGCTTAGAATTAGAAGGGGGTTAAGTTGGGTTAGTTAAGTTAATAGAGATAAGTTAAAGTTTGATTCTGTTTTCATGTTTAAAGATAATTAAAAACAACTTTTGTTTAAGTAACTACTTGTCTTGGTGAATGTCTATTGCTGCTGGGTTTTGGGGTCCTTTGGACTCGTAACACCTACCATTTACTGTGTATATCCTTTCCTGCTTTGTCCTTCCAAAATGTAATACCTAACAACTGCCTGCATTAAATTCCATCTGTCATTTTTCAGCTCATTTTTCCAGCAGGTCGAGGTCCACCTGAAAGCTTTGAAAACTTTCTTTGCTTTCCACAACACCTCCAATCTTTGTGTCATCAGCAAACTTATTGATCTAATTTACCACATTATCATCCAGATCATTGATATAGATGAAAAACAACAATGGTCCCTGCACCAATCCCTGAGGCACCTCACTAGTCACAGGCCTCCAGTCTGAGAAGCAATCATCCACCACTACTCTCTCGTCTCTCCCATCCAGCCAATGTCAAATCCAGTTTATTAATTCACCATGAATAACGACCATCTGAACTGTAACTGCTCTGATACACCACAGCTTACAAACAAATAAAGAATACACTCCCTCGTTTCTTTCATCACACCATGAATTCAACTTTTTTAAAATTAGACACATCATTGCATTCTTCATCGCCCCAAACACCTGCCAGCTAAACTCCTCTGACCTGCTCATTGGCTCACTGCCACACAGGTGATCCCAACACTCTCACTCTCTCCTCCTCCTGCATTTGAGATTCATCATCCATATATTCTGTCGTTTAAAACACCCGCGTGATGCATCGCTTACATCATCGGTGATGACCGGCACCTCCCAACGAAGGTAAGTATGCAACCCCAACAACCACCCCCCCCACCACCCCACAAGCCTCTGAACCATCCAAGGAGGCAATTGATTGGAACTGTCCCGCTATGTAATGGTTTGGAGGGCTGAGAGATCAGCCCGAACTTGTACGATAGTGCAAGAAAGATGTTACATGGTGCGACTGGTCCTTTGACTCTGGCTCTGATGTAAAACATGGACGATCGATATATGCCGGCTTCAACCTGTCAATGGAAACTGTCTCAGCTTTTCCTGTTCCTGTCAAGTCTTCAGTTGGCATTGTGAAACCCGAAAAGGACCTGCGTAAACAGGCTGAAGTGGTTTTCAAACAGCATCATGCTGAAGGAACACGTGAGTACACCATTGTAAATCGTTCAGCTCATATGCCTGCAGCATAGAAGTAGGGTGAAATTATCTTGAAGATGATCAGCCAGATCATAGAGCATTGTGCTTGGACTCAGATTCACAGACTCATCTGGCAAGGTTTATGTAGTCCCATATACAAGTTCTTTCACTGAATATCCAAGATCTGCTTTAACAGCAGTACACACTCCAAGGAGCGCTATGGGCAAAGATTCACTCCATGTAGATGGATCACCACCTGCTGGAAATGCTGCCTTCTATTCTCAATGGAAATGCTCAGCAAAGCCATTGGTCTGCGGATAGTCATCCGTAATGCAAATACGGATACTGTCCAGAAGATCCGTGAAAGCTTGGAACAATGCTGACTTGAACTGAGACCCTCAATCCGTTGAAGTAGTGACCAGAACACTATTATTCCTATGCGACACATTGCTTACATCATCAGCAGGAGCTGGCACCACTCCCAATGATGGGAGTAACTTTCCTGACTACCTCCCATGAAGAACATTGTCAAAGGCCTTACTAATGTCCATGGAGACATCATCCACAACCTTTATCTCTTGGAAAACTCTACAAGATTAGTTAAACACAATCTACCATATACAAAGCCATATTGATGATCCATAATCAGTCCAGGCTATCCAAAGACCTTCCAATAATTTATCTTCTACTGATGTCAGGCTCACTGGCCTATAATTTTCAGGGATACTTTTGGAGCTTTTTTTTAAACAATGGAAAATGGTGAGGTATCCTCCAATTCTCTGGCACCACCCGTGTAGCTAGGGATATTTTAAATTTTCTGCCAGAGCCCCTGCAATTTCTATACTAAACTCTCTCAAGTTCCAAGGGAATATCTTCTCAGGCCCTGGGGATTTATCCACCCTTATTTGTTTTAAGGCAGCAAGCTCCTCCTCCTCTTTAATCTGTATAGGTTCCATGACCTCACTGCTTGTTTTCTTCACTTCCCACGATTCTGTGCCTGTTTCCTGAGTGAATACTGATGAAAAAAAAATTAAGATTTCCCATCTCTTTTGGCTCCAAACAAAGCTGATTATTCTGATTTTGTGGGGACCAGTTTTGTCCCTTAATCAACCTGTAGAAACCCTTAGGATTTCCCCTCTCATTTCTACCAAAGCAACCTCATATCTTCTTTTATCTACACATTCTAGATCCTTTCTCATTTCCAAACAATTGGCCTTTCTCCAATTTAGAATCTCAACCCAAGGCCCAGACCTATCCTTCTCCATAATCAACTTTAAACTAATGGCATTACAATCACTGGACCCAAAATATTCCCCTACACATATTTCTGTCACTTGTCATGCCTCATTCCCTAACAAGAGATCCAGTATTTCACTCTTTCTCGTTAGTACCTCCACATATTGATTCAGAAAACTTTCCTGAATACATTTGATAAACTCCAACCCATCCAGTCCCTTTATAGTATGGGAGTCCCAGTCAATATGTGAAAAGTTAAAATCTACCATCAGAACTTTATTTTTTCCTCCTGCTCTCTGCTATCTCTCTACAGATTTGCTTCTCCAATTCTCATTGACTATTGGGCAGTCTAATAATACAATCCCATGAATGTGGTCACATCTTTCCCATTCCTCAGCTCCACCCAAATAGCCTCAGCAGATGAGCCCTCTGTCCTATCCTTTCTGACCACAACTGTTATATTTTCCCTAATGTGCAATGCCATTTCTCCCCCCTTCATCTCCCACTTTCTATAGTGTCTGAAGCAACAGAAGCCCAGAACATTGAGCTGTCAATCCTGCCCTTACTGAAACCAAGTTTCACTAATGGCCACAATATCACAGTTCCAGATAACAATCAAAGCTCTAATCTTGTCTGCCTTTCCCACAATACTCCTTGCATTGAAATAGATGCACCCAGGAACATTTCCATCACATACAACCCGTTGACTTCTAATGTTACATGCAATTTTCACATCCTCTTTTCCCTCCTCCACTCTTCTATCTGCTCTGCCCCTCTGGTTCCCATCACCCTGTAAATTTAGTTTAAACCCCCTGAATCAGCACTTGCAAATCTTCCCACAAGGATATTAGTCCCTTGGAGGAGTCATGTGATGGAGTAGTGGCCAGTTGGGTTGAACCAGCCCTCTCCAGAAAAATTTTTTAAAAGTTTGGAAAAAGCAGAGCTCAACAAATATAAAACTCAATAAATAGAAGATAAAGTTACAGAGAAGAACCAGAAGATGGCACCCAAAAAAGTGAAAGTAAGAACAACGGAAGAAAAAGTAAAATCACTGAAGAAAGAAGAAGGCCTTACCTGCACCTGGAGCTATGGTGGTGAAGAGCAGCCGATCTCCAAGGTTGGTGAGTGCCCTGTGAAGTCGCGACCTCCCGGCCGGTGGAATGCAAAAATGGCTCTCGGAGCCAAAGAAAAGTGTACAATCAAAGGATAAAGTGAACACTGGTGGGAAGGGGGCTCAGCCGAGGAGCGGACAGCTACAACATGACCAGCTGAGGGATGCCTGGCATCACGACGCTCAGCTGGAGGAACAAAATAACAGTGAGGAAAGGATCGAGGAGCCGGAAGAGGGAGAACGGCAGCAAGGTGACCGACGACAAGATGATCAACAGCAGAAGGCCTGACAGACAGACAGACTGCGACCAACAACAAGAGACCCAGCAAGAGGAGGCCCCAACAAAGACATAGAAGTAATTCATCAGAAAAGCAGAAGAGACACAGGTACAAAGAAGAAAAGAAGAAGACACAAATACAAGTACAGATACAGAAGAAGAAGAAGAAAAAGACCAAGATCTTCACAGGGAAAAAGAAGGTAAAACAGATGGACAAAATATAGATAAAGCCTTTTTTGAAGAACAAATGAGATCATTAAAAGAATGGTTATCATTAGAATTTAGTGCAATTAAAAGAAAAATGAAAAGAGCAGAAGATAAAATGCAAAGTTTAGAACTGGTCATGACAGAAATAGGGAAAAGAGTAGAAAATGTGGAGGAATGGGAAACTGCTGTAGAATTGGAAGTAAATGATTTAAGAGAAAAATTGGAAGAAAGTGACAAAAAAATTAAAGAGTCACAAGAGTTGTTATCTCATAAAATTGATATGTTGGAAAACTATAGTAGGCGAAACAACATAAAATAATGGGCCTGAAGGAGGTTGAAGAAGGCTCAGACATGAAGGAATTTATAAAAGGATGGAACCCAAAGGCTTTGGGAACAACAGAATTGCATGAAGAAATGGAAATAGAAAGGACACACAGAGCACTAGATTTGCTGGTGTTTGCAGCGTTACAATTTTTTATTTCCTTTCTATTTGAGTTAGCTATCGATAATGGATTTCTTAATGCGTGCAAAAGGCCACTGTGCAAGAAGAAATCATCTAAGAAACTGTATAAAAGACTCGAGAAAGAATTTTGCTACAATTTAGCATGGCCAAGTCTTAATGAAATTATACATGCTGAATGAACGATGCATTATTGGAGCATTCCATGGAAATAAGGAGAAAAAGGCCATTTTATAACCAAAAATGTACTTGAAATGCCAAGGATGTTGGGAACATATGACTTTGTGTGTCAAAAAAATCCAAGAAGAATATCCAGCTGAACATAAATCTTAGGCATCACCATTCCCCACCCCCCCAAAAAAAAACTTGGAACAAAAGTTGAAAAATTAAGTGGACCAGAATTTGCTCTTTGACTTCCCCTTTGTGTGAGAGTGACTGGGTGCAACTCACTTGTGAGTTTTTTGACAAAGAAATCATGTTTTTGAGCAAAATCCTTCTGAGTTCAATCTTTTCTATGTTATTTATTTTTTCACTACATTTTCCAAAGATTTTTAATTGAAGCTGAGAAGAGAAATACAATTTGGGATCAAAATTTGTGGTGTAGAAGGAAGGAGAGTCGATGGATATTCATACATCCTTCAAAGATCTGGAATGCTACATTGATGAAAGTAAATCTCAATGAACTTTAAAAAAAAAACCAAGATCCATCTTAGTAAAATTTTTCAGATATATGACAAGAGAAAATATACTGGAGCGGGCAAATAATTAAGTTAGAGAAGATAATAAGCCATTGGAATATAAGGGACAAAAAATATTTTTTTACCTGGACATAAGTTTTGAATTCTTAAAAAAGAGGAAGGAATTTAATATGGCATGGCGAAAATGATTTTATGGAAAAAAGGTTATAAATTCATGTTAAGACATCCAGCAGTACTTAAAGTATTTATACCTGGGGAACAAAACAGGCTGCTCTCGGATCCGGAGAAAGCACAAGAATTCGCAGAATGTTTGCGGGATAGAAAAAGAGATGAAGCGATGTTACAAGAAAGAAGACCAGCAATAAAGTATATATAAAGATGTAATAATATAAAGTAAAAATAATGTATATGTAAAGAACTAAAGATGGAAAAGAGAAGGGAAGGGAAGGAAGGAAGAAGGGGGAGAAAAAGAGAGAGCTTTGTTATATGTATTAAAAAAGTGTTTTCTGGGGGAGAGAGAATAACCATCTTTGCGAAATCAGTTGACATTTGGGAGCAAGATCGCAAATTAAATGGAAAGGAGAGTTGTGGTTGCCCAGCAAGGAATAAGGGGCAACTCAGAGAGGGGGGGGTTCATTTGGGGTTAAGATGTTATTGGGTGTGGGGATTGTTGGAGTATTTTATGTTTTAAATGTGTTGTCATACATTTCATACATTGAGTTTAAAAAGGGAAACTTAAAAGACAAAAATTTGAAAAAAGGGGGATGGAGGTGGAAAAGAGGTGTAAACAAGATACAAGATGGCCACGTTGAACTATATGACGATAAACATTAATGGAATACATAACCAAATTAAAAGGAAGAGGCTACTAAATTTACTGAAAAAAAGAAAAAAATAGATATAGCATTTGAGCAGGAAACTCATCTAACTAAAGTGGAACATAACAAATTGAAGAGAGACTGGGTAGGACATGTAGCGGCAGCATCATATAATTCAAAATCTAGAGGTGTAGCCAGATTAGTTAACAAAAATGTAGCAATCAAGATAGAGGAGAAAATAACAGATCCAGCAGGGAGGTATGTAATGATAAAGTGTCAGATATACTCAGAATTTTGGAATTTGCTCAATATATATGCACCTAATGATGAGGATCAAAAGTTTATGCAAGATATTTTTTTGAAGATTGCAGATACACAAGGAAATATATTGATAGGAGGGGATTTTAACCTTAATTTGGATGCAATGTTGGATAAAACTGGACAAAAGACAAGCAAAAAAAATAAAGTAACCAAATTTATGGTTAAATCAATACAGCAAATGAAACTTATGGATATATGGAGGAGACAGCACTCAAAAGAGAAGGAATATTCTTATTACTCGAATAGGCTCATATTCAAGGGAGAGTCAGGAAAACAAAGAATAAAGCTAGATTACTTTCAGATCATTCACCCCTGCTATTAGCAATAGAACTGGAGGACATCCCACCAAGAACATATAGATGGAGGTTAAACACAATTCTACTTAAAAGGCAGAAATTTAGAGAGTTTATTGAATGCCAAATTGAAACATTTTGAAATAAACACAGAATTGTTTAAAGATAAATTTATACTATGGGATGCAATGAAAGCCTTCATTAAAGGACAGATAAGTTATGTGACTAAGATGAAAAAGGAACAGAATCAGGAAATAGAGCAGCTGGAAAGGGAAATAGCAAGTACAGAAAAGGAACTAGTGAAAAGGGACGATATAAAGAAAAAGAGAGAATTGGTGGACAAAAAAATAAAATATGAGACATTACAAACATACAAGGTGGAGAAGAACATAATGAAAACAAAGCAAAAGTATTATGAATTGGGATTTTAAAAAACACATAAAATATTGCCCTGGCAACTTAAAACAGAACAAGCTAAAAGAACTGTATTGGCATCAAGGAAAAATGACAAACAAATTACATATAACCCAACAGAAATTAATGAAAACTTTAAGGAATTTTATGAACAATTATACCAACCTGAGAATGAGGGGAAAGATGATAAAATAGAAGAGTTTTTAGCTAAAATTGAACTGCCAAAATTGCAAGAAGAGGATCAAAACAAACTGATAAAACCATTTGAAATAGAGGAAGTACAGGATATATTAAAAAAGCTGCCGAACAATAAAACACCAGGAGAGGATGGATTTCCAATAGGATTTTATAAAACATTTGAAGAGTTATTAATTCCTCTTCTCCTGGAAGTAATGAATCATGTAGAAGAAACACAAAACTTACCAGACTCATGTAAGACAGCAATAATTACAGTAATACCAAATACCGGGAAGGATCCATTAACACCAGCATCATATAGGCCAATATCCCTACATAACTCAAATTATAAGATAATAGTGAAATTATTAGCAAACAGTTTGGCCAACTGTGTACCAAAAATAGGAAAACAAGATCAAACTCAATTTGTCAAAAAAAGACGAACAGCGGACAATGTCTACAAACTTATTAATTTAATTTATGTATCTCAAGGAAGTAAAAAACAAATGGTGGCAGTTGCCTTAGATGCAGAAAAAGCCTTTGACAGGGTAGAGTGGAACTGCTTATTTAAAGTATTACAGTTCAATCTGCCAGAAAAATATATTAACTGGATTAAAGCATTATATCAGTGGTTTCCAACCTTTTTCTTCCAACTCACATACCACTTTAAGCATTCTCTATGTCATTGGTGCTCTGTGATTAGTAAGGGATTGCTTAAGGTGGTAAGTGAGTAGGAAGGGAAGGTTGAGAACCACTGCTCTAGACTCAATTGTTACCAAAATATTTTGCTTGAGAAAAATTGTCATTGGCCTATTTCCTTTGGAGTTATGAAACCATGCACATAACAAGTCAATTAGGCATGATTAAAACAGTGGTTTTCAAATTTATTTTTTTCCACCCACATCCCACCTTAAGCAATCCCTTATTAATCACAAAGCACCTATGGCATAGGGAATACTTAAAGTGGTATGTAAGTTGGAAGAAAAAGGTTGGGAACCACTGCATTATATAATGGACCATTGGCAAAGGTAGTAGTAAATGGATATGTATCGAACCAATTCAAATTAAGTAGATCAACTAGGCAGGGATGTCCATTATCCACTTCACTGTTCATCTTAGCAATAGAACCATTGGCAGAGCTGATAAGAAAAGGGATAAAAATAAAGGAGAAGGAGTATAAAATCAGTTTATTTGCAGATTACATCATAGTATATCTAACAGAACCAGAGATATCAATAAAAGAACTACATAAGAAATTGAAGGAATATGGAGAAATATCGGGGTATAAGGTCAAAGCAAATAAAAGTGAAGTGATGCCAATGAGTAATATGGATTATACAGAACTTAAAAAGAATCACCATTTAAATGGCAAACACAAGCAATCCGATACCTAGGTATCAGGTTAGACAATAACTTAAGCCACTTGAACAAACTAAATTATCAGCCATTAATAAAGAAATTACAGGAAGACTTAGAACATTGAAAAGAATTACCACTAACATTGATAGGGATGGTGAACTGCATTAAAATGAATATGTTCCCAAGGATACAATACTTATTTCAAACGTTACCAATTCCCTTAACAGAGAAATTCTTTGTTGAACTAAAGAGAATAATAAGGAAATTCTTGTGGAGAAGAGGGAAACCGAGGGTAGTGCTAGATAAATTAACAGAGAGGTATAGCCAAGGTGGTTTGCAGTTACCAAACTTCAGAAATTATTACAGAGCTGCACAATTAAGGTATTTATCAGATTTTTACCAGACGAGAGAAAAACCAGACTGGACTAAGATAGAACTAGATAAAATAGGAGAGAAGGTACCGGAACATATACTTTATAAATGGGATGAAAAGCTGGTGCAATATAACAGCTTACCAGTATTGCATCATTTACTTAATATATGGAAGAAGATACACATAAAAAGGAAAAAACTGAATTACCAAATACCAAAAATGTTATTGATGCAAAATCCACTAATCCCTTTTACAATAGATAACCTTTCCTTTAGAGAATGTGAGAGAAGAAGAATCAAGAGAATAGAAATTGTTTTTTGGGAAATAATTTATTAACATTTGAACAGTTGAAGGACAAATATGGAATAAGTCACGGTACAATGTTTGCATACCATCAACTGAAAGCTTATTTAAAGGATAAATTGAGAAACGGATTGAGATTACCAGAAGGAAGCAGCTTTGAATATGTGATTACAGATAAAATGATAATTAAAAGATTTATAACAAATATGTATATTAAGCTGCAAGGTAAGGAAAATGATGAAGTAACCTATAAACCCAAACAAAAGTGGGAAAAGGACTTAAATATAAAGATAAAGAATGAAACATGGGAAAAGTTATGTTCTGGAACTATGAAGAATACAATAAACAAAAGGTTATGTATGATACAGTATAATTGATTACACAGGTTATATATCACGCCTCAAAATTTAAAAGAATGGGATCTAATAATATCAGATAGATGTTTTCACTGTAAGAAGGAAATGGGAACAACAGTACATGCAATTTGGGCATGTACAAAAGTGAATAGGTTTTGGGAAGAACTAAATCAAATATTAAATAAAATCACAAAAAACAACATACCAAAATATCCAGAGATCTTTCTTTTAAGTAACATAAGAAGTAAAGAATTAGGCCTCAAATTGGATAAAGTGCAAAAAAGATTCATTATGATAGCCTTAGCAGTAGCAAATAAATTTATAATGTCAACTTGGAAAATGGAAGAGAGCCTGAGAATACAGCAATGGTACATGGAAATGAATAAATGTATTCCATTGGAAAAATTAACATATAATTAAAAAAATAAAGTTACATTGTTTGAACAAATTTGGGAACCATACATGGAACATAACAGAGACAGCTTGCCTTGGACCTCCATACCCTAAAACAATGGTTCCCAACCTTTTACTTTCCACTCACATACCACTTTAAGTATTCCCTATGCCATAAGTGTTCTGTGATTAGTAAGGGATTGCTTAAGGTGGTATGTGAGTAGGAAGGGAAGGTTGAGAATCACTGCTCGAGTCCCAATTATTACTGAAATATTTTGCTTGAGAAAAATTGTCATTGGCCCATTTCCTTTGGAGTTATGAAACTGTGCACATAACGAATCAATTTCAAATGGTTAAAACAGTGGTTTTCAAACTTTTTCTTTCCAACCACATATCACCTTAACCAATCCCTTATTAATCACAGAGCACTTATGGCATAGGGAATACTTAAAGTGATATGTGAATGGAAAATGGAAAGTGCCAGTTGGGAACCACTGGACAGAGATGAGGAAAAATAGTTTTTCCCAGAGAGTAGTGAATGTTTGGAATTCTCTAACCAGGGAAATGGTTGAGGCTGTCTCATTAAACATATTTAAAATTCGGTTAGATAAATTTTTACATGATAGAAGAATTAGGGAGAAGGCAGGTAGGTGGAGTTAGGTCATCAATTAGATCAGCCATGATCGTATTGAATGGCGGAGCAGGCTCGATGGGCCATTTTTGGCCTACTCCAGTTCCTACTTCCTATGTTCCTATAAGACAAAACAATTAGATTTAGAGTGTAAAAGTAGATGAGACATTTTTCTTGTTTGTTTTTCCCTTGTGTGAAGACATTGTTTTATGGTTTTATTGTATTGTATGTTTCATATTTATTGGTTTTGCAGGGGGGTGGGAAGGGGGAGGGAGGGAAGGGGGAAAAAAGGGGGAAAATGTCACTGTGTATATTTAATGAGAAATGTTTGTACATATTTTGGTTGATATGGTTCATAGTGCGAGAAATAAAAAAAAATTTAAAAGGATATTAGCCCCCTCCAGTTCAGATCCAAACCATTCCATTGGAACAGGTTCCATCTTCTCTGGAAGAGAGCCCAATGATCCAAAAACCTGAAGCCCTGCCTCCTGCATCATGTCTTTAGCCATGTGTTAAACATCATTAGCCTCCTATTTCTAACTACACTGGCATGTGGTTAGGTAGCAATGCAGAGATCACACCCCTGGAGATTCTGTCCTTCAACCCAGCATGTAAATCCCTGAAATCTCCTGGCAGGACGTCTTCACCCTTCCTACCCACAATATTGGTCGCTACATGGACCACAACATCTGGCTACTCATCCTTCCTCCTGAGAATGCCATGAACTCAATCTGAGATATCACAAACCTTGGCACGAGAGAGACAACATACCAACTGGGATTCTCAATCCCTTCCACAGAACCTCCTGATTATGGAATCCCCTATCACTACAGCTGGTCTCTTCACCTCCCTTCCCTTCTTAGCCAGAGGACCAGTCTTCATGCCTGAGACATGATCGCTGTGGCTTGTCCTTGGTAGGTTGTTCCCACCGCCCCCCCCCCCACAATCCCGTTACAGTATCCAAAATGGTATACTTGTTAATAAGAGGAAAGACCAAAGGGGCCCTGCACTTCCTGCCTGTTCCCTTTCACTATCCTTTCACCCATCTATGATCCTCCTGTCTCCTCGGTGTGATAGTGCCTCTGTAACTCATGTCTATCACCCCCTCTGCCTCCTGAATGATCCACAGTTCATCCAACTCCAGCTCCAATTCCTTTTCTTTTTCAATCTTTTGCATTGGTTTTTATAAAAATGAAGAAAAGGGAACAAAATTCAAAATACAATATCACATATATTTATTTATCAAGATAAAACTTCAAACAGTATGAACTCAGTCCCCCTTCATATATATATATATATATATATATTTATATAGAAAACCCATCTAACCTAGTCTATTAAAATAAAGAAAAGTAACTCAGTTTGTCAGGAGCTGCAGCTGGATGCACTCCTGTCAATAAGTCAGAATATAGAATCAAGAAGTAGGTATCTATGGCTTGGTGTTGGTGCCAGGACAACAATCTCTTCCGCAATATCAGCAGGAACAAGGAGCTGCTCACAGACTTCCAGAAGAGGGGTGGGGCTCACTCCTTTGTCCATATCAATGGGGCTGTGGTGAAGATAGTAGACAACTTTAACTTTTTCGGTTGAACATTTCCAACAGTTTGTCTTAGTCCAAGTATGTTGCAGCACCCCTTCCACAGAGGAATGAGGAAATTCAACATGTCACATCCACCCCTCAACAGCTTCTTCTGATGCACTCCTGAAAGTATCCTCTTGGAGCATCACTGTGTGATACAGGAATTGCTCCATCCAAAGTGGAAAAGCAAATTGCTAGAGGGATTGAATTTATGAGCAAGGAGGTTATGTTGCAATTGTACAAGGTACTGATGAGGCTGTAACTGGAGTACTGCATGCAGTTCTCGTCTCATAACTTTAGAAAGGATGTACTGGCCTTGGAAATAGTCCAGAGGAGATTCATCAAGTTGATTCCAGAGATAAAGGGGTTAGCCTATGAAGAGAGATTGAGTTGTGTGGTGCTGAACTCACTGGAATTTGGAAAAATGAGAGGAGATCTTATAGAAACATATAAAATTATGAAAGGCTTGGATAAGATCAAGGTAGGCAAGTTGTGTCCATTAGCAGACCATCACCACCATTCGGGGCCCCAATCAGTCCTCCCAAGTGAAGCAACACTTCACTTGTGAATCTACATGGAGGTCATCCACTGCATCCCATTGTGGTTTTCTCTACATCAGAGACTGGACAAAGAATGGGAGACCGCTTCACTGAACACCTCGGCTGTGTCCACCGCACTAGTGTGGATCTCCCAGTGGCTACCCATTCTCTTGATAACATGTTTGCCCATGGTTTCATGCACTGCCAAACTGAGACCACCCTCAAATTGGAGGAACAACACCTCATATTCAATCTAAGCACCCTCCAACAGGATGGCATTAACATCAACTTCTCTGGTTTCTGTTAGTCTCCTTTCCTCTTTCTCTCCCTCTCTCTTTTCCCCTTTCCCTCTATCCCCTTTCCCCCAGTTCTTTTATCAAAGAGCTAAAAACATCTCCAATCCTCCAATCAATTCCCTCATTTTTTCTTTCTCCTGTCCTCCTTTCCATATTTAATTATCATCTTTTGTCTGTTGGTCTGTGTTCCTCCCCTAGCAATTCTTCCCTTCTCCCCAGCCTTTTAACTCAGGCATCTGCCTTCCATTTTACATACCTTGAAGAAGTTCTCAGGGGCGAAACATCGATTACATATCTTTAACTCCCACGGATGCTGCAAGACCTGCTGAGTTGCTCCAGAATTTCTGTGTTCTTACTATGATCACAGCACCTGCAAACTTTTGTGTTTCACTCCAGCAGCCTACAGTCTGTGTGGGTTCGTCGCCCACACACGCTACATCACTGGCTGAGATTGAATAAATCCACAACTGAAAGGAAAATCAACCATTCCCCTTCACTGCAACTTTAAAAAAGTTCAACTATACATTTTTCTAGTCCTGAAGACTATATAGGTTGGTTTATTGATAGGTGTTCCAGGTCTCCACCATTCGCTGTTCCTGAAGCATCGACTATTAAGGGCCGTGGGTGCATCAGGTCTGGGGTGGGTCAGGAGTGCAGCTTTGGCCAGGGCTTCTTTGGTTTCCACAAACGTACATGCAGATTCATTGACCTAGGTCAGGCCCTTCTCCTTACCGGACATCAGGATGAACAGAGGGCACATCATTCGGACAGCTGCTGGGATAAACCTGCGATAAAAGTTTATCATCCCCACGAACTCCTGCAGACCTTTGGTTGTACTGGGCTTCGGGGAGCTGGAGATGACCTCTATTTTGTCGGGTTTGTGGTGTGTCTCTGTCCTTTGTAATCCTGTGACCCAGGAAGTTGATGGCATTTGGCCAGGTTGATGATGAGGCTGAACTCCTGCAGATGATTACAGAGATTTTGGAGGTGCTGAAGGTGTTCCTGTCAGGTTATACTTGCCACGAGGATATCGTCGAGGTAGATGAAAGTGCCATCCAGGTCTTGGCCCATTGTGTCCATCAGTCACTGGAATGTCTGTGCCGCATTTTTGAACCCGAATGGCATCCTCAGGAACTCAAACAGTCCAAATGGAATGATAATGGCCGTCTTAGGGATGTGATCAGGATACACCACAATCTGGTGATATCCTTGCACGTGGTCCACTTTTGAGAATATTGTTGTCCCGTGTAGGTTTGCCGCAAAATCCTGGATGTGTGACACAGGGTGGTGGCCTCATTGAACTGGCGATAGTCGCCACATGCTCTCCAGACCCCAGTTGCTTTAGGCACCATGTACAGGACCAAGGCCCATGGGCAGTCTGACTGTCAAACAACACCTCCTCAAGCTTGCTGAACTCCTTTTTGGCCAGACAGATCTTCTCCAGGGGAAATCGTCTCGTCCTTGCATGGAGAGGTGGGCCCTTGGTCAGGATGTGATGTCTTATGCCATGTTGAGGCATCTCCGCTGTGAATTGAGGGGAAAGAATTGCCAGGAATCCTGCTAGCACCTTAGAGAATTCATCCTCTGAGCTGTGGATAGAGTCCAGGTGCATTGCCGGAAACCTTGCGCCCCTCATTGCGATGGACTGGTAGGTCTCGGTGAGGATGAGTTGCTTACCCTTAAGGTCCACTAGGAGGCTATGGGCTCACAGAAAATCCGCTCTTAGGAGTGGTTGTTCCACTGCGGCCAGCGTTAACTCCCACAAGAAGTGACTGCCCCCGAACTGCAGCTCGGCCATAGGTCCATTTACTGCTGTTGTTGGCAGCCCTCAACGTGGGTCCTGCTAGCCTGCGTCTAGTGTCCAATCTTGTTGGGGGTATCACACTGACCTCTGCTCCTGTATCCACCAGGAAGCGTCTGCCGGACAGGTGGTCCCAGATGTACAGGAGGATCTCTTTGTGACCAGCTGTTGTGGCCATCAGCGACGGCTTGGGCTTGTCGTTTCCCTGGAACTCGCAGGGGAACTGGCATCGGCAGGCCTTGGTGCCCCATCTCTGGTGGTAGAAGCACCATCTGTCGCTGAACTTGCTCCTGCCTCTTGTCTGCTGTTCCTTGCTTGGGTCTGCTCTGGTCTGATTGTGGGACTTCTTTACAAGCCGCACGGTAGCCGAGCACTTCTGTTTCTGTTTCCACAGAATGTCTGTCCGTGCTGCGACTTTCTGGAGGTCAGTGAAATCTGTATCCGCCAGGAGCAGTTGGATGTCTTCAGGCATCTGTTCCAGGAACGTCTGCTCGAACATGATGCCGGGCTGCTCATCTCCCAGGAGGACCAGGATCTCGTTGATGAATGCCGACAGGGATCTGTCTCCAAGCTCATCCAGGTGGAGCAAACATGGTCCTCGCTCTCGCCATGAGAGTCCGAATGTCTCAGTGAATAGCTCTTTGAAGGCAGTATAAGTGCCTTCCGATGGTGGCCTGTGGATATAGTTGGCCACTCTGTCTGCAGTCTGCAGATCCAGGGCGCTGACCACATGGTAGAAACTGGTGTTCTTGCTGTGATGCTCCAAATCTGGAACTGAGCTTCCACCTGGTCAAACCACATGCTGTGTCAAACTGTCCAGAAGATCGGGAGCTTCAGGCCGACTGCACTGACTGCTACTTCGCTATCCATCACTGGGTTTTGATGCTGTCTAAACCCATTGGGGTCACCAATTGTAGCCAACCGCTACAAAGAAACACACACACATAGTGTGGCAGGTTAAGCTCACTCTTTATTATGGCTGGAAAGGCTGCTTTTATACTGTTCAAATTCCTGCCATTTTTTCACCCATATGAATCACAATAGCGGGCGGGAACATCCATTCATATGAATGACCTTCTTCCCCAGCCTGTTTCTGCTGAGTTAGCTGGGCAGCTTGTCCAACGGCAGTTCGTTGTCCTGGAAGTCACTTTAGCGATCTTTGTCCGTGTCTGCTGCCACGCAATGTGCCGACCCGATCTCCGCAATCGCGGGCCGCCACAGTTTAATTAATTACTTTCAATTCCCTTAGTGCAGGTAAGCAGTAAAAGAATCAAAGAGGAGTTGATAGACACAAGGGATAATACTTTTTAGGGTTGCAGAGAAATAAGAAGGGCAGAGAAAATGAATGTGTTGGTCTGCTGGAAGCTGGCAGTGATATGATGGGCCAAATGGCCTCATTCTTTGTCATAGGTAAATTAGTCATCAGTATAAATGTATCATCTATTTCTCTCTCTCACTGTGGATGACTTCTGAGCTGCTGTGTATTTCTGAAATTCTCTGATCCTATTTCAGATTCATCTGAGATATCTAGTGCAATATTGCACTTTGGCACGACTGGAAATGGTGTACTATTCCATTACATGAGAGAAGCTTTGCCTCTCCTTTCTTGACTGCATTATAAGTTGCTTCAATGGGAAGGCATTCGCGAAAAATTCAACAATTCATGAGGTGCTCCTCATAGTGTAGGAGACAAAACCAGAAAATGAATCAGTCTCCCCTCCTATTGCTCATCTCCTAAAGGATCCGGGAATATGTTGTCTGCTTGTTGCCTCTCTAAGTCACAGAAAAGTCTATTTTAATGCATTGTGAATTGATGTTGCAAGCACATAGTTTATCCAGAGAAATTTTTAGTGCTCATGCAGGAAAAAGTGAGTCAATTTTGACTAGACAAAATATTAAGGAAAATATTATTCCTTTATTAGTCACTGTTGTATATGAAAACATGATTATTGACTATTTCAAACAAAAAGCTCAATTAAAATTATAGAGAACATTGTACAGATTTGGTTAGAAATGTATGATGAGTACAGAGAGTAGCAATTAGCTGTTCTGCTCTTTATATAACATTGGGCATCACAAAAGAAATATTTAGGCACATTAGTGCCATCTTTAGGTTGTACAAGGTCTTTTAAAGATGAAAAACAGTAACATTAGCAGACCCATGCATTGTCTGACAAATCATAAACACCATTCTGATGTTCATCAACGTCAAAGGGACATGGAGCACTCATACAGACCTTCTGATCCATCAAGCCACATGCCAATGGTCAACTCGCCCTTTTACATTAATCCCAGTTTTTATTCTCTTCACATACACTTCAAATTCCCCCAGATCCTACCACTCACCAACATACTAGGGGCAATTTGCAGCAGCAGATTAATCTGACAACCAACACACCTTTGGGAGGTAGGAGGAATCCAAACCACACTGAGAAATGCCATGGGGTCGCACGGAGAATGTGTATACTTCACACAGACAGTTCCCTAGGTCAAGGATGAAGTGGGATTTCAGGCACCGTGAGGCAGTGCGTACCATTTCGCTGCTTGTCTACATTACAGTTCATAACCTATGTAATGTTAAATTCATCCCAGCTCTGTTAATCTGTCCTCCCTTAATTTCACACAACTGACAGAGAAATCCCCTTCAGCTATATTTAAAGGGATTATTAACTACTACGAGGAAGGCTGTAGATTGATTTCATTTTGCATTTTCTTCCTTTACGCAATTGTGCGGTGCTCTCTACAGTTATTTTAATTTGTACATCTGTAAGAAGTGGCCAATTAGGTCCTTTCCTTCTTCTCTGGCTTGTTTCTTTGTCAGTTCCTCTCATACGTGGGCCTGTAACATCCAGGATATTGTAATAACTTGTCCGTGAACTACTCTTTGCAGATGATGCCGCTTTAGTTGCCCAATCAGAGCCAGCTCTTCAGCGCTTGACGTCCTGCTTTGCGGAAACTGCCAAAATGTTTGGCCTGGAAGTCAGCCTGAAGAAAACTGAGGTCCTCCATCAGCCAGCTCCCCACCATGACTACCAGCCCCCCCACATCTCCATCGGGCACACAAAACTCAAAACGGTCAACCAGTTTACCTATCTCGGCTGCACCATTTCATCAGATGCAAGGATCGACAATGAGATAGACAACAGACTCACCAAGGCAAATAGCGCCTTTGGAAGACTACACAAAAGAGTCTGGAAAAACAACCAACAGAAAAACCTCACAAAGATAAGCGTATACAGAGCCGTTGTCATACCCACACTTCTGTTCGGCTCCGAATCATGGGTCCTCTACCGGCACCACCTACGGCTCCTAGAACGCTTCCACCAGCGTTGTCTCCGCTCCATCCTCAACATCCATTGGAGCGCTCACACCCCTAACGTCGAGGTACTCGAGATGGCAGAGGTCGACAGCATCGAGTCCACGCTGCTGAAGATCCAGCTGCGCTGGATGGGTCACGTCTCCAGAATGGAGGACCATCGCCTTCCCAAGATCGTGTTATATGGCGAGCTCTCCACTGGCCACCGTGACAGAGGTGCACCAAAGAAGAGGTACAAGGACTGCCTAAAGAAATCTCTTGGTGCCTGCCACATTGACCACCGCCAGTGGGCTGATAACGCCTCAAACCGTGCATCTTGGCGCCTCACAGTTTGGCGGGCAGCAACCTCCTTTGAAGAAGACTGCAGAGCCCACCTCACTGACAAAAGGCAAAGGAGGAAAAACCCAACACCCAACCCCAACCAACCAATTTTCCCCTGCAACCGCTGCAACCGTGTCTGCCTGTCCCGCATCGGACTGGTCAGCCACAAACGAGCCTGCAGCTGACGTGGACTTTTACCCCCTCCATAAATCTTCGTTCGCGAAGCCAAGCCAAAGAAGAAGTAATAAGAAACCTCAAACAAATTCTACAAAACCCTCTAGTGCTATATGATGTTAAATAAGAAAGATGTGTTAAAATGTCATGGTTACAATTATTGATAGAGGATTAATGAAGAATACCCAGGATGAACACACAGTAAATTTTAGAAAAACACAAGCAGCTGCAGCTGCTGGAATCTTGAGCAAAAACAAAGAGAAGCTGAAGGAACTCGGGATAACACCCATGGAGAGAAATGATCTGTCAACATTTGAGTTCGGGAACATTTCTCATGATTGAGTGTGGTGCACTGTTAGCCAGAATCAGACACACACAAAGATAAAGACTGTACAACAGGCTTTAATCCACAAAGATTTCCACAGAGCCAGGCTGGCTGTGGCTGCAGCAACTCTGAGTGAGGCCTCGGGAGGCCGGCGCAGGCTTATATCCCGGAGGGTGACCAACACCCGACCGGGTGGGGCTTGATCCCTTCAGGCCGACTGATTGGCAGCTGGCCAGTTGTTGTCCTGTCCCCTTACACT
Organism: Narcine bancroftii; assembly: GCF_036971445.1. NCBI lineage: Eukaryota > Metazoa > Chordata > Chondrichthyes > Torpediniformes > Narcinidae > Narcine > Narcine bancroftii. The sequence continues at coordinate 62,745,230 of NC_091472.1, forward strand.
CCTGCAGGTACTGAGGTTTCCCCCTGCAATAGGCCGGTGGTGTACCACCAAACTGAGGTGGGAAGGGGAGCTGTCAAGCACAAAAGAATAATAGAGTTAAACAGGAAAGTTTGCAGATGCAGGAAGTGTAGTGCATTACAAAAGACTGCTGGAGAAACTCACCAATCATGCACCATTTAAAGGAAGGGTCACTGACATTTTGAGCCTGATCCCTTCATCAAAGTATGATCAAAAAACAGGTAGGTGCATGAATAAAAAGCTGGGGGAGGGGGGAGAGACGAAGAGGAAAGAAGGGGCACGAGGAGGAGCACAGGCTAACAGGTAAGAGGTCATAAGCTGGGGGAGGGTGGAAGAGAATAAAACTGAGAAGAGATGGGGCGGGGGATTTGGGAAAAAGGAGATAGAGGGATATAAAAAGGGAATCAGGATGGGTGAAATGGAAACGGGAGAAATCATGTTAATTCTGTCTGGTTGAAGTGCTCATGCGGAATACTAGGTGTTGTTCCTCCTATTTGCAGGTTACTTTAGCAGTGCGTGAAGAAATGGATAGATACGTCAATATGTGAATGGTGTGTGGAATTGAAATGATTGGCCACTGGGAGGCTCCTGTCATTGCAGCGGACAGATTGAAGGTGCTCAAAGAAATTATCTCTTCGTCTGAATCTCATCTCTCCCATGTAGAAAAAGCCACAATGGGAGTATCAAACACAGTAGACAACCCCTGCAGAATCACAAGTGAAGTGTTGCTTCACTTGGAAGGATTGCTTTTGGCCCTGAATAGTAGTGAATGTGGGCGTAAGGGTTGCGGTCACAGGGGTAGGTACTGTGGGGGCGATTACTGGCAAGGGATGTGTGGACAAGGGAGTCCCAGATGGAGCAGTCCCAGCAGAAGAAAGAGAGGACAGGGGAGAGGAAGTTGTATCTGATGGTGGGATCACATTATAAGTGGTAGAAATTGCAGAAGATAATATTTTGGAGGCAGAAAGTGGTGAGGTGGTGGTGAAGACAAGGGTAATCTTGTTGCATCTCAGGGTCAAGGTAGCCAGGACAGATGTGTGGGATATATAGGAGTTGCAGGTAAGGGTTAAGTTGATGGCAGTAGAGGGGAAGGAGGACATCTCAGGTGTTCTGGAATGGAAAGCCTCCTCCTGGGAGAAGATGCAATGGAGAGAGAGGAATTTAGAGAATCTAAATGATTCCTTATAGGGGACAGAGTGGGAAGATAAAACAGAAATAGGAGGGAGTGGTAAAGAGGTAATAGGCTGTTAGACAAATAAAGGTGAAAGATGGAGAGGGAGCAGAAAATGGGAACAGAATAAGGAAGGAAACAGAGGAATTGTATCATTGTGGAGATTACCAGAAATGGAAAATTCAATGTTTATACCATTGGATTTAGGATACCCAGAGGAAATACATATTGTTCGTCATGTTTCCTTTGATCCATACCCTGCCAAGGACAGGCAAGTCCAAATGGGAATGATACAAGTAAAACTACAGAATTGCTAGAGGAACTTAGCAGGTCTCACAGTGTCCATAGGAGGTAATTATGTTTCACACCAAATGGGAATTATGTTAGGAATTAAAATAGCTGGCAACTTGGATTTACAGCTGCCACTGAGGACAGATCTCAGGTACTCAGCAAACCATTATATGTTATCTGCCCTTTGTGAGGTTTGGGGTATTTTCATCCAGAGCACTGTAGCTGCAGTTAACTGAGATCAAGTTGGACTAGACTGATTCTTTAGACCCTTCCAATATACACACAGTACTCCAGCTGAGGCCTGATCATTGTCTTATAGAGTTGAGTATAACCTCCATGCTCTTTTATTCAATGCCCTGACTAATAATGGTCAGCATCCCATATGCTTTCTTAACCACATTATCTGCCTATGGTGTCAGCATGAAGCTAGTGGGAAGAAAACTGAAGGATATTCTATAAATGGCTTTGGTCAAGTGAGCAAAGAATGAGATAACACAAATTAAATTGACTTTGTCCTGAACTGTGAATGTTTTTCCTCAATGTGTTCATGTCCTGAATGAACACATTTGGAGCATTTGTAGAGTTTAGCAGGACTGGGAGAATAGGGAGCAGGTATGCAGAGTGTGACCAATTACTAACAGAAGGAGAAGGAAGGGAGGAGGCGAGAAGTGTTCACAAGAGGAGAGAATGTCAACTCTGTGTTTATGGAGTAATTCTTGTACTTGAACACCCATGGGAACAACATGTACAATGTCATTAATTCCAAGCCAACCTTCACACAAGGCTACCACGTGCTGAAACACAAAACCAGCTACTGCACTTGAGGGTATACCACCCAGTCCTTTACAATGACATGTGCGAGCTGAATAGTTTCATTTAATGTGTTTGGGTGTAGTGGCAATCAGATTTGAATTGTTGAAATGTGTCCAAACTATCAGATGTGGGTATGAGGCCCGCAGGAGTTAAGCATGTAAAAGTGTGGCAGGACTTGACATGTATCCGGGTTGATCGAAGTCATTAATGATGGGAATTTAATTCATTAAACTGTGTACATTGCTAGGATTGCAGTTTTCAGGATGAAGCATTGGAGCCAAATTCAGACCTCACATGAAGAGTCACTGAATTTTATAGCACTACATCCTCACTCTGCTATTAACTCCAAGGCTAGACACAACTGTGGCATTCAAGAAAGTGACTCACTCTGATTACATACCTGAAGTGTTTCATGGATCTCCAGAGGCTCAGGACGTGTTTCTCCATTACAACTTTTCTACCAATACCTCCAAAGCAGCTGTGACAAATAGTGTAGTCCATTCTCTTTTTGTAGCATTCTACCAAGATTATCGCCAGCTGAAAACTACCTGCCAACATAGTCTCCAACCACATAGTGCCCAACCATTTCTTTAAGCTCCTTTATCTAATGGTAGCCATTCAGGAAATTCACCTTCCAACAACACCCCTTCCCTCTCCCAAACCCACAAACCCCACTCCACCGCTGGTGAGTTCCAGCAGACTATTGATACACTGTATTCCACTGAAATTGGCAGAATTTAAATCACAAATTGTAAGGCCTATATTTGGTAGCTATCCAATATACCCTGATGGTCTAAATTGGTCCTGTTCTCAGTTGAAGAAAATATTTATCAAGAAATATTCAAATGATTATCATTAAATGTTAACATCTGTGTAGCATTATGAAAGTAAAGAACAGGCTGTATAGAATTAAGAGTTGAATAAATACATTCTATCAGTGACATGAAAAAAATTAAAGCATTAAAAATCTAACTTTATTTATCTTTAATGTATCATATATCCATATAACCATACAGCACAACTTACAGCACAGAACAGGCCAGTTCGGCCCTACTAGTCCATGCCGTAACAAATCCCCACCCTCCTAGTCCCACTGACCAGCACCCGGTCCATACCCCTCCAGTCCTCTCCTCTCCATGTAACGATCCAGTCTATCCTTAAATGTAACCAATGATCCCGCCTCGACCACATCTTCCGGAAGCTCATTCCACATCCCTACCACCCTTTGCATAAAGAAATTTCCCCTCATGTTCCCCTTATAATTTTCCCCCTTCAATCTTAAACCATGCCCTCTAGTTTGAATCTCCCCCACTCTTAATTGAAAAAGCCTATCCACATTTACTCTGTCTGTCCCTTTTAAAATCTTAAACACCTCTATCGTCCCCTCTCAATCTTCTACACTCCAGAGAAAAAAAGCCCTAGTCTGCACAATCTTTCCTTGTAATTCAAACCTTGAAATCCTGTCAACATTCTCGTTAACCTTCTCTGCACTCTCTCTATTTTGTTTATATCTTTCCTATAATTTGGTGACCAAAACTGTACACAGTACTCCAAATTTGGTCTCACCATGCCTTGTACAATTTCATCATAACCTCCCTACTCTTGAATTCAATACTCCGATTTATGAAGGCCAACATTCCAAATGCCTTCTTCACCACACCATCTACCTGAGTATCAGCCTTGAGGGTACTATTTACCACAACTCCTAAATCCCTTTGTGGCTCTGCACATCTCAATAGCCTACCATTTAATGCATATGACCTATTTAGATTTGCCTTTCCAAAATGTAACACCTCACAATTATCTGAAATATTATTTTTATGGAGCCTAATATTATTTGTTTGTTATATTTATGAAAATTACATTGCAAGTTTTAAACATTATTATTACAAGCAGGAACATTTGAATTAACACAATTTAGTAATAGAGAAATTAAAGCCATTTTGTTTATGTGAATCTCAAACATGAAGAGACGAGAAATAAGCTGCTGTGAACATAAAGATTGCTTCTGGAAGCAACATGACTTTTTTCTTAGTTTTATTCACCATTTTTTTGTTAAGTTAAAATAAAATATGTGTAGATTAAATAACTAGAATACCAACAAAACATGAAAGGAACAGAATTTTGAAAATTCTCTTACATCTCTTGTCATGTTCAAAGTATTGCAGAGGGCCCCTTACCACATGGGGTGTTGTCAAAGTACATCCCTTTTGTATGAAAGAAACGTAAGTGAATATACACTATATGTCAGACATTTACAAATCTCTCCAGTGAAAGAGAAAAGCGTTTCAAAATCAAACTGAATCTGTCTCATTTTATTTTGTAATGACAAGGTGACATTATTTCAATACCCTTCACCTGAAAACATTACATTTATTCTTATTAGTAGAGAAGTGATTTGTTCTGTTATGAGAGAATTTGATTGGAAAGAAGATAAACGCCTCTCAACCGTATGAACATAGTTCAGAGTAAAGAATAGTGCAAATTCAATCAAAAAAATTCTCCGCAGGAAAAATATTCTCATCAATGCTTGCAGCTCTTTAGTATGTTCCCCATCCAGTGATATTTTGCAGAGAACATTAATTTTTCTTCAGTATTCGTCTAAGCACAAACAACACAAGTGCTGAGGAGAGGTTTTATCAAAAGTAATTTATAATATAATGATTCCACAATGTATTTTTTAATATGAAGAAATCAAGAACTGCCAATCCACATTTATTGTTGGCTGTGTTAAATATCTAATGTGGCAATAGATAGTGAGTGTTGAAAACAGGTAGCTTTGATTTATAACATGGATATTATGCTCTTGATTAAATCAGGACCAAAAACAAAGCTTATTATGCAAATTTCATTGTTCTTTCTCATGCAGCTAGTAAATTCCAAAGGAGTATTATGAAGAATTTTTGAAGCATATCATGATGTGGTTACCAATAACATGCCTTGAATTTGTCCAAGATATTTATTAAATAATTTTATGCAATTAGTTCAATAGTTAATTATATAACCAGATTTTTACTGCACTATTTGTGTTTTATAGTATGATATAAATTGGAGAAAAACATTCTCTGTAATACTACTAAATCGTGTCTGAATATTGGTTGCCAAATTCACTCTTCTTCACACAGTTTGCTACTGAATTGTATCTTACAGCTCAAGATGTGGTGAAGACTGGAGACCAATGGTCGGTCAATGTGATTGGATGTCATGGGTGACATGAGCCTGGGGTCAATAGAGTGCATAATCGATGGTCAGTTTGTGTGGAGATCAGGAGGTCATCAGCAAGAGAGATTTGATCATTAGATATGGTGGAGAGTGTCAATGGTAATGTGCAGAGTGGGTCAATGTGAGGGAGGTATAGATGAACTTGGCAGGGAAGCATTCGTGGGGGTAGAGTGGAAGTCCAGAAGGGGAAATAATAGGGGCTTACCTGAATTTGATTTCAGCTGCTGCTCAGAGAAGGGTACAGATACTATGTTAGACAACAATACACTGATATGTGGTCCTCTTTGTAAGGAGGAGAGGATATGCAATAAAAAAAATTGCATGCTTCGTATAACTCATGTCCATTGATAAACTCAGAACATCATAAAAGTTAAGTGGAAATTCCTGTTTTGAGGACAATTGAGAAGAAAGAGCTATATCAACAGGATAGATCTGCAAATTGAAATGCTGCCTGAGCCTCTCTTCATATCTTCTCAGGAGCTAACAAAGACATGAAATAAATCTTTTTTTTTATTAAATTTTTTATTTTTCACACCATAAATCACATTAGCCATGATATACACACTATTTCTTTTTCACACATATACAGTGACTTTTTCTCCCCCCCCCCCCTTTCCTCCCAAACCACCCCCCACCCCCCCCTCTCTTCCATTTTAGGTATACAATCTAGGTTGCATTAAGCCAGTCAGACAATGTTGTCATTCAACAAAATTACACCAGAAATTCTACTGAGTCCATTCTTTTCTTTCCTTCTCCTTCCATCAACTTAGGTAATGTTTGTCCCCGGTAGGTTTTCGCTATTGTATTTAATGTAAGGCTCCTATACTTGTTCGAATATTTCAATATTATTTTTTAACCTATATGTTATTTTTTCTAATGGAATACATTTATTCATTTAAATTTAGTAGTTTCTTCCTTTTAATTTGGTTATGTATTCCATTAATATTTAAAGACATATAGTTCAGCGTAGCCCTTTTATATTTTGTTTATCTTCTCTTTCCGTTTTTCCATCATTACCTTTCCTCCTTTTCCATTTCTGTTTTCTTATTTTCAACTCTTTATAAGACAACATTCCTACAACATCCAACATTTTCCTTATTCTCCTATTTCTATCTTATTTATCCCCAATCTCCCCTTCACCTCCTGAGTTGTCCTTTATCCCTTGTCGGACAACCACATCTCCCCTCTCCATTTGGATTTGTAAATCTTGATTTACACTACAAATCAGATTGATTTTGCACTGATGGCCAAAACGTGCAAGTGTTAGAGTGAGTCAAACTTTCATAAGGTATTCACTAATTCCACAGAGTGGTTACTGAGATGTTAGATTAATTAATTCAGGATAGCAAAACTCATTCCCTGCAGATAGTATTCTTTTTCTGCTTGGCACTGCAGAAGAAAGTGCACCTATTGTCCTGTTCTTTGAGTTGGCCATCTATTTCATGTCATCTCTTATTCATTACAATGATACCAACATCAAGGTACCTGAATTCCCAAGCTATGCTAGCAGAACAGCACTGTTGGAATCAGACCACCAGAACATTGACATTCCAGGTTCTGAACTTCACACTGTGGACTGGAACTTGCCTGTTGTCGTCTTTTCCCTTGAACTCATAACATCACATTTCACACAGTGCTATGACAACAATGTTAATGTTCCCAGGACTCATTTGCCCATCGATCAAGACATTGTTTTGTGAAGTCCACATGGTAACTGCTGTGTAATAGCTATTCCACTTTAAAAGAAAGCACACGCAGGCAAATCACACTCCATCATACAAAAGATATTATATGAAATGTCAGGATCCTCGTGGACAATCCCAACATCAATCGATCTGAAAGCCGCTTTGCTTTCAGAGCTCTGTAACTCCCAGTCAATAAAAATCCAGCATATGTAGGCTGTCCGTTTCATTGTAGAACTCATGCCTTGTAGCATGCATGTTTCTTTGGATGAATACAATCTGCTGGAGGTACTCAGCAGGTCAAATAGTATCAGTGGGGAAAAAAGAATAGTTGATATTTCAAACCAAAAAAACAAACAAATTCTGCTCAACATTCATCCTTTACCCAACACCAAATATTTGTTGATTGTCTTTTGCTGGGTAAAAACGGATCCTACTCTGCGTATTAAGAGTAACTGCACTTCAAAAACAGTGCTTATGCATTATGTCTTAAATTCCCCAATGTAAGTTTACTGTCATATACATAAGTACAATATACAGATCCACTGAAATTCTAACTTGCTGCAGCCAAACAGGTAGGAATGTAAAATACACCAATTGCAATAGTAAAAATTTAATTTACAACAAATGCAAGACAGAAATGAAAATAATAAATACCAAAGGATAGATAATTAAATATTTACTGTTGCAGTTAGTGCAAGAGAACAAAATATTTCAGTAGTACAGACAGATCTTTTGTTGATCCTGTGAAGAAACCAAGAGGAGTATACGTTTATTTTTTGGATGGCAAGATCAAAAGGGTACACAATGTTAAAAACACTTGTGTCAGCTGAGAATTCCACCAAAAACAATTAACCTCCAAGCAAAAAAAAAGTAACAGTTTATACATTATTGCTGGAAAAAAAAGTCAAGTTACAATGAACAAAAAAATGAATTAAATCAATCACCTCATTACGCTTCATTGTTTCTGATTCAGCTCATTTGCCACTTAATACCCTTGGAGCCTAGATGGAAAAGTCATTAAACTACATTTAAAGTAACATGGATATTTATCCATGACTTGACAAGTAATGAGCCGAACAACACGATATAGGATCAAAGAAAGGAGGTTATCATGGGAAACATGGAAAAAGTCAATGCAGTTATTTTCACTAACTTGAATAGACAAAAAGAGAGGAAATCCCAGGGGGCCTTGGGCATTTTGTTGCCTGCAATGCAGCAGTATGGGAGATGTCTCTCTGCATTGGCCTCCATGTAATTCCTTCTAAAATACCAGGAGAACTATAGTGATTTGTGACTGTGGAAGGAGGGATTTACTATTTTATAAAAATATCTCTGTATGAAGAAAGCCTGAAAACAACCTTTTTTTCCAACTGAAAGCCTCTTGAGGAAATATAGGTTTACAAGCTGGCGTCCTTTAGGCAAAATGACATGGTGAGAGAAAGTGCCAAGAACTGTTAGTTGTTCCTCCATCTTACAGAATGCTCAGTACTCAGTGTCAGTACTACAGTAGTTTACTTAAACTGTTACACCTCCAAGCCAGGGAAAACCACTTTCACATTTTTTTCTGGGCAGGTATGGATGTGTGTATGATGCTGGGTTTGAAAGAGTATCTTCCTGCAAGGTATTGCTAGAATCAACATCGATTACTGTGATTTCTCTCAAGACTATGACCTGACAGGTATCACCTTCAATTTTAAAATGAAAAACAAGTCCCAAAGAGTAATTTTAATCTCAGGACAGAGCAAGGAAGTTGCCCTGGCACTCATAGAGAGAGGGAGGGACACTTCTCTTTCAGCTGATTTTTTTTCCCCCCTATTGGTGAACAGTGTCATGAACATGATCCCATGTCCCCTGATGATCCTTTACTTCCAAGGATGACATGCAGGCTGCCTTCAGGAGAGTGAGTCCAAGGAAAGCATCCGGTCAAGAAAGAGTACCCAGCCAAGTTATGAAAACCTGTGCTGACCAACATGCCAATTTTCATGGATATCTTCAACATCTCAGTCCAGCAGGGTGTGAGGAAATGTTTTAAGAGGTTGGTGTTGAAGCCGACGTGGATCCATTCCTGTTTTCCTATCGCAGCAAGAGTTAATTGGCAGATGCCATCTTACTGGCTCTACACAAATCCATGGAATACATGGGCAGCAAAAAATGCATATATCAGGACGCTCTTTATCAAATACAATTTAACACCATTCTCCCCTCAAAACTGATCAGCATACTCCAAGACCTGGGACTCAACACCCATTCTGCAATTGGATACTAGAATTGTTCACCTCCAGACCTCAATTAGTGAGGATTGGGGAGAACATCTCCTCCACAATCTCCATCAGAACTGGAGCACCACAGGGCTACGTTCTTAGCCCCCTGCTCTACTAATTTTACACCTATGACTATGTGGTTCAGTACGACAAAATACACCATCTACAAACTTGCTGATGATACCATGGAAGTAGGTTATATAAAAGATAGTGGTGACTCAACATACAGGAGGCTCATTGAAAACTTGGCGGAATAATGTTCTAACAACAAGCTTGCACTCATTGTCACCAGAACCAAGGAGCTGATTGTGGACTTGAGGAGGAAAAAACCAGAGGAGTACGATCTGGTGATCATTGGGGGTTCAGAGGTGGAGAGGGTGAGCAAATTTAATTTCGTAGGAATCATTATCTTATAGGATCTTTTTTGGACCCAACACATGAATGTCGTCATGAAGAAAACACATCAGCACCTCTACTTTCTCAGGAGTTTGCAGAGGTTTGGTATGACATCAAAAAACTTAGCAAACTTCTACAGATGTGCAGTGGAAACTATGCTGAATAGCTGCATCGCTGCATCCTATGGAAGCACCAATATCAGTGTCAGAAAGTCCTGCAAAAGATAGTGGACACAGCCCAGTACATCACAGGTAAACCTTCCCCACATCGATAAAATCTGCTGTCAGAGAGCAGCAGCAATCATTAAGGTTCTTCACCACCCAGACATGCTCTGTTCATATTCTTGCATCAGGAAAAAGGAATAGATACCGCCAGGTTCAGGAATAGTTGCTACCCCTCCACCATCAGACTCTTAAACAACAAAATCAATCAAAGACACATTTAAGGATTTTGTATGTTACTTATTGTTGAATATTTATTTTCAGTATTGCAGTCAGTTTTTTTGCACTTTCTTTTTTTACATTTCTCACTTTTGTATATGTATCTTTTCTTGAGTACAGTATTTTTGCCCTGCCATTAAGCAGAAATTCTGTTTGGTCCACAGGAAAAAGAATTTCATGGTTATATGTGATACCATATATGTACTCTGACAATAAATCTGAACTTTGACAGAAAGAAATTCTCTAAACAGACTGTTCACCTTCATTGTCTGAAATGTTTGCTTCACTTACACAGATTAACCTTCAAGGATTTAATAGTGTGTAATGATCACTTGCTAATTCTGGTAACATTGCTGTATATCCAATATTCATTATGAAAATTGAAATTAAAATTACCTGAATGAAGCAAATAAAGATTGAACTGTGAACTCAGCAAGGAGAAAAGTCACTTTCCTAGGGATCAACAACAATATCACTCTTATTGGGAGTTCACTGATGAAAAGTACCTACAAACTGATATTCCTTTCTCAGATTAGCTCATATACATTGTGTTCTGTCCAGTTCATTTTAGATATGAGAAACTGAACAGGTGATAAGAAAGAGATTTCCACCAGCTTAAAAAGGGCATCAAATCCAAGAAAAGTAGTGTGAGCTGCCTTAACAACTACCGCCCAGTAGCACTAACTTCTACTGTGATGAAATGCTTTGAGAGCTGGTCATGGCCAGAATTAACATGTACCTAAGAAAAGATCTGGACCCACTGCAATTCACCTGCTGTCACAATCGCTGGCTCTCCACTCAGCTCGAAAAGAGCAATTCATACATACAGCTTGGCCTTCGATACCATTATTCCCTCAGTGCTGGTTAAGAAACCACAAATTCTATCTCTTTGTACCACTCTCTGCAACTAGATCCTTGACTTCCTGATTGGAAGACCACAGTAAGTACAAATTGCAAACATCTCCTCACTGATCATCAACACAGGATGTGTGCTTAGCCCACTGTTCTACTCATCATACACCCATAACTGTGTAGCCAAGCACAATTCCAACGCCATCTATAATTTTGCTGATGACACCATAGTTGTCGGCAGAATCACAAACGGCAAAGAGGAAGCGTACAAGAGGGTGATAGATCAGCTCATTGAATGGTGTAACATCAACCTTGTGCTCAACATCAGCAAAACCAAGGAGAAGATTGTGGACTTCAGGAGGAAGTCAGGGGAACACAACCCAGTCCTCATCATAGGACAAGAATTTCAAATTCCTGGATGTCAACATCTCTGTGAATCTGTCCTGGAGCTTCCACATTGATGCTATGACAAAGAAGGCTATACTTTGTGAGGCATCTGAGGCAGTTCAGTATGTCACTGAAGACTCTTGTAAATTTCTATAGGTGTACTGTGGAGGGCATTCTGGCTGGTTGTATCACTGCTTGGTATGGAGGCACCAACTCTCAGGACAAGAATAAAATCTAGAGGGTGTTAAGTCGTCCTGCGACATCACAGGCACCAAATTTCATCGAGGACATCAACAAGAGCCGGACTCTTAAAAAAGTAGACCCTATCCTTAAACAACCTACCACCCAGGCCATGCCCTCTTCACTCTGCTACTATTGGAAAAAAGGTACAGGAGCCTAAAGATGAGCACTCAGCGGCACAAGGACAGCTTCTTCGCCGCTGCCATCAGATTCCTGAATAATCAATGAACGAAAGATACTGCCTTACTTTTCGTGTCCTATTATTGTTATTATTTTTTATAGTTATGTCATAAGATGGTAATAATATGAATGTTTGCACGATGATGCTACCGCAAAACAGCGAATGTCACGACTTGTTCATGACAATAATCCTGATTCCGATTTTTAAAGCAGAAACTGTGATTTTTCAAAATTTAAACACTCTGGAATCTGTGTCATTGCCTTTACAATAAAGTAACCATTTAAAGCTCCCTATCATTAGATTTGTTGAATGAAAAAAATATATTCATACTTGGTTAATGTAATATACAATTCTAATTTATTTACCCAAAAATGCTGGAGAAACTCAGAAAGTTACACAGGAATCTTTATGTAGCAAAGATAAAGATACATAACTGGCCCCTTCATCGAGGTATGAAAAAAAGCAGGCAGGCGTCTGAATAAAATGCCAGGGAATAAAAGAGCACAGGCCCACAGGCATCAGTGGATATGGCTGGGAGGGCAAAAGAGAAATAGATTGACAAGTGATCGGATGGGTCCGGGATAGCTCTCTGAATGGAGAGGGCAGGAGGTAGAGAGCTGGAGGAAAGGAGAAAGAGAGATGGGAAAGAGATGGAGACAATTGAAACCAGAGAAGTTGATGTTAATGCCATCCAGTTGAAAAGTGCCCAAACAGAATATTAGGTTTTTCTCCTCCAATTTGCAGGTGGCAATGGACAGACATGTCGATGGAGGAGAAGGGCGTGGAATTAAAATGTGTGGCTACTGGGAGATCCCTGCCATTGCTGCACACAGTGTGAAGGTACTCCACAAAATGATCTCCCAGTCCACATCCAGACTCTCTGATGTAGAGGAGGCATCAACGGGAGCACCAGATGCAATAGAAGATGCCTACAGATTAACAAGTAAAATGTTGCTTAACTTGGAAGAACTGTTTGGGACCTCGAATGGTGGAGAGGGTGGAGAGGTATGGACATAAGTAGGGCACTATCTGCAGTCACAGGGGTGGGTACCAAGGGGGTGATTAGTAGGAAGGGATGAATAGACAAGTGGGTCAAGGAGGGAGGGATTCCTGCAAAAGGGAAGGAGGAAAGAAGAGGGGAAGGTGTGTCTGGTGGTGAGATCACATTGTTGGTGATGGATATTACAGAGGACAATATGTTTGATGTGGAAGCTGGTGGGGTGGTAGGTGAGGACAAGGGAAATCCTGGCCTTTTTACATTTTGGGGCAATGGGGGCCAGGGAAGATGAATGGGAAATGGAAGAGATGCAGGTAAGAGCTGAGTTGATGGTGGCAGAGAGAGGGGGGACGGGGAGACATGATTTTGAAGGAGAACATCATAGATTATCTAAAATGGAAGAACTCACACACTGACATACCAAGGCCACCTGCAAAGTGGGGGAGCAACACCTAATATTCTGTCTGGGTATTCTCCAACCGGATGGCAAAAATATTGTCTCCAATTTTCTTGAAGCCACTCCCCTCTCTCCCTCCACCCTATCGCTCCGTCTTCTTTCCTCAAACTCTCCACACCTTCCCTCTCAATTCAGAGAGATAGCCCCTCTCCCCTTCACTTCTCAGTTTATTTTTCTTGTGCCTATCCACCCATATCCACCTGACCTCTTGCCCGACGTCCTGTGAATGCTGCATGACTTGCTGAATTATTCCAGCATTTTCTGTAAATTCTTGTGTCTGCAGACTGTCTTGTTTAATGCTAATTAATTTGTTGTACAGGTTTTGAGTTTTCATTGATGATATACAGGTATCTATGAGTCGCTCACTAATTCCAATTCTCCAGCCATGTCTTGTGCAGTAATCCTTCCCACATCTGCAGTCTGTTGGGATTTGGATTGAACAGAACTTTTAAATTCTGTAGTTTTTGGTACACATTAAAGAACTGAATTTTATTTTGAAAACAGGACCTATTATCCAATGCTACAACAAAATGTAGTGAAATGTACTCTTCAAAAGGATATCAATCATACCAGTCTCTAAGAAGAGAAGGATGAGCTACTTCAATGGTTATTGCTCAGTAGCAAGTCAAGTCAGGTCAACTTTATTTATCGTTCATACCATACTCGCACAGTAGGTCAAAATAGCGTTTTCTCCAGGACCAGAGAGCATATTTACACAGATGGAAGTTAGAAAAGCAATTAAAAGATTAAGGTATTAAGACCTATACACTGAAAGTCCACAGTGCACTATCGACATCTGTACTGGGAGTTCAGCTTGGGGGAAAAAGCTATTTCCCACTCTGGACATAAGGGCCCGAGTGCTACGGTACCTCCTGCCAGATGGAAGAAGGGAGGACATTTTAAATGTGGGATGTGTGGAGTCTTTCACGATGTTTATTGCTTTCTGCCTACATCGAGTTAGTAGATGTTCTCCCTGCTATGAAGTGGTTCCCCAATGGTATTTTCCATTGACTTCACTATACTCTGCATAATCTTGTGGTCCAAGGTGGTGCATCTTCCAATCCAGGTGGTGATACAGTTGTACAGGATGCTCTCAATACATCCTTTGTAGAATTTAGTGTGTATGGAGGGTGGGGGATGGACTTTCCTCAATCTTTGCAGGAAATGGAGCAGCTACTGGGCTTTCTTGGCTATGGAGCTGGTGTTATGGGACCAGGAGAGATTCTCCACCAGGTGCACCCCATAGAGCCATCAATGGTCAGGGGAGTATGATCTCCCTGAGCCCTCCTGTAGTCAAGCACTCACATCTACTGTAATGAAATGCTTTCAGAGATTGGTCATGGCCAGAATCAGCTCATATGTAAGCAAAGACCTGGACCCATTGCAATTTGCTTATTGCCACAATCATTCATAGCAGACGCAATCTCATAGATTCTTCACTCAGCCCTGGATGACCTGGACAACAGCAATACCTACAACAGGCTGCTTTTCATAGATTATAGCTCAGCTTTCAACCCCATCCTCCCTTCAGTCCTGTGTCTCTGAACCTCCTCCTGCAACTGACTCCTTGACTTCCTCATCAGAAGTCCACAATCAGTGGGGATTAGTAACAACATTTCCTCCTTGCTGACGATCAACACAGATGCACCTCAAGGATGTATGCTTAACCCACTGTTCTACTCTCTCTACACCCATGACTGTGGGGCTAGGCACAATTCAAGTGCCATCTCCAAATGTGCCAATGACTCCACGGTTGTCGAAAGAACCACAGACATTAATGAGGAAGCAAACAGGATTGAGATCGATCTGAAAAAGGCAAGCATTAGTAGCTATATCTAGTGAGGATTCTGAGGAAATTTAGTATGTCACCAATGGCTTGCAAATTTCTACAGGTGTACCCTGGAGTGTATTCTGACTGATTTCATCACTGTTTGGTATGGAAATACCAATGCACAGGACATGAAGAGGCTGCACAGATTTGTGAACTCGACCAGCATTATTATGGGCATTAACCTTCACTCCATTCAGGTCATCTTGAAGTGGCGGCATCTCAAGAAAGCAGGTTCCATCATCAAGGACCCTCCCCACCCTGGCCATGCATTTTGCTACCATCAGGATTGAGATACACACTCAATGTTACTAAAATAGCTTCTTCCTCTCCACCATCAGATTTCTGAATGGATGCTTTTCCTTACTAATTTTTTTTTCAAAACTTGTATTTACGGAATTGGAATTTGTGGTAATTTTGCACCTTGTACGACACAATACTGTTGCTGCAAAACAACAAATTTCATGACACACGGTCATGACAATAAACTTGATTATGGTTGTGATTCCAAATCTACAAATATAACAGAAGAAGAGCTCAGGACCGGAACATCAACTGTCTATTCCTTTCCTTGAATGCTGCATTTCCTGCTGAGTTCTTCCAGCAATTTTGTGTATTGTACTAATTCCCCAGCATCTGCAGATGTCTTGTTTACCTGAATCTACAAATATTTACTTTTACACTAGCACAAGAATTTTGGATTCCACAGTCCATCGGCATTATTAACTTCATAAATATACTGTGACAAAATTTATGGCTCACTCGCCAAATGTTTCAATGAGCCATTACTATATTTTCACCACTGTTTCTTTTAGATTTATCTTCTAGACCATCATTTATTGCTCCACTCTGCCTCAATATTCTTTATTGCAATCACCCACCAAGTGCCAATTGAAGATCTTTGCATGGCAGGATCTGACAGAGTCCTTTAGTGTTTACATAGCAAGACAATTAAAAGAGAGAGAGATACAGGGAATGAAGACCTGTTAAACTTGTTCACTTTTTTTAGTTTTGCTCAACTTATAAATTTGAAAAAAACAAAGATGCAACACATAATGTATTACAAAATTGGTTTTGGACTAAAATAATTTCCACCATTTATCATGACCTTTTGCTTTGTGAAATATTGTATCTTTAGATAAACTATTTTCTACATACTAGTTCTATATCTCTTTTCATTACAGAGAATGTTTCTGAATCACTGAGTTGCTTTGATTTCATTTTTAACTGTTGTTAAATTGTGTTGATCTTATTCCACAAATTGAACAGGATGAAATACAACCTAACTCCAAACTTTATAAGATCAAACCTTTATCTGATCATCTTCCTCTTGCAAGAGCTTGGAATAGCTAACTAAATTCTATGCTCTATCAAGATGACCTTGGAATTGGGGGAGTCACGTGATGGAGTAGTGGCCGGACGGTGAACTCCAGCCCTCTCCAGAAAAGTCGGGAAAAACAAGAAAAAATACAAAGGCACAGAAATACAAGTTAAAGAAAAGTGAGTATAAAGGTGGATAGAAGATGGAGACAAAAGGAGAAAAATCAAAATCAACGGAAAGAAGAGAGGAAGAGAAGACAACGGAGAAAAAAGGTGAAGGCCTTACCTGTCCGAAGAAGCCCGCTGTGGAGAGAAAACCCCACTACCTCAGGTCGGTAGAAAGAGAACTACAACAATGGCTCACAGAGCCGAGTAAAAATGCGCAACCGCGCATGCGCGACTCCTCGCGCATGCGCGATGCGCATACAAAAAAACACACCGACGGGAGGGGGGACCAGCTGGGGAGTCGATCTCCACAGCCGGCAACGACAGCTGCAGAACACCTGCAGCAAGAAGAGACCACAGAAGACAATAGAAACAAGAAAGAAGAGGAGGAAAGGGCAGCAAAGAAACAACAGATGGTCAACCTAGAGGAAGAAGAAGAGGAAGAGGAAGAGTACAGAGAAATAGAAGAAGAAAAGATAGGCAAGGTAAAGGAGGTACTTGCTCTTGTTAGAGGATACATGGAGTCATTTAAAGAATGGCAAACACAGGAATTCAATGATTTAAGAAGAAGAATAAACAACACAGAAAAGAAAATAAATAAAATGGATATGACCTTAACAGAAATGGGGAAAAAAATGGACAAGATGGAAGAACGGGCAATAGCAGCAGAAATGGAGGTAGAAGACTTAAAAAAGAAATTGGAGGAATCTAATAAAAAAACTAAAGAGACACAAGAATTACTAGCCCAAAAAATAGATATAATGGAAAATTATAACAGAAGAAATAACATAAAGATAGTGGGCCTCAAGGAAGATGTAGAAGGCAAGAATATGAGGGAGTTTATAAAAGAATGGATCCCTAAGGCCCTAG
This sequence comes from Narcine bancroftii, assembly GCF_036971445.1. NCBI lineage: Eukaryota > Metazoa > Chordata > Chondrichthyes > Torpediniformes > Narcinidae > Narcine > Narcine bancroftii. The sequence goes on from NC_091472.1 coordinate 62,762,824, forward strand.
GATGTCCAGAACTACAGCAAGAAATGGAAATAGAAAGGGCACATAGAGCATTGGCCCCTAAACCACAACCACAACAAAAACCAAGATCTATTGTAGTAAAATTCCTAAGATATACTACAAGAGAAAAGGTACTGGAGAAGACAATGGAAAAAGTAAGAGAGGGCAACAAACCACTGGAGTATAAAGGGCAAAAAATCTTCATTTATCCAGATATAAGCTTTGAACTCCTAAAGAAGAGAAAAGAGTTCAATGCAGCAAAAGCGATTTTATGGAAGAAAGGATATAAATTTACACTGAAGCATCCTGCGGTATTGAAAATATTTATCCCAGGACAACAAAACAGACTATTCTCGGATCCAGAAGAAGCACGAAAATTTGCAGAACAATTACAAAAATAGACTGAGGGATGAAGACGGGTAATGAGAGCAAAAATTATCACGATTGATATGTATGTGGGTAAAGACAAAAATAGACTGAGGGATGAAGACGGGTAAGGAGGGTAAAAATGACCACGATTGATATGTATGCGGGTAAAGAGGTATAAGAGTGAATAGAGACAATGGGCATATGTGAAAATATCTGTAATTAGAGGAAAACATAGAAAGTATAGACAAGAATTAACAAGGGAAGGTAATGGAATAGAGAGAATAAGGAGGGAACTAAAAGAGTGACCTTTGTGACATATAAAAAACGAAATCTTTTCTGGGGGGGGCTGGGTGGGGGGAAAAGAGCGGTCACTGCAAAATCAGTTGACGCTTGCGAGTGGATTCGCAAATCCAAATGGAGAGGGGAGATGTGGTTGTCCGACAAGGGATAAAGGGCAACTCAGGAGGGGAAGGGGAGATTGGGGATAAAGAAGATAGAAATAGGAGAATAAGGAAAATGTTGGATGTTGTAGGAATGTTGTCTGGTAAAGAGTTGAAAATAAGAAAACAGAAATGGAAAAGGAGGAAAGGTAATGATGGAAAAACGGAAAGAGAAGATAAACAAAATATAAAATGGCTACGCTGAACTATATGACTCTAAATATTAATGGAATACATAACCAAATTAAAAGGAAGAAACTACTAAATTTACTGAAAAAGGAAAAAATAGATATAGCATTTGTCCAAGAAACACATTTAACTGAATTGGAGCACAAGAAATTAAAGAGAGATTGGGTAGGACATGTAACAGCAGCATCGTATAATTCAAAAGCAAGAGGAGTGGCTATATTAATTAGCAAAAATGTGCCATTTAAAATAGAAGAGGAAATAATAGATCCAGCAGGGAGATATGTTATGATAAAATGTCAGATATACTCAGAGCTTTGGAATCTACTTAATATATATTCACCTAACGAAGAAGATCAAAAGTTTATGCAAGATATCTTTTTGAAGGTAGCTAATACGCAAGGGAACATACTAATAGGAGGGGATTTCAATCTGAATTTGGATCCAAATATGGATAAAACGGGGAAAAAAATTAACAGGAAGAACAAAGTAACCAAATTTATAAATAAATCAATGCAAGAAATGAAACTTGTGGACATATGGAGGAAACAAAACCCAAAAGAAAAGGAATACTCATACTACTCGACTAGACATAAAACATACTCAAGGATAGACCTATTCCTGTTATCAGCCCACATACAAGGGAGAGTTAGGAAAACGGAATATAAAGCTAGACTATTATCGGACCACTCACCCCTGTTATTGGCAATAGAGCTAGAAGACATCCCTCCAAGAATGTATAGATGGAGATTAAACCCCATGCTACTTAAAAGACAGGATTTTAGAGAATTTATTGAAAAACAATTAAAAATGTACTTTGAAGTAAATACAGAATCAGTGGAAGATAAGTTTATACTATGGGACGCAATGAAAGCATTCATTAGAGGGCAAATAATAAGTTATGCAACCAAGATGAAGAAGGACTATAATCAGGAAACAGAGCAGTTGGAAAGGGAAATAATAAACATAGAAAAAAAATTAGCAATAAAGGAAGATACAACCAAAAGAAGAGAATTGGCGGATAAAAAAATAAAATATGAAACATTACAAACATATAAGGTGGAGAAGAATATAATGAAGACAAAACAGAAATATTATGAACTAGGGGAAAAAACACACAAAATCCTAGCATGGCAGCTTAAGACAGAGCAAACTAAGAAAATGGTCTTGGCAACAAGGAAAAAAGACAAACAAATTACATATAATCCAAAAGAAATTAAGGAAAACTTTAGAGAATTCTATGAACAATTATACCGAACCGAAAACGAAGGGAAAGAAGGGAAAATAGATGAATTTTTGACTAAAATTGAACTACCAAAACTACAAATAGAGGAACAAAATAAATTAACAGAACCATTTGGAACAGTAGAAATACAAGAGATAATAAAAAATTTACCAAATAATAAGACACCAGGAGAGGATGGACTCCCAATAGAATTCTACAAAACATTTAAAGACCTAATAATACCGCCCCTCTTGGATGTAATCAACCAGATTGATGAGACACAAAACTTACCAGATTCATGTAAAACAGCAATAATTACAGTGATACTAAAACAAGGGAAAGATCCACTCTCACCAGCGTCATATAGACCAATATCTTTGCTAAACACAGATTATAAGATAATAGCTAAACTATTAGCGAACAGATTAGCAGAACAGGTACCGAAAATGGTAAATTTAGACCAAACTGGATTTATCAAAAAAAGACGCACAACAGACAATATTTGTAAATTTATTAACTTAATTCATGCAGTAGAAGGAAATAAAGCACCAGCAGTAGCAGTTGCTTTAGACGCAGAGAAGGCCTTCGACAGAGTAGAATGGAATTACTTGTTCAAAGTATTGCAAAAATTCAGTTTACCAGAGAAGTATATTAATTGGATTAAAGCATTATATAAGGGACCGTTAGCGAAAGTGACAGTAAATGGACATGTATCAAAGCAATTTAACTTAAGCAGGTCAACGCGGCAGGGATGCCCACTATCACCATTATTGTTTGCGCTAGCTATAGAACCACTAGCAGAATCGATAAGAAGAGATAATAATATAAAAGGAATAAAAATAAAAGACAGGGAATATAAAATCAGTCTGTTTGCGGATGATGTGATAGTGTACTTAACAGAACCAGAACTAGCAATAAAAGAACTATATAAGAAATTGAAGGAATATGGAGAAGTGTCGGGATACAAGATAAACGTAAATAAAAGTGAAGCAATGCCTATGAATAACGCGGATTTCTCAAAATTTAAGGAGGAATCCCCATTCAGATGGCAAACGCAGGCAATAAGATACCTAGGTGTGCAAATAAACAAAAATCTAGGCCAATTATATAAACTCAATTACAATCCACTAATGAAAAAATTACAGGACGATTTAGAGCATTGGAAAGAGCTACCACTAACACTGATAGGAAGGATAAACTGTATTAAAATGAACATTTTTCCAAGGATACTATACTTATTTCAGGCATTGCCAATACAACTGACAGAAAAATTCTTCAAAGAGTTAAAGAAAATAATAAGGAGATTTTTATGGAGAGGGGGGAAACCGAGGATAGCACTAGACAAATTAACAGAATGGTATAAACAAGGAGGCTTACAATTGCCAAACTTCAAAAATTATTATAGAGCCGCACAATTAAGGTACCTATCAGATTTTTATCAAACAAGGGAAAAACCAGACTGGACGAGACTAGAATTAGATAAAATAGGGGAAAAGATACCTGAACACATATTATATAAATGGGACGAAAAATTGGTACAACATAGAACTTCTCCAGTATTACACCATCTCCTCAATATATGGAAGAAGATTCATGTAGAAAGAAATAAAATAAATTACCAAATACCAAAACTAATATTGACGCAAAATAAGCTACTCCCTTTTACAATAGACAACCTTGCCTTTAGAAAATGGGAAAAAAAAGGGATTAAAAGAATAGAAAATTGTTTTTCAGGAAGTAGATTCTTATCCTTTGAACAAATGAGAGATAAGTACAATATAACGGGAGATACAGCGCTGGCATATTACCAACTGAGATCCTACTTGAAAGATAAATTAGGAAGCAACTTGAGTTTACCAGAGGGAAGTAACCTTGAATATGTGATTACAGATACAATGTTAATCAAAAGATTTATAAAAAATATGTATATTAAACTGCAAGAAAAGGAAAATGAGGAAACAAATGGTAAAACTAAACAAAAATGGGAACAAGATTTAAATATAAAGATAAAAAAGGAAACATGGGAGAAGTTATGCTCTGGAACGATGAGAAATACAATAAATACGAGGCTGCGTATGATACAATATAATTGGTTACAAAGACTATACATTACACCGCAAAAGTTAAATAAATGGGACCCAACAGTATCGGATAGATGTTTTCGATGTAAAAAAGAAAGGGGAACAACAATTCATGCAATCTGGACATGTGAGAGAGTAGAAAAATTTTGGGATGATCTCAATCAGATATTAAATAAAATAACAGAAAACAATATACCAAAGAATCCAGAGATCTTTCTCCTAAGTAACATAAAAAATAAAGAATTTGGAATTGACTTGGAGGATGCACAAAAAAGATTTGTTAAGATAGCCCTAGCTGTAGCAAAAAAATGTATTATGTCAACCTGGAAATTGGAAGATAATTTGAAAATACAACAATGGTATATAGAAATGAATAAATGTATTCCATTAGAAAAAATAACATATAGTTTAAGAAATAATATTGAAATATTCGAACAAGTATGGGAGCCTTACATTAAATACAATAGCGAAAACCTACCGGGAACAAACATTACCTAAGTTGATGGAAGGAGAAGAGAAGAAAAGAATGGACTCAGTAGAATTTCTGGTGTATTTTTGTTGAATGACAACATTGTCTAACTGAATTAATGCAACCTAGATTGTATAACTAAAATGGATGAGAGGGGGGGGGGATGGGGGGGTGGCTTGGGAGGAGGGAGGGGGGAGGGAGAAAAAGTCACTGTAAATGTGTGGAAAAGAAAAAGTGTATATCATGGCTATTGTGATTTATGGTGTGAAAAATAAAAAATTTAAAAAAAAAAAAAAAAAAAAAAAAAATAAATAAAAAAAAAAAAAAAAGATGACCTTGGAATTGAATTTGGGGCCATTCTTGTCTGTATAGCTCAGTTTGGAACCAGAAAATATGCTTATTTATTGTATTTTGTTATTTATTTTGTTAATTTTATTATGCTTGTTGTACTCCTGCCTCTTCAGGCAATAAAATTGTTTGGATATTTTTCCACCTTCAAAATGTTATTTACTAATAGTAGTACATAAAGGAAATGAAAAGGGTTCTGGACATTGTTCTTACCAGGAATATCCAAGACAATTCTAATGCATTGCAGCATTAAGTGTCAGCCTAATTTATCTCCAAAGAAATCACAAGAAAATTGAAATTTATCAATAAATAATCTCTAAGTTTACAGGAGTTATAACTATGTTAATCACAAATCATGTGCATAATTCCAATATGAAAGCAATACTTGCAGACTTTGAAGCATAAACTTTCTTCTATTCACAAAACCAAAAACTTGTAAATCTGACCTCTTTAAATTCATACTTAATGCTTACTCATCTATAATTTGGTCTTCAGATATATCATATGCTGAAAATGCTGCATTTACATCTGGATAACTGGAAATATGAGGAGAGAGAAGCTATATTACAGCTATACAAAAGTCTGATTGACCACATCTAGAATATGCTTAACGGGTCTGGTTATCTTAGAAAGAATCTGTTGACCCTGAAAAGTATGATCACCAATGGTTAAACACTTAAATTAAGGAGTTATTTAGCAATCTAGAGATGTATTTCTTGGAATGTAAATGGTCTAGGATGATATAATTCAAGTTTTTAAGATATCAACTGAAACATGTATAGAAAGTGAGAAATAATTTTTGCTTGACTGGAGGTTGGGGGGAGGTTATAATCTGTAAATAAGCACCTGCCCTTGCAGTAGGAAACAGTTCTCTGTGCAAAAAGAATTAAATCATATATGGAAATTAATGCCGGGACACCAGCTAATGTAAAAGCCATTTAATGCAGCAATGCTAATCTACCCAAAGTGAGGCTGTTTCATTTCTGCTTAATGTACAAATTATAGATAGCTACATACAAATTATGTTTGAAGGTTGAAAAGTACCGCACAGGAATAGGCCCATCAGCTCACATGTGTGCTGACTACGATGTCTAAAGCAAACAAAGACTCTGCTACCTGCACCTGTTAGACATTCCTTTAACCGCTTCATGCTCATGTGTCATGAGGATATTAGGCTGTTTATTTTAAGCTCGCATTCACGGCAGAGGGCGTAACAATTTCCAGACTACATTTGCAAAGCCTTTTTTTTTCCATAAAAAGCATCCCATTAAAAGTAGAAAGTGAGTTCTTGTTTGATATAATTGCCTTCTGTCTGTTGAAAAATTGCATTTCCAAGTACACTGCGAGCCCGAGGAGTGTGAAACTAGGACAGGAACATCAAGTGCAATGAATCCAGACAGAACCAATTCGTCAGCACTGAAAATCAACTCAACCAATTGTATGATTTTGAGAAATACAGCAAAAGTAGGCTATTCAGCCCCTCATGCCTGTCCAACCATTCAATAAGGCCATGTTTGATTTTTTGCCTCAGCACCACTTCCCCCAATTTACTTCATACATCTTGATTCCTTTCATGTCCAAAAATCTATTAACCTCTATTTTGAATATATTTAGTGATTGAGTGTGCAGAAATTTTATAATTCCCTCTGTGCCAAGAGGCTTCTCATTTCTGTCCTAAATGCCCATCCCTCCTTGATTTTAGACGTGAAACAAGAAAAACATTACCCCCTATATCTACACTGCCAAATCCAATGGTACGAGAGTATCAAATCCTATCCTAGGGAAGGATACCCCCCTCCCCACCCCATTGAGAAGGAGAAACATGGGAGATGGCCCAAGATGTCAGTGACCACAGCAGTGGGCCTGCGAGGGCTCAGCAGCTGAAGGACTCTACAGAGAAGGTGACCATGGCAGCAGACCAACGAGGGGCTCAGCAGCTGAGGGATCCACACTGGATGCAGGCAACCTATAGTTGGGGGACCTTCATGGCCTGCAGGCTGCTAGACATGGGAACCACATATTGTAGCCACAATTCAAGAGAGTGGTGAGGACAAAAAGGGTTCTTGAAAAGCCTTGGGTGCTGAAGGCTTCCTGATTGAATCAAAGGTCTGGATCTAGAGCTTGGATTGCTGATAAATCAAACAAGCATCTGTCTGGCTACAGAAGCTGTGGGAATACTCGTGGAAAATCCATGGACACTCCATGACTCTGAAGGGGCTCTCTTTTGCTTCTTTTTCTCTCATTGTTGGGTGCCCTGGGCAATGCTCATGATGAGTCTTTCTTTGCCTTACAGCAGAAAAAAGTTATAGTATATGATGTATATTACATTTTTAATGTATATTACATGACAATAAAAGGAACATTGAACCTTCATTGTTTCAACAAAATTAACTGCCATTCTTTTCATTTCAAGATATTAGAGATCCAATTTGCTTAATATCTCATGGAACACACATATCCATCCTAGAGTTCCATGCAATAAACCTTACTTGCACTCCCTCAATCTCAAATATGTCCTTCTTTAGTTAGAGTGTCCTATATGCTATATTTCAGGTGTGGACTCATCAAGGTCCTATACAACATCTGTAAGATATCTTCACTCTTGTGTTCAAATCCTCTTGCAATGAGGGCTGAAATTCTGCTTGCTTCCTGAGTTGCTTGCTCTGTTTGCACTTTAGCATTCAGTAATTATTGTACAAGGAGATCCCAGTCTCTCTGCCCACAAACACAAAAAATTGACGACTTGTACTTTTCTTAACTGATATTCTTCCACTGTATCTGCCATGACCTAGCTCATTCACTTAGCCTATGAGTCCTCTCTGTATCCTCATTAAACCCCATACCACCACCCAGATTTACATTGTCAGGAATCGTGGATGGATTACATTAGATTTCCCTCAGAAAAACTTCCATCTGGGAATAAAAAGATTACTGTATACACTCGTGTAAAAGTTGATACCATGTAAATGTCAACCCCCTATTTTTGCCTTCAAAATCTGGTATCTTCCATATTTCGCATGTAAAAGTCAACCTCTCCTATATTTTGGCCCAGCCACTCTCACCTAGGCCCTGGCTGGCTTCCCACCGGAGCTCCCGACACCCCGAATGCCAACTTACCACCCGGTCCTGGCTGCCTGCCTGCCCTTCGGAATTCCCAATGCCTCAAACGATGCGGGTATTTACCATGGTCAAAAGTAGTATGTGTATAATAGTTGACCCCATAAATTTTACTCTAAAAATTGGTCCACAAAATTCATCTATTACACGAGTAGGAGACTGACTCCAGTGATTGTACATGACAAGGCCAATTACTTTTTGAACACGTCACATTAGACCTAAATATTCCAGTATTCTCAGCAACATTACCTTCTAGTAATGCCCTCAACCATGAACAGATTTAACTATTGCAACTTTCTCCCATTCATAGCTGTTTCGAAGCTCAAGGACATTAAAAACAAGTGATTCATATGTTTACTATTATATCTTGTTACTATTACTGTCTCGTTAATCACCTTCCACCTTCCCACAATGTATGCTCTTTCTGTTTCTAGTAAGTATCTCTTACCTTTACACCACCATTGGCACTCAAGCCTTCAGTCACCATGCTTTGGAATTCAATCCCCAATTACTTCTCCTTCTTTAAACTCCATCTTCAAGTCACAGGTTTCTGGTCTCTTCTGCTCTTCTTTTGATCAGCACCCAATCTTTTCTTTAAGCTGAATAAAAAAGCAAAATATCTTCTGCACATAGATGGGTGGAGAAAACTCGGGCTATGATGAGGTTGCTGGAACCTTGAGTGAAAAAAGAAAAGTTGGAGGGGCTCAGCAAGTCAGGCAGGATCAATGTGGTCAGTCAATTTTTCAGGTCAAGATAAATTGAGAACTGAGTACAAAGCATGTGCTTTGTGTTCAGTTCCCCCTGAACAATATTCAGAGATCCAAGATGCTATGAAATTTGTATCGCACTTGCAAGTTCATACAAATGCTTTTCCTGACTGCTGTTATCCACTTTAACTTTAAAGTCAACTACACATCACTGTACTGGCCAATGTACTGCACAAAGTAAAATAACGGTGGTCATCGTTTTACAACACAGCACTAAGGCCCTTCAGCCTGACTTATCCATGCTCAGAAGTTCAGTAAAGAATAAAACATTGAGATTATTTCATTCATTAGGGATCCATCCATTAGTGAGATGATGTCAAACAAGTACTGAATACCTGGCTGACTATCTATCATATGAAAATTGAAAGGAGTAATTGCAAGTAGCAACATACTGCAAAGTTACAACTCTTCTGAAGAAAGGTCACACTGCAGGATCAAAGGAGGCAGCTTCATAAATATTGTAACATAATTATTGCATAAGATTTTATTTCATTTCATGTTCATATGTATGAGCTAACAATGAGTAATTATTGGAGAAAAAATCTATTTCTTGACCATGATATCTCCAGAAGATATATTGAAGAGCTTTATCCAACTACTAATTGGGCAATTAAAAACCAAACAGCCACAAGCAATCATGATTTTAGTTTATTTCACAAGTCCATTTATAACCAAGGGGCAGGCCCTTTTTTTATCATTTTTTTCTAGCCAGACTTTATACTATTCACTGTTCTATGATATGGAACGTATGGGCAGAGCCTCCATCGTTCTAACTGAAGCAAAACCCTGGCATGCACATGCACATAGAGTCTGAGAGCTATTATCAGATTCCATCATTGTGTACAGTCATGGTTTTCTCACTGAATAAGAGCATTGGGATTCCATACTTTTATATTGGGAAATACCACTTAGACCAGTGCTTCTCAACTTTTTTTCTTCCCGCTCACATACCACTTTAAGTAATCCCTATGTCATCAGTCCTCTGTGATTAGTAAGGGATTGCTTAAGGTGGTATGTGAGTGGAAAGGGAAGGTTGAGAATCACTGCTCTAGACCCAATTGTTACTGAAATATTTTGCTTGAGAAAAATTGTCATTGGCCCATTTCCTTTGGAGTTATGAAACCGTGCACATAACGGGTCAATTAGATATGATTAAAACAGTAATTTTCAAACTTTTCCTTTCCCCCACCTTAAGCAATCCCTTACTAATCACAGAGCACCTATGGCATAGGGAATACTTAAGTGGAAAGAAAAAGGTTGAGAACCACTGACTTAGACCCTGCGGAAGATTAGGCCCTGTGCAAGATTTAAATTCCTTTTGATTTTTGTGGAGAGTCCAAACCCAAAGATTAGTGAGCACAGGAGAAGCTAAGCATTTTTTTTTTATAAACCCTTAGTTACCATTCATAGTCATAGGATCATTCAGCATGGAAACAGGCCATTCTGCCATTCAGTAGACAACTGCCTTCATTATTCCTATCTTCCAGCACTTGGTCCATAGCCTTTAATACCTAGGCAATTTAAGTGCTCATCTAGAAAATTCTTAAATGTTGTCAGATAAGATCTGTCGTTAACAAAGTCATGCTGTCTATCTTTCATCAGTTCCTGCCTTTCCCAGTGATCATTAATCCTATCCCTCAGAATGTTTCCTATAACTTTCTTACTGGTGACATTAAACTTTGGTTTTCTGCACTTATAACCCTTGTCTTCCACCCTGACAGGAATGCTTTGGTCCTGAACTCACACGATTTCCCCTTTGAAGAAGTAATCTTGCCTGCGGGTAGATGCTCCCAGTCTATCTTTGCTAATTCCAGTCTTAATTTAATGAAATTAGCCTATCTGCAATTTTACCAAGAATCATTTTGAAATATAGAATTATGGTCCCCTATCATCAAAATGCTTCCCCATTGAATACTCCCTCCACCTCCTGTCTACTTCCCAAAAGCAATGTCCAGTAATGCTCCACCCCTAATTAATCTATCCACATACTTTGACAAAAAGCTCTCCTGGACATACTTTGAAAATTATTCCCTATCTAAGCCATTTATCTAATTAAATAAGATTGAAATTCTCGAAAACTATAGCTTATTTTCAACATATCTCTCTCTCTCTCTCTCTCTCTCTCTGTCTCTCTCTCTCTCTCTCTCTCTCTCTGTTTGCCTACATATCTGTCCCTCTATCTACTGCTTTTCTACTCTAGTCCCTCAGCCAAAATCTCTACCCTTACAGACCTAAAATGTCCTCCCTTCCTGCTGGTTGTGCATCCAAAACATGCCCAAAGTCAAACTTCTCATCCTCTTTATCCTCATTAAGCTCAGTAACTAAATATAATTCATTCCAAGACATTTGGCATCATAACACTTTCCTCTTCATTTCAAATTATTTTGTATTTCTTTCTCAAAAGGAAGTAGAACTGGAGAAAACTGAGGATTCTTTTAGTTTACTAAATTTGATAGCTTCCCTTCAACTAAAATGAATTTTACCAGCTGATGCGACAGAATGTAATGGAATCATCCAGAGGAGATGATGGCATGAATAGAGGGATGGTTCTTAAAACTGAATCTACCTCCGTAAGTACATTGAAAGATCTTGATAAGCATTTTCATTACTCTTTGTTAAACAGATTGAATTTAATCAACATAAGTTTAAAGGTGCTACGTTTTTGTCATTTGAAATAAAATTGATCGAGCAACAATCTATTGATTTAGGGCAGGGTAGATATACATAAATATTTACTAATTTCTGCACAAAGTATCAGCTAATTTATGACTTTAATGAAGTGCACTGATACAAAAAGTATTGATCAGATTAGATGGGAAGGCAACAGGGCTATCAGGATGCTTAAAACCATTCACAAATTGATCTATTGAGCTGGACTTGATAAACTGCAGGCTCTAAACAAATGTTCATGCTACAATTTGCTAGCTCCTCCAAGAAGAAACAGATCCCACTGCCAACATCTGAATGACAGGTAAGGCTTGCTACCGAGGACATGAGCACTGACATTGGTTGGAATGGCAAAAGATCCCATAATAAGAATAAATAATCTTAAAAATACAAAGATTTTACTATTTTGTAAAGACTATAAGTCTATTCAATGTCTTTATGAACCAAAGCTGCCATATTTCCTATGTGGTATGCTCATCTCTCCTTGAAAAGTTTAAAATGCTGCTTTGCCATCAAAATATGTCCAGATCTTGCAGCTTTCTGATGGAATTCAATCATCACGAACCCAATATATCTCTCTTCAGCATCACTGCCAATGCTATGGAGGAGGCAACCCATATCTGTGAGAAGGCATCTGGTTTCCTGCCTCAGACAAACTAAAGAAGTGAAGCATACCATCAGTTCATTATCAATGGTTGGACAAATTTAGTTGGTCTTTGGTCATTAGAGATAAATTAACAGTGAATGAAACACAAAAACAGTAAGTGCTAGAATTTTGAAGTAAAATCACAAAATATTGGAAATAATCATATAAAAAAAAAGCATATGTGGAAAGGGAAACAGATTAATATCAACTGGATTTTCTTCAGCTGTCATCATTTTCTTAGTCACAGATCTAGTTACTGCACATACAGGATATATCTCACCATCCTCTCTAACCACATCCTTACTAGGCCGATTTGTCAATCTTAAAACTGATCCAACTTTATCCTCTGCCAAATCATTCCCCAACAAAAACAAGACACCCTGCATGGGTAACTTTGGAATTACTCCTACTATAACAGGTCCTTCGACTAATTCTGAATTCAGCACAAACATGTAGGAGTTTAGAAACAGTTATTATTTTAATGGTAGGAGTTCTGAAACAGTTATAGAAGGTAGAAAGAAAAAGCAAGAAAAAAGCTAAAATGTTCTTTGTGTAAAATGGCACATGAAAAACAGCAGAACAAAATAAACAAGATAACAGAGGAATTCAAGCAGACATAGAATTATGCACATACAACACAAAGCTTGTTTAATAGGGGGTGGGGAAAGGAGGTGTGAGCACGGGATAAGAGAAAGTTGGAGTCAGTCAAGAGTCAGACGAATAGGGGAGGAGTCACGTGATGGAGTAGTGGCCGGACGGTGAACTCCAACCCTCTCCAGAAAAGTCAGGAAAAACAAAGGAAAACACAAAGGCACAGAAATAAAAGTTACAGAAAAGTGAGTATAAAGGTGGAAAGAAGATGGCGACAAAAAAAGAAAAATCGAAAGCAACGGTAAGAAGAGAGGAAGAGAAGACAAAGGAGGAAAAAGGTGAAGGCCTTACCTGTCCGAAGAGGCCCGCTGCGGAGAGAGAAACCCACTCCCTCAGGTCGGTAAATAATGGACTACAAAAATGGCTCGCTGAGCCGAGTAAAAGTGCGCAACCGCGCATGCGCGATGCGAATGAAAAAAAACACACTGACGGGAGGGGGGACCAGCTGGGGAGTCGATCTCCACAGCCGGCAACGACAGCTGCAGAACACCTGCAGCAAGAAGAGACCACAGAAGACAATAGAAACAAGAAAGAAGAGAAGGAAAGGGCACCAAAGAAACAACAGATGGCCAACCCAGAGGAAGAAGAAGAGGAAGAGGAAGAGTACAGTGAAATAGAAGAAAAGAAAGGCAAGATAAAGGATATACTTTCTCTTATTAAAGGATACATGGAGTCATTTAAAGAATGGCAAACACAGGAATTTAAGGATTTAAGAAAAAGAATAAACAACACAGAAGAGAAAATGAATAAAATAGAGATGACCTTAACAGAAATGGGAAAGAAAATGGACAAGATGGAAGAGCGGGCAGTAGCAGCAGAAATGGAGGTAGAAGACTTAAAAAAGAAATTGGAGGAATCTAATAAAAAAACTAAAGAGACACAAGAACTACTAGCTCAAAAAATAGATACAATGGAAAATTATAACAGAAGAAATAACATAAAGATAGTGGGCCTTAAGGAAGATGAAGAAGGCAAGAATATGAGGGAGTTTATAAAAGAGTGGATCCCTAAGACCCTAGGATGTCCAGAACTACAGCAAGAAATGGAAATAGAAAGGGCACATAGAGTATTGGCCTCTAAACCACAACCACAACAAAAACCAAGATCTATTGTAGTAAAATTCCTAAGATATACTACAAGAGAAAAGGTACTGGAGAAGACAATGGAAAAAGTAAGAGAGGGCAACAAACCACTGGAGTATAAAGGGCAAAAAATCTTCATTTATCCAGATATAAGTTTTCATTTATCCAGATATAAGTTTTGAACTCCTAAAGAAGAGAAAAGAGTTCAATACAGCAAAGGCGATTTTATGGAAGAAAGGGTATAAATTTATACTAAAGCATCCAGCGGTATTGAAAATATTTATTCCAGGACAACAAAACAGACTATTCTCGGATCCAGAAGAAGCACGAAAATTTGCAGAACAATTACAAAAATAGACTGAGGGAGGAAGACGGGTAATGAGAGTTAAAATGATCACGATTGATATGTATGTGGGTAAAGACAAAAATAGACTGAGGGATGAAGACGGGTAATGAGAGTAAAAATGATCACGATTGATATGTATGCGGGTAAAGAGGTATAAGAGTGAATAGAGACAATGTGCATACGTGAATGTATCTGTACTTAGAGGAAAATATAGATAGTATAGACAAGAATTAATAAGGGAAGGTAATGGAATAGAGAGAATAAGGAGGGAATTAAAAGAGTGACCTTTGTGACATATGAAAAGTGAAATCTTTTCTGGGGGGGGCGGGGTGAGGGGAAATAGCGGTCACTGCAAAATCAGTTGATGCTTGCGAGTGGATTCGCAAATCCAAATGGAGAGGGGAGATGTGGTTGTCCGACAAGGGATAAAGGACAACTCAGGAGGGGAAGGGGAGATTGGGGATAAATAAGATAGAAATAGGAGAATAAGGAAAATGTTGGATGTTGTAGGAATGTTGTCTTATAAAGAGTTGAAAATAAGAAAACAGAAATGGAAAAGGAGGAAAGGTAATGATGGAAAAACGGAAAGAGAAGATAAACAAAATATAAAAGGGCTACGCTGAATTATATGACTTTAAATATTAATGGAATACATAACCAAATTAAAAGGAAGAAACTACTAAATTTAAATGAATAAATGTATTCCATTAGAAAAAATAACATATAGGTTAATAAATAATATTGAAATATTCGAACAAGTATAGGAGCCTTACATTAAATACAATAGCGAAAACCTACCGGGGACAAACATTACCTAAGTTGATGGAAGGAGAAGGAAAGAAAAGAATGGACTCAGTAGAATTTCTGGTGTATTTTTGTTGAATGACAACATTGTCTGACTGGCTTAATGCAACCTAGATTGTATACCTAAAATGGATGAGAGGGGGGGGTGGGGGGGTGGCTTGGGAGGAGGGGGGGGGAGAAAAAGTCACTGTATATGTGTGAAAAAGAAATAGTGTATATCATGGCTAATGTGATTTATGGTGTGAAAAATAAAAAATTTTTTTTAAAAAGTCAGACGAATAGGGAAAAGTGCCAAACCAATCCAAGAAGGACAAACGTAAGACAAATGTAAGGGGAGATGAAGTGAAAATTGTATAAAAACAAAGAGGCTTCCTGCCCTCGGGGTACTTTCCCGAGGTAAGGGGAGAATATCCAACCTTGCAATGTTGTAAATATAAATAAATGTTCTTTGTTCTCAACTTTTGTCTAGAGCATATTTTGTGAACGTGAAGGCACTTCTCACAACCTTGTGAAGCAATATTGACTCTACCTCACCTCCAATCAAAGTGGTCTCCATCCCCTGTGTCAGTCCTTTGATCCACAGTTAAAACACTTCCCAACAACAATGACTGAGCAGCCCCAGTATCTCTAAAAATTTTAACTGGAACCTGTGGCTCTCCCTCCTTTATTGACACAAAAGGCTTGAAAACATCCATGACCTCTGCTCTCCTTAAATTCCACTGCTTGAATACATGCTTCTGGTAAAATGTCTCTTTCTCTTTTCTTTTTCAAGAGTAGACAATTCGCAAACACATGACCAGGTTTCTTACAAAAATGACATACAAATGCAGAAGTTCAGTCCTTTCCTACCTTTCCTTCATCTTTTTATCTAACATTTTCTCCAGACTTTATTTCAGGCCTACTATCCTGCTCCATCCTAACCTTATGAACATTATCTCTCTGAAAATGCCTATTATTCTGGAATGTACTTTTGTGAATCAGAGCAAATTCATCTGCTAATCTAGCTGCCAGTTGCCACGTCTCCACATCTCTCTCATCCAGGTATAATTTAATCTCCTCTGGGACACACCTTTTAATTTCCTCTATTAATATTAATTCTCTCAATCTTTCAAAATCATTGTTTATTCCTTTTGAGGCGCACCAACGGTCAAAACACACAGATTTCTTCAGAGCAAAATCCATATAAGATTGATTCCATATTTTCACCAAATTCCTAAATTTTTGCCTATATGCCTCTGGAACCAACTCATAAGCTTTCAATACTGCTTGTTTAACAGGATCATAATTTACCACTTGCTCTGTAGTCAAGCTAGAGTAGGCAACTTGTGCTTTTCCTTTCAATACACTTTGAAGCATAAGAGGCCATTTTTCTTTTGGCCATCTTGAGCTCTCAGCAACCTTTTCAAAGGCCTCAAAATAGTTATCTATCTCTCCTTCATCAAAAGGCGGCACTAGATTTACCTCTCTACTAGCCAAAAACTTCTCCTCAGGTTTCCATTCTTAACTTCTCTAATTGAAACTGTCTGTCCCTTTCAGCGACCTCTAACTGATATATCCTGTTTTTCTGCTTTCCCTGCCTCATATATCTTTTTTTTTCTCTTTCTTCTTGCCCCCTCAATTTCTCCAATTCCAATTGCAATTCAAAAGATCTATTCTCTGGAAAATTTTCTAAGTCTTCCTCAAGAAATATACATTCACTTATGTAATATTTCACTATAATCCTCTGTATTTGTACTTTTCTCATTCAATGTTTAACTTCAGCAATTTTCAGTGCCTTAGAAATAGCCATCAGTTCCTCTTTTCTCATGCTCTCCAGCTCTGCAGGTGATGGTTGTAACAAAAATGCATCCACATCCATTGCTGCTGTTTTTCCAGGCACCAGCTTGAAAAAATAGGTTGCAAAAATTCCAGACACAAACAAAACACCCAATCAACTAATAAATCATCAAATTGCAATGTTCAAATCCTAAACGACGATCCCCCATAAAAAGTTATGGAGTGCAGAGGATCCCAAAAACCAGCAGTAATAGATATGCACCACAAAACAGGGTTACTTAAACAAAAGTAGTTTTTAAATTATAATTGAACAGAAAACAGAATTAAACTCTAACTTATTACTTAACCTACTTAACTATTTAATCCCCCCTCTAATACTAAGTGCAGGTGTGTGTAATGTATATTTAAGATTGGAAAAGTTCTCTCAATTATCATCACAGTCCAATCTCACTGGTTGCAGGCAATTCTTGTACTGTGCCCAGAAGTTAACATTAACAAAGTTCACCAGTCTTTGGTGCTTAACAGGCAAATGGTTACCATTCAGGAGGGTTCTTGCTGGTTTACAGAAAGTGATTCCCTTCCCAGGATATCCGCAACTGATTCCTTCTCAATCAGTCTTGCTGATGAAACCTGCCCCTTTCGGGGTTCTCCAGATGATCCTCTTTCTTTCAGGTCACCTTTCAGACTGTCAGTCTCCTGCTTTGACCAGGCACCCTGGTTTGCCAGCTTGTCCTTCTGGAACTGATTTCTGTCTCCTCTCTCTGCTTCGCACCCTCCCTCTCTGAGAGCAAAACTCTTCTCCTCTGCCTGCAAAGATCACATGCTCTCCTAGGGAAGCTGCTGTTGATACTTTGTTGCCTCCTGCAAAAAACATTCTGCAAAAGTCCTGCAAATATTCTGTGTTTTACAATGTATGTGTGCAAGCTGCTCTAACAATTCCTCCCAAACCACCTCTAAATATTCTGTCACTATATGTTCAGAAAAGCTCTTTGCTTTAATAGTCCAATATTCACTATTCACTTTTCCAAGTTCAGGCAATTCTTATACTATGCATAGAATTTAACATTTATGAATTTTCACCAGGCTCTGGTACTTAAAGGTAAATGGTTATCACTCAGGAAGGTTCTAGCTGGTTTCAGAGAGATATTTGTTGCTTGTTGGACAAACACAAACTGATTCCCACCGATCAGTCACTTCAGTGTCTTGCCATCATGGGTTTTCCAAATTATAACCTCTTCTTCCAGGTCACCACAGAGTTCCTCTTAGTTCCCTTATTTCAGGAGAAACACTTTAGCCATTTCCTCTTGTAAAGACTACAAGGATTTTCAACAGACTGAACTCAGAACCACCCATCTTCAAATTGGGGTTTTCAATAAGCCTGCCAGCTTGTCATGTTGCAGTCTCAAAAGCCACTGCAGAACTGTAGAACTGAATTCTTTCTCTCTCTCTTGCTCTCTCTTTCTCCAAAGAATCACATTTTTTTTCTTCCTCTGTTTGCAAAAACCACATGACCACTCTTAGAACAGCAAACTGCAACCAGACAGATTGCTGGCACTAGAATCAGTTCTGACCCTGGCCATCTGTTGCTTTAAGAACAATAGTCCATTTACTCCACAGCATCAGTCCAGTGGACACCTACTTGTGAAGTCTCCATAGGCATTCTTCAAAGTTTCTGTAAAGTCACTGTGGACATGACGTCTCTGCTTTTGCATAGCTCTTGCATTTCAAATGTTTTTTGTGAAATGTTAATATCTTTTTGTGAAGTGATCTACACCCTCCACAATCTATCTTTTTTAAAGACATATTTATATATAACATAAAATATAACCCATAACACTTCTAACAATCTTGGCTTTTGATGATACCCCCACTTTCTTCCAATATATTCATTAATCTCATGCCAAATTTTAATCACATGTATCAAAATGGGGTTAGCCAATTTTTTTTATTAATTTGACATTCCATTTTCCTGCCCCCTCCCTCACTGTATGCAATCCTACTTGGGTCCATGAGGGAGAGGTCTCTTCTTCAAAGAAGGATGAAAGGAACATCACCTGGGCTGCTACATAATATATTTTAAAATCCGGCAGTCTTAAGCTCCCCAGTTTATATTCCCATGTCAGTTTGCCCATCGAGATCCTAGGCACTTTATTATTCCAAAGAAATTGTCTTATATGACCATTGAGTATCTTTTTAAAAATCCTAGACAAAGGAATAGGCTATGACTGGAAGAGGTATTGTAGTCTCAGCATCACTTTCATTTTCATACAGTTAACCTTCCCAACTAAAATAATTGGAAAATTCTTCCATCTTTGTAGATCATTTTCTATCTTTCCAAGCATAGGGAGATAGTTAAGTCTGTACAAATTTTGTAAGTTATTATCAGACGTTATTCTTAAATATTTAATTCCTTCCAACTTCCATTTAAACCAACTTCCTTATTGGTATATGTCATAGTTAAAATTTGTTAATGGCATAATTTTGCTTCTGTCCAAATTCATTTTGTAACAAGAAACTTTTTCATATTTAATTCAATGTTATTAAAATTACCAGATTTTTTTTTTAAGAATACAAATTCAAATTTTTCTTGAGACTAATTCCAATTCGGTTAATGATAAATTTATTTTATAGGATGAAATGAAAGTATATTTAAGAGGACAAATTATAAGTTATGCTTCTAAAATTAAGAAGGACCGTAAGAAAGAAGTAGACTAATTGGAAAAAGAGATAACATGTTTAGAAAAAAGTCTGCAAACACATGCATCTGAGGAAAAATGTAGAAGGCTTATAACTAAGAAATTTCAGTATTATACAATGTAAACATATAGAACATAGAAGGAAATAATGAGAACTAAGCAGATATAAGTTAAAGGGACACAAAGTTTTTGCTTGCCAACTGAAAACAGAACAAGTTTCAAGAATGATCAATGCAATTAAGTAGAGACAAATGTGACTACCATCAAGCCTCAAGAAATCAATAAAGCTTTGAAACAATTTTATTCTCAGTTATAGAAATCAGAGTTGCAGAGAGATGATAGAAGATTTTCTGTCACAAATAAAGTTATCAAAGTTAACTTTACAAGAGCAAGCAGAGCTGAATGACCTTTTCACCCCAATGGAGGTGGGGGAAGCATTGAGCTCATTACAAAGTAATAAATCTCTGTGAGAAGATGGTTTCCCACCTGAGTTTTATAAAGAATTTAAAGATTTACTGATTTGTAGCACTGCTAAAGGCAAAACTGCTGAAATAAATACTGTCCACACCAAGCAAGTAACTGCTGTTTATTCAAATCATGCACATTCCTTTTTAGGGGAGGTGACAGGGTCACGGATATGATGTCATGATACTGCTGTGAAGACTAGCCATTCCCCTGGCAATGCACTCCTGCAAACCTGGAACTTCTGCGCAGTGGGGGAAAGCCCCTTTGCCCTGCCGCGCTGGCTGTTCGCTATGGCGAGTCAGCCCATCGTGTGCAGAGTTGACCCGGCCCCCCCCCCCCGCAGAATTGCATTCTCTTTGGGCGCGGACAGTCAACCAGTATGGACAGACATCCATTCTGTTGTGAATAAAAGCCTATGAGTTTCTCTACAACTTCTGATTTGAATTTGTTGATGATGCATCACAAGGTATGAATAAAAATCAAGCATGTGCCTGAATAAAAGGATGGGGTAGGAGCAGTGGGAGGAGTCCAGGCCCACAAGCAAGGTCTCAGGTGGATATGGGTGGGAGGACAGAAGAGAAAAAAGCTAGGAAGTGATAGGGGAGGGGCCTAACAGAAACCAGAGAAGTCAATATTCATGCTATCTATTGGAGAGGGCCCAGAAAGATTATTAGGTGTTGTTCCTCTAAGTTGCCGGTTTAGCAGTGCATTAGGCCATGGATAGAAATGTCAGCATGGGAGTGGGGCATGGAATTGAAATGATTTCAAAGTGATTTACTTGTGGTTCAAAAAGTCATAAGCACTAACTGTCTTCTCATGTGAGAGTCCATTCTTTCTGTGTGAAACAACATATTGAATATATTCCAGCTCATCAAACATGGAAGTTGGCATATGTATATAACCAGTCCCATCCTTACCTTTCATGTGTGCAGTCTGAAGGAATGGAAACTTCAATTGAATTTCCTTCTGAGGTTGCGGCATTGAAGTTTGCTGTCAGCAGCATTTGTGGAAAGAGATTTAGAGCTAACACTTCAGGTCAAAGGACTTTTTTCAGATAACTATTTCACTTTTAACAGTTGCTGGGAGACCTGCCGAGGGTTTCCAGTATTTTCTGCTTTATTGCTTCAGATGTCCTAAATCTGCAGTAACATTCTAAAAGTATCCTACCCTGAAAGTATCATGGGGTTATTAATCTCACTGTCTCACCTCTGAGGTTGACCCCTGGTCTTACAATTAAAGTAAACAATAAGTTAACAAGTATCTTCCAGAATGAAGACTAAACATATGGGATCTCTGCTTATTATTCAATTACTGAACCCACACAAGAGAAAATTAATATAGGGTTTCAGAGATATTCTCCCATAAACCTTGAATGAGTCATTCAGAAGGCATTGCACTAGTTACTCCTTCATTCCCTTTGTCAGTAAAGTATTGTCATAAGTGCTGGCAAGCCAAGTAGTTGTAATAGGTAATAGGAATTGTTAATGTTTAGAGGCTTTGTTTTAACTTTAATTTTAACTCATCGTTTCCTTCTATTTAAACAATTTTAGAATTCAGACAAGAATTCCATTCTATTTGAATGTATATGAGTTCTATGTGTCATTGCTTAAGGCAGAGGAATATAATGTAATTAAATCCTGATACACTCTCAAATCATTGCTGCCCTACCTGTAGCCTATCAAACCTGTGACTAACTCCACTGAGAGGAAGGGGTAAGAAATATGCCAATATGAGCAGAGCCGGGACTCTGCAGATTAATATAACCATTGTTTGTGTTGCTGCAATTGTGTATGACTTTGTCAAGATATAACCTGATAAGTGATTTATCATTTTGATTCAACTAGAAAGATTGCACAGTGAAGTAGTACTGGTCATAGAAAAGTTGAACTGAAGATGGTTCCTAACCTTTCATGTCCTTTATTGGTGATGTTCACATCATCATTCATTCTTGGAAATATAACTACAAATACAGTAAAATCTCTGTTATCCAGAATTCAATCAACTGCCCGCCTCAAGCAACCAGCAAAAAAAATGGCAGTAAATAAATAGGTAAAAGATCCGCATTAAAATTGTGGTTAATTTGTCAATCATGCAACACACAATCTCAAAGAACCAGAAAATACACTTATCCGGCATCTACTAGACCCCACAGATGACGGATTCTGGGGGTTTTACTGTATTTCCATATATATTGATCTAATTGTTCTCAATTTATGGACAGATATCTTCTTATCAGAAAATGTGACACAAAATAACATTAAAATATTTGTAACAGTGAAGCTTTCATTGCAACCATCAAATAACAATTAAATAATTGTATCTTGTAATAGGCTGTTATAGAGGCTTAGATTTTATCTGGAACAATTAAATATGTTACAAATCAGCAATTCTTTCAGGGCAGGGATATAAGCAAATCAATAATTCATGCATCATTTGTTATTAGCTTTTCTTGGGAGATGCTCCAATTTAAGACTATGTTAAAATGGGCTACATAGCATCCCCTTCAAATTGATGCATGAGTATAACATAAATGCCTCATGAATGGTATAAATCCATGCTTCTTTACTCTCGGATATAAAATGAACAGAGTTCCTTGCTGGCAGTCCATGGAGTGACAAGTTTTTTTGATGTTCCTAACTTATTCTAGCTTTCCAGCTCCCAGGTTTTGATTTTTTTCAATTTTTCTTTATAATACCTTCTTTTCACATGTGTTCATTATGACTGCTTGTGGAAGAAAAGAGGAAGAAGCTATTAACTCTGAAGAGTTGACCCTTACTATGATCGAATATATTAAAGATCTGAGGAAAGATGTCGAAGAATGTAAAAATGATGGAAAAGAGATTAAAAATTCTCTTGCTCTGGTCGCCAAGAATTTTGAAGTGTTCTGGTCTACTATTGAATCTCATAATACCAAAATTAGGAAACTAGAAAAGTCAGTTGAATTTCAAGAAGTCCAACATCAGGATTTAAAACAAACCAATATTTGCTAAACAAATCCAATGACAATTTTTGAAGGAAGTCGCAAATCTGGAGGCGAGGAGCAGAAGAAATAATTTAGAAACTGAATCTGCCCATCTTTCCAAATTCTTTGCTGAGTTTCTCCGTGAGGTGCTTGATCAAGAATTTCTGCCGACAATACCTGAGATTGACAGAGTGCCTAGATTGCTATTGTCTAAACCTGCTTTTGGTGGCTGCCTCACTCTATTATTCTCTATCTAAACTGATTCCAGGTTAAATACCTACTTTTAAAAGAATCCCATTAAAGAGGGATGCTGCAATATCATGGACAGAATATTCGGATCATGGATGACTACCCTGCTAAAGTTATGAAGGAACGGTCTCAATATAAAGAAATTATGACCCAACTATATAAAGCCGGATTCAAGTCTTCACTGCACATTCCAGCCTGACTGCGGGTCATTTTGTCAAAAAAATCTACTAAGTGATTCAGCTCTCCCAAGGTTGCTTATCAATTTTTGGAAGAAACTTTGATAACTTCAACTGACTAGTAAAATACTGACAATTTGCCTTTGACTTTTCTTTCTTTCTGAATGTTGCGGATAATCTTTATTTGGAAATTTTATGCGTTGTGGTATGAGTTCCAGTTGAATGTTCCTTAACATTTGCTTGGTTATTTAATTATTCTTTTTCTTTGGCTTGGCTTCACGGACGAAGATTTATGGAGGGGGTAAATGTCCACGTCAGCTGCAGGCTCGTTTGTGGCTGACAAGTCCGATGCGGGACAGGCAGACACGGTTGCAGCGGTTGCAGGGGAAAATTTGTTGGTTAATTATATATTTTTTTAGTTTAAAGTGGGTTCTGCTTAGCTTAGCTTTTTCTTTAGAACATAGAACAATACTGCACAGTACAGGCCCTAAGGCCCTCGATATTCTGCCAACCTATATATTCCTTCCAAAAAAAAAACCACAAAATCCTCCCTACCCCATAACCTATTTTTATTTCATCCACGTGTCTCTTAAATGCCCCCAATATTTCAGCCTCCACCACCATCCCCAGCAAGGCATTCCAGGCACCCACAATTTTCTGCATAAAAAAAACTTGCCCCTGAACTTCCTTTCCTTCATTTTGTACATATGTTCTCTGGTGTTTGCTGATCCTGCTCTGAGAAACACGGGCTGGCTGTCATAATCTTGTAGACTTCTATCAAGTCTCCTCTCATCCTTCTATGCTCCAAAGAGAAAAAGAGTCCCAGCTCTGCTTACTTTACCTCGTAAGACTTAATTCCCAGTTCAGATAACATCCTGGTAAATCTCCCCTGAACCCATTCCATAGCTTCCACATTCTTCCTATAATGAGGTGACCAGAACTGAACACAATACTTTAAGTGTGGTCTTACTAGAGATTTGTAGAGTTGCAACATGACCTCCCTACTCCTGAATTCAAATGCCCCAATTAATGAATCCCAGCATCCCATAGGCTTTCTTAACTATCCTATCAACCTTGTTTGGCAACGTTGAGGGATGTAATGGTCTTGAACCTAAGGTCCCTGTGTTCATCTACCCTCTTAAGTAACTGACCATTAGTACTCAGCCTTCTGGTTTGTCCTTCCAAAATGCATCACCTCACTCTTACCCGGATTGAAATACATCTGTCGTTTTTCTGCTCAACACTGTATCCTGTCTATAATTCTCTTGTAACCTTCGACAACCTTCATCTCCATCCACAACTCCTCTAACTTTCAAGTCATCCACAAACTTACTGACCCATCCTTCCGCCTCTACATCCAGGTCATTTATAAAAATCACTAAGAGCAGAGGTCCCAGAACAGATCCTAGTGGCACTCCACTAGTCACCGACCTCCAGTCAGAATACTTTCCTTCCACTACTACTCTCTGCTCTCTTCCTACAAGCCAATTTTTTTTTATCCATACAGCCAAGGTTCCACTTATCCATGCCTCATTACTTTCTGGATGAGTCTCTCATGGGCTTCTTATCTCCTACTGCTTTGATTTTTACTACTTCAACTAAATCCAAACCTTTCATACTTCACCATGGAACTAGACAAGTTTGCCTTTTAAGATTATTATTATTTATTTTGGTATTAGAACCATTAGTGGTAACCTTTCATACATCTGATGACATTTCTGGAATTATAAGAGGTGGGAATGTTCATAAGGTCACTTTATATGCAGTTGACCTACTATTATATATATCTGACCTTGACCATTCGATTCCAGCCATTATATCACTCCTTCATATATATGGTCAATTTTCTGGATATAAATTAAATCTCAATAAAAGTGCGACATTTGTTTTAAATTCTTTTGGCTCTCTAGACTTTCTTGTTCCCTTTAAAATTGCTAAAAATCATTTTAATTATTTAGGTGTAACCGTTACTAAGAACTTCAATAATTTGTTCAGTGAGAACTTTCTTACCTTAATGAATCATGTTAAAAAGTACTTAGCTCAATAGTCTTAATTATTCACATTAATATTATTAAGAAGAATATCTAATCTAAGTTGTACCTGTTTTTGTTCCCAAAACATTTTTCGAATCATTTGATTCAATTATCTCTTCTTTTTTTGGAAAAATAAGTCCTCCCGACTTAATAAAACTTTACTTCAAAACCCTAAAAAGAAAGGGGGGGGGTTGGTATGGCCTAAATTTAGATTTTATCATTAGGCGGCTAATATTAGATATATTACTTTTTGGATTCATCTTAAGGACAGACAAGATGCTGCATGTTGTATTAATATAGAAATTGAATCTACTAAGAAGTATTCTCTTATTTTGTTAGTTGGAGCATCATTATCTTTTTCTGCCTCTCGATTACAAGATAATTTTGTTGTTAAACATATGTTGAGAATTTGGTTTCAATTAAAAAAACACTTTGGTTACCATAGATTCTTACTAGTCAGTAAAAGCTAATTCTTTTTTTTAAACCTTCAGTACAAGTTTTTGTGAATGGTCTGGATTTTTTTTTAACCAAAATTTGGTTTCTTTTCAACAATTATCTTCTAAGTTTAAATTATTTAAACATAATTTCTTTAGATATTTACAGATTAGGAGCTTCTTGAACTTCTTAGCATTAAAAAAAAACACAAATGCTGGAGAAACGCAACAGGTCAAAGAGTGCCTTTATGTAGCAAAGGTAAAGATACATCACCAACGTTTTGGGTTTGAGCCCCTTCACCAAGGTGTGGGGGAACATGTGAGATGTTTGAACAAAAGGGGGAAGGGGGTGTGGGAGATGATAGGTGGAGTGGAGGGGGGGAACACCGCAGGGAGGGGGAGAGTCTAGGCTAGTTGAAGAGAGAAAAGAAGTAGGACTTGTCCTTACCCTTAACAATTTTTCATTTAACTCAACCCACTACCGCCAGATTTAAGGAATAAGAATGGATACACATATGGGTTCGTGGAGCAAAAGATGCTCCAAGTAACGTCTACATCAGGGCTGCCTCATTCACCTGTGATGAGCTCATCAATTTCATCAATTTTTGTGGCTTCCCCTCCACCATTATTAACATCTCCTCCATTCCCTGCTCATCTGCCCTAGACCCCCGAACCCCAGAAACAATAAACACAGAATCCCCCTCATCCTCACCTACCACCCCACTAGCCTCCGCATCCAACACATTATCTGCCGGAATTTCCGCCGCTTACTACAGGACCCCACCCTGACATATTTTTCCTTCTCCTTCCCGCTCCCTCTGTGACTCCCTTGTGCATTCTTCTCTCCCCAACCATTGCCCCCCCCCCCCCAAGAGCCTTCCACTGTGGTCATAGGAGGTGTAATACCTGAACCCACACCTCCTCCCCCACCATGGTTCAAGGTCCCAAGCAGGCCTTTCAGGTGAAGCCACACTTCACGTGTACCTCCAAAGAACTCATTTACTGCATCCAGTGCACATCGGAGAGACCAGTCGCAGATTAAGAGATCGTTTCGCCCATCACCACCTCTCCATCCACAATAAAAGTGACCTCCCCAATAGCCACCCATTTGAATTCTGAGTCACCCTCTCATGTCTGGCCATTGTCTTTCACACTACCCCACCCTGACCACCTGCAGATTGGAGGAACAACCCGAGGGCATGAACAATAAGTTTACTGCATTCCACTAATCAGCTTGCTTTTCCGCCTCCCTCCCTCCCCCACTTAATTTGTCATTCCAGTTCCTACTTCCTTCCTCTCTCCACCTAGCCTAGACTCTTCCCCCCCTCCACCAATCATCTCCCACCCTCACCACAACCCCCCTCATCCCTTCCCCCTTTTGTTCAGACATCTCTCATGTTCCCCCACACCTTGATGAAGGGCTCAAGCCTGAAACATTGGTGATGAATCTTCACCTTTGCTTCATAATGGCACTGTTTGACCTGCTGAGTTTCTTCAGCATTTGTGTGTTTTTTTTCACTTAACCACAGTGTCAACAGAATCTCGTGCTTTACCTTAGTATTGAAACCTCCTCAAATATGATAGGGAAGATTTATAATTTTCAACCATAAAAAATTGATATTAGAGTATGTTCAGAAATATACACAGTATTTCTGATCACAAAGTGTTTGTAAAGTTGAATGCTAAGGTTACAAAAACTAACACACCATTAGTTCTTTTATATCTGACAATTCACTTTAAACATCCAACATTAAACATTTCCAGCTTTTCATATTCAAATAAATATGTAATTCTATTCTTTTTTTGGTCCAAAGTAGATTGATATGCATCTTCAATAGTTCTGCCCATTCATTCAAGTGGTTAATGTCTCTGTTATTTTATGCTCCAGTCAATCTTCTTTGGCTTGGCTTCGCGGTCGAAGATTTATGGAGGGGTAATGTCCACGTCAGCTGCAGGCTCGTTTGTGGCTGACAAGTCCGATGCGGGACAGGCAGACACGGTTTCAGCGGTTGCAAGGCAAAATTGGTTGGTTGGGGTTGGATGTTGGGTTTTTCCTCCTTTGTCTTTTGTCAGTCAGGTGGGCTCTGTGATCTTCTTCAAAGGAGGTTGCTGCCCGCTGAACTGTGAGGCGCCAAGATGCACGGTTTGAGGCGATATCAGCCCATTGGCGGTGGTCAATGTGGCAGGCACCAAGAGGTTTTTTTAGACAGTTCTTGTACCTCTTCTTTGGTGCACCTCTGTCTCGGTGGCCAGTGGAGGGCTCGCCATATAACACGATCTTGGGAAGGCGATGGTCCTCCATTCTGGAGACGTGACCTACCCAATGCAGATGGATCTTCAGCAGCATGGATTCGATGCTGTTGGCCTCTGCCATCTCGAGTACTTCGATGTTGGTGATGAAGTCGCTCCAATGAATGTTGAGGATGGAGCGGAGACAATGCTGGTGGAAGCGTTCCAGGAGCCATAGGTGATGCCGGTAGAGGACCCATGATTCGGAGCCGAACAGGAGCGTGGGTATGACAATGGCTCTGTACACGCTGATCTTTGTGTGTTTCTTCAGGTGGTTGTTTTTCCAGACTCTTTTGTGTAGTCTTCCAAAGGCGCTATTTGCCTTGGCGAGTCTGTTGTCTATCTCTTTGTCGATCCTTGCATCAGATGAAATGGTGCAGTCGAGGTAGGTAAACTGGTTGACCGTTTTGAGTTCTGTGTGCCCGATGGAGATGTGGGGGGCTGGTGGTCATGGTGGGGAGCTGGCTGATGGAGGACCTCAGTTTTCTTCAGGCTGACTTCCAGGCCAAACATTTTGGCAGTTTCCGCAAAACAGGACATCATGCGCTGGAGAGCTGGCTCTGAATGGGCAACTAAAGCGGCATCGTCTGCAAAGAGTAGTTCACGGACAAGTTGCTCTTATGTCCTTGGTGTGAGCTTGCAGGCGCCTCAGTCAATACTACTTAACTAACTGCCAACATTGGTTTCAATTGGCAATTTGGATAATATGTTTAATTCATTAATAAGTATAGTGAATTGTTGAAGTTCTAGCATAATTTTTTTTAAGCCACAGCAGCTGATCCCTTCCAAATGAACCCATGTCCTTATTCCCTATACCTAGCCATTCTCTGCCCAACTAAACGCCAAGCTGACTCTATGTCTTAAATTACATGAAATGTAGTATGAGCATGTGGTCAAGCATATTTTCCTATTAACAAGCATGATTATTCATTTACTCTTCAATCGAGCACAATCAAAAATAAGTGATTTTGCTTTTCGGATCATCTATTGCTTTTGCTATGAATGAGTATAATAAATTAAATATGTTTTAAATTAATTTCCTAACTAATGTTAACAGTTATTATGACAGGAGTAGAATATAAAAGTTCAGATGCAATGCTGAGTCTTCATAAGGCATTGGTCAGACCACATTTAAGTACTGTGAGTATTTTGGTCCCCATACCTAAGGAAGGATGTTGGGGTGGTCCTCAGGGGATTTCAAGAATGATCCCAGGGATCAGTATATGTTGGCTCTAGAACTGTACTTGCTGGAGCTCAGAAGGATAAGGAGGGGATCTCACTGAAAACTACCAAATACAGGTAGTTCCTGACTTACAACCATAATGGGCACTGAAGAATTGGTCATATCTCAGAATAGACACAAGTCAGAATTGTGTCATTCTTACATTTGACGATAACAACTTAAAGCTTCCTGAATTTGATGATCAACCTTGGTGAATCTTTCCATATTCTGGTCCATGCTTACCTTGTTAGTCGGCGTTCAGGGCTTCCGAGGATGGGCACGGTCATCTTGATTCCTGTCCGCGAGTCTTCAGTTGGTGCATGTGCAAGCCTTCAGTGGGTTCACATATTGGAGTTTGGATGGCGCATGCACGAGAGTTAAGGATGTGATTTCAATATTGTCAAGGCACTTAACTCTCATGCATGCACCAACCAAGCTCCGATATGCAAACCCATCGCATATGCGCGGTAGGTTCATGTATGGAGGGTAGGTTCGCGTATTGAGTTGGTTGGTATATGTGAGAGAGTTAAGCACACTGACAATATTGAATTCACATCATTAACTCTTGAGCATGTGCCAACCAAACTCCAATACATGAACCCATCGTGTATGCACCCTACCGAAGACTCGCGCATTCACACAGGAATCAAAATGGCGCACCCAGCTCCAGGACCCCAGAATACCAACTAAGAAGGTAAGTAGGCACATTTTGGCTCTTACATGCCCTCTGTCCCTGTTATAGTTTGTGAAATACAACATAAACAGCATAAATTTAATATATGTTTTAAAAATTCGGTCATATGTGTGGATGGTCGTAAGTCACATAGGTCGTAAGTCAGAGACTAGCTGTATTGAAAAGGCTGATTAGAGTGGACATAGAGAAGATGTTTCTAATGGGGGAGAGTCTAAGACCAGAGGGCACAGCCTCAAAATAAAAAGATAAGGAGAACAGAGAGTGATGAATATGTGAAATTTGATGCCGCAGATGGCTATGGAGGCCAAGCTATTGGGTATATATAAAGGAGAGGTTGATAGGTTCTTGATTACTAAGGCTGTCAAAGGTAATGGAGAGAAAGCAGAAGAATGGGGTTGAGAGGAAAAAAAATCATCAATCATGATTCAAATGGTGAAACAGACTCAATGGGCCAAATAGCCTAATTCTGCTCCAACATCTTTTGGTAACATGGTCTAATCAATGGTTCTCAACCTTTTGTAGTCTAAGGCCCACCTGGATCCAGCCTAACATGCCATGGCCTACTAAGTGACAATAACTGAGCAATATTTTCAAGTTAAAGGCTCCTCTGTAAAAAGCACATCTTTATCTAACTTAAAGTATTTTATTTAACATTTTTAAAGACCTATATGAAAATATGCTGTGGCCCGCCAGACAACATGGCTTACTGATTGAGAACCAATGAAATGAAATATTTAAAGTAAACAATAAAGAAAAGGAATAAAGTGACAATTTAAGGAAACTGTTTACCATAAGGACCAAAAAAGTTTACAGCATACAACTTACAATGTTGATGTACACATTATATCCAATCATCTCTAAGTACCCTTCCATCATGTAAGTCATGTTCTTGCACAGTTAGATGCACTTTACTTAAGGATTCCGCAAACACACTCTGCAAAACACCTGGCAACAATCTCCAACCAGCTGAAATGTTCAATCAGTTTTTGATTTTAAGCAACTATAAAATTCATATCTTTACGAGGCTCTCCTCTTGGAGTTACTTTCGAGAATTCTAAATCATGGGGCAATTTGCCATTATACCATTACAGATCAGATCAGTTTAATAATGCATTAGAAATACTGCAATATGTTGGAAAATAAGATGTAAAGAATTAGTTGAGCTGAGGAATCAGGTCATGACACAGCTTCAATGAGTAATAACGTGCATTCTGAAACTCAATTGAAATTGGATTTTTTTTAATGTATCTAATCCTTTCCAGCCCATACTTACTACACAGGCATACTGTCCTCACCCAATAAGGTAATAATGTTGAGATACAGCATACAAGCCCTTCTGGCCCATGAGCCCAGCACTTTTAACAAGCCCAATTACTCATATGGCCAATCAACATACTAACCCCGTACATCTTTAGAACGTGAGAGGAAACTGGATCACCCACAAGCTCATGGTGAGGACATACAAACTCCTTACAGATAGCAAAGGATTTGAACCCGGGCCATTGGCTGTGTTGTGCTATACTAACTGTGCTATCCCTTACTTTCATACACATGGACAGAACTAATGTTCTGTGTTTTTTTTTATACTGTTGATTTGCAGCAGGTGATGGCCTTTATAAATTATTGATTGAATCACGAAATTACAGAAACCTACAGCAGGGAACAGGGCCTTTTGTCCAATTGTGATATGGTGATCCTATCTACCTACATTAGACCCTTATCTCTCTCCAACTTTCCTATCTAATTACTTAAGCAAATTTATTTTAAACATTGTAATTGCATCTGCCGCCACCATCTTCTCTAACAGCTTGTTCCAGATATTCACCAGCCTTTGTGTGAAAAAACTTACCCGTGAAGCTCCTTTAAATTTTTCCCCTCACACCTTAAACCTGTGCCCTTCCCTGGGGACAAAAATCTACCTTCCTACCTCTCTAAGCCTCTATTAATTTTATAAACCTCTATAAGCTCTTTCTCTGCTCCCTCAAGGTTCTCTCAATTGCTACCACATCCTTTTTATAGTGTGACAATCACACTGTTCGCTGCAAGTCTGGACTAAAATGAAATGTATTGCACTGCGATTCAAAAATGATTCCAATAAATACAGCTGGACTGACTCCCCTATTTCTTACTTAGTATCTGTATCAGTATGTTGTTAGGTCTGCTTTGTTCATGAATGAGTGAGTCAGACACCAGACTGAGTCGAAATCAAGGTTCTTTGTTCTTTATTGCCGGATTGTAACACTTGCAACTAACAGTGTTAGTTGGAGAAGGCGCATTCTGCCGTTATCAGCAAGTGGTGTTTTTTATATACCTTAGGATACGTACTTAGTAAATTATCATACCATTACATTGTCCAATGAATAAACTGTTGCTGTCCCTCTCTGCTAGCCTCCTGCACATCAATTTGTCATCCCCACTCTTATCTTGAGAGTACAAGGTCACAACTGCATCTTGTTACGGCCCAGCACTGGGTGACTCCCTCTACATTCCCAACTCATGATGTTTTTACCTAACAATGTCAATAAAATTGTTAAATACTCCACAAGTTACACTACATTTGCCAGTATCTTCTTTATTTACTAATAACAGAGGTTATTTGAAGTAAGCACATGAAGTAAAAAGGAATGAACCTGCCCTTCTGACAATGCAGACAACAGGCTACACTGAATACTGCAAGTTCCACATATTATCCTTTGAAAGTTAAATACTACAGATGCTGCAAATCTGAAATAAAAATGGTATTCAATTAAGTGAAACACGAAAGTCTGAAGGTATGGTGATTGTAGTAAAAACACACCAAAATGCTGGAGGAACTCAGCCGCCCTTTTCAGCATCTGCAGGAGACGAAGATAGATTCCCGACATTTCAGGTCTGCGGGCTTCTTTAAGGAATAAGCAGAATGAAATATTCAATTAGTC
This sequence comes from Narcine bancroftii, assembly GCF_036971445.1. NCBI lineage: Eukaryota > Metazoa > Chordata > Chondrichthyes > Torpediniformes > Narcinidae > Narcine > Narcine bancroftii. The sequence goes on from NC_091472.1 coordinate 62,795,933, forward strand.
AGACAGCTGCAGTGATGAAAAGAAATGTTAATATTTCAGGTTAATGAACTTCCAATATTTCTGATCAATGCTTACTATCAAATGCCTCTTAGAAATGATAAGGAAACCATGATGGTAAGAAGCTTGGTGTAACAAACTTACTCATTCTAACATAATAACATTACAGTGGCACAGGCAATAAACCAATAAATATCAGAGGTATGTAAGGATAGAAGAACAATTATCATGGGGGACTTTAACATAAATATAGATTGGGTGAGTCATGTTGGTCAAGGCAGCCTTGAGGAGGATTTCCTAATATGCATATGTGAAGGTTTTCTTGAACAGCGTGTTACTGAACCTAGAAGGGAGCATGCTATCTTAGATCTGGTCCTGTGCAATGAGACAGGTAAAATTAGCAATTTTGTTGGAAAAGATCTTCTTGGAAAAATTGATCAAAGAATAATTAAGTTTATCATACAAATGGAGGGTAGAATAGCTGGGTCTAAAACAAGTGTTAAGCCTAATCAAGAAATATTACAAGAAGATGAGGGAGGAGTTAGGTAAGGTAGACAGAGAACCCAGGTTATAAGGAGAGATGATTGAGGAACAGTGGAGGACTTCCAAAGAGTTTTTCCACAATGCTCAACAAAAGTACATTCCAGTTAAAAACAAGGACAACAAGTTTGGGGGTAGCCAGCCTTGGATAACTACGGAGATCAAGGAAGGCATCAAACTAAAAGCTCATGCTTTCAGTTGCCAAGAGCAGTGGGTAACCAGAACAGTGAGAAATCTTTAATAAGAAAAACAAAAAACCTCAAAGAAAGCAATAAAGAAAGGGAAGGTAGAGTATGAGAAACAGACAGTAAAAGTGTTTTATAATTATATAAAGCGTAAAAGAGTGGTTAAAGTGAAGGATGGACCATTGGAAGATGAAATGGGAGAATTTATATTGGATAATGAGGAAATGGCTGAGGCTTTGAATGACTATTTTGTGTCAGAATTCATGGTGGAAGATACATCGAACATCCCAAAGACAGATACTATGGATGGCATGGGAGGCGAGGACCCTCAATGTAAGGTTTACTCAGAAAACTTGAGGTTGTAAAGATAAATAAATCCCCTGGTCCTTATGGAATGCATCCCAGGGTACTGAAAGAAATGGCAGAACCACAAAAGTTATAGTCGAAGCTTTGGTGATAATTTACCAAAATTCCCTAGACTCTAGGCAGGTAACAGTGAATTGGAAGATGCTAAATGTCATGCCACTATTCAAAAAATGATGTAGAAACATAGAAAATAGGTGTAGGAGTAGGCCATTTGGCCCTTCAAGCCTACACCACCATTCATTTTGATAATGGCTGATCATCCACTCAATACCCTGTTCCAGTTCTCTCTCCATACCCCCTGATCCCCCTAGTCACAAGTACTAAATCTAACTCTCTCAAATATAGCTATGGAACTGGCCTCAATCACTTCCTGTGGCAGAGAATTCCATAAATTCACCACCCTCTGAGTGAGAAAATTCTTCCTCATCTCAGTCCTAAAAGACTTCCTCTTTATCCTTAAACTGTGACCCCTGGTTCTAGACTTGCTCAACATTGGGAACAATCTTCCTGCATCTAGCCTGTCAAATCCCTTAAGAATTTTGAACGTTTTTATTAAATCTCCTCTTAATCATCTAAACTCCAGCGAGTACAAGCTCAGTCGTTCTAGCCTTTCTTCATATGCAAGTCCCATCATCCCTGGTATCAATCTGGTAAACCTTTTCTGCATTCTCTCTCCATGGCAATGATGTCCTTCCTCAGATAAGGCGACCAAAACTGAACACAATCCTCCAGGTAAGGTCTCACCAAGGCCCTATACAACTGCATCAATACCTCTCTGCTCCTGAACTCGAACGCCAAAATACCATTCGCCTTTTTTACTGCTTGCTGCACCTGCCTGCCCACTTTTAATGACTGATGCACAGCGACACCCAGGTATCTTTGCATCTCCCCTTTTCCTAATTGGATACCATTGAGATAGAACTCAGCCCTCCCATTCTTTCCTCCAAAGTGGATAACCACACACTTATCCACATTATATTGCATCTGCCATGCATTTGCCCACTCATCCAACCTGTCCAAGTCACCCTGCACACTCTTAACAGCCTCTACACAGCTTACAATCCCACCCAGCTTCGTGTCGTCTGCAAACTTGGAAGTGCTGTTTCCTATTTCCTCATCTAAATCATTAATATATATCGTAAATAACTGGGGTCTGAGCACTGAGCCTTGTGGTACCCCACTAGTAACTAACTGCCATTCCGAATTTTAGGTCAATTGGTTTAACATCTGTAATTGGGAAAATGCTTGGAGCTATCATTTAAGAAGAAATGGTGAGGCATCTGGAGCAAAATGGATCCATCAGGCAGAAGCAGCATGGATTCCTCAAAGGCAGATCCTGTTTGATAAGTTTACTGGAGTTTTTTGAGGATATAACGAGGGGAGCAGATGGCTGTTGTTTATGTGGATTTCCAGAAGGCATTCGATTAGGTACCGCATAAAAGACTCATACGTAAGATAAGGATGTACAGAGTTGGGGGTGATGTATAAGCATGGATAGAGGATTGGTTAACCAATAGAAAGAGAGAGATGGGATACAGGGGTGTTTTTTTCTGGTTGCCAATCAATGTGAGTGGGGTGCCACAGTGATCAGTGCTGGGCCCACTATTGTTCATAATATACATTAATGATCTGGGAAAGGGGACAGAGTGTAGTGTACCCAAGTTTGCTGATGGCACTAAATTGAGTGGAAAAACAAATTGTGCAGAGGATCTGCAGAGAGATATAGTCAGTTGGCAAGAGTCTGACAGATAGACTACAATGTAGGCAAATGTGAAGTTGTACACCTTGGAAGGAAGAATGGAAGATCAGAATATTATTTAAATGGAAAGTGATTGCAACATGTCGATGTGCAGAAGGATTTGGGAGTCGATGTGCAGAAGGATTTGGGAGTCGATGTGCATGAATCACAGAAGGTTGGTTTGCATGTGCAGCAGACTATCAAGATGGCAAAGGGTATGTTGGCCTCCATTGCTAGAAGGACTGAATTTAAGAGCAGAGGGGTTATGCTGCAACTGTACAAAATACTGATGAGACCACATCTGGAATATTGGGTGCAAGTCTGGTCTATTCACAAGGAAGGACGTACTGACTTTGCAGATGGTGCAGAGGGTTGATTCCAGGGATGAAGGGGTTGGCCTATGAGGAGAGATGGAGTCGCCTGGGACAGTACACAGTGGAATTTAGAGGGAATCACAGAAACATATAAAATTATGATAGGCATAGATAAGATTGAGGTAGGTAAGTTGTTTCCATTGGTAGGTGAAACCAGAACTTGGGGACATAGCCTCAAGATTCAGGGTAGGAAATTTAGAACAGAGATGAGAAGGAAATGCTTTTCAAAGAGGGTGAATCTATGGAATTTGCTGCCCATTGAAGCAGTGAGGGAATTGTGGGATATGGGGAAAAGGCAGGTAGGTGGAGATGAGCCTCTCATCAGATCAGCCATAATCACATTGAATGGCAGAGCAGCCTCGATGGGCCGAATAGCTGACTCCTGCTCCAATTTCTTATGTTGTTATAACGATTCTGATATATTCCACAATAAAGGAGTTTTAGTATTTTCCTAAAATAAGCAATTCAATTTCTGTAAACGCTGAAGGAAAACCATGAGATGTTCAAAGGCGAGGTTGTTTTTACAAAGTACCATCCTCTGTAAAAGGTGAAATTATCAAAATTTAGTCCAGGTTGACACCAATGATTTTTCTCTCATCAGTATAAAGCACATCTCCATCGGGCACACAGAACTCAAAACAGTCAACCAGTTTACCTACCTCGGCTGCACCATTTCATTTGATGCAAGGATCGACAAAGAAATAGACAACAGACTCACCAAGGCAAATAGCGCCTTTGGAAGACTACACAAAAGAGTCTGGATAAACAATCACCTGAAGAAACACACAAAGATCAGCGTGTACAGAGCCGTTGTCATACCACGCTCCTCTTCGGCTCTGAATCATGGGTCCTCTACCGGCATCACCTACGGCTCCTAGAACGGTTCCATCAGCGCTGTCTCCACTCCATCCTCAACATTCATTGGAATGACTTCATCACCAACATCGAAGTACTCGAGCTTGCAGAATCTGCAAGCATCAAATCAACGCTGCTGAAGACCCAACTGCGCTGGGTGGGTCACGTCTCCAGAATGGAGGACCATCGCCTTCCCAAGATCGTGTTATATGGCAAGCTCTCCACTGGCCACCGAGACAGAGGTGCACCAAAGAAGAGGTACAAGGACTGCTTAAAGAAATCTCTTGGTGCCTGCCACATTGACCACTGCCAGTGGGCTGATCTCGCCTCCAACCGTGCATCTTGGCGCCTCACAGTTCGGCGGGCTGCAACCTCCTTTGAAGAAGACCACAGAGCCCACCTCACTGACAAAAGACAAAGGAGGAAAAACCCAACACCCAACCCCAACCAATCAATTTTGCCTTGCAACCACTGCAACCGTGCCTGCCTGTCCCACATCGGACTTGTCAGCCACAAACGAGCCTGCAGCTGACGTGGACATTACCCCTCCATAAATCTTCGTCCGCGAAGACAAGCCAAAGAAGAAAGCACTTTACAATATATAAACAAAGAACTGAGCGGCTTTTTAAAGCATTGAAAGAATAATTAAATAAGAACTATTCTAAATAAGAAATAAAAGAAGACCTTAAAAATATTATTTAATAATGCAGAAATGTATGCATTAATTATGAGAACATTTACCAATGTCTACCTTACCTCAACTGCACAAATGTCCTAAGGGGTTGAATATAGTTGAAAGGAGAGAGAAAGCTACTGGCTCAGAAAAGTAAGTGCTTTCTCTCAAGATTCACTTTGAGCCATGAGAAGCTGGAAATTTCATTCTTCCACATAGTCCACCCCCACCCGCCTTTCACCAAACTACCAACACTAAAATAACTCATCAGTCTTCTTTCTATCAATCTTAGCTGCCCTCTATGCCATCTGAAGCCAGGACTGGTATACACCACATTCCATCTCGTACAACAACCCTACCAACACTGCTTGGGATTTTATCCTCATTCCAAAAAAGAAACACGTTTTACTAGTATCAATACTGTGTTAATAAATTCAGCAGAAAATGTGGCTATGACTTATCAGATCCCTTTGTCAGTCTTCTCCACATCTCACCAGACTCCCTGCCACCTAGTCTTTATGTCATAATTTTAATGTATAGATGAGAATAATAACACTGTCTAGTTATTGCAGCAGAAGTATTTATTTTGAGGATGGCACTTAAGCTGTGGCAAAAATAAAATTTATGGATTATGTTTGCCTATATCAATGGTTCTCAACCTTTTCTTTCCTCTCATATACCACTTTAAGTAATCCCTATGCCATCAATGCTCTGTGATTAGTAAGGGATTGCTTAAGGTGGTATGTGAGTGGGAAGGGAAGATTGTGAATCACTGCTCTAGACCCAATTGTTACTGAAATATTTTGCTTGAGAAAAATGCTCATTGGCCCATTTCCTTTGGAGTTATAAAATTGTGCACATAACAAATTAATTTCGAATGATTAAAACAGTGGTTTTCATACTTTTTCTTTCCACCCACATACCACCTTATGCAATCCCTTACGAATCACAGAGCACCTATGGCATACTTAAAGTGGTAAGGGAGTGGAAACAAAACAGTTGAGAACCACTGGCCTATGTGATGATGTCCACCTTTACAATAGCAATGGGAGTCAATTAATCTTTGGAAACACTATAATTAAATAATGCTCTATTCTCTCTATTCTCCATTGCCCTATCTTATAGCAATATTTAGAAAAACAACTTAAATTAGTTTCAATGATAACTCTAAATTATAATAGCACCTTAAATAACTAGATAATATATATATTTATGAATTATGATACATATTTGAATATCATGCACATTGTTTGAAGGTTGAGAATTGATTGGTTGCACTCAGCAACAATTAAAAATCTATATATGCATATACTGCAACTTAACCACTGTTGACACAATGGAAATTAAGTGCAATTTCTTTTTAATTTAACAAAAAGTAATAAATATCATTAATTTAATACAATTAGAAATAACTTTCCAACTCATCAATACCAATTATTCATGTTGCGCTTTGTCCTCATGGTTGATTGAGGCATTGCAATCCCTCCAGACTTTGTTGACAGGAAGATGGAAGGAAATTAAAATATTACAAGTGGAACTTCTCCACAATGCGTTATCACAATGTTCAGACCATAAGCAATAATATTATTGAGAAAACCGATGCTTTTTAAAACAAATATCAATACAGCCATAGATTGCAATAAGAACAAGATAAATTTAAATCCTGATGAATCAGCTCATCTATCAAGTACTCCCATGATTTTATGAATCATTAACAATTTTCATGTCTCATTGTGGTATTATTTATTAGCAATGCCTTTACACAATTGTAATTTGATTCTATATGCTTAATTCTATTAAAAAAAACCCTCGAATGCACACCTTTTGACCACTTCATGGCTCCTTCATACTCTTTGTAAAAAATGAATGTTCACATTAAGGAAAAGAAAAATATTTATCTGCATATGTCATATTGTTGTGTTTGGAAGAGTATCATGTCTGGTGGGTTCACAGAGAGATGAGACTGGATACAAGTGTTACTATCACAAGTCACTTTAATGAATACACAAGACAAACAGAGGAGAATGGCAAACAATACTCAATTACAATATTGCTAAACAACTATATAGACATTCATATAAGACCCAGGTTGAACTCCAATACCAGTAGCCACCTATACTCTACATGGTCACATGCATGTACACATTCTACACACAGGGACTTTCATGCACATTCCCAGTTCCCTATACCAATGGGGATGTGGCTCTCTGCAAGCAATGATCCTTCGCAATACTATGGCTTAGCTTAAGTGTAGTGCACACCTTGCCAGCAACATCCACAGTAGTGACCTGGCGTGGACCATGAGGCAGCTGCAAAGAGGAAGAATGTGCTATACGTTGATGTCATAAGCAATTCTGTTCTGGTTGCCTAGCCAATAATGACCCAAGATAATTTAAAGAAGCTAGTGGCAAGGTGTGCACTAATGAGTGCCCAGAGTCCAACCTTGATTGACAGGTGATGTGGTTTCCAATTAAGTTTCAGACAGGGAGGACACGTGACCACCTGCAATCCACAATACTACAGTTAGGCAGGGAGGCCATGTTTCTACACAATCCTCATGTAACATTCCACCCTTGGAGATCACATCTCTCTGCAATCGCTGCAAAGACAATCAATAATTGGCTTTTATACAGTAAACTCTATGTACATGTAATAACTATATATAAAAAAAAGGAAAAAATGTGTTTAAAAATGATGCAAACCAAGTGGATCAATATACAGCATAAACAAGTGCCTTCTGTATGCTAGACAAGGCACAAAATTAAACTCAATGGCAACCTCTCATAAGCACCCTGACCAAACAGGGTCATTTTGTTCCTGATGGAGCAGGATGCTGTGGGAGCTGCTCACCTAATATCAGAGGGGAGGGAAGAGAAAGAAAATTGTCTGGTCACTGACTCTAATGCCTGGTTTCTCCAGCTTAGCTGACAAATGTGTGCACTTTTACCACCAACATCTGCAAGCAGGCAGTGCAACATCATCCACAAGGTGCCACAGCCTTCTCTTTGCTGCATATCCCGCACCTTGGCTTCACATTTGGGGACTCCCTAAGCACAGAGCACAGATGCCCATCGCCATACTATCCTGTAGTGAGGCAGGGGACAGGCCAGCAAGCATGCATCCCATGTGTACCCATATCTCCTGGGAGTACCCCGCTTTTCTGGGCTGTCGGCTGACACCAGGATGCCATTCCTGCTCAGGCTCACTTTAAATGGGTTCCCTGTAATGATAGCCAGGAGGAGCCAGGACTGCTAGTTGGCCAAACTAGTCATTTTAAATAAAATCTCCTCAAGTGCCTACCCCATGAGGCATTTGTTTCTGTTAATGGGAGGGTTGGTGGGGACACTGTCATTGTCGAGTGGAAACAAAATATATACGATATTTCTTTGGCAATATTTGATCTGTAACGCTGTACTTATAAACTCTAATATTGTAATAGTGATCTGTAACTCCAATTCCTGAGTGTACTTCAAGACTATTACCACAACTCAGGGAGCAATTAAAAAGAGAGAGGAGAAAAAAGTAAAAGGTCCATTACAAAACCTGCATTGGAATGTGCATAACAAAAGATATGGCCATTGTTGAGCTTGAGTGTCCATGACAACAGCTGTTGTATGTTTGCTTGAAAGTTCTGTGCATAATAAGTGACAACAGCTTCTTGCTGGTTAAACTGTTGATGCTAATAGCTGGAATCAGTGATTCGATTACAACAGTCTGTTTAGATGAGCATTTCATAGACCCTCACATGGAGAAGAACAGCTTGAAGAGTGGTCTTCTCCTGTGGTAAGGGGGAGGGGGAAGAAGTTGGGAAATCTCAAAAGATCATGGACCACCTTTAGTGAGGGAGGATCAGAATGAAAGCTGGTCCAGGTCAGAGTGGATGGTGCACATGAAGCTCCACCCACATGGGACATCCTCCCTGCAATGTTCTCTCCAAAGAGCATAGATGTCTCTGTGTGTCACCTACAGGGTGATGTCACTAAACTTTAACTTAGCACTGCAAACTTGAGTGGGTGTTCCCCACTCTATATACTCCAATCCATCCAGGAGGGTAATAGCTTATTGGACTGTTTTCCCAGTTAGCAATCCCATGAGGGGAAAGACCACCCCTCCAAGTTCGGGACATGCAATAGTGACTAAATAGCACACTAAAGCACCAGTCACCTTCGTGCTCTCTGGGAAGTGGTGCTCACAGGACCCCCCATAGATACTCATGATCATGGTCCACTCCTTAACAACACATGTCCCCTCACCAATGGTGTGCCACTGTGGCCAACCATTCAGGCCCCATTCTAGGAGGGCATGGAGCCTGGCCCCATCTGCAGTCACCAACCATTCCCATAGGGTGGTGCCATCGTCGACCCCTTCTGGTGGCACCCAGAAGGCATTTCCAATCATCTGTTATTCAGAAAGACTAGCCAGGGTGCTCACTTCCCAATGAAAGAGGCAGACATCGAGGCCCCCCCCCCCTTGTCCCACAGCCATGGCAGTGCTATGGCTAGGGATTAATCCAGCCGATGCTGGTATTGTTCCCCTAGCCCAGTTTGTTCTTGGTGGAGTAGTCCTAAGTCTCCATTACCTCACAGTGACCATGTACATGCCACCTGAGATCTCCCTATTTTGGCTGCCTTCCCATTTTGGAGGGTCAGCAGGGTGGTCTCGTGACAGACCTGGGACTGCGTGGTTACTGTTCAGGCTTGCAAAGGCTCAGGCGCACAGTGGGCAGGACGTGAGTCATAGGATTCAGTTTCCAAATGATCATCACCATCCATCCACTCATACCCAACCCCCAACCACATGTCGATCCCCTCCTCCTGCTGAACAATGGCTCAGACTTTGTCTGGGACAAGTTGCCAGCCAGACCAGTGAGCTGCTTGCAGCTGCTACATTTCAATCAGCTTGGAAGCTGCCTTTGTGTCTTTCAGTTCTAGGTCGGTCACTCACATTTGGGAAATCTGTACTGCCTCCTCAAGTGCACAACACTGATGTGGCAGGGATTTTATTCTGGGTGCCCTGATTACTTAAATTAGATGTGATACCCCACTGGCACCCAAGTAGGGACATCAATAACTACAGGGCTTCCCATGACTCTCCCAGGCCTTGGGAAACCCAGAAGGAAGACCAGGTGGTGCCCTATCTTCACTCTGTGGGTCTCCAGCCTGTATATCAAGTTGACTGGTATGGTGTGGCTTTCCAGCTATGCCGCTGAACAGATGAATCCCTGACAGCCATTGGTCCACCCGGGGATTTTATATTCCAAATCCAGGGTTTCTTTACTAGATGTACATTATCTCCTACTCCCCCCCCGCCCCCCCCCAAATTGGCGAGCAGGTACACAATAACACATGCACCCAACAAGACACCCACACACACACTCATTAGTACAATCTCCCACATGGTTAGTACTCTACATGTGTCCAGCCGCAACTCTTTGAACCCTGTTCACAGCTCCACTTGTGTTTGGAAGAATATTAGGTTCAGCAGGTTCACAGATGAGTCTGGACACAAGTGTTACAATCACAGGTAACTTTAATGAACACACAGAAGACAAACAGGGGAGAACATCAAATGATACTCCATTACTATATTACTAAACTACATATACATTCACATCAGGCCCAGGTTGGACTCTACACACTCACATACGCTACAGACAGGGACTTTCACACACACTCCAGGTTCCCTGTACCAGTGAGGTCCGGCTCTCTGCAAGCACTGATCTATCGCAGTAAAATGGCTCATCTTAAGTCTAGTGCAGACCTTACTTCCAGCAATGTCGACAGTAGCGACCTGGCATGGAGCTATGTCCAGAGCTTGGACCATGAGGCAGAGAGAAAAAATGTGCTAAGCGTTGATGTTGTATACAGATCTGGTCTGGGCACCTACCCTAGGTAATTTAAATGTGCCAATGGCAAAGTGTTACCTAATGGGTGGCTGGAGTCCAACCTTGATTGACAGGTGATGTGACTTCTGAATAAGTTTCAGACAAGGGACGTGACCATCTGCAATCCATATATTCCAGACAGGCAGGGAGGCCACGAGTTTCTCCACAATCCACGTATAACACGTACTCAGGATACGTTTGACGTTTAGTCATTATTGTTCAGAAAAATAACACACCATACAATTTCCATGTTGTAAGATTCCACTCATGGTTGAGGTAAATGGATAATTTTGGTGGTGTCGTTGTTACACAGTGGTATCAATAGATAAGTGAATCAAGCTCAGCATCAAAGATAAAACCAGAAAATCTTCCACTCTCTTATTATATAGAAACTCACTAAAATACACCATGGAACTTCAATTCCCTGATCACAGCTTGAGTTTTCTTATCACGTCAAAGGCTCTATAGTGGGCTCTTAATTGGCACACCTGACCATGCTTCAGATATTTATTCTGAGCACCTTCAAACTTCCAGCTGGTGACAGCCCTATAAATAAGTGACAGATGGGTTTATGAAAAAAAAAGCTAAACTCTCTAGTGGCAGTCTATAGCAAAACCTACAGTCAATGTGCTGTCAGAGGCACGTCACAATTCCACAATCTGACATGAACGATATGGAATTTTATTCTGACTAGCACCAAAGGGCTTTAGTTTATGAGAATACTGAGCAGTGGTACTGATATTGCATTCATATTACTTATTTGCTTTATGTTATACAAACAAGATTTAACAGGTTTTGAATTGTTCTACCTTAATATTTATGCACTTCTTTCTCTCACACAGCAAACCACACCATATTGGCTTCTGAGATTTTTAATTATTTTATCATTGAGCCAAACTGCCAGGTACGTGAACCCTTGCTGACAATATGGGGAAATGTTGAACAGATTGCAGTCAAAGATGACTTTCTCGCTGAGCTACATAATCTGTATCTCTTCCAGACAAATTAATAGATTGCCCTGCAATAAGCAGCCACCTGGTATCTTTCTCTAATTCTGAGGGCACGTTACTTTTGTCAGCTTTCCAGGTCAGCATGCATCAAAGGCATTGAATCTAGGTCCTTTGATTAGAAAGGAAGATATTTATTTGCAGGAAAGGACAGAAGGAATTATATTCAAAAATATAATGGAAATCAAATCTGATCTTAAATAAAAATCTGAAAAAGAAGGCTTTAATACAAAACAAATCATTTGTTTCTACATTTGTAAATGTGTCACCACTGATGTCAGCCTTATAAAAGCTCATGTCCTGTTTTGAATTCATAAATTGTGACTTGTTTTTCAATGAGGCAGTGGGAGTATATTGTTCCATCGATGTAGCAGAAGAACTGTGGAGTGGGATTGGTCCAAGGACTGGGCCACATAGCTGACAAAAAAGCAAGCATGGCTGGCGCCCACATGTGAGCTCGTGCTACACCCTGGATCTGAAGGAAATTGGAGGAGTCGAAGGACTTGTTGGGGGTTTGACAAGTTCCAGCAAACAAAAAAAGACCGTCAGTATTTACATTCCAAGATGGTTTTAGAAAGGTTAAGTTTTTAAGCACAAAGAATGAGATGCAAGTGATAAATAATATTTACATTTTAAGAAAAAATTGCTGTTTGAGTTGTAATTAATGATTAGGCTTTCATGTGCACTGAATCTGATATTCATTTGTCTCCAAGATTTTTCTTAAAAACTTTTTGATTAAGTTCACTGCCTTTAATTCAGTCACCTAAACTAGTTTATCTAATTGTACTTTATTGATTGTCTAAAATATGTTGTGATGAAGACAAAGTGGTATTGTTGGCTTATATGCCCATTTGTTGTTTGATTTTCTGAATATGCCTAGTCTTTAATAGAGACATAGATAGGGTGGACACCAAGCATCTTTTACCAGGTGCGAGAGTAGCCAACACCAGAGGATATCTGTTCAAGGTGAGGAGAGGAAAGTTTAGGTGAGATGTTGGGGGAAGTTTCTTTTTACAGAGAATATTAGGTGCAGGCAGCTGTTGTTATGGCTGTTCAACTCCTGCTGCAATCGTGCTGCAGCCTCTATATTTACACTGGGGTACTGGGCATGCGCAGAGTACCTGGTTGGTTAGTAGGGAGTATACAGAAGGCTGTGGACGCAAGCTGCAAGATTTCCCCTCTTCCCAGTAATGTAAATATGTTCATCTTGTTCAGTAAGGCATTTGTTGTGGTTCACTGCATCTACCGACTCATTATTTTAAGGACAATAATGAACATGGCGTCAGAAGTGAAGCCTCACAACTGAAGAAGTACCACAGTGAGTAATTCAAACCACATTTGTTAAACCTCAAAATGGCCGGCCTGTTTAGATGGCCCGACCCCATGGTATTCGAAGGAAACTTTGTCAAGAACTCCCGCATATTCGAACAGGAATGTGATATTTTTATAGCAGCATCAAACAGTCATAAGGCTGCAAGTACCAGAGCACACACGTTGTTAAATTTGGCAGGCATGGAAGCCATTGAAAGGGAGGGGTCCTGTGCCTATGCAGATGAAATTCGTAAGGGGAATCTCATGATCCGTGCAGCCAAAATGAGGCAGGACCCCGAATGCCTTAAACAAAAGTTTAGGGAGATGTGCAACCCTCAGAAGAATACAACAATGGAGAGACACAAATTTAAAAGGGACCAGAACCCTGGCTCACTCATACATGAGCGACCTAATAATTAAAGCCAAAGCCTATGACTTTGGCACGCTTAGTGATGAATTGATTAGAGACTGTATGATATGCGTAATCCCTGACAACCGCATGAGAAGGTCACTACTGTGAGAGGGCAACCTAACTTTGCAGATGGCCATTGTAACATGCCTTACCCATGAAGCTACTGAGGAGAACAGCAGAAAACTGACTGCTTCACAGCACCCTACCGCAAGTATTGACATGGTATAAGCTGGACCGGCGAATAGACAGTGGCCAGAGGATGAAAGAGGATGCTCAGTTCCCCAGACAAGCTGCTCCACATGCTCAGTTCCCCAGACAGGCCACTCCATGCCCAGGATTGGGTGTGGCAACTGTGAGGGAGACCACTTTTCGAAACAGGAGATGTGCCTGGCATACGGCCCGCAGTATTGAAACTGCAGCAGATGAAACCACTATAGCAGATGTTGTAGGTCCAGGCAGTGAGCCTCTGTGTGGACTGGATCCAGGAGGGCAGTCAATCTACGGGAGCCAGGGTATAGAGACGGAGAGGGTGACCCAGATGACAATTACCAGGTTGATGGACTGCCTGCAGGAACGACGGCCCACATCAGAAGAAATAATGAGGCATTTGTGTCCATGGAGGTAAATGGCAAAATGGCCAAGAAGAAAATAGACACTGGTGCAAAGTCATGCCAGTGAAAACTTTCCAACAACTAAAAGGAGCAAGTACAACCATGTGCCAAATCTACAAGCTTGGTGGCTTATGGAGGCAGTAAAATCCCTACCACTGGCATTGTACAGTTGTGATGCCAGATACAAGGGAATTCTCATGTGCTACCTTTCTTTGTAGTGGAAAAGGATGTCAAGTCTCTGCTTGGCCTTACTGCGTGCATGGACATGGGACTCATTTACTTTGACGCCGACGTCCATCAAGTAAGTGTGGCTGAGGATGACTTTTCACGAGCAGTTTTCTCAGAATATAGTGAACCTTTCACCGACGAGCTAGGAAGGCTGCCAGTGACATATTCCATGCGGCTCAACCCAGATGTGAGACCCGTGGTTTGTCCAGCACACCACATTCCCGTTGCCATGAAAGAAAGGTTTAAAGCCAAGCTGGACAGAATGGAAGAATTGGGTGTCATTACACCGGTTTCGGAACCAACAGAATGGGTTTCATCCATGGTGGCTACCAAAAAGAGGGATGGACAGCAAATTCACATCTGCATCGATCTATGAGACCTTAACAAATATCTCAGAAGGCGACATCACCCTATGTGGACGGTAGAGGAAGTGACCGCACAGATGTCTGGCTCAACTGGGTTCTCAGTTCTGGATGCAAAGAGCTCATTCTGGTAGATATTGCTTGATCGTTGTTTGTCCCTGCTGACCACCTTCAGCACAGCATTCGGCTGGTACAGATTCTGGACAATGCCATTCAGTGTCAATTTGGCAAATGAGGTGTTTCAAAGGGCCATCATTGTTGACCACATACTGGTGGGCGGTACATCACGTGAAGAACATGACGAGAATCTGCGAAGGGTGCTCGACTGGGTATGAGAGTTAAATCTGAGGTTCAACCCCGATAAATGCAGTTTCTGCCTCGATCAAGTCACGTACGTGGGCCTCGTATTCACCAGTAGGGGACTAAAAATGGACCCTTCAAAAACAAAAGTCATCAGCGAGATGCCAGCACCCACAGACGTGGGATCCCTCCAACGATTCCTGGGTATGGTGATCTATCTGGGGAAAGTTCGTACCCAATGCCAGTGAATTAACAGCTCCTCTCCGACAGTTGACCCACTAGGAAACAGAGTGGATTTGACACCAGCAGCAGCAGGATGTGTTCGCGGTCCCTCAATCAGCACATATCCTGCCTCCCTGTCCTCTCCTACTTCGACATGCGCCGACCTGTGAACTTCACAGTATGGCCTAGGGGCGGCATATCTACAGGATGGAAAACCAGTGGAAAATCCATCCAGATCTCTAACAGACACGGAGACAAGGTAAGTCCAAACTGAGAAGGAACTTTGAGCAGTAGTGTTAGCCTGCTCCACATTTAATGACTATACATATGGAAGACCAACTACTGTCGAAACTAACCGTTTGCGATTGGTAACAATCATCAACAAACCTATCCATGCAGCATCAGCGAGACTTCAGTGAATGATGCTCCATCTCCAAAAGTACAGCATCACTCTGATCCACAGATGTGGCAAAGAGATGCACCTAGCCAATGCCCCTCGAGCTCCTAGAAAGTGCTCTACCCAACATGCTGAAGAAGAGTACACCTTTGATATCATGACAATAAGCCATACCTCATCGGCCCATCTCAATGAGCTACAGCAGCACACTTCGGATTTCAGGACTCAGCTTCCTGGGCAGGTTCATTTCAGTTGACTGGCCAAATAAACAGCAGTTTGCCACCTGCCGTACAGCCATTCTTTCCCTATCAGGACGAGCTGATCATCAATGAGGGAATCATCATGAAAGGCCAAAGGGCGGTCATCCCCGCTACACTACAAAAACTGTGTGTGAAATCCTACAGAGAGGACACCAGATATGAATGCAACAAAATGTCAGGCGAGGGACATAGTTTTCTGGCCAGGAATGTCTGACCAGATAGACGAGGAAGTCCAGTCGTGTGTGGTTTGCAACCATACCAGGCCACACCAGCAAAAGGAGCCACTGTAACTGCACCCAGTGCCCACCTTACTATGGTCCACAGTGGCAACGGATATTTTCGAGTGGCATGGACAGCACTACCTCAGACTGACTCACTGGCTGGTTTGAAATAGACTTATTGTGAACTACCACTACAGAAGCAGTGATCAAGAAATTGAGTCGCCATTTCTCAGTACATGGAGCCCCACACATACTCCTGTCCGACAACAGAGGCCAGTTCGCTAGTCAGAAGTTCCGCAATTTTGCCTCCTCATGGATTTCAAGCATCCGGAATATCCTCAGTCCAATGGGCTTGCCGAAAGAGCTGTAAGAAGCGCCAAGCAACTCATGGAGTGCGGTTACAGAGACAAAGCAGATATCTTCCTCAGTTTGCTGAACCAGAGAAATGTCACCTTGGGCTTGCTGGCACAGCATTTGATGTCCCGCCAGACCAAGACAACTCTTATGGTATCTAAGAAGCTCTTGGAGCCTCACGTCAAGGACCCTCAGGACATTAATGCTCAGCTAGTATGCAAACATCTTACACAGGAAAAATGTTATGATAGGTCATCCAGGCCACTGACACCCCTTGCTGAAGGGTAGGTTGTTCAGCGCCAGACACCAGAAGGGTACGACTGCCAAGGCATTGTGCAACAGAGTTGCAACAAGCCGATGTCATCAAGTCAAGGGGAAAAACATATCAGAGGAACAGAGGGCACATCCTCCTGGTCAAAGAACCAATATTTTTGGATGAATATAGAGACCCAGAGGACCCAGAAATAATATGGAGCCCCTTCTCTGTTCCAGAGGAAGTCATGAGCGTCGCAGACAGCATCCTAACAACCGCAAACGAGGGTGATTTTCTGTTGTAGCTGCCGCAAGCCTCAACTTCTGAAGAAGGATTCTATAAGACGCAGGCGGGGCGTGTTGCAGGCCTAACCCATGATATCACGACTGAGCCAGACGTGTATACCTTTTGATTAACTGCTACTGATATATGTAGGTGTGGAATACTATATGTGTGGGGGACAGCCCAAAAAAGGGGATGTAGGCAGCTGTTGATATGGCTGTTCTACTCCTCTTGCACTGCAGCCTCCGTATTTACAGTGGTGCATTGCGCATGTGCGGGGTACCTTGTTGGTTAGTAAGGAGTATACAGAAGGCTGTGGACACAAGCTGCAAGATCTCCCCCCACCCCCCTTTCCAATAATGTAAATATGTTTATCTTGCTCAGTAAAGCATTTGTTGTGGTTTATTGCATCTACAGACTCTGCTCATTATTTTAAACACAATGAACAGTAGGTGCTTAGAATGCATTGCCAGGGTTGATGTGGAAGCTGGTACATGGAATCAAGAAAAATAGAGGGTTATGGGTATTAGGTAGGCAAGGTTTAATTTGTTGAGTAGGTTTCTACCAGTCAGAACAATATTATAAGCCTAATGGTCTGTACTGTACTGTAATGTTCGATGTTTCTATGTTCTATTAATAGATATCCTGCCATGAATATAAAGGACAATTTTGATACCAACCAAAGTAATATTGTTGCAATTTTCTGATCAATGATACCAATGGTTGCTGCCACAAAATGGAAATTACAGAACAATAAGGAAATTGCCACCTGGCCCCTCAAGCTTGACACAGCAATTTTACTGATCATTTTGAACTATACCAAGCTTCACCTGCTTTGTGGTAGATACTTGTGGCTCTCAGTGCCTTTTAAAAACTTATCTTTCTGCATAATAAAGTAACCATATAACAATTACAGCATAAAAACAGGCCAACTTAGCCCTTAACTGGTCTCCACAACCCTCTAGGCATGACAATTCCAGAGGTTCACCACTCTTTGCATAAAGATTTTTCTACATACATCAGTTTTAAATGGCAGACCATTTATTTTGAAACTACATCCCCTTGTTTGAGACACTTCCATTAGTGAACAACTCTTGGCATTTTTAGGATCTTACATATTTCAACAACATCCTCAGAAGTCATCCAGTGCATCTCTCTTGGACTGTCTCCAAAATTACTATATCCTTACTGATGTAAGGGACCCAAAACAGTTGTGCAGATGTGGCCTCACCAACATCCTTGTACAATTGTAACTTCCCTATTTCTAAATTCCAATCCTCTTGCAATAAATCCTAATATGCTTTGTGTCCTCTTAATTGCTTGCAGTATTTAACTCCTAACATGTACATGATTCATGCAGAATATCTAGATCTTCTGAACCTGCTGAGTCCACAGATCCAAACCATTACACAAGAAGCAAGTTTGTCCTATGAATAGCCATCTCCCAGGTGAAGTGGAAAATCTCAGAATGAAAATGGAAACAAAGAAGGACACCTGGCAGCTGTGGTATGGTCTAAATGACATAAACTACTACAAAACCAATCCAGTGCAGTAGGAGACAGCAAAGCTTCACTCCCAGATGAACGCAATGCCTTCTATGCCCAATTTGACCACCAGAACAAGGAAAAGCCTCTGAACCCCCCAAATCCCCTGATAATCCTCAATTGTCAGTATCAGAGGATGAGGTACGAGCTGACATCAAAAGAGTGAATCCAAGGAAAGTACCTGGCCAAGTACTGAAAACCTGTGCTGAACCACCTGCCAATGTAATCATGGAGATCTTCAACACCTTTCTCTGACAGGGTGTGGTACTCATCTGTTTCAAACAGGCCTCAATTGTACCTGTGCCCAAGAAGAGTGTGGTAACCTGCCCAAACGACTACTGACCAGTGCTAGTCACATCCACAGTAATGAAGTGTTTTGCAAAGCTGACTTTTAAGTACATTAGTTACTGTGTGAGCAGCGACATGCATCTGCTCTGATTTGCCTACTGCAGCAACAAGTCTATGGCAGGTACCATCTCACTGGCTCTACACAATGCCCTGGATAGCAAAGACACATTCACATATCAATATGCTACAGTTTGGCATTCAAAATCACTATCCCCTCAAAACTGCTCAGCAAACTCCAAGACCTGGGCATCAATATCCCACTGTGTAATTGGATCCTGGACTTCCTCACCTCAAGACCACAATCAGTGAGGATTCGTAAGAACATCTCTTCCACAACTTTCATCAGAGGGCTGTGTTCTACCACCACCACCCCCCCTCCCTCCACCACCCTACTCACTTTATACCTGTGACTAGGTGGCAAATTTGCTGACAATACCATGGTAGTGAGTTGTAAAAAAGGCGGCGATGAGACAGCATACAGGAGGGAGATTGAAAACTTGGCTGAATGGAGCACCAATAATGACCTCACACTAAATGTTACTAAAACCAAGGAGCTGATTCTTGACTTCAGGAGGTTCAAACCAGAGATGTAGGATCCAGTGATACTTTGAGGATCAGAGATCAAGAGGGTGAGCAACTTTAAATTTGTGGGAGTCACTATTTCAGAGAACCTTTCCTGAACCATACACACAAATGTCATAATGAAGAAAGCACATGAATGCCTCTGCTTTCTCAGGAGTATGTGTAGGTTTGGCATGATATCAAAAACTTTTATAGATATGTTGTGGAAAGTGTGCTGACCACCTGTATTGCACCTGGTATGGGGGGACCAATATCTCTGAGTGGAAAGCCCTGCAAAATATAGTGGGCAAAGCCCAGTTTAACACAGGCAAAACTCCCCACCATTGAGAAAATCTAATGCAATGCTGCTGTTGGAGAGCAGCAGCAATCATTAAGTATCCACGCCACCCAGGACATGCTCTGTTCTTGCTGCTGCCATCAGGAAAGAGATATACATCCCATAGACTATAGGCTCATACCACCAGGATCAGGAACAGTTCCCATACCTCCACTATCAGATCCCCAAGCACCAAATTCAGTCAGAGACTCATTTAAGCATTCTTTGTACATCATTTATTATTAAATATTTATTTTCTCTATCTCAGAGTTTGCTTACAGTGCCATCTTGCTTACAATTCTCTCTCTTGTATACATATCTTTTCTTTAGTACAGTTTTTTTCCCCCTACCAATAAGTAAAAATTCTGTGCAGTCCACAGGAAAAAAAGTATTTCAGGGTTGTATGATAATAAATCTGAACTTTGAATCCTCTGAGTTTCACTTGATTTTCCATTAAATAATAATCTACCTATTCACTCCCCTCGCTGAAGTGCATGATCTGACATTTCCCACCTCTACTTCCATTTCCAAGTCACTACAATGAATAGTTTCTTAATGATGGCCAAAGAATTACACCTGGGATAGACCACATTCCTTCAACCTGAAAAAGACTGATATTTTTTCAAACTCTCTTCTGTAGATAGACAGTTTTAAATCCATGCTCAAACACTTCATCCATTACCTTGAGCTCTATCTTTTCTCCTTGTTACATCCAAGCAAATTTGTAAAATATGATGCACCTTTGATGAAACTATCTGAGTAAAAACACACAGAAATGGTGGACGAACTCAGCCGGTCTCACGGCATCCATAGGAGGTAAAGATATATTGCTGATGTTTTGGGCTGGAGCCCTTCTTCAAGATATGAAACTATGTTTAATTAGTTTAATTATGTTAAGCTTTCCTTAACTTAGCCTTTTTACTGAAGTTCATTTTTAACTAAGTGGCCATTGCAAATATAAAAGTTAGCTTTTATATTAAAACATAAATAAAGCATGTATTATTATTATACAGTATTTTGATATTTCAGACTTTCTATTTGTATAGATTTGAATCCAGGGATGACCTATATTTTTTTCATGAAATCTTATAATTTACCAAAATATCCATTGAAAAATAAGCAAAACAGTCATTTAGAATTAACAGATTCTCCAGGTGCAAAATCTAATGTCTGCTGAATGCATTGTTAAACTAAGGCCCCATCAGCTCACACTCTCAGTTTGAAACAAAGGACCCTGTGGCACTGTTCACAAGTATGGGTGAAGGGTTATTCCCAGTGATTTGTCCAATATTTATACCTCAAAGAATACCAATAAAATGGCTTAGAATTTAATTGCACAGTGCAATCCCTTTTTGTACAATTTGGTGGATTTCTACTAAAATTGATTGCAAAACTTGATACGAAACATATAATGCACGTTGTGTGTAATGCAACTTTCAAACACAGGTGTCTGTGCAGATCACTCACAGGGCCGATGCTGAATCCTGCACAACACCCAGCTGATGCATCCCCTTTGTAGCTGATTTGTAAGAAGAAGCACCACCAGGGTCTGGAACTCCTCCTCCTTCAGACTCCTCAACCACAAACTCAATCAGGGACTCATTTAAGGACTCTTACTTTTGCACTTTATTGATTTTTTTTTAATTCTCTCTATATTGCAGGTTTGTTTACATTTGTTACCTGTTTAGTTCTTTATTTGTTTATATTATGTAATTTTTGTTTTGCACTACAAGTGGTAATTCTCACCTGCAGGAAAAAAAGAATCTCAGAGCTATTTGTGATGTCGTGCATGTATTCTGGTAATAAATCTGAAATCTAAATCTAAGTATGGACCACAATCCAGACTGCAGGCCTGAGTGACAGTGACTGCTTGAACTAATACTCTTAATTGGATGAATTCCTTAGAGATGGGAATCAGTAAAATGTGCGATTACTGTTCATGAAACTTATGATGAATTTCTCTCAAAATGGGTTGGTTGTGAGTAGAGTAAGATGTCACGAATTTAAAGACTGTATATCTGATTCCAGACCGCCTCTCCTTCTGGATTTAAAGGAAGTGCATATCCAGTCAGCAATAATAAAGTGGTGTGGCAGCACACCATTAGGCAGGCAAACCGGCCCCGCATGTCACGCACACAGCAGGGCAGCCAGCCAAAATGGCACCATCGGGGGTTTCTCCCCGACCTCGACACCAGGCTCAGAAGCCAGCACTCTGTGGCCTATAATGACGCTCCAGCAACCTCAGGGCCGCCGGCGCGGTTCTCAGCCAGGTCCGAGCTGGGAGCATGACACCAACAAGGCAGACCTGAATAAACGAGTTTTGCTCACTGAACTCAACCCGTCTGGTTGTGCGATCCTTCAATAAGCAGTGTAGCTGCCACTACATTGTTCAAACGTCTTTGAACCCGATGTGAACGACTCTTCAATCAATGCTATAGCCATCAAGCTTTCTGCCTTCTGGGTTCAGGAGCCTGAGACCTGGTTCAGCCACACAGAGGCTCAGTTTCACCTCAGCCAAATTTCATCAGATTCGCCAAGATTTATCATGTGGTCACCGCCCTGGACCAGGCCACTGCTAAATTAGTGCTGCCCCTTGTTCAGCACCCACCCGCAGAAGATAAGTACAGGACCATCAAGCGGGTGCTCACCGGCTCCCTCAGCCTCTCCAGGCACCAGCGTACTGCTCGGATGCTGCACCTCAATGCCTTGGGAGACAGAAATCCAATCGAGTTGATGGATGAGATGCTCGTACTCATGGGCGATCACACCAACTGCCCACTCTTCGAGCGCATCTTCCTCGACCATATGCCCAAAGACATCCGGCCATTACTGTCCCAGGAGAGCTTCGATGACCCTAGAAAATTCGCTCAAAAGGCTCAGGAGCAATGCTTGAATGATTCCCGGAGGGCTCAGCAGTCCAGCAAGTTTCGAGTCCCAACTTTCCTTTAGCACTGCGAAGGAACACTCGGCCCTGCAGGGGCCTTAAAGAGCATAGCCAGAAGCAAGCTGTCCACTTCAGGCCTCTGCTTCTTCCACCCGCGCTGGGAAGCCAAGACTCGGAAGGGTCGTCAGCCCTGCTCATTCCAGGGAAACGAGCAAGCTGGTCACTGTTTTATATTAAAACATAAATAAAACTAGTGTAGCTCCTTCGGCTGTGATGGAATGGCTCAGGAACTGCATGGGCTCTTTCCCGAACTGGCATTTGGCCGGGTTGATTGTTAGGCTGAAGTCAGACAGTTGGGAGAAGAGAATGCGCAGGTGAGACCTGTTATGCCCGGTCTCTGCTGGCGACAAGAATGTCATCTAGATAAGTGATCACAAAATTCAAATCCCTGCCCACCATATCCATGAGGAACTGGAAGGTATTGGCGGCGTTCTTGAGCCCGAAAGGCATGCATAGAAATTCGAACAAGCCAAAGGGGGTGACGATGGTCATTTTTGGGATGTCCTCGGGGAACACCGGGATTTGATGATACCCGCGCACCAGGTCAACCTTGGATAACACACTCACGCCATGCAGGTCGGCCGTCAAGTCCTAAATCTGAGGGATGGGGTAACGGTCAGGTACTGGCCAAGAACACAGCCTTCTCTACCTGCGAGATGCAATCAGTGGCCAACGCTTTCTCATTGACACCGGGGCCCAGATCAGCATCATCCCGGCCACAGCCATCGAGCCCCAGAACCGGCCTCGAAGACCTCCACTCCATGCAGCCAATTCGACAGAGATCCGAACGTATAGTAACAAGATCGTCCACTTCCAGATTGGCCAGCGGAAGTTCTCATGGAGGTTCACCGTCTCATCCCTCACAACCTCCATTCTGGGTGTCGACTTCCTCCTCACCCACGGACTCCTGGTCGACCCGTGAGGTTGGCGACTTGTTGATGCCTGTACCTTCCAATCCATTCACCTCAACACCTCCCATACAGAGCAGCTGCGGATGGCCACGGTCAGCACACCCAAGGACAAGTTTCTGTGCATCCTGGATGAGTTCCCATCCCTCCTCAAGCTGCAGTTCTCCGCCTCACCACGCCATGGGGTGTTTCATTATATCCCCACCCAAGACCCACCGATCCATGCTAAGGCAAGCTGGCTCCAGCCAGATAAGCTCCCGATTGCAAGAGGAGTTCTCGCATCTGCAGGAACTGGGAATCATTTGACTCTCTGACAGTGCTTGGGCCTCGCCACTCCACCTGGTCCCGAAAGCGTCCGGTGGCTGGCGCTCCTGTGGAGATTATCGATGGCTTAACAATGCGACAGTACCTGACCATTACCCCATCTCTCAGATTCAGGACTTTACGGACAACCTGCATGGCGAGAGGGTGTTATCCAAGGTTGACCTGGTGCGCGGGTATCATCAAATCCCGGTGCTCCCCGAGGACATCCCCAAAATGACCATCATCTCTCCCTTTGGCTTATTCGAATTTCTATTCATGCCTTTCGGGCTCAAGAACACCGCCAAGGCCTTCCACTTCCTCATGGATATGGTGGGCAGGGATTTGAATTTTGTATTCATTTATCTAGACGACATTCTTGTCACCAGCAGAGACTGGGCATAACACAAGTCTCACCTGCGCATCCTCTTCTCCCAACCCATCTAAATGCCAGTTCTGGAAAGAGTCCATGCAGTTCCTGAGCCATTCCATCACGGCCGAAGGAGCTACACCAGCTGCTGCGAAGGTCACTACAATTAGAGAGTTTCCACGCCTGGACAACCTCAAGGGGCTACAAGAGTTCGCGGGTATGGGCAATTTCTATAACCAATTCATTCCAGGCACTGCATGCATCATGCAGTTACTCTTTGCCCTCATTGCGGCCAAGGGCAAGATACTCGCCTGGACTCCAGAGGCCAACAGGGTGTTCAAAGCCATGAAAGTTGCCTTCACAAAGGCTACCCTGCTCGACCACCATTCATATGGTGTTCTACGTCGATGCCTCTGCCACCGCCATCGGTGCCATCCTGGAGCAGCAGGTTAACGGACATTCTTTAGCCGACTTCTTCATCTGCCAGTATAGTGCTTTCAACTGTGAGTTGCTGGACATATACCTCGCTGTGTGTCATTTTCACTATTTCTTGGAGGGGAGGCATTTCACCATTTTTACCGACCACAAACCCCTCACTCAGGTGTTCACTTTGGCTAGAGATCCCTGGTCGGGCCACCAACAGCGTCACCTATCCTTTGTTTCAGAGTTCCCAACCTGCTCTCCTGACCGGCTATTTGTTCGCTGACACCTGGCCTAGACTATGACCAGCTTGCCCAGGATCAGAAGTCCGATGAGGAGACGCAGGTCTTCAGGACTGCCATCACGGGCCTGCAGTTCCAGGACCTCCTGTCTCTTTTCAGTGATTATACCGTCCTGTGTGATGTTTACATGAGCACCGCATGACCAGTGGTTCCCCAGAAGTGGCGCAGGCGAGTCTTCCACCATATCCATGACCTTTCCCACCCTTCCCTCAGGTCCACAGTTTGTATGGTGGCAGAATGCTTCGTCTGGTATGGACTTCGAAAGCAGATTGCAGATTGGGCCAGAACCTGCACCCACTGCCACCTTTCCAAGGTACACAGGCACACCAGAGCTCCCATGCAGGATTTTGAACACATCCAAGAACAGTTCAGCCACATACATGTGGACATTGTCAGCCCCTTACCCATTTCCTGAGGTAATCGTTACCTTTACACAGTGGTAGACCGCACCACTCGTTGGTCCAAGGCGATCACGATGCCAGATGCCTCCACGGACTCCTGCTTCCGAACATTTTTGACCGGTTGGGTTGCCCAGTTCGGCATCCCGACCCACCTCACCAGTGACCGTGGCGCACAGTTCACCTTTGCGCTCTGGGCACAGCTTGCCAACAGACTGGGAATCAAGCTGCATCACACAACGGCCTATCACCCACAGGCCAATGGACTGGTTGAGCGATTGCACCACCTCCTTAAGTTGGCACTTATGGCCCGCCTCACCAGCCTCGACTGGGTGATTGAGCTGCCTTGGGTACTCCTCGGCATCCGCTCGACACCCAAAGAAGACCTGCAGGCATCATCGGCAGAGCTAGTCTATGGTGCACCGCTAGGCCTGCCTAGTGAGTTTATCAATGCACCTCATAACCCGTAACAGTCACCACACGGTTTACTTCCCCGCCTCCAGGCCCAGTTGGGCTCCTTCATACCCCCACCACTGCCCAGACATGGCACATGGGCCTCTTACATCCCCACCGAGCTGTATTCTGCAGAGTATGTTTTTATCAGGCGAGGCCCTTCCACAGCACCCCTTCAAAGACCTTACGAAAGGCCATACAGAGTCATCCAGCGTTCAGGATCCACCTTCACACTGGACATCGGTGGTAAGAGGGAACTGTTTACTGTGGACAGATTAAAGCCAGCACACTTCGACCCCAATGAGCCAGGGGTCACGGTTCAACACAAGAAGCGAGGCCACCTGGCAAAAAACGGACATTTGGCACCGGTTCTGGGGGGGGGGGGGGCTGTGTGGCGGCACACCATTAGGCAGGCAAACCGGCCCCGCAGGTCATGCACGTGGTGGGGTAGCTGGCCAAAATGGTGCCGTTGGGGGTTTCTCCCCGACCTCGGCACTGCAGCCCATATGATGTCCTGGCAATGTCAGGGATCCCGGCGTGGTTCTCAGCCAGGTCCAGGCTGGGAGCATGAAACCAGCCAGGCAGACCTGAATAAATGAGTTTTTGCTCACTGAACTCAACCCGTCTGGTTGTGAGATCATTCAGTAACAGAGTAGCCGCCGCTACAGGGGCTCAATAATTTAAATATTTGCACTGAGATTTAACCATGGATGAATAGATTTTTCAAGCCTCAGAAAGCCCAGCAACTTAAGGAATGATTCTGCAGCATTGATTGGAGCTGGGAAATTATCTGTCCTATTAAAATACAGAAAAATAATTTACACATGTTCACAAGATAAGGTACTCAATATAACACAAAAACAGCTGCAGTACAGCCCAGTTAACAATACCTGTAACCAGCAAAACATGCAATTAACAGTCAAAACAAATTGGCATTTCAAATGTATCACAGTCAACAGGGACCAATTAATATGCAATTTCTACACCTGTTTTTGAGGGGAATCCAAATTATGCCCTGCAGATTTCAGTGTGAGTTCGCAAAACTGTGGTGAAAGACCATTACTTTTTTAAAAAAAAACATTTGCCTGTATATGCATAAGGTCATTGTACTGGTGCAGAAGTTGGTACCATAGGTCACAATTCAATACCCTACAAAATTTTTCTGGGTAGCTGTCAGAATAATGAATGCAAGATATTCCACTATTTTGACCCCAAGATCTCACCAGTTGAAGACATTTCTCCTCATTTCATTGCTAGGCCATTGGTTTGAGACTGTGATCAGGAGTTCGGATTTTACAAGGAGAGGAAATATTCTTCCCCTATCTATCCTGTCATCACTTATTAACAGTTTTATATCTTTCCATAGATCATCCCTTATTTGACTAAATTCTGCAGAAGACGGTGTGCAGAAAAATCCTGGCAGATCAATCAGCATGTGTAGAAGATGGAACAGAGTTATCATTCTGGATTAATAATGCTTCATTAGCTCTGGAGCGGTGAGAAAACAAGTGTTTTAAGTTACTGAGAGGGATGGAAATAACGAGAATGCCTGTGCTAGGGTAGAAAGAGAAAGATTCTCAAGGTGACAAAATGCTTTTTCAGCCATCTGAAAGAGGCAGAACAAAGCAGTAGCTGGAAATATCCAGATGATCAGACAGCATCAGTGGAAAGAAAAAAACTAAGCTTATTGTATGTGCATGACATAATACTGGAATTCACCAGTTCTGACTCAAACAGGAAAGCTTAAGTATCTGAAATTGTTGAATTCAGTATTGAGTCCCCAGGGATACAATGTTTCTTAACAGAAGATGAGGTGCTGTTTTTTGAAAGAGGGCTTCGTGGGAACAATATAAAAGGCCAAAAAGAGACAGGTCATTCATTCAGATCATTCTGCATCAGGTTTTTCCAATGTAAACACTGAATGCAAGACCAAGAATTGGAAGGAAGTGACATACTAGTTAATCTTGAAGACATTTAGGTCACTGTACAGTGAGAAGGAAAAAAAATTAAAGGGGAAAATATTCCACCTCCCCGATGTCAAAGAAAGGGGACTGTTTGGTGGAGATGGAAGAGTGAACTGGGGAATCATGAAGGGACCCCTATCTTTAGGAATATTCAAAGGGAAGGAGAAATTACAGGTGATGGAGGAAACCTTTTGGAGATGTAATTTGAGATCTTTGAGATCTAAAAGGAAGGAGAAAAAAAAATTCTTTGAAGCAACAAAAGAAATGTGTTGAAGAATAAATTAGACCGGGACAGCTTTGAGATAAAAGGAGCCGTTGCAGAGAGAGGTCAAGAGAATACAGAGATGTACGTCAATTCATAAATTTTTGATAAAAATATAATTATCACACAAAAAATAGGTATTAAGTGTAAAGGATTAACAATCATTCACAATTGCAGTTAGTGCAAAAAATGTGATGTTACAATAGAGCAGAAAGTTCTTTAGTGGTCCTCTAGAAATGTTCAGGCTAGGGTGGTACAGGAAGATTGAGCCGCGCGGTTAGCATAGCAATTAGAACTACACCATTACAGTGCCAACAACCAGGACCGGGGTTCAAATCCTGCACTGTTTGTAAGAGTTTTTACAATCCTCCCCCGTTCCCCCCCCCCCCCACCCCCCACCCTGTCTGTGTGAGTTTCCTCTGGTGCTCCAGTTCTCTCCCACTATGCAAATCATACCAGGGTTGTAGGTCAATTGGGTGTAATTGGGTGGCTCGGGCTTGTAGGCTGAAAGGGCCTGAGAGCTGTGGAAAATTGCTGGTCTTGAAACTAAAGTTACTGGGCTTCAGACTTCTCCCTGAAGGTAACAGCAAGAAGAGTGATGGTGGTCCTTTATGATGTTGGCTGCTTTCTTGATGCAGCACTGCATGTAGATATCTTCAATGGATGAGAGGTCAGTACGTGTGTTGGATCTGGCTATGTTTGCCAATTTCTGTAGCCTTCTGCATTCCTTGGCACTCAGGTTTCCAAACCAGAGGCTTGATAGAGAATTCAGCAACATGCCAAATCTCCACAGACTCCCAATAGAGTAGAAGTGATGTGCCTTATTCACAGTTGCTTCAGTGTGCTGGCCCCAGGAAAGGTTCTCTGATAATGTGGACACCACGAATTGGAAGCTACTAATCCACTCCAGCAGCATCCTGCCAATGAGGAAGGGTGCACAATCCCTTGGTCTCCCCTTCCTAAAGTCCACAATAGGCTCCATGGTCTTACTGACATTGAGAGCACTACACAACCAGATTCTTGATCTTTATCCTTTATCCTGGTTCATCATTACCCATTATTCAGCCAACAATGGTGGTATCATCAAAAAATGTATAGATCATGTTGGAGCCAAATTTGGTTACACAATTATGGGTACAGAGGGAAGAGAGCAGGGGACTAAAGCACACAAGTTTGAGGCACCCCTGTTGATGATCAGTGGTATGGAGGTGAAGTTGCCAATCTACATTGATTAGGATCTTTTGACAAGGAAGTTAATGGTCCAGTTGCAAAGGAAGGAACAGAGTTTGGTTATTCATTATTTTTTCTGGTGTGATCGTGTTAATCTCTGAGCTGTATGAGGCAAGAGTTGATTTGCTCCATTACCAACTTCTCAAAGCAGGTCTTCACCATGGTCATGTCACTAATTAATAGTTGTCGAGGCAGAATGGATGTCCTTTTGAAGGAGGTGGAGGCCACAGAAATGAGCAGTAAAGGTTGCAATAGTCTGCAAATATTTCAGCCAGCTGGTCCACACAGGTTTTAAGCATGTGATCATGCACATCATCTAAGCCAGATGTTCTCTCAGAGTTCACTCTCTGGTGCTACTTAGTTTCACCTTGTAGGGAGTAATGGTGTGCAAGTGATGGAAGTGCACCAGTAATCAGGAGTTTTTGATCCCCAGGTTTTGCACGAAATGTGCTGGTGGTAGTTGGAGGTATCTTCTTTAAAGTAGCTTGATTGCAGTCCCCAGGAATGACTAAGAAGGTATCAAAGTACACTGTATGGCATTTATCGATCATGGTATGTAGATGCTCTGGTGCTAATAATATTTGTTTGTGGAATAATGTGAACTGCAGTCTGGACAACGGAGATTAATTTTATCAGGAGATATATTAGGAATTGTTTTCAGCGTGCTAAAACAGTGATTGGAGAAGAAACATACCTGTCAAACAGTGAAGCTGTACCCTTTCCAAAGCCTGCACATTCTCCCTGTAATGGGATGACCAAAATTGCAGCCAAACCAAAGTTTTACATAGCTTCCACATGACATCCTTAATTTTACTCAATGCCATGTTCAATGAAGCCTAGCATATTAGACATCTCTACCACCATATCTACCTTTATTGCCACTTTCATTGAGCTATGGAGCTGCACACCAATATTTTTTTAAAGAGTCCTTCCATTAACTGTATACATTCCCCTTGCATTCGACCTCCCAAAGTGCCACATCTCACATTTGCTTAGATTAAACTCTATCTGCCATTTCTCTGTCCATATCTGCAACTGATCAACACCCTAGTGTACTCTTTGATAACTCTTTACAGTTCAACAAATCCACCAATCTTTGTATCATTTGAAAACTTTTTTTTTCATTCAAGTAATTTATGTACATCAGACATGGTCCCAACACCAATACCTGCAGAACCCAGATGACCACAGGCCAACAGCCTGAATAACAGCCTTCCACCACCACCACCTTCTGATTTGTATGAGCCAGGAAATTTCATATCCAAGTTATCAACTCACCATGGACCCCATGCAGCTGCACGTTCTGAATCAGCCTACCATGAGGGACCTTGTCAAACAGTTTATTAAAGGCCAGTCAAACAGGTACATAAGATGCACCAAGTACAACAGAGAAAAGAAAATTATCACAATATACCAAAGTATAAAATAAGATAATAAATATTCACAGTTGCAGTTACTGCAAGAAAAAAAATAGTGCAAACTGATCCTTTAATAGTCCCAGAGTAGTTTATGGTGAGGTTTCAAAAGCCTGACAGTTCATGGATATAAACTGTCTTGAATCTGGAAGTGCTGAACTTCAGTTGTCTGTACTTTCTACCTGAAGGGAGCAACAAGATTGTGACCAAGGTGATGGGGGAATCCTTGATGATGCTGGCTTCCCTCTTGACAAGATGTACTTCACAAGACAAATATACAGGTTTAATTTCCAAAAAAATTCAATTTTGTAATAGGTAGTTTACAGAAGGAATCATTCTCTAAGATAGAATACTTAAGTATTATAGCTCTCTGAATATCCTCGACTGTAAAATAAATTTAATCAGTCATTCAAAAATGATAGCAGTTCCTCCCTTTTTCATTAACCAGCTGCCTGAGGCTTATCACTATAAAGGTCACTATGCTGGAAAGAAGAGCCTCCTAATTTTTTCACACTGATAGAATATACAGCATTGCCATTTAAAAGCCAGCAGGGTTTAACTGCAATCCCTCAGCAAGGTTTCAGTCTAATCCTGCAGAAACTATTGGCATCGATTTCCTGTTTATTGTTCTTTGGATTTCCAATTTTGTTATTTAAGGAAAGGAAGATGGATTCTTGACCTTCAGCTTTCTCACTACCTTCTGCTTTCTCACTACTGAGACTGATATTTCTGTATGTCCTATGATCCAATATATTCGGGGACTTCTTCTCCCAGTTATTAGGCAGTTTCCACTGATGAGAATGCATTTAGAGAGTGCAGATAGTCTGAATTATAATTATAAGCTTAACCAGATATTTCTTCCCTCAAACTCTGAGCCAACCCATCTGTTTTTGGAGCCCATCATTTTGCATTAATATCATTGTAATCAAGTGATACATACATGGTTTTTGAAGCTGGGGCATGCCCACCTAGATTAATAACATATCTTTCCTCTCTCATCTTTAACCTGTGCTCTCTAGTTCTAGAATCATCTACCCAAGGAAAAAGTTGATGAGCATTCACTTTATCTTGGTCCTCATAATTTTGTAAATTTTAAAAATTGTTTATATAGTTTCTAAAGTCAAAAATTATACAATAACAATCAAAGATTCATATTAGTCAATTAACCACATATTACATGTTTGACTATCGCCATACATTCCCCCTCCACTCACCCTCCCATAAGAAATAGAACACAACAGAAAGAACTAGATTAGAAAAAAGAAAAAAGGGAAATAAGACAGTAAGGAGAGTAGAAAAGAAGAACAGAAGTAAAAAGGAGAAAGTTTTGTCAGGAGTTCACCACCTACCCCATAGGTTTTAATATTTAACTTTCTCATATCCTGTGAGAATCAAAGGGTTCGGAGGAGAGAGGGGTATACCTAAAGAGTGGCATCTATATGCTGCAAATAGAGTTCATATGTCATATTTTTTGCTCAGATTATACATGATTTTCTCAAGGGGAACATAACAATGCATCACCATGTCCCACCGTGTCACTCCTAGGTGGGAATCAAACTTCCAGGTAACTGCTCTACATTTCATGGCCACTGCCTCAGTCATCTTTACAAATTCTATTTGGAATTTGGACAGCCTCACTGTAGGTCTTAGATCCACAATATTACACAGTAAAAACAATTCTGGGTTTTGTAGAAATTGAATTCCTGTAATTTGTTCGAAGAAATTTCCTAAATCTACTCGGAAGGGTCTTACTTTGGGACATGACCAGGTTAAATGTAGAAAGGTTCCTATCTCTGAGCTGCACCTAAAACATTGATCTTCTATTTCTGATTTAAATTTATTTAATTTTTGCAGTGTAAGATATAACTGATGCAAAAAATTATATTGCGCCAGTCTATATTTTACATTTATTGTATTTGTCATGCTGTCGCGACATAAATTGGATCAGCTTTGTTCAAGTCTGATTCCATCTCTGTCTGGATTTATATAGCTCTTGTTTAGATGTTTCTGCTTGAAGTAACAAATACATATCTGAAATAAATTACTTTATTTTCTTCTTTAGAATCAGAGTCTCTATATCTTTGCATTTCGGTAAGGCCATTAGTGGACCTAATTTTTCCCTTAAATAATTATTTAACAAACCATATTTAATTTTTAACTGGTCAAATGACAAACTGCCCCTGCTCATAACAATCCTCGATACACCTGATCCTTTTCGGAGAACAGGCATCCAGGATCTTATTATCCATTATTGATGGTATTAACCTATTTTGAGCCAGGGGTGTTTTTGGTGATAACCCCACCTTAAATCCAATCCTTTGATATATTTTATGCCAAACAGTAATTACATGTCTTAATAGAGGGTGTCTTTTACTCCATATATCAATTTAACATCCCATTTATATATAAAGTCCTCCACTATCCTCTCCCCTACATTATGCAATTCAATTTTTACCCAGGAAGGTTTATCTCCTTCCTCAAACAGATATAAACTTCATTTGGTCTGCCTAAATTTTTTTTTTGAAGTCCAGGAGCCATAATCCTCCCAGAGCATAATTCCATGTTAATTTTTCAATGGAGACTCTAGTCACTTTACCATTCCAAAGTAAGTTTCTGGCATATTTATTTAGAAAACACCTCTGAGGCAATTATATAAGCAAAGTTTGAAAAAAATATTGAAGCCTTGGCATCGCATTCATTTTTATACAGTTAAATCTGCCCACAAATTTTATTGGCAGAGTCGTCCACCTGTTTAAATCTTCTTCAATTTTCCTAAGGGGAGATAATTTAGCATATAAATTCTGTAAATTAATATCTATTCTAATCCATAGATATTTTATCCCATTTTGTGTTCACTTAAGTGGAGTATTTATTTGATATTAACTATAATCCCTTCCCATAAGGGGCATCATTTCACTTTTTTTCCCCAATTTATCTTGTATCCCAAGATCTTCCCATTATCTTCCAACTAGAGTGCAGTGTTACCAATTAAATTTCTGGGTCTGTCAGATATATTAACACATCACCTGCAAATAGATTAATCTTATGTCCTTCCTGGTTTACCCTGAATCCCTTAATGTCTGGATCTTGGCGAATATCTCTCCCAATGGTTCTATAGTCAAAATGAAGAGAGCCAGAGATAATGGACACCTCTGCCTACTAGATCTGGTTAATGGGAATGCCAAGGAAATTTGTCCATCAGTTACAACCCTAGCTTTGGGCTCATAATATAATGCCCTGATCCAATTTATAAAAGTTTGCCCTAGTCCAAATCTTTCTAGCACTTTAAACAAAAAATCCCCTTCCAGTCTCTCAAAAGCTTTTTTGGCATCCAGGGCCTCTACAACTCTTAGGTCAGCACTTGATTGTACCAATTGTATTATACAGAGGAATCTGCTTACATTATCAGCAGACCTTCTCTTTTGCACAAAGCCTGTCTGATCCGTGTTTGTTAATTTCAGCAAAAACTTTGCCAATCTATTTGCCAAGGCTTTGGCAATGATCTTATAGTCCACATTCAATAATGAAATAGGCCTATAGGGTAACAGTTTCAATGGATCCCTGTCCTTTTTTGGTATCACCATAATTATTACCATTGAAAAAGATTTTGGGAGGGTATGTGTCTTAACCGCCTATTCTATTACCTCCATAGAGAGGAGTATCACAAGATCCTCCCCTTGAGATTTGTTAACTTGTAATGAACCTAGTGCTTCCCTTATTTCTACTTCAGTAAAGGAATTATTAAGTCTCTCTATTCCTCAAAATCCAAATTTGGGGGCTCCAACTTTGACAGGAATTCTTCTATTTTATTAACATCCCTGTGACTTTGATTTAATTTAGCATAAAGTCACTTAAAAATTTCATTTATATCCACAGTTTATAAGAAATCCTGCCCATTTCCATTTTGACCGCATTAATCGTTCTTGAGTCCTGTTGTGTTTTAAATTGACAGGAGAAGACCTTATGGGCTCTTTCCTCCACCTCATAGTACTTCTGTTTAGTTCTCATTATTGTTCTTTTAAATTCTATATGTTTGTCAAGTATTGTATTTGAGCTTTTTATTAATAAGTATCCTATATTTTTTCTCAGAGACCCATTTTGAAGATTCTTTTTCAATAAATTCATCTTCTGCTCAAATTCCTCCACCTCCCTCAGATTCTCTTTTTTGATCTTTGATGTATAACCAATTATCTATCCTCTCAAATATGCTTTTAGGGTATCCCGTATAATGAATTTGTTGGTAGTGGAATTACAGTTGGTCTCGCAGAACATTGCAATTTCCCTTCTAATAAAATTAGAAAACTCAATTTTTTCCAATAACAATAAGACACCATCTATACACATTCTTTTGTTTGGCATTGCCATTGTTAATATGAAGGGTGAGTGATCTGACAAGAGTCTCGCCATATATTCAGCTTCCATGATCCTACCCTCCAAATGGGCTGATACCAAAAGCAAATCTATTCTAGAGTAGGAATTATATTGTCTTGAATGAAAAGATTAATCTGATTCCCTTAGATGGCATCTTCTCCAAGTGTCCATTAAATTCATCTCCCTCATTAATACCAAAATAGCTTTGGATGCCTTTGTCTTTTCCTTACTGATTTATCTAGAACGAGATCCAGACAGCAAATAAAATTCCCACCAATTAAAATATTTTTCTATTGGCATCTGCCAATTTCAAAAATATATTGTGGACAAATTTTTCATCATCTGTATTTGATGTATGTACATTCATAAGGGTCCAGGACTCTGAATATATCTGACAGTTTACCATTATATTCCTACCTGAAGTATCCGCAACTACACCCTGAACTCTAACTGGAACATCCTTTCCTATCAGAATTGCTTCTCTTCTTGCTTTTGAATCAAATGAAGAAGCTATGACCTGGCCAACCCATCCCCTCTTTAATTTCTAATGTTCTTTTTCTGTTAAATGGGTTTCCTGAAGGAAGGCCAGGTCAATCCACAAATTTTTTTGATGTGTGCCTGTACACTTTTTCTTTTTACCAGGCCATTTAAACAGTTAACTTTAAAGCTAACATATTTTATGTATTACTCATTATCCCAAAGGTCAATTCAAAGTTATTACACCCTCCCTTCCCCCACAACCACCCTCTCAAAGATCCATCTGCCCATGGGAGCAAAGGGGATAGCCCCGTACAAAACAAATATAGAAAGAAAAAGAAAAAAGATTAAAGATATAGAGTAGTATTACTGCTGTTTAGATGGTGAAAAATAACACCACCCCCCTCCATCCACTGGGCTGTGCTTATTGCACCCATCCACAGAGACATGCACGTCCCCATCATCTTGTACCTCCCTAAGTATTTCTGACACAAGAAGAAAAATTAGAGGAAAAAACTATTGCAACATAAGTGAATATATTATCAGAAGTAGAAAAAATAAAATTATTTACAGTCGATTCAACATGTTAAGCATTATTACTTCTCTCTCCAAGATAATATTTAGGAAGTTAAAGTCTCCTAGTAATACAATATAGCTCTCTACAATTTCCCTTTATATCTCATCTTCAAATTCCCATTGACTATTTGGGTTTATAATATAGCCCCCTCAAAGTAATCATTCCCTCCTTTTTTCTAAGTTCTACGGATATAGCCTCTCTAGGTGATCTTCCAAGAATATCCTCTGTAAACAATCTTGTTACATATTCCCTTATCAAAATTTCAAACCCCCACCTCCCTGCCATTATATGCCTCTCTATCGCATCTGTCACCTGGAACATTGAGCCTTCTTTCATTCACATTTCTGTTAAAGCTATAATATCTCAATCATTCAAGACATTCCACACCTCAAGCTCATGTGACTTACCTGCTATGTTTCTTGCATTGGTATAAATGCAATTTAAACTCTATCACAGCACTTAACAGCTCTAGCCCTGCCATACTGAAGATGGCTGTTCCACTATACCTTCTCTTCCTTTCAACAGCTGTTGCTTCTCCTGACCACTTTTAAACCAGATTCAGCTGATTTTTGTGTACAAGCTTCGAAAAGAAGTCTACCTTTGTGGCGAAGAATGACAATATTGGGAGGAGTCACGTGATACAGAGAGGGTGAAAAGACATGCCAGGAGAGGTCCCGGATAAAGACTGTCAAAACAAGGAAAAAACAATTAAAAAGTGATTTAAACTCACCTTCATGAGAAAGAATGAGCAGGAAGAATAAGAACCAAGCTGTGGAAGTGCAGGACCTTCTCACCTTCAGGACCTTCTCACCTTCAGGACCTTCTCACGTTCAGGACCTTCTCACCTTCAGGACCTTCTCACCTTCAGGACCTTCTCACCTTCAGGACCTTCTCACCTTCAGGACCTTCACACCTTCAGGACCTTCTCACCTTCAGGACCTTCTCACCTTCAGGACCTCACCTTCAGGACCTTCTCACCTTCAGGACCTTCTCACCTTCAGGACCTTCTCACCTTCAGGACCTTCTCACCTTCAGGACCTTCTCACCTTCAGGACCTTCTCACCTTCAGGACCTTCTCACCTTCAGGACCTTCTCACCTTCATGAGAAAGAATGAGCAGGAAGAATAAGAAACAAACTGTGGAAGTGCAGGACCTTCTGGATACAGCTGAAACCTCGAGTGAAAATTCACTCAGTGCTGGCAACCCGCTCTGTTAGCAGGGCCTTGCGTTGAATACATGGGGGAAAAGCTGACAACATCGGTCTCTCCTCATCAAGCTGCATTGGCAGCAATTCAGTCATTGTAGGGCTAGATTGGAGGACTGGAGCAGCAACTGGATGCCGGGCTGAAGAATGTGTCTGAAGGTCTGCTCAACCTGAGGACTTCGATCAGGGCTCTGACCAATCAGGTTGGGGCCCTGGAGGACAAGATGACAGATGCCCAGGATAGGTAGGAAAAGGGATTCAAAATGGGCCAACTAGAGCATAAATCTAATGGCACACGATGTGTTGCTGTATCTGACAGACCTAGCCAAGTCTCTGTCAAGACTAAGGACCACACTGGAGGGTTATGGTACAAAATCAATAAAGATAAAAGTAAGATCATGCCATTGAACAAATTTGATGATTAAAGTATACCAAAGTTATAGTAAATTTAGATGGCAGACATAAGGTGTTAAATACCTACGAATCAAGATAGACTGGAACCTGAAAGATTTGTACAAATTTAACTACCTCCCTATGCTGGAAAAGATTGAGGGTGACTTAATAAGATGGAGGGACCTGTTCAACACCTTAATGAGGAGGGTTAATAGTGTAAAAATAAAGGTGATACCAAGACTTCAATACCTCTTCTTATCTCTACCCATTCCATTACCACAGACTTTCTTTCAAACTCTAAACCATAATATAAGGACATTTATTTGGGATGGGAAAGTAATCAGGATATCTTTAGAAAAATTGACATGGGACTAGAGCATGGGAGGGGTTTAAATCTACCCAATTATAAAAAATATTATCTAGAAGCTCAGTCGAAGTTCCTCTTATACCTTCTTTGAGGAGGGGGAGCTGCCCACTTGGGTGAAAATGGGGGAAAAGCCAACAAGGGATTTTATGTACAAATGGGATACCAAGTTAATAGCAAAATAACAGATAATTTCATAGTAAAACATATGATTAAAATTTGGCGCGAGATCAATGAGTGTGTTGGAGAGAAAATGGAAATATTGCCAAAGCCGCCACATAATGAAATGAGTTTAGGCAATAAAATCTTGGAGATCTGGCATTGGCAGGGGATTTGATACATTGAGGACTGCTACAAAAGGAGACCGCTTATGTCCTTTGAACAGCTAAAAGGTAAATATGATTTGTCTTATGGGACCTTTCACTGTCATCTTCAGTTAAGATCATTTCTCAGAAATAGGTGGGATCCCAACAATGACCCCACCTACAGCTAATGAGACAGAGGGGATGCTGTGACTGGTAAGTGCACCTATTTATTTCGAGAATGTGCTCTGTACTCCAAAGTGAGAGCCCCAAGCAGGGGGAACACAGGTCAAGGGAAAGATGGGAGTCAGACTTAGGCATCACAAATTAGTAAGAGATGCTGGTTGGACTGGTGTAGAAACAATGTGACAACAGTGATTAATTCGAGATACAGATTGGTTCAATACAACTTCTTTCACCAGCTCTATCTTACACTGCAAAAGATCCATAAGGGGAAACTGGAGGTGTCAGAGATGTGCTTTTAGTTTTGGATGGAGTTGGGAACATTTGTTCATGCAACCTGATCCTGTGTAAAGGTTGCCTCATTTTGGCAGGATTTAGCTAATATACTAACCAGTATAATGGGAATAGCCTTCCCACCAGATTCAAAGTTGTACCTTGTGGGGAACCTTATGGACATAAGGTAGTAGTAGCCTTTATTGTCATTTAAAACAAATACACAGTAAAAAATGAAATGCCGTCCTCCAGAAACCACAATGCTACCCATATAACTGCAATTACACATCAGACATCACAAGACACCATTTCTGCTTCAGACAAAAAAGATAAAAACTACACAAGACTAAAACACACCTACTCAAAATTACATAATGAGTAAAAAGAAACAAGGCTAACAATACAGTAAAAGATGATAAACTAGACAATGGGCACAGTGAAGACAATCACATTTCAGAGGCTTGGATTTTAAAAAGTCCAGTGGCTTGAAAAGAAGAACCATCACACAGTTCACAAATCCATACATAAGGTACAAATTATTCAAATTCCAAATTCAATTCGTATAGGTTGCTTCGTCCGTAGCAAAAACATGTATAGCAATGACCTGGAAGTCTGACTCCCTTCTCCTTATCAGCCGGTGGACTGCAGAGATGCATTGCTGTATTCCCATGGAAAAAAAATCACACATGACCTTAGAAACTGACACAGCATATTCATTAGAATATGAAAACCATATTTGGGAGTGAAAATGTAACCGCATCTCTTCATGGAGATGGTGGGAATGGGAGGGGGGGAACATCACAAGTTTGTAATTAGTTAGTGGGTCTTTGTATAGATTGAAGTTCTGTGTGGCATTGTTTCCTTTTTATTAATAAAAAATGATAAATAAAATATTCAAGAAAAATATGAAAAATCTCAACTGAAAGCAAAAAAGTTCTAGTTTTTGAAATAGATGATTTCAAGTGTGTGTAAAATAAAGGAGGAAACAGGAGAAGCAATGGTAATAATTTTCCAATCCTCTTCAGATTCAATTGTGGTGCAGAATGATTGAAAGACTCATAATGAGCTGCAGTTGTTTGAATTGGCCAAAAGGTATAGACCAAGTAATACAGTAGGTCCCTGGAGCAGTGGTGGAGGTAGATACTATAGTACTTTTAAAGAGACCTAGAAAGACACATGAAAAAGCCAGGAATAGAGGGATATGTTTCACAGGCAAGCCACAGAGTTTTAGTTTATTTGGGGCATCATGTTCAATTGTAGGCCAAAGGGCCTGTTCCTGTGCTGTACCCGTGTTCTTTTTTAAAAAGTCAGTCAGTTGTCTGCAAGTTATTGGAAAAAAGCTTGAGACAGTGTCAATCAACATTTACTGGCTCAGATTAATCAAAGACTATTACTACAGATTTATTTATGAGAATCATTCCCCCCTTAAGGAGGTTACAAAGCAAGTCTATAAAGGAACATTTATAAAGGGACATTTCCCAGAATTGCATAAAGATTGCAGCATGGGAAAAAAACATTTTACCCAGTGAATATCTGTTTAAGCAAACCAAACTCATTGACTTCCTGTCCTCTCCCACAAGCCAGATTTTTTTTTTCCCTCAGGTATTTATCCATATTAAACACTACAATTCATTGGTCCCCATTTGTACACCTAGCTATGTAATACAGGACACAACCTCTTACAATGTCATGAAAATGATCCACCACACATAATTTTTGGTTCTTTTGCCATTTACCTTCATTCTATGTATCCCTGTTCTTGAACCCTTTGCCAATGGGAACATTTTTTTTTCTATTTCTTCCTGTCTATATCCATCAAAGTTTTACACATTTCCATCAGACCTCACTAATTTCCTGCTTCTCCAGTACATCCACATAAGCAGTCTCTCAATCCTGCAATGTCCTGTACACCTTCCATTACATTCTGACTGAAGTTTGCAACACAGAA
The DNA here is from genome assembly GCF_036971445.1 of Narcine bancroftii. Classification (NCBI taxonomy): domain Eukaryota; kingdom Metazoa; phylum Chordata; class Chondrichthyes; order Torpediniformes; family Narcinidae; genus Narcine; species Narcine bancroftii. Next base: position 62,836,613 of record NC_091472.1, read on the forward strand.
TTGTGATTAAACCAAACTTTTTGGTTCATTGATACTTAAACCTATGACATAGAACATTAAAACACAGTCCCTTCAGCCCTCGACATTGTGCCAACCTTCTTTGTTCTTCCTCTTAGATTATCTGTTTGTAAAGCCAAAGATCCCAGATTTTGATCACTTTCTCCCTTTGCTCTCAGTTTCAAAGAATATACAACCCTCAGGTTGTTCTATTCTTGTATCCCTTCTAAAACTGTACCTTCTAGTTCACATTACCTCTTCTGATTCTTGATGCCAAAAATAGCACTTCACATTTTTCGGCATTAATTTTCATGTAATGTAGATGAATGTTTATATTGCCCTAACAACATTTATTACCTTTGAACAATTCACTTTGTCCCCAAACTTTTATCATCTACCAATTTGGAAATTGAGTTCTGTGCCCTAAAGTGCATGTCAATAAAATATGTAAAGAAAAATAGTGGTCTGAGTACTGACCCTGGAGAGCATCTCCAAACACTTCCCTTCAATTGTTAAATAATCTTTTTCTACCACACACAGGTTTTTTTGTGTCACTCTAGACTGTTTCAACTCCATTGCCTTTGACGTTGATGAGAAACCTGCAAACGGGATCATTTCCACCTAAATTCTGTATTACTTCATCCCTGACGCACAGTCAATATCTCAAGAGGCTGCGACTTAGTCACTGATGTACAGGCTTTTTATTCACAATAGACAAGGACCTCATCCTGTGTCATGACCTGACTTTCTGGGGAAGAGCCAGGGTGATGGAGGCTTTATACAAGGTCAAAAGAGGGAGGGGCTGCAGGTACAGTCACAGGAGCCAGGAAATTTGATGCAATACAGTTCAGCAGTCACCACAATCATAAACTTCATCAACTTAGTTATACATGATTTCCTTGCAATAAATCTAGATTAGCTTTCTCTCCTTCACGCACACTTCAATCCAGCAGCCCAAATGACTGTTAATTCAGTACCTGATGGCTGCTTTTGGAGCTATTGCCAACAGCAACATTAGACTGCCCAAGGTTACTCAGCTTTGCTCTGTACCTTTGTGAACAAATAAAATATAGCTACAAATTTCCAGTCCTCAGGCACCATCTCTTTATCTGCAGATGTTTGGAAGTAGAGATAGCTTAGGCCTTTGAAATTTAACATAGAATATAAAACATTATAACACAGTTCAGACCATGATGTCGTGGTGACCTATTCATATTTACCAAAAAATAACTAAACCCTCCTTATCTCGTAACATTCTATATTTATTTCATCCATGTGCCTTAAATGCCCCTATTGTTCCATCCTCCACCACCATCCCTGGCAATGCATTCCAGGCATCCAAAACTCTGTGTAAAGAGCATAGCCCTGATGGCTCCCCTAAACTTACCTTCCTGCACTTTGTACCGATTTTGTTACTCCCATCCTGGGGAAAAAAAAAGTGTCAGCTGTCTACTTTATCTGTGCCTCTCATAATCTTGTAGTTCTCTATTAAGTCACCTCTCATCCTTCTTTTCTCCAATGAAAAAAACTCCAACTTTCCAATCCAGGCAACATCCTGGTAAATCTCCTCTGGCACCCTCCACGTCCTTCCTGTAAAGATGTGGCCAGAACCGAACACAATAAGCCATGTGTGGTCTCACCAGAGATTTATAGAGCTACAATGTTACCTCACAACTCCTGAAATTAATCCCCCAACAAATGAAGCCCAGCATAACATAGGCCTTCTTAATTATTCTATTCTGCATGGCAATCTTGAAAGATCTATGGATTTGGACTCCAAGTTCCCACTGTTTTTCCACACTGTTAAGTATCCTACCATTAACCATGTGCTCTTCCTTCAAATGCATAATCTCATATTTCTCTGGATTGAACTCCATCTGCCATTCTTCCACCACAACCTGACTGATCCATCCTTCTACATCTTCATCCAGATCATTTAAAAATCACAAAGAGCAGGTGTCCTAGAACAGAGCCCAATAGATCTCTACTATTCACTGCCCTCCAGGTAGAATACTTTCTGTCCTGCATTATTCTTTGCTTTCTACAGGCAAGCCACAAGCCAAGGTTCCATGGTCCCATTTCTCATGATTTTCTGAGAGTCAAATTCCTCACTAAAATCCAAATACACCACATCCACCACCCTACCTTTATCAATTTATTTTGTAACCTTAGCAAAAAACTGAATTAGGCTCATGAAGCACGACTTTTCCCTCACAAAGCCATGCTGACTATCCCTGAGGAGACTGTTCTTCTCTAATTGCTTGTTATTCCGGTTCTTAAGAATCTTCTCCTATAGTTTACCCACCACTGATATAAGACTCTATAATTCCCAGGATTCTCCAATCCTCTGGCACCTCCCCTGTGGTCAGGAGGATGCAAAGATCATTGCCAATGCCCCAGCAATCTCTTTCTCCTCTTCCCATCCAGTCCTGGGGACTTATCAATTCAAATATTTTTAAGATTCAGCATGGTCCAGCAAATAATCTTGATCTATTCTGACTTTACCTTGACTAAGGTCCTTTTCTCTGGTGAATACTGAAGCAAATTATTCATTTAGAACCGCTTCAACCTCCTCTGCCTCCAGGCACATGTTGCTTCCTTTATTCTTTAGTGGCCCTACTTTCACTATCCTTCTGTTTTTCACTTAGGTATAGATAGGTATGTATGTATATGCCTGAGGGTTTTCCTTAATCCTACTTACCAAGGCCTTCTCATGCCCTCTTCTAGCTCTCCTAAGACCTTTCTTATATTCTTTCCTGGCCACCATATAATTCTCAAGAGTCCTTCCTGTCCCTTCTACCTTTTCTGATTTTTCCTTCAAGAAGGGCTCAGGAACAAAACATTGGCAATATATTTTTGTCTTGGGTGTTTACTACAATCACAGCATGGGCAGCCTATTGTGTTTCACTCATCCCCAGGCTGAGGAACAGCTTCTTCCCATGGCAGCGAGAAAGCTGAGTGACCAAAGGAACTGCTCAGACTAACCATCTGGGACTCGCATACTGTATTTTTTATTTATATAGATAAACTACTTGTCCTACATATGTATTGCTTGTCTGTACATGTGTCAGGACTGTTTGTGTGTGTGCATGTTTTGCACCAAGGACCAGAGAACACGGTTTCGACAGGTTATACTTGTACAATCAGATGACAATAAACTTGACAATCTCCTCTTCACCACAATTGTCTCAGAGACAACAGGTGTTGTGGATGATATTCCAGTCCTCCAGGAAGGATCTAACTGGGAGGGTTCCTCTCACTGCCAGCCAGGCCAATTCCTGATGCTTATTAGTGAGCTCTTCTGATGAGGTGTTCTCTGCCGCACTTACATAAAGAGACTCTCAAATATGGAAAAGAAGAAATTATGAAATAAGCATTCTTGTGCATTAATACAGTTCGGGCATAATTTATTAGGACCTTTGCACAACATTATTCTTAACTTTCCTGAAAGTGGTTCAAGGATAATTAGCATAGTCACCTCTGTAGAAAAAAAGAATCAATGGCAATCTGTTTTCTCTCCACTGCTGTGCAGACTGAAAAATAATGTTCCAGGTAACCCGGAAAAAAGATCATCAATTAACCAAACATAAGGTCATGCAAAAATGTTTGGAACATTTGTATCTTGGAAAGGCCAATTTTGTGTGAACTTTAATTCAAAAGGAGAAGGAACTTGGACAGACCTAAAAAAATGTGAATAATTAGTTTGCTGGCTTCACTACACGCGAGCCAACAGTACAATAGTGGCATTATAAAATACATGGGTAAAAATTTATATTTTACATTGTAATCAAAGTACTTTGACAGAGAAGACATTTCAATCTATTCCGACACATGCCAGCTAATTGTATAAAAAGTTTGTCCAAGTTGAACCAATTGGTCTGTTATAATTTTAGATTAACAAAAGCTCGCTGCAGAAGCAGATTAACTAATGGATTAACTATAGGAAATGTATTTGTCAATAATCATTAGCGTTTTTCCTTCTGATTTGCTGCTGTGCTTACAAATTTTCTTTTCACTTCAGAGATACAGCGCAGTAATGAGCCCTTCCAGCCCACGAGCCCATGCTGCCCCAGATACACCAATTAACCGACAAACCCAGCACATTTTTGGATGGTGGGAGAAAACCAGAGTATCCAGACTAAACCCATGTGGACACAGAAAGAATGCACAGACTCCTTAGACAAACCCAGATTGATGGTACTGTAACAGCATTATTGAAGGAAAATCTGGCTGAATGCAAGACAGTTTCCTAGAACAGGATTTTCAGGACTCAACAAGAGAACCGATCATTTTAGATCTAGCATTATTCAATGGGGAAAGCTTAATTCATCATCTCAGAGTGAATGAGTCATTTTTTTGAGAGATCATGAAATAATAGAATTTTATTAAAGCCAGAAAGTGATTTATTTTAATCAGAAATCAACATCTTAACTACAAGAAAACTACATTGGTATGAAGCATATGTTAATAATGGTATATTGGGACATTGGTGACCAGTCAAACAATGCATTGTTTACAAGAAATACATATCCTTTTAAGGGACATATACCCCAAATGATTCAATCAAAGCTCACAATAGAAGTTAAAGAGAGAACTAAATCAAAGGAAAAGCCTGAGAATTGGCTAAATTTGACAAGTCACCAAGGCATTTACAAAGGAAGGGGAAGTACATTGCTCTATGCATGATGGAACATTCTTATGAAGTGTTGAGACCCTCACCACATAACATACAGCAACTGGTATGCTACTGCATGAAGTACCATCTGCAAGTAATTTTTGAGCCAATGTTGATCCAGAGAAAGATATCCTTGGAGTGTGAGCAATGGAAATGCTGTCAATATTCAAGCCAAAAGGTCAAGAAGTCAATTTTATGTTGATGGTTATTATTAGCACATGGGTGGCACAATGATAACTTGCCACTTACATTCAAACTGCAGATGGTGACAAGTCTTTGATACATTCGGGCAAGCTTTGCCTTTTATTTGTACCCAAGTAGGAGCAGGAAGCATCTCAAGTAAATGTCAGAATGATATGACATACCCCGACTGCAAGACAAGGAAGGTCCTCTTTTTGTTCTTTTATTTTTAATCCTTTACCTCCTTCGGCCTCTGTTGTACACTGCACAGGAGCTTTGCTCTCAACTGTCAAGTCTATGTAGCAACCACAAAAGTCTCTGAAAAGGACTCCTGGACTTGCATCTCTGGAACCCTGATGGCATGTTCCACATGTCACAGTGGCTGTAATGGTATTGAGTTCTACATCACCCCCACAATTCCAAACAGGAATGAGTATCCCAGGACAGGGGGATTCTCATTCCAAGGGGATATCCATCTATCCAATTGGCCAGTTGAAATATGATCAGCGCACTAGGCTGCCTCAGGACAGTGACCAGAATTATTTTCTGGTGGCCACACGTATTCAGATCATTCATGTGCTGAGAGTTCTTGATTGATATGAAGAGACTAGCACCATAGTCAGAGTTGTATGGCATGGAAACAGGTTCTTAATCCATTTCAGCCAAGTTGTCTACTTAAGGTAGTCCCATTTGCCTGGGTTTTCCTCTTATCACTCCGTACTTATCTAAATGTACTTTAAATGCTGTAATTGTACCCACTTCTACCTCTTTACTCTCGCAGCTTGATTCAGATATCCATTATTTTCGTTGTGAAAATATTGTCTCTCAGGTCCCCTTTAAACCTTCCCCCCCCGCCCCCTCCCCCCCCCACACTTTAAATTAATGCACTCTAATTTTAGACTCCCCTACCCTAAAAAAAGACTGTGACCATTCAATTTATCTATGATTTCATATATCTCTATAAGATCATCCCTCAGCCTTCTGTACTCCAGGGAAAAAAGCCTCAGCCTCTCTTTTTACTATAACTCAAGTCCTTCATCCCAATAAGATCTGTGTGAATCCTTTCTGCACTCTTAAATACATTGTTCCTATAGCTAGGCAACTGTAACTGCACACAATGATCCAAGTGTAACTTTGCCAGTACAGGTACCTTGTACAGTTGCAACATGACGTCCCGACACTTGTACTCAATGCCCTAACCCAAGACAAGCAGGCTGAATTCCTAATTCATCACCCTTTCTATCTATGATGCCACTTTCAGGGAACTATATACTTGTAAGCCAAGGTCTCTCTGTTCTAAGACACTCTTCATGGTTCTGCCATTTATGTGGAAGTCCTGCCCTGGGTTAACTTGCCAAAATGCAACACCTCACACTTGTCCAAGTTCAATTCCATCTGCTATTCCTTGGTCCACTTCCCCAGTTGATCTAGATCCAGTTATAATCTTAGATAACCTTCTTCACTGGCCACTATACCATCAATTTTGGAATCAGTTACAAACTTACTCATCCTGCTACAAATTTTAATGTAGATAACAAACGACAGTAAACCTAGTATCAATTCTTGTGGCCTGCCACCGGTCACGAACCCCAAATCTGAAAAACAGGAGTTAAGTGTAAGGTCTTCATTCCCTAAACCTTCAGGAACCTGCATTTTGGGTAAATATGTTTTGGTACCTCCTACACAGAGAGAAGGAAATTATATCCAATTTCCTTGAGCAAGACTGTATGTCTCATATGCAGTGGGGATATTTATTTGCTACTGATGCCGGCGATAATCCTGCACTGTTTATAGGCAGAGCAGGCACACTTTCATTGGTAGAGCTCAACTTATAAGAGGTCATGGACCCTTGCCACAAATACCATAAAAGGTTGTAGCTTCTTCAATGCATCATCCCTCAGACATGTCAAGACCATGGATAATGGAAATCTCTTGAGGGCTTGCTCTCCCTAGACAGAGCCCTGATACCATTCCATTGGTGTTCACAGTCAGTGAGGCCTTCATTCTGTCCGCTCTCCTCCAATCCCTGATTGTGTATGTGCCCCAGAAGTACCATAACTCTACTTCTCTTATTTACATTAATAAGAGGCAAGCATCAACTCAGGATTCATCAGTCTGTCAAAAGGTTTCCAACAATAATTTTCATCTCCATTGAGTTCAGAGTTCCACTCTAGCAGAAAAATCTGCAAGTTGATTGATGGCCCCTTTGAAAAGCACAAATTCAGTGTTTGTTCCTGCTGTTGAGATTTGATTTCCTGTGAATGTTCCACAATGTCCATTAATTGCATACAAGCAAATCAGTTTTATGGGGGTGGCTGAAATTGTACGTGGCACAAGAATTCACATCTCACTGCAAGCTCAATATTTTGAACAGTACATGTATGCATACAAAATTGCTTGACCAACTGCAGCATTATGTATCCTGCAGTCTCTAAAATTGTTTCATTTTGTGACTGATTACATGTGACAATCAATCCTGTAAAACATGAAAAACTGTGCTACATAATTGAATTTGTAGAACAAGATGCAAATCAACATATTAAAAAAGAAATGTTATGAATTTGCACTGCTGACAACACATTAATAATTCAGAGAAGGAGGTTGGTGAATTCTACTTTAACAACATGTGCAAATGTCTCCTTCAGAATGGACATGCTGTGAAGAGAATTTGTAAAATTGTTCAGGGATGTGGGTGGAGTTGGTTTTGGCACTGAAAACAATATTTAAGTCATGTTAAAAGTTTATTCTCATTAAAATTGCTTGTCTGGCTATCAACAGGGTGAAAGTTAAAACTTCCTTTTGGGTTGCAGACAGAGGTATATCAGGTTTGCGAGAAAAACCAAACAAAGCAAATAAAGGGCACAGTTTTATTTTGATCTTAAAAATCGTTGATAAAGTTTGAAAAACATTGGGGCATGACCGTGCTAATGAAATGAGCAGAAGTGTCTTGAAAGAGATCTCCACAAAAAGTATTAAAAAAGACAGTATAAAAGCTAAAAAACCAGTATTTTATTGTCAAAAATATGTAAAGCAAGTGCTAAACAACTGAGAACAAAAACCAAAGTAGTAATAGCTCAGCCCAGAACATCGAGTGGAAGCCTGATTAGGAGAGACTCAGCAGGGGCCTTGGGATTGGCTGAACCCAGCAGAGCTGGGGGGTGTCACCCCAAGACATAGCCTCCATCCTGAACATGATGGAAACTTTATGCAGTAATTTTACGAATATGGAATCAGTGACGAGAGATACATCAGAGAAGGTCATGGAAATTAAAGAAGTTGTGGAAGATTTAAGTGAACGAATGACTCATCCAGAGGCTGTGCTGGACAAAACAAAAGACAGGTTGAAGGCACTGGAATAAAAAGCAAAAATATGGGTCACAGAAAAGAAAGAACTGATGAACAAGATCGACCATATGGAAAATTTTAGTAGATGTAATAATGTAAGAATCATTGGACTGAGAGAAGGAATGGAGGGAAAAGATATGGTGAGTTTCTTTGAATCATGGATCCTACAAATACTGGGTCAAAACAAGTTAAATGCAAAGCTGCAAATTGAAAGGGCTCACCAGAACCTCAGACCCAGAAGAACCAGTAAACAGTGACCACGACCAGTCCTGGTAAGACTTTTAAGTTACTGGGAAAGAGATGCGATCTTGGGAGCAGCAAATGAATATTCAAAAAATAATAATGGCCCATTACTGGTGGGCATTGCAAAAATAATATTTTTCCAGGACTTCAGCCCTGCCTTGGTTAAACAAAGAAAGGAATTTGAGGAGGTAAAGAGACATCTACAATCTAAAAACTTTAAATATTTAATGATTTATCCAGCAATGCTGAGGGTGGATGTTTCAGAAGGTAATCGATGAATTTTCAAGAATAAAGAAGTGGAAGAATTTTTAAGAAAGTTATGAAAAGATTAAAGTCAGCACCTGAAAGGGCTGAAAAAGACAATTTCAAAACGGGACTAACTGAAAGACACATCTTTTTATTTATACTAATAGTACTGAGCTGTCTTGTTTTCACTGTTAAAAGAAAAAAAACATTGGTTTATATGGAGAGCTCTGAAAAGACAAAAAGGTGGTAAGGAAAGCAGCAAGGTGGGAACTCTGACTTGTGGGGGATGATGACGCAAAAGGGAGGGTTTCTTCAGAAGAAGAACCACCCATGGGCTTTTCTCACGGGCTTCTGGGTATTATTGTCAAAGTTGCCATCAGACCTAGGGATGTGTATGTGTTTCTTAAAGGGGAAATGTATGTGTTGGAAATGTCTTTTAATAGGGAAATGTTACAACAGTATTTAGAAAATTGGGAAGATATTATTGTTATAAAATATTTGTGTGAAAAATGGTATGGATAAAGCTCTAAAGTCTTTATAGTGACAGGATAAATGGAATAAATGGATAAGAGGAAGAGAATCTTGGCATACTTAAAGAAATTAAAAGTGGATATAATTTTTATGCAGGTAACACATCTTACCAAATTGCAACATGATAAATTTAAAAAAGGATGGGTGGGGAAAATAATATAGTCTTCCTTTGGTTCAAAGGCAAGAGGGGAGGCTATTTTAATTAATAAACATAGAAGATACCTCAATTGATCAAGCTGGAAGGTATGTAATGGCACACAGTAAAATTTATGGAGAAGCATGGACATTTAGGAATATTTATGCCCCAAATTATGACGATGATGCCTTTATGAAGGACATCTTAAAAACAGCAGAGGGAAGACAAAATATATTAGTTGGAGACTTTAATTTCTGCTTGGACCCAATAATAGATAAATTGGCAAGAACAATATTACATGAAAATATACAAATCAGAATTAGTAGGAGATGAGAATGAAATGGAAGTATTTTTGCTGAATGTTGAACTTCCAAGGCCGGAAGTGAGAGAAAGGATAGAATTAATTACTCCTTTCAAAGGGAAGATATCAAAAAGGTCCTGGACACCCACAGGCTAATAAATCACTGGGTGAGAATGGATTTTCACCGGAGTTTTATAGACAATTCAAAGAATTATTAATGCCCCTTTTAATGGATGTCCTGGACCAAGCTGTGGAAACATAGACCCTCCTAGAGTCATTCTCAACTGTGATTATTACAGAGTTACCAACAAAGAATAAGGACCCTCAAAAAACTTTGTCATATAGACCAATATCCCTGTTAAATACTGATTATAAGATACTAGCGAAAGCATTGGCTATTAGGTGAGGACAATATTTGCCAAAACTGATAAATATGGACCAAACAAGATTTGTTAAAGGAAGGCATTCCTCAAATAGCCTAGGACGATTATTTAATATAAAACACATGGCTAAATCTGAATGAAATTAAAGTATTACAGTCTCCCTAGAAAGTGGAAAAAGCATTTGACCAATTGGAATGGCTTTTTTTTTTAATTTAAAACACTGGAAAAATTGGGTATAGGCAGAACATTTATAAATTGGATAAAAACTTTATAACATAAACCACAAGCTGAAATAATAACAAATAATCAGATGTCAGCAGTGTGTTCCCCTTAAGTAGATTAAGTAGACAGAGATGCCCTCGATCCTAGTGCTTTTTATTTTAGCGATTGAACTGCCAACGGAGATAATAATAAGTGATCCAGATATAAAGGGCTTCAAAGTCAGGCAAGAAGAACACAAAATTGAGAGATTTAAATATACAAATTCAAGAGGAAATATGGTCAAAATTGTGTCAAGAGAGTTTTATGAATACAATAAATGTTGGATATCAAATGGTTCAATATAATTTTCTTCATCAATTATACTGTACTCCACATAAATTAAGTTGACTTAATACTAATTATTTGGATAAGTGTTTTGATGGACCAAGGACTTTTTTTACATTTGGTATGGTCCTGTGAAAAAGTGGAAAGGTTTTGGAATGATTTGAGTGTATTACTAGGACAAATTATGAAGATAATATTTTTCGTTGGGAATATATATGAAAAAGATTTAAAACTGAAATTGGATAAATAAAGAAAAATCTTAAGTATAGCAATAGCGACTTCAAAGAAATTTATAGTGGTAACATTGAAAATGGAAAATGGAAAATATGACATATTGAAATGCAAAACTGTATACCTTTAGAAAAAAAAGAAATAGAGTTGAAAATTTTTATAAAATTTGGAAACTGTATATGGATTTTGTGAATAAAATTCCATCCACCTTCTCCACTTTACCTACCCCTCTCATCAGAAGCTATAAAAATAATCAAAGAATAGTATATATGCCAATAATATATATGTAGAAGCAGTTATTCTTTCCTTTTTTTCTTTTGGGAGGGAGGAGGGTTGTGGAGAAAAATTTTTAAAAATGTTGTATCATTGTGTATGACTTATGACAATTCCTATATTACTGAATTATTCCTTTTTGTAAATGATAAATAAAATGTTACAAAAAAAGCACAAAATCAATTTATTTACTGATGATGTGCTATGAGGAGGGATGGAAAAAGTATTTTGGAACAGCAACTGACAAGAACTTGGAAAATCCATACAAACTAAATTCTGTTCCTCTTCTTGGGAAGATAGTAAAAGACAAACAAAAATGGAGAGACTTACCAATTACTTTGGTGGGAAGGGTTAATGGTGTCAAAATGAAACTGATGCCAAGACTGCAATACATGTTTTTTTTATAAAATTGCTGCCTATTCCATTTTGCCTAAAAACTTTTTAAAGCTACTAAACAACCATATTAGACAATAATAATGTACCAAGAATTGCACTGAGAAAACTGATGTGGGACTGAGGCTGGGAGGATTTACACTTCCAGATTTCATAAAATATTACCTAGCTGCACAGGCTAGATTCCTCATAGCCTTCTTCACTGAAGACACCCCTCATCCCCTTGTCTTGGGTTCAAATGGGAATGTACTCAATGGAGGAGGGGGGAAGCAAAGGACTTAATCAATAAATGGAGTTTCAAATAACTAAAAAAAAAGAAAAGATGGATATATATATATATATATATATATATATATATATATATATAATTAGAACATGGCAAGAAATAAATGAATGTAAAGGAAAAAATTTAGGGATATCAAAAAAAGCACTACTGTGTAAAAATGAACATGGGCAATAGAATATTAAATTCATTGTATGACATAAGCTGTTACATGAAAGGAACTCCTGTCCTTTGAACAATTAAAACACAAATATGGAGTGGGCAATATGACCTTTTTCTGTTTTCTCCAGCTTAGATAGTTCTTAAGAGAAAGATGGGAACCAACATTTACCCCACCAAAAATTAGTGAAACATAACAAACAGTTTGAATGGAAAATGCACCCAAATTTATAACAAAAATATACTATGCTCTCCAGAGCCAAAGTGTAAAACCTGGGTTGAAGAGGTCAAGGGAAAATGGGAGTCAGACTTGGGTGTGGTGATTTCAGAAAGAACCTGGTCAGATTGGTGTAAGAACAAGATTACATCAATTATAAATGCAAGATATGGACTGGTTCAGTATAATTTTTTTAAACCAATTCTATCTTACCCCACAAAAGTTATACAGATCAAAAGCCAAAATTTCAGAGATGTATTTCAGATGTGGGACTGAGACAGGAACTTTTCTACATTCCACATGGCCGTGTGTGAAAGTGAGGTTATTTTGGCAAGAAATCGCAGAAAAATTAACCAGGAAAACAGGAGTGACCTTCACAGGTGACCTGGTGTTATATCTAATGGGTAATTTCATGGAAATAAGCAACAAATTGACCAAATATCAAATTTCATTTATAAAAATAGCACTGGTGGTAGCAAAAAAATGTATCATGATCACTTGGAAGTCCAACTCCCCTCTACTTATAGCACAATGGTCTGCAGCAATGAACAGCTGTATACCAATGAAAAAAAAAGTCACATACAACTTAAAGAAAAAAATCACACATTTCTAAAGGTCTGGCAGCCAAACCTGGACCACATAGCGGCCCAGATACAGTCATAAAGGAACCAAAAAAAGGTATAAAAGTAATCATGTGTGCGTGCGTGCGTAGGCGTGCGCGGGTGTAGGCGTGCGTGCATAGGCGTGCGTGCGTGCGTAGGCGTGTGTGCGTGCGTAGGCGTGCGTGTGTAGGCGTGCGTGTGTGCGTAGGCATGCGTGTGTGCATGCATAGGCGTGCGTGCGTAGGTGTGCATGCATAGGCGTGCGTGCGTAGGTGTGCATGCGTAGGCGTGCGTGCATAGGTGTGTGTGCGTGCGAAGGCGTGCGTGCATTTCTCTCTCTCTCTCTCTGTCGTTTCCCCCACTGTACTCTACATACTTAAAATATATGCAAACTCTGATGGTGAACAGATCCTTATGTAAGGAAGGGGAGGGGGGGGATGGAGGGAGGGAGGGACAGTTTTGTTTTTGTTTGTTGTGTTCGTGAGAAAAAGTTTAATATATTGTATATTTGAAATGTCACTATGTAAATTTTTTGGAAAAAACAAAAATAAAATATTCAATAATGTTTGGAAAAGATTTACCCAAATTTTTTCTCAATTGAGGCACTGCCAAAATATATGAAGCTTCAAAAATTTTACACTATTACATAGTGGATGACACATGACCTACTCATTCCCCGTGGTTACATAATGTTATGTCCTATTAAAGTTTGGAGAAAATTAGATGCAACATTAAAGATAAAAAGTTTCAATTTGAAAAGATGTGGAGCCCATTCATGGGCTTTTATTGTAAATGGAAGAATTAAGAAGTTCGGAGGCTCCTGGGATTCTTAGTCTGTTGTCTGGAGGTCACGGTTTTATCCAGATCTTTACAATTTTTACAAGTTAACCTTGGTTAGAGGGAGGGGTTGGATTAGTCAGATTATTATTTTCTTTTTTTTTCTTTTTAATTTTTCATTTAGAATAAATGTATAAATATGGGTTTCCTTGTGATTAATCATGAATCATCGCATCAAATAAGATGAAAATATATCTTTATCTATACAAAGGGATTTTCAAGTTTGTTGCATTTATTTTTTATGCAATATTATATTGGGCAATTATAAGAAATTAACAGCTAATTGATATATAATAGAATTAGATGTCTTAAGATATGTATATAATATGACCTGTTCTATGCTATTACTAGATGACTATGTATGCTGAACCAAGCCATGAAAGACCCCAACAATGAAGACGCTGTTTACATCCGGTACCGCACGGATGGCAGTCTCTTCAATCTGAGGCGCCTGCAAGCTCACACCAAGACACAAGAGAAACTTGTCCGTGAACTACTCTTTGCAGACGATGCCGCTTTAGTTGCCCATTCAGAGCCAGCTCTTCAGGGCTTGACGTCCTGCTTTGCGGAAACTGCCAAAATGTTTGGCCTGGAAGTCAGCCTGAAGAAAACTGAGGTCCTCCATCAGCCAGCTCCCCACCATGACTACCAGCCCCCCCACATCTCCATCGGGCACACAAAACTCAAAACGGTCAACCAGTTTACCTATCTCGGCTGCACCATTTCATCAGATGCAAGGATCGACAATGAGATAGACAACAGACTCGCCAAGGCAAATAGCGCCTTTGGAAGACTACACAAAAGAGTCTGGAAAAACAACCAACTGAAAAACCACACAAAGATAAGCGTATACAGAGCCGTTGTCATACCCACACTCCTGTTCGGCTCCGAATCATGGGTCCTCTACCGGCACCACCTACGGCTCCTAGAACGCTTCCACCAGCGTTGTCTCCGCTCCATCCTCAACATCCATTGGAGCGCTTTCATCCCTAACGTCGAAGTACTCGAGATGGCAGAGGTCGACAGCATCGAGTCCACGCTGCTGAAGATCCAGCTGCGCTGGATGGGTCACGTCTCCAGAATGGAGGACCATCGCCTTCCCAAGATCGTGTTATATGGCGAGCTCTCCACTGGCCACCGTGACAGAGGTGCACCAAAGAAAAGGTACAAGGACTGCCTAAAGAAATCTCTTGGTGCCTGCCACATTGACCACCGCCAGTGGGCTGATAACGCCTCAAACCGTGCATCTTGGCGCCTCACAGTTTGGCGGGCAGCAACCTCCTTTGAAGAAGACCGCAGAGCCCACCTCACTGACAAAAGGCAAAGGAGGAAAAACCCAACACCCAACCCCAACCAACCAATTTTCCCCTGCAACCGCTGCAACCGTGTCTGCCTGTCCCGCATCGGACTTGTCAGCCACAAACGAGCCTGCAGCTGACGTGGACTTTTTACCCCCTCCATAAATCTTCGTCCGCGAAGCCAAGCCAAAGAAGAAATGTATGTTGGTTTATATTAAAATTCAAAAATATTTGGAGAGAAAATTTTATTCTCAAAAAAATCAAATGAAAATTCAGACTTGCCTTTCTAAGTTACTATGGCACATTTCAGAAGATCATTTTCAGCATTGAACATATCATTGCCTCCCTCAAACCACTAATAGCAGGAAGGCAGGTGAAGGGCTGAAAACAAAAACCAGAGTTTGCAGGCATGAGATATAAGCTGCTAAATATTCAATGGATCTGTGCAAGACCACATATAAGTAGTGGGTTTTATTAAATTAGAGTAACTGGATATTTCTCAACACCATCTTCACCATGAAAGGTAAGTTGAATTTCATCAGTACTCCCAACCTCCAAGAGTCTTTTCCTTCATTGTAAATTCATTAAAGAAATGATAAAGCTTCCAGAATCAACAAAGTTCAGATTTATTGCCAGAGTACATACATGGCATCACATACAACCCTGAGATTCTTTTTCCAGCTGGCAAGGCAGAATTACCACTCATTAGTAGTGCAATAAATTGAACTCAAGAAGAGACATATACATGTTGTAACAGCACTGATTTACCATAGCTTATAACAAATACACTCACTCATTTATTTCAGCATACCAGGAGGTCAACTTTCTTTTTTATAATTCACGAGACTCAACGTTGCATTCTTCAACTTCCCAAATACAACCCAGCTAAACTCCTCTGACCTTCCCATTGGCTCATTGCTACATGGCTGATCCTGATACTCACTCTGCTCCTCCCAACAAGGATGACAGCCTCTCCCCAGCCTCCAAACCATGCAAGGAGGTGACTGATTGGAACTATGCAACAGTCCGAAGGGCAGACAGTTCAGCTCAACCTCGTACAATAGAAAGGCATGACGCATGGTCCAAATGGCAAGGGTGTGACTGGTCCTCTGACCTTCTCATTGGTTCACTGCCATATGGGTGATCCTGCCACTCATTCTCCTCCTCCCGACAAAGGTAATTGCATGACCATGACAAAGTAAACAAAAAAATGTAAACAAACCAACTGTGCATTACAGAGAGAAAAAAAAAATCAATAAAATGCAGAAGAGTCCTTAAATGAGTCTCTGAGTTTTTCATTGAGGAGTCTGATGATGGAGGGGTAGCAGTTGTTCCTGAACTTGGTGGTGCAAATCTTATGCCACCTATACCTCTTCCTGAGGTCATTTAGCATCATTTAGAAAAAGCCAACTGCAGTGTGGGAACAAAACTTAACATTGCAGCCACATAATGTTGGCACACCCAAAAAAAGAGGTATAATGAAAAAAGGGCAGAAAGCTTTCTGAAGGTTTCTGCACATAAAGAAACAAATGTCTGATTGCAGAAATGTGGGGTCACAAAATAGAAAGGACTGCCTAGACATTCTACCTTCAACAAAGCCATTGATGTATCAGTGTTAGTGAGTGATCATGTATCCACCAGGAGATGGGTGACTGCTGCCAGAGAAACTGCTCCAAGGACATTTGCAAGTGGAAATCTGGCAATAGGCCTATCTGTTCTGAAATCTCTCCAAAAAGGGTTTTATTTTTTCACAATCCAGATTACATTAGTGCAGATTGTTATGATGAGAGCTAAAAATGCAAGTGCTCTCAAGTGTTGAAAAAAAGTCAGGTCTTGGACCTGCATCTGACTAGTGATAATGTTTTCCAATGGTCCAAAATAATAGGTTTCCAAGGGCACCTTGGGGATGCACTTCAATTTGTCACTGACCACTGAAGGCACACTAAGTGTTTGACACTCAGTTTAACACCGAGTCATCAAGTATAGTCAAGATTGAGATAGATATTGAATTTATGGAACATGTAGGGTTTTGGATCAGGCAGGAAAGTAGAGATCAATTACATGATTGGATCAATCACAGCCTCAATTAATGGCTGATATGAAAGCTCCAAAGAGAATTGATTTAAACATCGCGGTTGGGGCAAACAAGCTCAAAATATAGTCCGTCAGTTATATTTTGACAGAATATCTGCATTCCAGCTAAAGGAAAATAATGGATAGATGGATGATAACATACAATGAAATGAAAGCACCATGTAAACATTTCAAGGTTTTTTTGGTTAACCTCATTGAACCTTACTTTTTTCATAAATTTTGCATGAAGATCTGTCAAGAAGGTTCTGAATGATGATCTGAGCAATGGTAGGTTTCCTTTAAAATGATATATGAATATGGGTAAAGCCATTGGCCTTCCTACAGATTATTCACAAAAGTGAAATGCCAGTTGTTCCATTCTAGGAATATGATCAAATTTCCAATCAGATACATTAACTACAACAAAACAGAAGTCACCTTGTGGCCAACATAATAGTCAAATGCCACAAGAAAATAAATGCTGATGCAACTTAGCTCAAAGTATCAGGGCCACAACACACAAAGATTTTCACTAAGAGATGCAGATTCTCGGAAAGAAACTGGTCCTCATCGTGAATTAAAGCAAACTAAGTATGAATTCCAAGCATTTTTTTCATAAATGTAGTTGAGCTTAAGGAATTCACGACAATTTAAATGATCTGAAAGGACAAGTTTTAGCAGCAATTAAGGAAAAATATGACGCAGGAAAATACTGCAACCAGGAATGAAGTAGATGGCCTCGTGATCTGTTCTACTGATGCTAGTTTGAGGATTTGAGGATTCATTGATAGATGTCCTGAATCCTGCAGGAGGAAATGGAACTTCAGTTTAACTATTTTATCATTTATTCAAAATATGATATCCCTAACAATAATAATAGCCCTCAAAATTGTCTAACAGAAAGAAATATTAGCAACAGGCACCACCTGGCACTTCAATTCTGCTCTGTTCTTCATCAAGACGATGGCTGATCAAGTTCAAAGCCAATTTCCGAGAGCATTCCAATTTTCCCATATCCCTTAATTTCTGTAACATTCAGAGATCTACCATTTTAATGAACTTGGTGATTAAGGCTTCATAACTCAGTGGAGAATTCTAAAGAATCATGACCTGCAACATAAATAAATTTTTATTCATCTCAGTCCTAATGGCCCAGTCCCAATTCTGATAGTGGCCCCAGGATCTAAACTCTTTTTCAACGAATGGGAGTTGGTGCGAGAGTGGGACAATTTAATACGGTGAAATAGATAAGCGAAGCGTCCATCATGGGAGTGGCCATAGTGTGATTGGGCCAAAGTGAGAGTGGTGAGTTGAGGCTTTGGCTCAAGGGGAGAAGAAGTGGAAACCAAGGTAAGACTATGGTATATTTTATTATTCTTTTTTATTGTTATTATTTATTTGTTGACCTTATATTAGTACCAAGGTAGAATGATCAGAATGGCCACAGAGTTAAATCTGATGAGATGTGGGAATTCTGGGAGACTTGCCACCTCCCTGATAGCTACATCTGCACGAGGTGCAAGGAGTTACTGCTCCTACAGACCATGTTAGAGAAATGGAGCTATAGCTTGAAACCATTCAGCCCAATGGGAGGAGTTAGGGGGTTAGTTACAACAAAGCTGCAGGAGGCAGATAGCTGGGTAACTATGTGTCCATTCCCCTCACTAAAATGTATACTGCTTTAGATACTGTGGGTTGGATGACATACCAATCCAAAGCTGCAGTGATCAGGATTTCAGCACAGAAGGGAAGAGGGAGAAAAGGAGACTGATAGGAATAGGTGATTCAATAGTTAGAGGAGCAGACAGAAGTCTCTATGGACACAAAAAAGATGTCAAGATGGTGAGTTTCCTCCTCGGTGCCAGGGTCAAGAACATCTCTGATTGGATCCACAGCATCATAAAAAAGGATGATGAGCAGGCAGAAGTCAGGATTTATATTCTCTCCATCGGAGAAACCGGTTGCAGACTGTGAGATCGCTTTGCTCAGCCCTTACTCTCCCTCCACAACCACAGCAACGTCCCAGTGGCCAACCACTTCTATTCTGAGTCAAATTGATTTCCAGCTCATGATACATATTGGTATCAACAATGTTGGTAGGAAAAAGGATAATGTCCTGAAGAGAGAATACAGGGAGCAAGATAGGAAACTGAAAAACAAGGCCTCAAGGGAAATAATCTCAGGATTTCTAGAAAAATCCCTCTTGTCGGACTCTACTGGTAGCACTTTTGTTGTTTCACCACCACAGCTCCAAAACTCACTCTCCATGATCCACCACCATCTCAGGATTGCTTGCTTGTGCCACATGCCAGCATGGTTAAGAATAGAATGATATGACAGATGAATATGTAGCTGCATAAATGGTGCAGGGGGCAAGATTTCAGGTTTCTGGGTCATTGTGATCTATTCTGGGGAAGCTACAATCTGTACAAAAAGCACTGGCTGCATTTGAACTGAAAGGGGACCAATATCCTGGCAGAGATGTTTATTGAAGTCTTTGGGGAGGGAATAAACTAGTTTATCAGAGAGAGGGGAATCAAAATGATAGTGTAGAGGATGGTGCGAAGGTTGATGCAATGTGTAGTGTGATTGTGAGGAAGAGCATTTAGTGGAGGGAGCATGAATACTGTCAGCTGCAAGGATTGAAATGTATTTACTTCAATGCAAGAAATATTAGGAATAAGGGAGATGAACTTTCAGCATGAGAAGCCCTTAGCAAGTAAGATTAAGGAGAACTCCAAGGCATTCTATGCATACATGAAGAACAGATGGATGTAAGGGCAAGGGCATTTTAGGACCAAGGAGGAACCATGTGCTTGGAGGCAAAGTGAATTGTGTTCACCAGAGGGACCTTGATAAATATGATCTTGATAAGTATAGAATGTGCTTATATACTGGAGCATGTAGAGTTTAAGAAAGAGGAGGTTTGGGATCTTCTAAAGTATATGAGGATTGATAAGACTCCAGGACTGGATGAGATATAACCCAGGTTGCTCTTGGAAGGGAGGGAAGAGATTGCTGTGGCATTGGCAATTACCTTTGCATCCTCCCTGACCACAGGGGAGGTACTAGAGGCTTGGAGAATGGCAAATGTAGTCCCCTTGTTTAAAAAGGGTGATAGGGAGAATCCTGGGAATTATAGACCAGTGATTATTACATCAGCGATAAGCAAACTGTTGGAGAGGATTCTTAGGGGCAGTTTTATGAGCATTTAGAGATATTAGGGATAATCAGCATAGATTTGTGAGGGGCAGCCAGTGCCTCACAAACACAATTGAGTTTTTTGAGGAAGTGACAAAAAAAATTGATGATGGTAGGGTGGTAGATGTGGTCTATAGGTGGTCAATGACTTTAACTAGCAAGATCGACTTGTAATCAGTTATAGTCTTGATCTCTTGCCACTTGCGTCTCATGTCACTGGTGTTGCACAGCTATCTGTGGATCTTCTGTGCATACCAACACTTTTCCTTCCAGATTTCAGAGGAGACCAGCCCTGTCTGAACTTTGTGCCATTCTACCCTTGTCATGAAGACAGCATCACGAGCTTTGAGTAGAGCCCGGATCTCTGAATCGAACCATAGTTTCTGGTTAGTCCTGCTTGTGAAGCATTTGTTCTGGCAACATCCTCAATGCAGAATTGATCACGCCCACTCAATAAGGCCAAAGATCAGGACATACAGCTAACATCCTCTTTTAAATCACTCTAACAGACCCAGCCCTCTTCAAGGCATGGAAACACAATGTAGTTTGTACACATTCTCAACTACTCGACCATGCCAACCTGAAGCAGAATGTACACAGCAACCAGGATGATGGTGGAGACCTCCCTCGGTAGGTACGATGGACAAGATTGACAGATGTTCTAGGTTGGAGGAGCAGGACTGGAACATAACCATTACATTTGTGCACCATGATGAATTGATGATGAAGCAAATACTGGCACCTCTCTCTTTATCTGAATCTGGTCCATTCAATGGCAGCTGAAGCCCTCAGGCTGCAGTGGTGTGTTCAGAGTGCTTTCCCTCAGCCATGTCTGAGGGAAACATATCTCAGAGCAATCCCAGCTGTCCCTCTGCTGCTGTAATCTTGTTTGGAGTTTGTCAAGTTTATTTTCCAAAGACTGTACATTATATTTGTACAAAATATTTGGCCTGGAAGTCAGCCTGAAGAAAACTGAGGTCCTCCATCAGCCAGCTCCCCACCATGACTACCAGCCCCCCCACATCTCCATCGGGCACACAAAACTCAAAACGGTCAACCAGTTTACCTATTTCGGCTGCACCATTTCATCAGATGCAAGGATCGACAACGAGATAGACAACAGACTCGCCAAGGCAAATAGCGCCTTTGGAAGACTACACAAAAGAGACTGGAAAAACAACCAACTGAAAAACCTCACAAAGATAAGCGTATACAGAGCCATTGTCATACCCACACTCCTGTTCGGCTCCGAATCATGGGTCCTCTACCGGCATCACCTACGGCTCCTAGAACGCTTCCACCAGCGTTGCCTCCGCTCCATCCTCAACATTCACTGGAGCGTTTTCATCCCTAACGTCGAAGTACTCGAGATGGCAGAGGTCGACAGCATCGGGTCCACGCTGCTGAAGATCCAGCTGCGCTGGGTTGGTCACGTCTCCAGAATGGAGGACCATCGCCTTCCCAAGATCGTGTTATATGGCGAGCTCTCCACTGGCCACCGTGACAGAGGTGAACCAAAGAAAAGGTACAAGGACTGCCTAAAGAAATCTCTTGGTGCCTGCCACATTGACCACCGCCAGTGGGCTGATATCGCCTCAAACCGTGCATCTTGGTGCCTCACAGTTTAGCGGGCAGCAACCTCCTTTGAAGAAGACCGCAGAGCCCACCTCACTGACAAAAGGCAAAGGAGGAAAAACCCAACACCCAACCCCAACCAACCAATTTTCCCCTGCAACCGCTGCAACCGTGTCTGCCTGTCCCGCATCGGACTTGTCAGCCACTAACGAGCCTGCAGCTGACGTGGACATTTACCCCCTCCATAAATCTTCGTCTGCGAAGCCAAAGCCAAAGACATTAGCTAGGAATATGGTAGAGAGTCGAGGACTCAGGGCCTAGCTTTTTAGTTTAACCTGTGGTCCTCCTCTGCATCCGTGTGGTTGGGGCTTTCTTAAGGGACCAGCCTGAATCGCCCACAGTCCACTGGAGTTTGTAGTTTCTGTTGATAGAAAGGTTTTTTCAACATTCTTACCTGCCTTTTCCACATAACCGTTAATTCCCCAACTATCCAAAGTCTGTTGAACTGAGTCTTAAATATATTTAATGAAGCAGTCTCCACAGCATCCTTGGCCAGAAAATCACACAGATACACTCCTCTCTGGGAAAAGCAGCTCCTCCTCAGAAATCTATTCCCCTGAATCTTGTTTCTTGTGTTATGAGCCCAGAGGACCCCAAAACCCAGCAGCAAAAGAAATTCAGCAAGACAAATAGTTACTCAAGCAAAAGTTTATTTTAATTATCTTTAAAGATGAAAACATGATCATACTTATTACTATTAGCTTATTTAATCTAACAACCCCCTTCTAATTCTAAGAGCATGTGTATGTAATGTGTACACAAGTTCAGAAAAGTTCTTTGATTCATAGTCCAATCTCACTTCTCATTCCTCCAAGTTTACTGTTGCAGGCAATTCTTATACTGTGCACAGAATTTAACATTTATAAAGTTCACCAGGCTTTGGTACTTGAAAGGTAAATGGTTACCACTCAGGAAGGTTCTTCTCAGTTTTCAGAGAAAGATTTGTTGCTTGTTGGACACCCACAACTGATCCCTTCTGATCAGCCACTTCAGTGTCTTGCCGAAGAAACTTTCCCCATCAGGATTTTCCAGATGATGACCTCTTTCTTTCAGGTCACCACAGTGTTCCTCTTCTGTTTCCCTTATTTCAAGTGAAGCATTATGCAGCCAGTCCTCTCTTCTTGTATGGACCAAAAGGCTTTGACCAGACTGAACTAAACACTCACAACCTGTCTTCAAAATGGGGGTTTTCCATAAGCTTTCATGCTTGTCATGTTCCAGTCCTAGCTGCTGCTACTAAACTGTAGAACTCTCTCTCACATATAGAGAAAACCACATGACCCTCTTAAAACAGCAAACTGCACTCAAACTGTGGCACCGGACCCAATCTTCTGAGTTTGTTCATCTGTTGCTTTCCAAAACAATAATCCATTACTTCACATCATGTCCAATTAACACGTCCTTGTGAAGTCTTTATAGGCACTCTTCAAAGTTTTTGCAAAAGCACTCGGAGCCTAAACTGTCTGGTTTGAGCAGAGTTCTGGCATTTTAAATGAGATCAGTTTTGAAGTGTTTGTATATGACCTACACTAAAAAACCTGCCATAATTTATCTCCTTTTAAAACATACCTTTATACAATACAAAATATAGCAATCTATCCTATCTATTCACTTCATAATTTTACATTTCTAGAAGATTTTTTCTTATTCTTCTGAATTACAGCAAATATAGTTCCAGACAATACAATCTCTTCTCATAGGCTAACCGCCTCAACCTGATGAATCTTCTCTGCACTGCCTCCAAAGCCAGTAATCTTTTCTCAAGTAAGGAGATCAGAAATGCTATCTCACCAGTATCCTGCACAGTTACAGCAGAACCACCCTGCTCTTAAATTCAATCTCGATCAATGAAGGCCAACATTTCATTTGCCTTTCTAATTAACTTTTGCACCTGAAAACCAACCTTTTGCGATTCATGCATAAGCACTCCCAAGTCCCTCTGCACAACAGCATGCTGCAATCTTTCACTATTTAAATAATAATCTAATCTTCTTGTTTTCTGTTCAAAATAGATGACTTCAGATTTATCAACATTGTACTTATTTGCCAGACATTTTCTCATTAACTTAACCTATCTATATCTCACTGCAGACTCTCAGCATCCTCTACACAATTTGCTTTGCCACATATTTTAGTGTCAGCAGTAAATTTAGATACACTCAGTCTCCTCTTTGAAATTCTAAATGTGTATCATGAATGTATATTGAATTCAGTTGTGAAGTCAGTACCAATCCCTGCAGTACTCCACTCACCAGTAACTGCAAGCCAGTTACAGACATTAATCTAACTGCTCTATTATTCACCAAACCACCAGGCCCTCACCTTCTATCACATCTCTCTTTGGTTCAACCCATATATCTTTGTGCCACATTTTTCACCCTCTTAATCTAATCTTGAATCTCAATGTAATTTCTGCCTTAGCCATTACTCTAGAAGTGTTCCAGACCCTTAAAACATTCCATTTAACCTATGTTCTGTATCATTCACATTTAATCTTGTATCTATGATCGGTCACACTTGAACAATCATGTTCAAAATGCTCTGTATTATTTTCTGATCATTTTTAATTTCTCTCAATATTCAATGATCTAAGTTGTTTGAATAAAATCATCAACATTTCTACTTTCCTTTCTCGACAGGAAATCAGTTAATGAATCTGATCCCAACCATAGAACCAAATGTAGTGCAGAATAGAATCAAGCAAAGCTATCATTATACTGGCCTCCTTCTTTATCTTCCTTGCTGTGACACTGCAACTTACCTCCAACAAGGTCTCCCAAAGTCTTCAGTTTGAAACTCTATATTTCTCTTCTCAGTTGCTGCCTGACGTACTTAGTGTTCACAGCATTCTGTATTTTAATTAAACTTTCTCACAAATTGATGTTAGCCTTCAAAAATAAACAGCTGATTATTTTCAAAAGGGGAGAAAAAAATTGAAAATACCCAGATGCAAAGGGACCTGGGAGTCCTTGTGCGGATAGCCTGAAGGTAAACTCACATGTTGATTTGGTGATGCAGAAGGCAAATGCAGTGCTGGCATTCATTTCAAGAGGAATAGAATATAAGAGCAGGAATGTGATGCTGAGTTGTTACAAGGTGCTGGTGAGACCTCACTTGGAGTACTATAAGCAGGTTTTTTCCTCCTCATTTAAGAAATGATGTGCCGACATTGGAGAGGTTCAGAGGAGATTCACAAGGATGGTTCCAGGAATGAAAGGGTTATCATACGAGGAGTGTTTGACAGCTCTTGGCCTGTCCTCATTAGAATTTATTTTTAATTTAAATTTAGACATACAGCATGGTAACAGGCCATTTCAGCCTACGGGTCCATGCCACCAAATTTACACCCAATTTACCTACACCCCCAGTATGTTTTGAACAGCAAGAGGAAACTGGAGTCCTTTTGAGAAAACCCACACAGACATGGGGAAAACATACCAAATCCTTACCGTCAGTGCAAAATTTGACTCTGGTCTCAAACTCTGTCACTGTAAAGGTGTTGCACTAACTGCTGTGCCAACTATGCTGCTCCAATCATGTTGCCCCAGAATATTGAAAGGCATGGACGAGTCGATGTAGAAAGATTGTTTCCCATGGTAGGAGAGTCTAGGTCAAGAGGGCACAACTTTAGGTTTGAAGGGCATCTGCTTAGAACAGAGATGCAGAGAAATTTCTTCAGCCAGAGGCTGGAAAAAATCAATGGAATTTGTTGCCACTGGTGGTTGTGGAGGCCAGGTCATTGCATGTATTTAAGGCAGAGATTGATAGTTTTTTGATTATCCAGGGCATCGAAGGTTATGGGAAGAAGGCCGGGCAGTGGGGTTGAGTGGGAAAATGTATCAGCTTATGATTAAATGGCAGGACAGACTCAATAGACTGGATTGCCTATTTCTACTGCAATGTCTTATGGTCTTACTAGGAACCTTCAGTGCTCCCACTCTGGAACTAAAGTTACTCCCAGCTCTATCATTCAGCAACAATGTGCAGAAAAGTCTTGGATGTGTGAGCCCTCACAAATCCAGCATTGTCACCATTGACACCCACAATGGAGAATAAGATAAGGATCTTTACCCTGAACATTCAAAAGATGAAGATGCTCCAACAATCTTCCCCTGCTGCAAAATGCCACTCCCCTGACTGTATGCACAGCCTTCACCCTGCCAAGGGAAAGGATATTCAAAATGGCACACCTCAACTTAGCAAAGTCATAATCTACAGAATAGCAGTGATCTCTACTTTCTTGCATGCTTCAGAATCACAGATAGAAGTACCAAACACTGAAATACCACATCTTCCCCAAGTTCACCAATAAAAATGGCAATATAGTTGATCCACTATTAGTCTCTAGCTCTGAGGCTGAGATTACTATCAATCATTTCCAAGGACAGGCCACTCTGACTGCATGCCTGACACCAGACTCCTCATCCAGGCACTATTCTCTGAAACATCCAAGTGGAAATGCTTTAGAGGCATCTTGAAAAAGTGCAACATCCCCATTGAATGGAAATACTGTACTGTAATCTTTATCAATAACAGTTTCAAATAGAGAAGGAGCAATCAGGAAGACCTTGTGCTAATACAGGCCATTCACAAGCACCTCTTGTTCCATCTATGACAGAGTAATCATCTCCCACATAGGTCTCATCAGCCACCATAGAGTCCACAGAGCTGGAGTGGAAGTACATTATCCTTGACTCAAAGGGTCACGCTGAAAAGAGGAGAAACCCATGACATCCAGTAGAGTCAATTTAAATAATGTTCACTTTTTATTAAGACATAGTCTTAATATTTCCCACAGCTCCAAATATCTTTTCCTGAAAATACATGTCACTTGAACTTCTGGAAGGAAGACTCAGTTAAAGAATCAGAAAATCCTTGAGATAATCAACAAGTCTAGCAAAGGGAGTGTCAATGAACAGATAAAAACCAAGATTGTTACCCAAACTCTATTGATGCCATCTATGAGAGGGTGATGAATGCTTGTTAATCAAGTCAAGTCAAGTTTATTGTCATCTGATTGTACATGTCCAACCTGATGAAACAGCATTCTCCAGTCCTCAGTGCAAAACAGGCAGACACACAATCAGATATAACATACATGCAGGACAAGTATTATATCTATAAAATAAATAAATATTGCTTTGTAGAAATGAGAATCTCAGATGGTTAATGTGAGCAGTTCCTTTTGTCGTTCAGCATTCTTACTGCCCGTGGAAAGAAACTGATTCTCACCCTGGTGGTGCTGGCTTTGATATTCCTGCATTTCTTTCCCAATGGGAGTCACTGAAAGATGCTGTGAATGGGGTGGTAGGGTCTTCAAAGATTTTGCATGCCCTCTTCAGACAATAATCCCAGTAGATGATTTCAATGGTGGGGGTGACACACCAATAATTCTCTCTGCCAATCTTATGGTCTGGCGGATTGACCTCCAATCAAATTCTCTACAGTGTCCTGGGTAAACTTGTACCTCTCACTTTGTTCATTTTAGATTGGTCACAGTGTTTGAGCTAACAAAAGAAAACAGACACACACACACACACACCGAGAGCACTTCAGTTTATACAAGTCATTATTACTAAATATAAAGCTGAATTCAAACAATATGCAAGCCCTTCCCAATTATACTTATCAACTGGACTGGACTGGTCCTAACTGCCAAAGCGAGTCAACGACTACACACTTGTAGTAAGTTGTCTGGGCGCTGGTAGCAGCTTCTCCACCTCCCCCGACCGGGACGTTGGTTGGAGTCTAGAAGTTCTTCTTGCTGAGAGATTTTGCCACCCCTCGGAGAGTCTCAAACTTCAGCAGTGGGACCATGGCTTATATTACCCAAAAGTTGCTTACTCATAGCTTATCTCTTTGAATAAATGATTTAATTATCTTCAAGGTCTCCTGACAGTCTGCAACCAACAAAAGACAACTGCATCTCTGGGCCTCATGGTGGAATTTAGATGCATCTACTAATTCATATGCATCCTGGGCCTCATGGTGTAAATTAGATTATGTCTTCTTATTCAACTGCATCCTGGGCCCCATAGTGGAATTTAGATTATGTCTTGTGATGCAACTGCATCCCTTCTTGCATAAGCTGGTCTAAATCCTCCATTACATACAGCAACTATACAACACTGTGGCCAGAATGCTCACAATAGGACTCTTGCAGAACATTGGCATGATGGTGGCTGGTAGCCTTGCCTGCTTCAGTCTTCTCAGAAGTTCAGTCATCCTTGTGCTTTCCTATCAAGTGAGGAGATATTGTGTGCCCAAGATAGGTCACCTGTTAAGTGGACTCCAAAGAAATTAATGTTCTTTGGTCTCTCTTCTACTGAGTTATTTATATGCAGTGGAGGATGGTCGCTCGTGGTCACCCTAAAGCCCACAATCATCTCTTTTGTCTTGTCCATGTCAGTTGTTATTTTTGCACCATATCATGAGATATGGTGTTATCTGCAAACTTGATGACTGTTGGAGATAGAGCTGGCAATGCAGTCATGGGTCATTAGCATGAACAGGAGTGGGCTGAGCGCACAGCTCTGGTTTGTGTCAGTTGTCAGCATGACAGTGCTCAATGTTCTGCTGCCAACCTGGACAGATTGTGGTCTTTCCATTATGAAGTCCACAATCCAGTTACACAGAGGGATGTGGAATCTCAGCAAGGACAGCTTCTCCACCTGGCTCTGGGTTATGATCATATTAAACATTGATCTGAAATCAATGAACAGCAGTCTAGCATAAGAGAAATCATTCTCCAGGTGGGTCAGGGTGGAGTGGAGGGTCAAGGCTACAGCATCGTCAGTGGAACGGTTTGTTGTATAGGTGAATTGAAATAGGTCTAGCTTCTCTGGGAGGTGTGCTTTGATGTGTTCCATCACCAGATGCTCAAAGCATTTCTGAACAGAGGAGGTCAGTTCCACTGTGCCATCATCTTTGAGACCTGCTATCATCATCCTCTTTGGCATCGGGATGATGGTGGCTGTCTAAAAGCTTGCAGGGACTATAGACTCCTTCATGAATTGGTTTTTTCAGTCCTGCCATACCCATCCACTGCCTTGTATAGGTTCATCTTGGATGGGTTTCTCCTCACCTTGGCTGCGGCTATTCAGGAGACCATTCATTGGGGTACACAGAGTTTTCTTGTATGTCAGCCAGTTCTTCTCATTGAACCATACATAGATGTATGTATGAAGGGAAGCGTCATTGCCTTTAAATCACAAGGTTGGCTTGTGACACAAAAATGAAAACGGTCGTGCTCCCAGAGCTGCTGTAACAGCAGTGCTGTTGGTGGTGCGGACTTGCAGAGTGTGGAGAGCTGAGTTACAGCACTCCTGTGTGGGCCAAACCGCCCATTCCAAGAGCCTTCAGCTCTGTACAGGCTTTAAATGGTCTGGAAATTGAGCTGATGGTGGTTTTATTTAAAAATACTGCAACCGTGGGGGTCTGCACCCAAGATGGCCACGTCTATGATTGACACCAGCCACAAAGGATTGCAGATTCTGGGAAAGCAGAGGACTGGATGCAGGGAACCTGAAAATGGTAGACCACCCCTCATTTGAGGAGAAGCAGAGGAGATGACCCATGGGACAGTGACCATGGTGGTGGACCAGCAAGGGGCTCTGCAGGTGAAGAACACACAGGCAGCGGGCTTTTAGCAACTCGAGGCTAGGACCCCATGCAGGCTGCCTGGCTGCTAGCAACTGAGGCCGGGGGATTCACACCGGACTGCGGACTATTGGAAACTGGCTCTAAAACTGGCTGAAGGTATATCAGGTATTGGAACTGGGATGAAAAAGGGTGCCGAGGGTGCTGAAGGGTTCCTGATAGTGTCGAAGGTTTGGATCTGGAGCTCAGGCTGCTGATGGTCTGGACTGGACTCTATATAGCTGCAGGAGCTGTGGGAGTGCTCGAGGTGAATCCATGGACACATGGTGACTCTGAGGGGACTTTCTTTTGCTTCTCTAATGCTGTCTGTAAGAGGTGCTTCAGGCAATTTCAGCCAATAGTGAACATGTCTGCCTTACTGCAACAAAAACAAATTTTGTGTAATATTGCACTGTCTTTATTACATGAAAATAAATTGAATCTTGATCTTCATTTGTTATGGCCTTGATCTCTTGCCTCATGTCTATGAATCATCTGTGCATACCCATGCTTTACCTCCCAATTAAAAGAGTCAAACTAACTACAGTGCCTGGACTTCAAAGCAGACACATTTACATGGATGCTAAATGCTCGCTATGCAACATTTAATTCTCTTTTATGTTCAATTTTTGAAATTTATTGATGCACACCAGGCAAAAACATCTCTCTCAAGGGCTTCTTTCTTGTGAGAAAGTGTTAATTTCCTTTGCAGACTTGCATAGCAATCAAAAGGGATGAATTGCTGTCTTCACAAGCAACCACATAGCTTCATCCATTAAAATTGGCCTGGCTAAAATCAAGAAATGTTGTGTTCATTCCCATTACTGCCACTAATTGAAATAAGCATCCATTGGATAAGAACCCCATAGGGTTTGCAGCATTCATTGATCCTATTCTAAATTTTCATCATTACAATAATGGCTTACCAGCCTTTGTACAACAATGCAAAATGAGTTAGAGCATATCACAGCCCTCTACTCCATCTGTTGGTTTCCATTTCCCCTGAAAATGACATTTAGGAGCAAAATAAATAAGGCTCCTGACTCATTCTCTTCCCAATCAAACAAAGCAAAATCAGAAGATGAAAATTCAATCCCTGATCTTATTTGACATCTATATAAGCTCACGTTTCTGCACCTTTGCCAGAAGGGTTCTTTGGATGAAAGCAGGAGTAGAAACATTAGTTTATCTTTTCCCCAAGAGCTCCAAGACTGCAGGTATTGCCTTACTGGTTAATTTAAATCTCTTCAATACCTGGGTTTGTTCCATTTTTCATGGCTCAGCATTATATTAAGCTGATAACTTGCTTTTTCCTAGAAAATGTTTAATTACCTATTGTGAGAAGATGGGTTTTATTTTTTCATGTATCCTGACATTATTTGGAAAGCTATAAATGGGATCAGCATTAATAGAAATGCATATTGAAAAGATATGAAGCTATAAACTCTTTCCAAACATAAATTAAAGAATTTACCATGAACATTTGGTGACCCACTCTATTTCAATTGAAAATCAAAGGGATAAACAATTCTAATTCTGGAAACATATTCATAAATTCTTGAGCCATCCACAACCAATTCATCTTTGCACATCTGAAATATTCAACATATGGGACTATTGATTCTACTTCATGTGATGGAGCTCAGGAAGCACTAATGTATTTCAAATTATGGAATAGATTAAAGAAATAAAAGTCTCCTGGAGAGATGGCCACAGGGCTGAGGTGAGGAGAACACTATCCAAGGTGAATCAACACAAGGCAGTGGGATCAGACAACATAGCTTGTCGGGTACTTAAGAACTGAGCAGACCAACTGACTTAGGTCCTTGTGTACATTTTCAACACGTCACTGCAGCAGTCCATCATTCCTGTGGGTTTCAAGATAGCCACCATCAATCCAGAAAAAAAGAGGGCGGCAGTAACAGGCCTCAACGACTACTGCCCTGTTGCACTGACTTCCACCGTAATAAAATGCTTTAAGCGTCTGGTGATGGAACACAGCAAAGCACACCCCACCCCTCACCCAAGACATTGGACCCATTTCAGTTTGCATACAAACGAAACCATTCCTCTACATCTGTCTTGTCCCTACACTCTACTTACCTGGAGAATGGCTGCTGTTCTTCAACTTCGGTTTGGTGTTTAAAGCAATCATTCCCCAGAGGCTGTTTGAGAAGCTGTCCTTGCTGGGAATCAACAAATCTCTCTGTAACTGGACTGTGGTCATCCTAATGGAAAGATCACATTCTATCTGTGTCACGCTGACCACTGGCACATCTCAGGGCTGCGTGGTCAGCCCACTCCTGTCTGTGCTATTGACCCATGACCGCAATACCAGATCGACCTCTAACAGAGTCATCAAGTTTGCAAATGACACAATAGTAGTTAGCCTCATTGGCAGTTGTGAGTTGGACTACAAAGAAGAGGTGGAAAATCTCATGATATGGTGCGAGATTAACAATTTGAGTCTCAAAAGTAGACACGACAATGGAGATGATGGTGGACCTCAGGAGGACAGGTACAACCACCCTCCACTGCACATTAGTAACTCAGTAGTGGAGAGACTAAAAAGCACCCAAGTTCCTCAAAGTCAACTTAACAAGGGACCTATCCTGGACACAAAACATCTCCTCTCTTGTCAGTAAGGTGCAACAGAGTCTGAATTTACTGAAAAGACTGAGGCAGCCCAATCGACCAGTAGATGGAGCTCTATCGAGAGTGACTTGCTGGGTGCATCACAGTGAAGTACATTTGCTGTAGAGAATTGGATTGGAGGTCACTCCACAGGACTATAAAAGCCGCAGAGAGAATCACTGGAGTCTCTCTCATCCCCAATGATGTGATCTACTTGGATTGTTGTTTGAAAAGGACTTGAAAAATTGTTGAGGATGCCTAATAGCCCACACAGCATCTTTCAGCTACTCTCATCAAAAAAATAAGAGATTCAGGAATATCAGAGCCAGAACCACCAGGCTGAGAAACAGTTTCTTCCCATGGGAATTGAGACAAGTGAATGATTGAAATGAATTGCTCATCCAAGACCCTAACATTTATTAAACAATATTTATTTATTTTTGTATGTACTGCATATTTATCTTTTGCCTGAATGTGTACCACACCTGGATATGTTTTTGCACTGAGGACTGGAGAACACTGTTTCATCAGGTTGCACAATAAACTTGAATTTGGGATTGACATCGAAGAGAAGCCAATCAAAACAGGGTGATTTGGGAAGTGGAACGTAAATGTCAGAGAAATTGAATAACGTGCAGCATGGTGGCACCCAGAAAGAGCTGTCTGGTTATGCAGATTGTTATAACATGAACTGCAATAAAACTGGATGATTAAAAAAAAGTAGATTTGACGACATCTAAAAGATTTCTGAATTTGGCGATCAACCTTGGAAAATCTTTCCATATTCTGGTCCATGTTTGCTTTGTTAGTCGGCATACCAGGGTCCATAGGCTGGGCGCAGCCATCTTGATTCCTGCAAGTCGTTGGTTGGCGTAAGCGCAGTGGGTTTGCATATTGGAATTCGGTTGGTGCATGCGTGAGAGTTAAGCTCCCTGACAATATTGAATTCACACTCTTAACTCTCACGCATGCATCAACGAAACTCCAATATGCAAACCCACTGTGAATGCACACAGGAATCATGACTGCCAGCCTACAAACCCGGGAAGACTACACAAAAGAGTCTGGAAAAACAAGCAACTGAAAAACCTCACAAAGATAAGCGTATACAGAGCCGTTGTCATACCCACACTCCTGTTCGGCTCCGAATCATGGGTCCTCTACCGGCATCACCTACGGCTCCTAGAACGCTTCCACCAGCGTTGCCTCCGCTCCATCCTCAACATTCACTGGAGCGCTTTCATCCCTAACATCGAAGTACTCGAGATGGCAGAGGTCGACAGCATCGAGTCCACGCTGCTGAAGATCCAGCTGCGCTGGGTGGGTCACGTCTCCAGAATGGAGGACCATCGCCTTCCCAAGATCGTGTTATATGGCGAGCTCTCCACTGGCCACCGTGACAGAGGTGCACCAAAGAAAAGGTACAAGGACTGCCTAAAGAAATCTCTTGGTGCCTGCCACATTGACCACCGCCAGTGGGCTGATATCGCCTCAAACCGTGCATCTTGGCGCCTCACAGTTCGGCGGGCAGCAACCTCCTTTGAAGAAGACCGCAGAGCCCACTTCACTGACAAAAGGCAAAGGAGGAAAAACCCAACACCCAACCCCAACCAACCAATTTTCCCCTGCAACCGCTGCAACCGTGTCTGCCTGTCCCGCATCGGACTTGTCAGCCACAAACGAGCCTGCAACTGACGTGGACATTTACCCCCTCCATAAATCTTCGTCCGCGAAGCCAAGCCAAAGAAAGAAGAATTAAATTTAATGAATACAAAATTATTAATTTATTATCATTTTAATTAGGGTTAACTCTAACTCCTGTCTCCCCACTGTGACATCTTCGCACGCCCCTCTCCCCGCGGTGACATCTCTACACTCCCTTCTTCCTGCAGAGAGATTTGTGCAGCAAGAAATAAAATCTGATTCCAACTATGATAGACAAGGGTAGCCTTTTATGTAAACCAAATCAAGTCAAGTCACTTTTGTTTATCGTAAATACCATGCTCGCAGAGTAAAAATGAGATAGCGTTTATCCAGGACCACGGAGCATATTTATATAAATACAAGTTAGAATAGAAGTTAAACACATCAAAATATTAAGATGCATACAGTAAAGGTCCATGGTACACTAATAAACGTGTTCTGGGAATTCAGGAGCCTGATAGGCCAATAGGAAAACTATTGCCCAATCTGGACGCAACGACTTGCTTGCTAAAGTACCTCCTACCAGATGGCAGAAGGGAGAACAGTTTAGATGACGGGTGTATGAAGTCCTTCACAATGTTTATTGCCTTCCACCTGCATTGAGTGTTGTAAATGTCCTTCATGGTAGGAAGGGAGCCCCCAATGATCTTATCCATAACTATCCTCTGCAGGGTCTTGTAATCCAAAGAGGTACAACTTCCAAACCAGGTGGTGATACAGTTGCACAGGATGTTCTCAATACATCCTCTGTAGAATGTAGAGGATGGAGGGTGGGAGATGAACTTCGCTCAGCCTTTGCAGGAAGTAGAGGTGCTGCGGGGCCTTCTTGGCTATGGAGCTGGTGTTGAGGGACCAGGTGAAATTCTCCACCAAGTGCACTCCAAGGAACTTGATTCTCTTGATGACCTCAATGGTGGAGCCGTCAATGGTTAGTGGAGCATGGTCCCCCAGGGTCTCCTGAAGTCAACAACCATCTATTTTTTTTTAACATTCAGATACAGGTTGCTGACGCTGCACCAGTCCATTAACATCTGCACCTCACCTCTGTACACTGACTTATCATTCTTACTGATCAGGCCCACCAATGTGAATGTAATGCAGAGGAAATTAATTATTTAGTTCTATGACTGGATAAAAATGAGAAACATTTCATTGATGAGAAAGTTAAGGATATTGTCATACAAAAAAAAAAGCTGAAACTGTAACTCAATTCTTGATATACATCAACATTACACTAAATTTTATCTTGCCATAGTATTGATTCTTCTTCATCAAATATTAAACTAACAAATTATGGCAGTAGATGAAAGATTAACATAATCCAATTTAGTAAATGCTCAACAATTCCACCTCTGGAGCATTTTGATGGAAACCATGTACTTATGATTTCTAACTATAAAGTTGGGGGACTGATTGAGAAGATGATGACTGATCTGTCATGTACACTAATCAAAAGCAGAATTGCTTTTGTGGGTTAGTGCAGCACATGGTTGAGTCTTGCTCAGCCTAATTTGGAACCAAAAATGGAAAAATTCATTAAAATATCATCACACCATTCACAAGGTTCAGTCTGCATTTATGGACTGTGACATTCCAGCAGATAAGAGATAAGACAATGAGACATCAGTAAAATGGTGGATATGTTTGGCTTCATGAATTATCCCCTGGTGACTGGTGAGAAATTCAAATAAGTCTCCATTAGCCATTTACTCTTGCCATGTGATGGCTGGAGATTGACATCGGAATTTGAGAAATCAAAGAAGTTCTTTTTTGAAATGAATCCCACAATTATTCACAGTAAATTGGCACACAATACTTCAGAGAAGGCTCAGTCATTGAGACAATGTTATCGAGTCCAGGGATGGATTTTACTCAGACACCTGGTGAATCTGCTAGTTTAAAGTAACAATGACTGTGTGTGAATGTTTGCGACTTAGCTACATTTGCATTTTTTTTAAAAAGATAACAAAGGAAAAAGGGAAAAGATTTATATACATGTACATTTTGTTACTTTAAGCCTGTCACTCCTTTAAAGATTGAATCAAGACTTGGCCACAGCATTGTTTACAGAAAGTCACATTGGCAGTCTGTGAAGAACCATTGAATTGGAGCTCCTTGTAAATCACAGATAAAACTAGAGTCCATATCATAAACGGCTAAGAACTCACTGAGTATTTTATAGGGTGCAAAATTTGTCATCCATCAATTGCTGCTTTATTTAAGGAGCTGTTTAAGATTATGCTCAGAGCTACTGCAATCTCCATTCCCTCACTCAGCCTTGGATACATTTCCTTTGAGCTTGTCAATTTTGAGTTTTGCCAAACTATTCAGTAAATGCTTGTCTTTATTGATGGCACATATTCATTCTCTCCCTCTATACTGCATTAACTTCATTCATTTCTTTTGAGGACAAATTCTAAAGCATTCAGTTTCTCTGTTACACACTCTGCTTCCATAAAGAAGCTTCTCTTTACTTCTCCATAAACTCCCCAGACATTCCTTTTATTTTTATACGTTTATAAAAACTTACACTGTCACTTTTAGGTTCATGCAATTCTTTTTACACTACTCTACTTGTATTCTGCTATTTCCTCAGCACTTTCTTGTAACCAAATGGAAAATTCTATTTTTTAATTTTTTTGTTCTATCACTCTATTCGAAATCAAATAATTTTAATTTGCTTTTATTCTTTCAATACTTCAGTTCTACTTGTGAAGTGGACAAATACATTGAAAAAGAATTAAGAATTCCAAAGAAATCTCAGAGCAATTACATGAACTGTCAGTTTTAGCCATTTATTCCAGTCAGCGACAAGATCTCCATCCTCAACCGATGGTCAGAACACTTCCAATCTCTTTTCAGTGACAACCGCTCAGTCCAAGATTCCGCCCTGCTCCAGCTCCCTCAACAGCCCCTAAGGCTAGAGCTGGATGAGGTCCTCACCCAGGATGAGACATATAAGGCAATCGAACAACTGAAAAGTGGCAAAGCAGCAGGTATGGATGGAATCTCCCCAGAGGTCTGGAAGGCTGGCAGCAAAACTCTGCATGTCAAACTGCATGAATTTTTCAAGCTTTGCTGGGACCAAGGAAAACTGCCTCAGGATCTTCGTGATGCCACCATCATCACCCTGTACAAAAACAAAGGCAAGAAATTAGACTGCTCAAACTACAGGGGAATCACGCTGCTCTCCATTGCAGGCAAAATCTTCGCTAGGATTCTCCTTAATAGACTAATACCTAGTGTCGCCGAGAATATTCTCCCAGAATCACAGTGCGGCTTTCGCACAAACAGAGGAACTACTGACATGGTCTTTGCCCTCAGACAGCTCCAAGAAAAGTGCAGAGAACAAAACAAAGGAATCTACATCACCTTTGTTGACCTCACCAAAGCCTTCGACACCGTGAGCAGGAAATGGCTTTGGCAAATACTAGAGCGCATCAGATGCCCCCCAAAGTTCCTCAACATGGTTATCCAACTGCACGAAAACCAACAAGGTCGGGTCAGATACAGCAATGAGCTCTCTGAACCCTTCTCCATTAACAATGGCGTGAAGCAAGGCTGTGTTCTCGCACCAACCCTCTTTTCAATCTTCTTCAGCATGATGCTGAACCAAGCCATGAAAGACCTCAACAATGAAGACGCTGTTTACATCCGGTACCGCACGGATGGCAGTCTCTTCAATCTGAGGCGCCTGCAAGCTCACACCAAGACACAAGAGAAACTTGTCCACGAACTACTCTTTGAAGACGATGCCGCTTTAGTTACCCATTCAGAGCCAGCTCTTCAGCGCTTGACGTCCTGTTTTGCGGAAACTGCCAAAATGTTTGGCCTGGAAGTCAGCCTGAAGAAAACTGAGGTCCTCCATCAGCCAGCTCCCCACCATGACTACCAGCCCCCCCATATCTCCATCGGGCACACAAAACTCAAAACGGTCAACCAGTTTACCTATCTCAGCTGCACCATTTCATCAGATGCAAGGATCGACAACGAGATAGACAACAGACTCGCCAAGGCAAATAGCGCCTTTGGAAGACTACACAAAAGAGTCTGGAAAAACAAGCAACTGAAAAACCTCACAAAGATAAGCGTATACAGAGCCGTTGTCATACCCACACTACTGTTCGGCTCCAAATCATGGGTCCTCTACCGGCATCACCTACGGCTCCTAGAACGCTTCCACCAGCGTTGTCTCCGCTCCATCCTCAACATTCATTGGAGGGCCTTCATCCCTAACGTCGAAGTACTCGAGATGGCAGAGGTCGACAGCATTGAGTCCACGCTGCTGAAGATCCAGCTGCGCTGGGTGGGTCACGTCTCCAGAATGGAGGACCACCGCCTTCCCAAGATCGTGTTATATGGCGAGCTCTCCACTGGCCACCGTGACAGAGGTGTGCCAAAGAAGAGGTACAAGGACTACCTAAAGAAATCTCTTGGTGCCTGCCACATTGACCACCGCCAGTGGGCTGATATCGCCTCATACCGTGCATTTTGGCGCCTCACAGTTCGACGGGCAGCAACCTCCTTTGAAGAAGACCGCAGAGCCTACTTCACTGTCAAAAGGCAAAGGAGGAAACACCCAACACCCAACCCCAACCAACCAATTTTCCCTTGCAACTGCTGCAACCGTGTCTGCCTGTCCCGCATCGGACTTGTCAGCCACAAACGAGCCTGCAGCTGACGTGGACATTACCCCTCCATAAATCTTCGTCCACGAAGCCAAGCCAAAGAAGAAGAAGTAGATGTTAAGCAGAGAAACAGGCCCTTCACTCCAGCTTGTCGATGCTGACCATCATGACCATACTAATCTTACTTGCCTGTATCAATTCCAAATCCCTCTATGCCCTGCTCATTCAAGTACCTGTGTAGATATCTCTTAAATGTCGTTCCTGATTCTCATACTGCCACCTCCTGGGACAGCTCATTCTAGATGCTAACTAATTTGTGTGCAAGATTTCCCCTACAATTCCTCCTTGTTGCATTTGGAAAGTTCAGGTTCAGAGGACTCACAGAGAGATGAGTCTGAACACAAGTGTTACAATCAAGGTAACTTTATTGAACACATGGGAGTTGTCAAATGATACTTAATTTCTCTACTATTAAACAACTATATAGACATTCACATCAGACCCAGGTTGGGCTCCAATACCAGTGGCCACCTATCTTCTACATGGTCCCACAAGTATACACACTTCACAAACATGGACTTTCAAACACATTCCCTATTTCTTATAACCAATGGGTGCTGCTCTCTGAAAGAATTGATCTATTGCAATACTATGGTTCAACTTAAGTATAGTGCACACTTTACCCATGACTCCTCCAGCAATGTTTACAGTAGCAAACTGGTGTGGAGCAGGTTGATGATGGGCTTGGATCAAGAGGCAGAGAGAAAGAAATGTGATATATTCATCTACGTTTTATACTGTTCTGAGCTGGACATCAGGCCATTGATGTCACGGAATCATTTAAATGAGCCAACGGTAATATCTGCACTAATGAGTGGCCAGAGTCCAACCTTGATTGGCAGGTGATGCAACCTCTGAATAAGTTTCAGACAGGGAGATCATGTGGCCCTCCACAATGTTCTAGACAAATAGGCCACGAGTTACTCCACAATCTACTATAACACCCCTCAAATCTTCTTTCTCTTCTTAAACCTGCGCCCCATAGTTCTAGACATCCCCACCATGGGGAACATGCTCTGGCTATCTACACTATTCCATACCTATCATAATGTTAAGTACCTCTCTCTGATTAAGTCTATCATGTCATTTCTCAGGATCCTTTGCTCCAGAGAAAACAAATGCAGCAAATCCAATTTCACTTGATGATTCAGGTTCCTTTATTGTCACGTACACAATAAAAAAAATTGTTTGCCCATAAAAGCATGTAGAGAAATGCCACTAGTCTAGCAGCACTACTAATAAGAGAAAGTAAAAGGGAGTTCCTTCAGAGATACTAAGGATCTGTGAATCCCACTACCTCCTCGGGTCCCACAGTAAAACACAAAAATCTGCACATACTGTGATTGAAGTAAAAACAAATGCTGGAGAAACTCAACATCAAACAGTGTACTTTATATTGCAAAAATAAAGATAAATAACCAACATTTCAGGCTTGAGGCCTTCAAAGTATTAGCAAAATGTAGGCAAGTGCTCAAACAAAATGGTTGGGGGGGCAGGGGGAGGAGCACAGTCCCACAGGCAGGAGGTAATAGATGGATAAGGTAGGTGACTGGCTTTGTGAATATAAGGGATAGGGAAGAGAGGGGAGTTGGCTAGCAGAACCTGAAAAATTCGAAGTTAATGCCATCCAGTTGGAGAGTGCCCAGACAGAATATTAGATGTTGCTCCTCCAATTAACTGGTGGCCATGGCTTGGTATTGCAGAAGGCCATGGACAGACACATCAGCGCAGGAATGGGGCGCAGAATTAGAATGATTGGCCACTGAGAGATCCCTGTTATTGATGCTAACAGAGCAAAGGTGCTCAGTGAGGCGATATCCCCATCTGTGTCCAGTCTCTGACGTAGAGAAGGCCACAACAGGAGCAAAATATGCAGTAGATGACTCTGCAGATACACAAGTGCTGCTTCGCTTGGAAGGACTGATTGGGGTCCCAAATGGAAGTGAGGGAGGAGATGTGGGCACATGTGGTACTTCCAATGGGCACAGGGAAAGGTGTCAAGGGGGTGATTTGTGGGAAGGGATGAGTGGACAAGGGAGTCACTGAGAGAGTGGTCCCTATCGAAAGCGAAGAGGGGAAGATGTGTTGGAGCTGATAGAAATTGCGGAGGATAATGTGTTGGACGCAAAAGCTGGTGGGGTGGTAGGGGACAACAAGGGGAATCCCATTTTTGTTGCATCTAGGGGGAGAGGGGGCCAGGGCGGATGAGTCGGAAATGGAGGAGATGCTGGTAGGAGCTGAGTTGATGGTGGTAGAGGGGATGCCATGTTTTTGGAAGAAGGAGGACATCTAGAATAACTGAGACTGGAAGATTTCATCTTTGAAGGATGTGCAACAGAGAAGGAGGAATTGGGAGAAAGGAATGGAATTGTTGCAGGGGGCAGGGTATGAAGAAGTGTAGTCCCCCTCTCCTCTGTGTCGCTGAGCTTGTGCTCACTCTCAATAACTTCCTTTGACTCATCCCACTTCCTTCAAGTCAAAAGGAGTTGGCCATAGTTGACCCATTTGGGTCCCAGCTACGCCTGCCTTTTTGTT
The DNA here is from genome assembly GCF_036971445.1 of Narcine bancroftii. Classification (NCBI taxonomy): domain Eukaryota; kingdom Metazoa; phylum Chordata; class Chondrichthyes; order Torpediniformes; family Narcinidae; genus Narcine; species Narcine bancroftii. Next base: position 62,877,597 of record NC_091472.1, read on the forward strand.
GGCTTTATGGAGCAATCTGTCCTGCAAGTCTATCCAGGCAAGTCTCCTCAACACTTCCTCATGACATTGACAACTACATTGATGCTGCCTCATGCACCTGTGAGGAGCTCATCATTTTGCTGCTAACTTTCACCCCAACCTCAAATTCACTCTCCCCTTTCTTGATACTTCTGTTTCCATGCTGACCATTTCCAACCTCACAAATCCCAGTCCTAGTTTTCACAAGTCAATCTCCACAGGCACCCTGACATGAGGCTTTCAGCCACCAAGTTCATCTGCTGTATTCTTAAAACTTGTAGAGTCTTTTCCCGGGCTGCTTCTTCTTGGAATTGGTGGGGTGGTTTCTCTGGGGCCGTGCGCCAGTTCACTGCTCCCCCAGCACTCACAACCCTCGTAGTTTGGTCTGCCATGCATGGGTGCCACCATTTTTGGCACAGACCTCATGGGTTCGCCAATGTTAAAAAAATACCACCAGAGGTTTAAACCTGAACAGGTCCATTGGTGTAATGACTGGGCAGTAGGACAGCACAAAGGAGTGCTGGAACATACGTCTCTGCTCCCCACTTGGGCTGGGTCTGCACATTACCACAACTTTAGCTGCAGAGCCACTTGTTGTTCAAGTCTTCCAATGGAGGCAGCATCTTTTGTATCTTTTCTCCATCCTCTTTAGCTTAATCACATCTTTCCTCTGGTGCAGTTGCCAGTTCTGAACATCCTCAGTGTTGCCTCCTCCTCAAAAACATGGCAAAGCAAAACATTGACAGTTCAGGGCAGGAGCAGTTCTGAGGAAATAGGTCATTGCTCCATCTGTGTCTTGCTGATTTCTTGTTAGACAGCTTACAGATAACCATGAGTTAAAAGCCTAATTTATGTTGAATTAGCTCAATGAGGTACATTGGAAAGCTAGGAGATAAATGAAGGTAATCTAACCAGTTTGAAGATTGATCTTATTTTGGCACATTGATAACAGAATAAGACATTTTTCAGACACTGGAAATTTTTCTACCAAGTTTCACAACACTTTGCTGATTTGGCATAATGATATCTTTTGTTCCATGCTGAGATTTAATTCAGTGGTAAGACCAAAGATTTTTAACTGAAGTATCTCTCCAATACAAAGTAGAACCTATTATTAGAAAGGTAGCAGGTATCTGTTGAGAAGTTCCCAATCCAGATGTTTCTCTTTCCTTGATTGCCATGAAAATATTAAGTCAATAACATTTTTGAATGTTTTATAGATTCAATTAGAATAAAAAATATTTTATGAAAACAATGTTTAACTCTTTTTTTTCTTAAATTCAACATTTCCAGTTGAATGATTGCGGGAAGCTGATAAAGAAACTTGGTTTCAGGAAATAGGTTCTGCATGGAAACATTGTAAAAAGGCAGATTCTCAGAGCATGTCTCCGTTTCAGTTTTAGCTCTGGAGAATATTGTTTCCCAAGCCTCATAAAAGCTGTCAACCACAGGGATTTCTGCCTGTCGTCTGGAGAAGGAAGTGCATTTCCAGTACTGCTGCGAGATTTTACAGCTCACTGAGAGCTCTATATCTCCACATCTATCCAGCTCACTGTTCAATCACCAGCACCAGGATTAAATGACCAAACCCCACCCCTAGCCCACAAAACTGATCCCTCTCCCTCCTACCTGTAACACAACCCAGCTACCCAATGCTCCCTCTCAGCTCAATCTTTTTAATCTCTCCCTTTTACCTCCTACCTGTCCCATTATTTTCTTGAATGTTATGATTTCCCCTCAAAATTTCCAATCACCTTTGCAGACCCTTCCCATTTCTATGCCCTCTCCTTTCACACCAAACATTCAACAGCCCTCCTCTCTTCTCTGGTCCCTAGCACCATTCTTCTCACCCTTTTCCAGATTCTCTGGTCAATATCAGAACCAGATTTATATCGGAAAACAGTAAAACACATAATCAGCACATTTATGGGAAAAGAAGCCCAACAACTTACTTAAGTAGGACTTCTAACTTCTTGAAGTACAACTTCTGCACTAATTTCTGAAATACAAAACAGGAACAGGTTATATAACCCCCAAGCTGCTCCACCATGCAATAAGATATTTCTGTGCTGTGTTCCATAGTTCTAAATCTTTTTTAAAAAAATCCTTTACATTTTCTGGTTCAACCTCCCTACCCATCATTTCTTCAACATCCAGGCTTCTATTGCCCTCAGATTCGACTATTTAACACCCTGTTCAGGCTACTGACCACGACTGCATCGCCAGATCAGCTTCAACAGTGTCATCAAGTTTGCAGATGGCACAACAGCAGTCGCACTACAGAGCTCAAAAATCTTGTGAAATGGTGCAAGAGTAACAACCTGAGTCTCAACATAGACAAGATGAAGAAGATAATCATGGACTTCAGGAGGACCAGGTATGACCACCTTCCACTACACATCAAGAACTCTGAAGAAGAGAGATTGGAGAGCACCAAGTTGATGGAATTCAACATCTCCTCACTGGTCAGGAAGGCACATAGTATCCACACTTGCTGAGAAGATTGAAGTGGGCAAAGCTACTGGCCGCCATTATGTCAATCTTCTATAGGAGTTCTGTTGAGAGTGTCCTGGCTGGCCACATCACAGTGTGATACAATTGCTGCAGAGAAATGAATTGGAGCTCAATCCAGAGGACCATAAGAGTGGCAGAGAGGATCACTGGAGTCTCTCTTCCCCCCCCCCCCACCCCCATATCAACATGATATACGAGGATTGTTGTCTGAGAGGGCACGCAAAATCATTGAGGACCCTTTCCACCCTGCAAACAGCATCTTTCAGCTGTTCCGGTTGGGGAAGACATACAGGAGTATCAGACCCAGCACCACCAGGCTGATGAACAGCTTTTTCCCCACAGGCAGAGAGATTGCTGAATGACCAAATGAACTGCTCACACCAAACTTATATTCATGAAACAATATTTATTTATGATTTGTATAGATGAAATATTTGTCCTGTATATGTATTATTTTTCTGGATGTATTTTATATCTGGCTGTTGTTAGGTCTGCTTTGTTCATGAATGAGTGAGACAAACACCAGACTGAGTCGAAATCAGGGTTCTTTGTTCTTTATTACCGGATTGTAACACTTGCGACTAACAATGTTAGTCGGAGAATGCATTCTGCCGTTATCAGCAAAATGGTGATTTTTTATACCCTTGGATACGTGCTTAGAACATCATCATATCATTACTTGTCCAATGACTAAAACTGTTGCTATCCTTTCCCTGCTAGCTTCCTGCCTCTCAATCCATCAATGTCTCTCTTATCTTGTAAGTACAAGGATGCATTCACATCTTGTTACAGCCCTGCACAGGGTAACTCCTTACACATTCCCATCTCATGATGTTTTACCTTACACTGTGCGTCTGCATGTTTTGCACCAATGACCAGTTTGTACTTGCATAAATCAGATGATAATAAACTTGACTCAATAAGTAGTCATTTCTCTTCAGCTCTATTGAACATTTAACAGTCCACATTCTAGTTTAAGTATCTTTCTTGTCAATCCCTCTAAAATCAAAACATTTTAATAACATTATTTATTCTGTATTTCTGAAAATATAATGAAGCCTATTTATTCTCTTGTTGACAAGGCTCTCATCCCAGGAATTAGACCAGTGAATTTTAAAAAAATCTTTAATGAACAATATGTCCCTTTCCTAAAACCATGTTAACGATTCACCAAGTGTCCTCTTATCATTAAATAAGTAATGGATTCCAATAATTTCTCGGCCACTGAAATCAGAATAATTAGTCTGCAGATTGATCCCTCTCACCCTCTCACCCTCTCACCCTCTCACCCTCTCACCCTCTCACCCTCTCACCCTCTCACCCTCTCACCCTCTCACCCCCATGATGCTGCTACATTTACTAGAATCTAAAGAGTTTAATTTAATATATTCTTTTCATCCATTATCTTAGATCTGTCTCTTCCAATCCCGTTCTCACAAATAATCTAAAGAATTTAAGAAGATCACCATCAACATTGTCTTTATGCTGACCTGTTTGATCTCTGGATTTAATGCATCATGAAAGACTGAATAAGCTAGGTTATTCTCAATGGATTTTGAAAGAAAGAAGGGATCTCATTGACACAAACTAAATTCTGACAGGATTAAACAGGTTAGATGCAAGAAGAATCTTCCCAGGAAGATTCCAGAACAAGGGGTCACAGTCTAAGGATAAGTGGTAAACCATTTTGGACTGAGATGAGGAGAGACTTCTTCATTGAGAGAGTTGTGAACTTGTGGAACGCCCTGTTTTGGAGCCAGTAGAATACATATTTAAAAGGGAGTTGGATGTGTCTGTTAAGGCTAAAGGAATCCAGGAGAATGGAGAGTGTTTAGAGATTGCTTGGGAGGAATTTCTAAAGCAGCTTACACACACACATTTTAAAACACAGAATATTTGCAGGATTTTTGCAGAATGCTTTTTGCAAGAAGCAACAAAAGTAACAACATAAAGCTTGCCTGGGAACATGTGATCTTTGCAAGCTGGACAGAACAGTTCTGCTCTCAGAGAGGGAGGGTGTGAAACAGAGAGAAGGAATCACAGAAATCAGATCTAGAGGTGCAAGCTGGCAACCTTTGGAAGGCTGCCTGGTCAAAGGAGAAGACTGGCAGTCTGAAAGGTGACCTTAAAGAAAGGATCATCTGGAGAACCCTGAAGGGGGCAAGTAACTTCTGTGCACAGAACAAGAATTGCCTGCAACCAGTGAGATTGGATTATGATCCAAAGAACTTTTCTAATCTTAAATATACATTACACACACCTGCACTTAGTATTAGAGGGGGGATTAAGTGGGTTAGGTAGGTTAAGTAAGTTAAGAAATAAGTTAAAGTTTAATTCTGTTTTCTCATTCAAATATAATTTAAAAACTACTTTTGTTTAAATAACCCTGTGTTGTGGTGCATATCTATTGCTCCTGGTTTTTGGGATCCTCTGGACTCTGTAACAAGAGAAAGCAGGAATAGGGCACTGAAGTCACATGATCATCCATCATCGTATTGAATGGAGGTCTCAGCTCAAAAGGCTATTTTGTATCATTCTATGTCTCTACTTACCCATTTCAGAAAACAAGGAGGGAAAAGCAATCAAATCCAAGGATGTATCAGTTGAAGTAATTACCTCTTTAAGCTGCTCAATCCCAATGGACCTTTGTTTTCCTTTATTTTATTGTGCTTTGTTGAAAACATGTCTTTAATATCTTCAAATGCATCTTCAACATCTCAGCCATTTCCAATATTTCCTTCTTTCACTTCAGCTCCTGAAGAATTGATGTTTATTATGCTTGGTTCTGCTGTCTGACCTGCTGAATTCCTCAAACAATTGTTTGTCTGCTCGAGATTCTAGTATCTGCAATTTTTGTGTTTTCTATACATTTTCCTTTCTCTGTTCTGAGGAAAGGTCACAGACGATCTGGTTTCTTCTTCCACAGATGCTGCTTGGCTAAGTTCTTTAGTGCTGTTTAGGTTTCAAATTCCAGGATTTGCTGTTTGATTTGTTTCTTTGTCATTTGTTTCCCTTGCTAGTTTAATATCTTTTTCCCCTCTCTTTTCTCCTACTCACCATTTAATAAAATATTATGGATCCTTGTGTTCCACATCTCACATTTATACCCAGATTTTAACCAAATCACTGGATGGCAATGTCAAATCTATTGAATTGTCTGTTCAATACATTTTTATCCCGATATTAATTTTTTTTTTGTACTTCGTATTTCTTGCCTTATCAATTTATGCAATTTATCAGCTACTTTGTTATTTTTCACGACACCTTATTTGAAGGTGGAATTTCTATATCGCATTTAACATCGACGACTACCTGACTTCACTCTCAATGTTACTTCAATCTTTTTTCAAATTTTTTTACTTCATTTATATCTGATATTGTTTGCAGTAAACTGGAATTCTTTGTCTGTGTATTGTTCAGATGGCTGGCACCTCCCTTGGCTCCACCCTCACCTACCCCAATATAAACCCTGGTTTTCCCACCTTACTTAAGATTCACCCAAGGACTATTGATTATAAGCTCTTAAAAGCATGTTTGTACTCCTCACTTGTCTCTGAGTGCAATCAGTCACTTTACAATTTTAATAGTTTACTTTGAAACGGGATGGAAGCCCTGTTGAAGCCAGACCTGCTCCAGGTCAACCCTCTGTACCCAGAGGAACTCATCCACTGCTGAATTCATCCAGTTTTACCTGACAGCCACGCAAGAAGTCTTCAACTCCATAGTCTCCAGAGGTCTGCACTTCTCTCTCAAGTTGGCCCCAAGGGGTTCACTGTCATCAGGGACTGTGCAACTTATGAGTCTGTCATAGAATGCTTGAAGGCCCACTACATGATGCCTCAGAACGACGTGCTGGTAAGACACCAGCTCTCTCAACGCCTGGGTGAATCACTGGATGATTTTGTCCTTGAACTGTGGAACTTGACTAGGAAATGCCACTACAAAGTGGTGATGGTCTAGGTGAGAGAGGAAGAACAAATCCAGGACACCCACATGGCAGGAGTGAGGTTGAGGTACATGAGGCAGTGCCTGCTGGAGTTGGAGAAGAAATACTTGGCCAGCACCCTGAAGCTGGTGAAAGCATTCGAACAGACGAAGCTAGGAGCTAATGATCTCATGGGCAAAAGCGATGCCTTTTCAGAAGACCAGGTCAGTGGGCATCAGTGATCCCCACAGCCCCAGTAGCAACTGCTGTGGCCTCACATGACCAGGGATGCTACTTTTGTTGTCAGACTCAGCACCCCCACGTCCGAAGCCCTGCGAAGGACATCGTGTGCTCAGGATGCTGTAAGCGAGGGCACTGGTGAAGGTCTGCAGGGCTAAGGGGAACCCAAAGAGGACAACCATGTGTGACCCGAATCAGCATTCAACTCATGCCAGAGCCCTGAAGAGCCTTCCCCAGCCTCTACATGCTGCTCACTGTTGGCATCTTGTTGAGCTTCATGGTGAGACCTGCCACCAGAAGTAAAGCATCACAAGAAGCCATGGTGGCCATCTTACTGCACCTCATGGTCAATGCCATCTTGTCTGCCCACAGGCCAAGAGGGGAGAATCACCATCGATATAGCGAGCAGCATGGTATCTGGGGCACTGGCATCGGTCATCCTGGATCAGGCAATACCTCATCACGATGGAGGTGAGGGCAAATGGACACTTGACTGATTGCTTGGTAGATACTAGCTCCACTGAGTGCTCTGCAATTTCTCTGCGGTAGACCTTAAGTGTATCTAATGGACTCTCGTATCTACCTAGCATCGCACTCTGGAACTATCCATCCAGGGGTATTGTATAGCACATCTAACTGTAAAGGGGGGTGGGGGGGAAGGGAGGGAAATTTTATAAGTTCCAATTGTTTGTACTAAAGGATTTGTGTGCTTCTGTATTGGTAGGCCTGGACTTCCTGTCACCTTAAAAGCGTGACCATGGAGTACTCTGGTCCACTCCCTCCAATCACAATGCGAAACAAAAGGTCCCAGAAGCTGAACACCACATGCAGTCTCTTGACCCTAAATATTGATCCCCCCCCCCCCCCACTGTTTGCGAACCTGACTTCTGATTGCCAGCCAATAGCCACAAAGAGCAGGTGATACAGTGCAGGGGGAAATCGAGAATTTATTTGAGCCGAGACACAGCAGCTGCTTAAAGAAAATATCATTGAATCTAGCAACAGTCCATGGAGAGCCCAGATGGCAGTCGTAAAAGGGAAAGTCCAGGCTAGTGATTGATTACAGCCAAACAATTAATCATTTCGCATTCTTGGACGTGTACTCTCTCCCTCAAATTTTGGACATGGTAAACGAAATTGAGCAGTATCGTGTCTATACAAAAGCTCCACACCATCAGTTACCAATCTGCTCCGAGGTCCGCCCCTACACAGCAATAGAGGTAGACAGATGGCTTTTTCAGTTCCGAGGGTCACTTTTGGTATCATTAACGGAGTCTCGGCCTTTCAGAGACAGATGGACAAAATGGACAGACCACAACACCAACCTTCAGAAGTTTCTCCACACAGCCAAATCCCTGAATCACACATACAATTCCAGTAAGTGCATGTTCCAGACTAAACATCCGGTGATTCTGAGATACATGGTGAAGGATGGAGTCATCGGTCCTCACCCCAATCGAATGCGCCCCATTAGACCTCCTGATCCAGAGGAACATGAAGCCTTAAGGGGTCTTTTCTTACTATGCAGATAAAATCCTCTTAAAATCCACCTCCTTCCTATTATCGGCTGAAGCACAGGCGGCTTTCGACCAAGTTCGGAGCTACATCGCAAAGACCACCATGCTTGCGGTGGACGAGAATGCACCTTTTTAGGTGGAATGCGATGCCTCTGACATAGCTCTGGCCGCTACCCTTAACTAGGCAGGCAGGCCTGTTGCTTCCCACACCCGCACCTTACATGGCTATGAGTCTTGGAACCCATCAATGGATAAAGAGGCCCAAGCCATTGTAGAGGCCATCAGGCACTGGAGGCATTACCTGGCCGACAGAAATTTACACTGCTCACTGACCAGCAATCAATGGCATTCATGTTTAATAATGCAAAAAAATGGGTAAAATAATGATAAGATCACTAGGTGGAGGATCAAACTCTCCACCTATAATTATGATTTAACATGCAGGCCAAGTATTCTTAATGAGCTTCCAGATGCCCTGTTCAGAGGAATTGGTGCCTCTGCACACACCAACCAGTTGCAATCATTGCACGATGAGTTTTGCCACCCGGGCAAAACTTGCATGTCTCATTTTGTCAAGGTTTGCAACCTGCTCTACACCATTGAGGACATCAGGGATATGACCAGGTCCTGCCAGGTTTGCGCTGAGTGCAAACCACACTTCTACTGCCCCAATAAAGTGCACCTGATAAAGGCATCCTCCTCCTTTGATTTCAAGGGCCCCTCCCTTCCATGAATGGAAATATGTACTTTCTTAATATCATCGACAGGTATTCACGTTTTCTGTTCCCCATCCCCTGCCCAGACATGATCACCACCACGGTCATCAGAACCTTACACTCTATTTTCACCTTGGGTATCCCAACTACATCCATAGTGACTGGGGCTCATCATTTATGAGCGAAGAGCTACACCAATATCTGTTCGTAAGAGGTATTGCCTCAAGTAGGACAACTAGCTACAATCTCCAGGGGAACGGACAATTAGAAAAGGAGAACACAATGGTATGGAAGGCCGTGAAATTGGCTCTATGGTCCAAAGGCCACCCAGATTCACATTGGCAAGAAGTCCTACCCACGACACTCCACTCCATAAAGTTGTTTCTCTGCCCTGTAACCAACGCAACTCCTCACAAGCTAGTTCACTTTCCAGAAGAAATCCACATCTGGGACCACCCTCCTGGCTTGGCTGATAGCACCAGGGACAGTCCTGCTGAGAAAGCACATAGGGAGGAGCAAGACAGACCATCTGATCGAGAGGGTGCACCTTCTGCACGCCAATCCAACATATGTCTACGTGGTACACCCTGATGGCAGAGAGGACACCATCTCGATCAGATACCTTGAACCTGCCAGCACTGAGGATCCAATGCCTCAAACAAGCCAGGAGCCACCAAATTCTCTACCCAGGGATTCGGACAACATGGTTCAGGAAATGGTCCAATCCAAGCCCTCAAGACCCAGTAACCCTGCACCACAGGGGGTCCAGGAAGCCCAAAGTCCTCCAGTACTGAGGCACTCAACCAGAATAACTAGACCCCCTGACAGACTCAACTTTCAAAAATTTGTAAACTATTAGTTTTTTTTTATAAATGTACAGCCTCTGTTTTTCACCCACAGTTTCTCTTCTGAAGGAAGAGGTAAATGCAGTGAACTAGAATTCACAGTCTATGTATTGTTCTGATGGTTGGCTCCTCCCTTGGCTCCACCCTCACTTACCCCAATATAAACCCTGGTTTTCCCACCTTACCTCAGATGATTCACCAGAGGGCTATTGTGTCTACTGGTCATTGATTATAAGCTATTATCACTTGTCTCTGAATGCAATCAGTCAAGTTACACCATTGTAATGCCCTCAACTGCCTTTCCATCATTGCCATCACATCCCAATTCCTGTTTTGGCTTAAAATTCTTTCCACAACCCAGTTGTTCATTCAGCAAGATCATTTTTCTGATCTTGATCAAGCAGGCATCTAAACAGTTAAACTTGGCAAAAGAACTGACAAATTCAATGACTGTTCAAATAACTGAAAATTATTTTATTTTTAACAAGATAGGTGTACAGTATATTCTTTAATATCAGTATTAGTTTTTCTGACTCACATTTGGCTTCCAACATGCGACCTTTATTTAATATTTTCCCTAAGCTGCCTGTTATTGGATTTAATATTTAATTAAATGTAACCACTTTAATTTAGTTGAGTTTAAATTTGCTCATCCTTTCTTCATATTAGATAAAAATCATGTTCAAACTCTTAGTATGAAGACTGTCAAGCTCACTGGAATTAGGAAATGGATGGGGAGAAATTGTATACAGTGTGAGATTGGCTGTAAAGGAAGGCCTCTTCATAACTGAGACCTGCCACTCCTTTAATTAATTCCTTTAATTTTTTTTTACTGTTAGTGTAAACATATGAATATGCAACCAGAAAAGTTACATCAAGCTTGTTCAACTCTGTCCATCCATCTGCTAGCAACTTGCAGTAGAAGGCAGTACCTAGGCAATTTAAGAAACTATCTTGCTTTAAAATGATGAAAATCCAGCATAATCTAATGACAGCATTTTTAATCTGCCTGCTGTTGGCTGGTCAAACCGAAGAATGGATCCAAGTTCTATTTGAATATTTGAGCCAACTCTGCACCCACTGCATATTCATGTTAAGAAATGTCTGCTGATTTATAAACCCATGTAATCCCAAGCTTATAAGCAGGACATCTTTGGCTGCTCCAGGAATGGCTTTATGATTTCTGCCAATATCATTCAGAAGTTGCAACAGGAGTCCAGGAATCAGAAAAATCCCTCCTAAAACTTGGTGCCAATTGGTGGCCAAGCCCAAAGCAAGTAGCAATTACAATTACCCTATAAAGTAGCCTCATAAATTAAAAATGATTGGGATGCAACCTGCTTATGCACAGAAAAACAATAAATTAGAATAGAAAAGTAAATGCAATCTAATGACATTTTTAAACTCAAACATAGTGCAAGGTAACATGCCCTCTGCTATGTGTGGAGGAAATGTGGCCTCCCTGCATGTCTAGAAGATGTGTACTGCAGGTGGTCACATGTCCTCCGTCTGAAACTTATTTGAAAGTTACATCACCTGTCAATCAATGCACACCTTGCCATTGGCCATTTTAATCATCCAAGGTCATTATTGGATAGAAGCACAGTTTAGCATTGTATACAACACCAACGCAAGCGCATTCTTTCTCTCTACCTTGTGGTCCAAGCTCTGGACATTGCTCCATGCCAGCTAGCTACTGTGAACATCACTGGAAGTGTCACAGGTGAGGTATGCACTACACTGAAGTTGAGCTATACTACTGTGATAGATCAGTACTTGCAGAGAGCTGCACCTCCATTGGTACAGGGAACCGTGGTGTGTGCGCGCGTGCGTGCAAGTCTGTCTGTAGAGTGTGTACTCAATCATGTAGAGTATAGGCAACCACTGGTATCGGAGTCCGACGTCAACATCTATATCATTGCTTAAGTAATATAGTAGCCGAGTACCATTTGATGTTCTCCCCTGTTTGTCTTCCATATGTTCATTAAAGTTACGTGTAAACCCACTGAACCTGATACTCTTCCAAACTCAACACCATCTCAGCCCACAAATCTGTCCGCCCAATTAACCTACACCCCCAGCACATTTTTTTTTGAAAGGTGGGAGGAAACTGGAGCCACCAGATAAAACCCATGCAGACATAGGGAGAACGAACAAACACCTTACAGATAGTGTGGTATTCGAAGTCAGAAAATTTGGACTGCTCTGGGATTGGGTGCGTCTGGATTTTTAGATTTTCCAGATTCTGGGCCAGTACTTATAAAATTCAGATTTAAGGAGGAATAAGGAAGAGTTGAACAGGTAAATTCTGATAGTTTATTTATTTATACCGATGAGCAGATTAGAAGAAAACTGACAAAATGGGAACAAAATGTTTCACGACAAAAAAAAGCAGGTAATGCTTGCAATTATGTTTAAAAATGAACATTTTAAAAGAAAAATACAGTACACAAATGAATTTCTTTGTAGGATTATCTGTATTAAACTTGGTCACTGTGCATCTGTGGCACTTGCGCACAGACACAAATTCCCACAAAATTTTTAAAAGTTTGAGTTTTAGAAAAATCCAAATTCTCAGGTGGTCTGGATTTCTGGCATCAGATTTTTGGACATTGACTGTACATGACATTTATAATTCCTATACAAGACAGCCATCTCCTGGAATATTCAATGCTTAAAATGTTCATCAAAGGGCAGCAACTAGCAATAGGTGAACAAATGCTAGAAAGGAAGTCACAGAAAGTCATGAACGTTCATGGCCCTAATCAGAGCATGCCTTGTGCATCTGGACTGACCAGTTATGGTCACTGAGCTAAAGACACTACAGAGAAAAGCTACTGGGCCTTACTTTGATATTCACATGTAGATTCCAGCTGCAACAACAACCACAGGAAAACTGACACTACTCATGACAAAGCAGGAATCCCATCTATTCACACTCTCCACCACTAGTGCAGAGTACGATCTACTAAAAGTCTTGTTACTCACCTAGCACATGCTAATTCTTTGACCTCTATCACAAGTAATACATCATCTTGACTCAAATGAGTTGTGGATGCACAGTTTTTGTTTGCTGACTAATAAGATCAATTCTCTTTCTTTGGCTTGGCTTCGCAGACGAAGATTTATGGAGGGGTAAATGTCCACGTCAGCTAATGTGACAAATATACATGAAGCACTTTACAAGCTCAGTAATAACATTTTCTCAATTTACACTAGAAGGTTGCACAAGTAAGACTTGTAGTAATAAAATCAGTTTCCACATTTTTCGGAAAGGAATTGAGGAATTTCATCGACATGCCAAGGAATTATCCAGATGTGGATACACATTCACCACTGGAGTCTAGATTCTTCAATAGGTCCTTTGCTGAGTCATAAAAAGATGAATTATTTTAACTCTATCTTTTGGTGACCTCTTTGGCAAGCATGGGGCCAAATCTCACAGACAGCCCAAAGATGGTTTGGCTCTCATTGGCCTTCATGAATACCATCTTGTTCATGAAATAATAAATCATTCAATGACTCCTCCAAACCACTGAAAAGTTGAAGCATTTGCTTTTGCCCCTCTGTAGTCTCTCATCCAGAGTGGTCCATTCAATGCTTTGGCATCATGTTTAGCATTGAAGATAAAAATATTTTTCAATTCATCACCCAGACAGCTAATCTCCACCTTCATACAACCTCCTACCCCCATTTCAGCTTCATCATTGCTGAAAGAACACTATCCATTTGTTTCACATAATTATTCACCCCACTTCCCAACACCCCTAACCTCACCCTTAACAGTCTCAAAACTTCACTGTCCCTCCTTTCTCCTAATATAAATTATTGTCACGAGCATAGAATCAAATGCTTAAAGAGCCTCCATTGGCCAATCTTCCTTACTCAACATCAAAATATTGTCCAGCCTTCTATCCCACACAAAAGCCATAGAAGCAAAATTGCAAAACAGACCAACATAATTGGTGGCAAGCTTTCCAGCATTTCTCTCAAACTCCCCATCTCTCCAGTTCTCTCTCCACAACATATAGTCACAATTCCTAATAAATGCAATTTATTCTCTGCAACTGCAAAGTTCCTTGAGTTATTCTCTACCTTAAAGAATGTAATCTACATTGACATTTCAGTGGAATCAATGATAGAGCATTGCACTTTAAATAAAACATCAAAGCAAGATTTTATCTGCCTGTTCAGGTGGATGTAAAAAGAAATCCCATTATTCTATTCAGAGAACAACAAACTATTCTCCCATCAGCCCTGGCCAATATCATTCCTCAGCCTACAACGTGGATAAAATGTCAGAGAAGGGACCCACTCCAAAGAGGTTTCATAAATATTTGACCTCATTTACTTTTAAAACTGTGCATTACGCCTCCTGCAATAATAGTGAAAGAGGACACAGGCTGGTATTAACAATTATTATTTATAAATAGCATAGCAAATGAAGAAAGAATGTGGCCTGAAATAAAAGTTATATGTTCCAGAAGAGATATTAAGCAAAAATAAATTTTAAGAATCACTTCAGTGGATCATTAATTTTTGGTTTATTGCATCGGTTAATGAGGAACTCAATGCTGATTCCACAATTAACATCAAGTCCTGCCAAATTGGGCTGCTATTTTGATCACCAACCTCGTAGATTTTCATTTAGAACAATACTTTTTTAAAAATAAAATATTCACCCTTCGTGATGTATTGTATCTGGGATTTTTATTTTAAAGTTGTCTATTGCAATGAAGTTTAAAATCACTCAAAAGATAATCTAATTCATCCAGTGCTCTTCAAATGTTATAGATTCTTCCTTGTAACCAGGGGATGGCTCCCCATTATCAGAGAGCATATCATTGATTTCATTCAGTTATCATCTAATTTTGACTTAACTGTATCCATCACTTGATAAAACAATGCACCCAAGGTAAAATATTTTTTTTAAAATCTCTGTTTCAAGAGATTTTAAAATATGTTTTTTCAAGTAAACCAACTTTCACTCTGAGGGAACATCTGTCACTTTCTGCAGAAGCAGTTTGGACACCAAAGCACGTTAAGCATTTTATGATTATATTTCAGATTCCAACATTCATCTATTTTGATTTCTGGTGACTTTTATCTGTTATAATAGAAATATTCATATGTATCATAAATATTCATTTAGAGCCTTTTATAGCTTTTGTGGAAGATCTGTATGAGTTACATAAATTTATGCTATTGTTTCATCATGTTATTTTAAAGGAGTCTTTCAATCATTTTGAAGGAAAAACTGGTATAAGATGAAAAATTGAATCTTTGCAGAATTTCCTTGAAGATGAATATTTGAAAGAACACCATCAGGTTAGAATTCTTAGTTTTTCGATTTATTGCAGCCGCTCTTAACAAAGACGAGAAATTGCATGATAGTAAATTAACAATTGCAACACAAAAAGCTCCTAGAAATGTCACAGTTATAGATTATTCTCGCAAGAACCGGACAGATGTGCATGATTTCACGGACGTCTTCTCCAAAAAAAACGAAATTACACTTCTGTGACAAGTTCAAAGGCTGAATCATGAATTTGAATGTACACACAGCCCTTTAACCATTGATTAAGATTTATACATCCGATTAAAATTTGCAGCCAGACTAAATGTAAAGGTAATAATGTTGTTCTTTTAACTGTAAATGAATGTTATATGATTGGATACACACAATTAGACTTTCTCCTGGATTTTTCCCATTTTGCAAAATGCATCTTGTTTTCATTTTGCTAGTCTTTTTGACGTACAAAATCTCCTCAAACTCTTCAAACTGGGCCACTGGCAACTTGGAGGCCCAGTACAGATCCTGAGAGATACTGACACACAGGAATTTGAAGTTCTTCACAGCATTGAGGAAGCATACCAGAGTGAAATAGATCAGCTAGTTGAGTAGTGCCACAACAACAACCTTGCACTAAATATTAGTTGATTATGGACTTCAAGAGGGGAAAAAATCAGAACAAACTAGTCATTATTCAGGGGCTAGCAGTAAAAAGGGTTAAAAATTTATAATTACTGGTTGTCAGCATCTCTGATAATATATCCTGGGGTCTCCATGTTCATGCAATAATGAAGTCAGTTTACCATTGACTATATTTCTTGAGAAAGTTAAGGAGATTTGGTATGTCACCAAAGTCTCTTGTAAATGTCTACAGCTGTACTGTAAGAGCATTCTGACTGATTGCATCACTGTCTAGTATAGAGGTGCCAATGCATAGGACAGGAAAAGACAATAGCAAATGTCATGGGCATCAGTTTCCACTCCATTAGGTCCAAGCCCTCTTCACCCTGATGCCACCAGGGTAGAGTCACAGGAGCCTGAAGATGAACATCCAATGGGTCAAAACACACCTTGTTTCCCTCTGCCATCAAATTTCTGAATGGTCAATGAACAACAGGCTCTCATTTTCTTTTTTTTGCCCTAGAACACTACAGCACAAACAGGCCCCTTCAGCCCTTCTAGTTTGTGCCAAACCATTAGTCCCACTAACCTACACCTGGTCTATAGCCCTTCATTCCTCTCCCATCCATATACCTGTCCAAATTATCCTTAAATGCTAAAATTAAGCCCACATTCACAATGTCAGCTGGCAGCTTGTTCCAATACACTCACCATTCTCTGTATGAAGGTTGCCCTCATATTCCCCCTAAACTTTTTCCCCCCTTCACTCTTAACTGGTTGTATTTCACCTACCCCAAGCATAAAAAGTCCATCTGCATTTAATCTGTCCATCTCCTTCATAATTTTAAATACCTCTATCAAATCTCCCCTCATTCTTTTACACTCCAGGGAATAAAGTCCTAACCTGTTTAACCTCAGTTACTGAAGTCCAGGCAACATCCTAATAAATCTTCTCTGCAACCTTTCAATCTTATTGATATCTTTCCTGGAGTTAGGCAACAAAAGCTGCACACAATACTCCAAATTTGGCCTCACCAAGGTCTTATATAACTTTTACCATAACATCCCGACTCCTATTCTCAATATTTTGAATTGTGAAGGCAAATATCCTAAAAGCTCTCTTACAATCTTATCCACCTGTGATGCCAATTTCAGAGAATTATGTAAGTATATTCCCAGATCGCTGTGTTCTACCGCACTTCTATGTGCTTTATCATTTACCATGCTTGTCCTTTCTTGATTTGTGCTTCCAAAATGCAGCACCTCACTTGTCTGCAATAAATTGCATCTGTTATTTTACAGCCAGTTTTTCCAGCTGGTCCAGATGCATCTGCAAGATTTGAAAACCTTCTTTGCTGTCCACAATGGCTCCAATCTTTGTGTCATCTGCAAACTTGCTGATCCAAATTGTCATCCATATCAATGATGTGGATGATAAACAACAATGGTCCCGACACTGATCCCTGAGGCACACCACTAGACACAGGCCTCCAGTCTGTGACTAGTGGTATGCCTCAGGGATCAATGCCTCAGGACCATTTCAATTCTAGGTCACACTTCCATGTCTATCCATGGCCGTGTGTACTGTCCTACCCTGACCACCCACAGATTGGAGGAACATCTTATTTTTCCAGCTGGGCACCCTCCAGACATATGGAATTAACATTGACTTTACTGCTTTCCATTAAAACTGCTCAACTTTTATTCCCCCTACCCATTTTCCTGTCCTTCCAGTTCTTTCACCCACACAGCCCTACCATCCCCCCCTCCCCTTCATTGCTGCTGTCCCCTCGCCTTTCTCCACCTATCATCTCCTGCCTTGCCACCACCACCCCCCCCCCCCCCGCCACCCTCCTATCCTTTTGTTCGGACAATTGCCACCATTTTCTCATACATTGATGAGGGGCTCAAGCCAGAAATGTCAGTAACAGATCTTTGCCTTTGTTGAGCTTCTCCAGCATTTTGTGTTTTTACTTCAACCATGATGTCTACAGGATTTTGTGATTTACTTCTGGCCTCCAGTCTGAGAAGCAATCATCTACCATTATTCTCTGGCTTATCCCGTCCAGCTATTATTGAATCCAGTTCACTACTTCATCATGAATAACTGGCATCTGATCTTTCCTGACCACCCTCCCATGCAAGACCTAGTCAAAGACCTTACTAAAATCCAATTAGACAGCCTTTCCTTTGTCAACATTTCTGGTAACCTCCTCAAAAGACTCGATAAGATTGGTTCAACACAATCTACCAGGCACAAAGCCATGTCGTCCCTAATCAGTTCATAGCTATCCAAATAATTCTAGATCCAATCTCTTAAAACACCTTCCCATAATTTACCTACCACCAGCATTAGGCTCACTAGCCTATAATTTCCAGGGTTACTTTTGGAGATTTTTTTTTAAAATAACAACCAAACAACATTGCACCACATCCATGGCTAAGGACATTTTAAATATTTCTGCCAGAGCCCCTGCAATTTCTACGCAAGCCTCCATCAAAGATCAAGGGAATATCTTGTCAGGCCCCAAGGATATATCTACCCTTATTTGCTTCAAGACAGCAAGCACCTCCTCATCTTTAATCTGAAAAGGTTCCATGACCTCACTGCTTGTTTTCCTGACTTCCCATGACTCTTTGCCTATTTTGGGAGTGAACCTTGATTTTAAAAAATTTAAAATCTCCCCCATTTCTTTTGGCTCCATACAAAGCCAACCACTCTGATCTTCAAGGGGACCAATTTTGTCTCTTACTATCTTTTGCTCTTAATATACTTTTAGAAATATAAGATTTTCATTCAGATTGTCTGCCAAAGCAACCTCATGTCTTCTGATTTCTTTCTTGAGGTTTTCCTTGCATTTTTTTAATACTCCTCAGGTACCTCATTTGCTCAATATTGTCTATACCTGCTATGCACTTCGCTCCTGAACCATATCCCCAATATCCATCAAAAACCAAGGTTTCCTATGCCTGTTAATCTTGCCTTTAATTCAGACAAAAACATACCAACTCTGTACTCTTAGAATTTCACCTTTGAAGGTCTTTCACTAACCTCACACATCCTTGCCTGAAAACAACTTCATCCAATCCACACATTCCAGATCTTTTCTTATTTCCTCAAAATTTGCCTTTCTCCAATATATAATCTCAACCAGAGGCCCAGACCTATCCTTCTCCATAATTAAATCTAAACTAATGGCATTATGAACACTGGACCCAAAATGTTTCCCTACACATACTTCAATCATCTGTCCGGCCTCATTCCCTTGTAGAAGATCCAGTATTGCACTCTCTCTAGGAGGTACCTCTTTCTATTGATTTAGAAAACTTTCCTGAACATGTTTGACAAACAGCAAGCCATCCAACCCTTTTACTGTATGGGAGTCCCAGTTAATATAGAAAATTAATATCTCCTACTATCACAGCCTAATGTTTCCTGCAGCTCTCTGCTACAGGTTTGTTCCTTCAAATCTCATTGACTATTGGGTGGTCTATAATACAACCCCACGTATGGCCATGCTTTTCCCATTCCTTAGCTCCACCCATATAGCCTCAGTAGAAAAACCCTCGGGTCTATCCTGCCAGTGATATTTTCCCTGATGAGCAATGCCATACCTCCCCCTTTCATTTCTCCCACCCCAGTTCTGTCACATTTAAAGCAATGGAAACTCAGAACACTGAGCTGCCAGACCTACCCCTTCTGCAATCAAGTTTCACTAATGGACACAATGTCATAATTCCACATGCCAATCCACACTTTAAGCTCGTCTGCCTTTCCGACAATACTCCTTGCATTAAAATAGATGCACCTGAGGGCATTTCCACCATGTACAAAACGTTAACATCTATCAGTGCATGCAATTTTAACATCTCTTCCCTCCTCCACTCTATCTCCACACTATAGTTCCCACCCAACCCCCCCTGCAAATCTAGTTTGAAACCACCAGAGCAGCACTAGAAAATCTTCCCACAAGGATAGTAGGCCCCCTCCAGTTCAGATGTCTCACTGGAACAGGTCCCACCTTTTCTGGGAGAGAGCCCCAATGACCCAGAATTTGAAGCCCTCCCTCCTGTACCAGGTCTTTATCCAGCTGCATTATCCTATTTCTAGCCTCACTAGCACACGGCACGAGTAGCAGTCCTGAGATCAGAACCCTGGCGGTCCTGTCCTTCAACTTAGTGCCTAGCTCCCTGACATCTCCTTGCAGGACCTCCTCACCCTTTCTACTCATGTCATTTGTCCCTACGTGGACCGAGACATGCCTCCTGAGAATGCCGAGAACTCAATAGGAGATACTTGGGACCCTTGAACCAGGGACCCTTGAACCAGGGAGGCAACATACCATTTGGAATACCCAATTTCTTCCACAAAATCTCTTATCTATCTCCCATGTATGAAATCCACTAACACGACATCTCGCCTCTTCTCCTCCATTCTCTTCTTAGCCACTAGACCCGACTCCATGCTTGGGACCTCATCACTGTGTCTTGTACCTAGTAGGTCATTCCCACAACATTGTCTAAAATTGTATATTTGTTATTGAAGGGAACAGCCACAGGGGTGCCCTGCCTGCCTTCTCCCTTTCCCTCTCATGACTGTCACCAATCTACTTTCCTCCTAGTTGTCCATGTAACTCATGTCTATCACCCCCTCTGTCTCCAATAATCCAGAGAGCATCCAACTCCAGCTCAAATTTCTTTACTCAGCTTGTCAAGAGTTGCAGTTGAATGCACTTCTCACAGATGAGGTCATCAGTGACCCACATTCCGCAAGAGGAGCATTCCCCTGCCTTGGCTGCCATTCCCACTGTTTATGTCTAGAGGAAAAATAAATATGATATCTAAAACCTGCCCTTACCTGTGCCAACCTGCTGGATCCTTTTGTTCCTCAAATAGGGTGGCCCTTTCTTACTTCAATTCCTGCACCAGCCCCTATTCATCAAAGTTCCTTGAACTGAAGTCTTTCTGCTCTAGCAATAATTGCTCCACTGCTCAGTCCCTCACTTGTGAGGGACTGCCAATGATGTTTGGATCACCTGTCCTCAATTGCCCTTCAATTGTTGAACTCAATTTCCCAAATAACTGCTATCTACTGAGTTTCACTATTTTTTTGACCCTTTTGTCTTGAACTTGAACTCAATTTCCCAAATAACTGCTATCTACTGAGTTTCACTATTTTTTTGACCCTTTTGTCTTGAACTTGAACTCAATTACCCAATCGAGGCTATTTATTTATTTAATTGACTAATTTTTTTTTTTAATAATTTATAGCAATATTTGCACTCTAATGCTGCCACAAAGCAATGTGACATGTTCATGACAATAAATTTTGATTCTCATTGATGCCCTGGGCTGTATTGATAAACTCCTAACAATTGTAATATCTTCCCCTACCCAGACCTACACCAACCTGTCCATTCTTGGCCTTGTCCATTGCCAGAAATTCACACATTGAAAATGAGAGGAACAAAATATTCCACCTGGGCAGTCTACGGCCTAATGGTATGAACAAGTAATTAGTCCCCTCTCTCTTCTGAGCTCTTGTATCCTTCCCTCTTTGCCTTCTCCTCTGCCCTTTTTTGTCACCTTTCCCACCCACCTCTGCCCATTCTCATCCACCCTCCTTTTTAGTTTCATTCTCTTCCAACCATATTTGACCCACTAGATTTCTTGCCTCTTCACCCCCCCCCCAACCCCCCACTGGATTCATCCCCTCTTCCTCTTCCCGCCTCATTTTTGTTCCATCAGCTCTCTCATTGTACCACTACTGTCACCTCTTCTTATCAGATTCCAGAAGTGACAGCCTTTGTCTCCAATTACCACCCTCGCCAACCTGTCTAACACATCCTCTCCTCAACCTGACTCCTTTATTTCTCCAACATCTCTTTCCCTTTGCCTGATATTTGCCAATGAACTGCCTCTGTCCATTATCCCTCATCCTCCCTGGTTTAGCAATACCCCACAACCCCCTGTCCAACACCATCCACACAGTCCTCGTATAATTGGCCACCTCCCCTCTGCACTCAGTTTTGATGAAGGTTTTGGTCTGAAACATTCATTATTCTTTCACTGCCACTGATGTTGCACATGGAATTATGATAGTGTGGTCATTATTAAAGAGAATAAAAACACGAAAATGCTGGAGGCACTTAGCTGGTCTTGCAGCATCCATAGGAAGTAAAGACGTATAACCAATGTTTAGGGCCTGAACCCTTCTTTAACATATCATACCTTCAAGAAGGGCTCAGACCTGAATTGTTGGTTTTATATATTTAATTCCTATGGACCTGCCAAGTTCCTTCAGAACTTTTGTGTTTTTATCACAATCACAGCATCTGCAGACTTTTGTGTTTCACATCATTATTGAACATAGTTGTTTTCTGATTTTTTTTTTGCAAACAAATTATAATTGCCTTACTGATGTGGTGGGATTGTAACTGTGGTCTATGGATATGGTCCAGTAAGTTAATTGTATCTCTCTGTGCAGAGAGAAACAGACTCTCAATGATTCAAGTCTTCCATTAGATCTTGCTTGTAATTCCTCTCCAAAATTTGCACTTCACACTGGTAATTTCACAATCCTTCCATATGATTGGCAAAGAACGTAACTGTAACTAGCCCTGTTCCAGATTCCACATGAAAATATCACAGTTTTCAATCTTACAAGTCCAGACAAATGTAGTTTGAAATATTCTTGAGATGAAAGAAGAAATTAAAATTTTATTTTCTCAGGACATGATTTGTAGATCAGTTATAGCAAAAATCAGCTGATTATTGATATGCAGAATACAATTAAATGCTCCTTTATCATATGATTGTTCACTTGCAAATCCAGTTGAGGAAAGCCCAAAAACCCTTCAGGCCTGCTCCATTTAGTACTCTTACATCGTTATTTTGTGAATTCTAGATCAGCTGGGGAAGTGGACCAAAGAATAGCAGATGACATTTAAGTTTCAAAGTCATCCAGGTAAGTACTTGAATTGGAAAGATTTGGGGAGATATGAGCCAAACACAAGCAAATAGGATATGTTTGGATGAACAACCTGGTCTCATGCATGAGTTGGGTCAAAGGGCCTGTTTCCATACAGAGCCGTTGTCATACCCACACTCCTGTTCGGCTCCGAATCATGGGTCCTCTACTGGCATCACCTACGGCTCCCCAGCTCCCCAGCGTTGTCTCCGCTCCATCCTCAACATTCATTGGAGCGCTTTCATCCCTAACATCGAAGTACTCGAGATGGCAGAGGCCGACAGCATCGAGTCCATGCTGCTGAAGATCCAGCTGCGCTGGGTGGGTCACGTCTCCAGAATGGAGGACCATCGCCTTCCCAAGATCGTGTTATATGACGAGCTCTCCACTGGCCACTGTGACAGAGGTGCACCAAAGAAGAGGTACAAGGACTGCCTAAAGAAATCTCTTGGTGCCTGCCACATTGACCACCGCCAGTGGGCTGATATCGCCTCAAACCGTGCATCTTGGCGCCTCACAGTTCGGCGGGCAGCAACCTCCTTTGAAGAAGACCGCAGAGCCCACCTCACTGACAAAAGACAAAGGAGGAAAAACCCAACACCCAACCCCAACCAACCAATTTTCCCCTGCAACCGCTGCAACCGTGTCTGCCTGTCCCGCATCAGACTTGTCAGCCACAATCGAGCCTGCAGCTGACGTGGACATTTACCCCCTCCATAAATCTTCGTCCGCGAAGCCAAGCCAAAGAAAAGCTTAATGATTCTACAATATTTCCAACCATGTCCCCAACATGTTTAGATACTAATGGAAAGACCAGGTTGGAAGGAGCACTGGCGCACCTCAGGGCTGTGTGCTCCTGTTCACTTTGCTGAACTACAACTGCATTGCCAAATCCAGCTCCCACAGTCATCAAGTTTACAGATGACACAAGAGTAATTGGGCCTAATCAGCAAAAACGATAATTCACACTGCAGGGAAGAGGTGGAAAATCTCATGATATGGTGCAAGAGTTACAACCTAAGTTTCAACATGGACAAGACAACCAATCTCCGTTATATATCAACAACTCTGCAGTGGAGAGAGTGGAGAGCACCAAGTTCCTTGGAGTTCACTTAACTAGTGTTCTTTTGTGTACACAAAATATCTCCTCACTTGTTAGGAAGTTTCAACAGCGACTGCACTTCCTGATAAGACTGAAGTGAGCAAGGCTACAGGCCACCATCCTGTTAACCGTCTGCTGGAGCACAATTGAGAGTGTCCTGACAACAGCATCAGAGTGTGGTATGGTTGCTGCAGAGAAATGGATCAGACATCAATCCACAGGACTCTAAGCATGGAGAGAGGATCACTGGAGTCTCCCTCCACACACCCCATTCCCCAGCTCCCCCCACCCCCACTCCATCAACATTTACCAGGATCATTGTTTGAAGAAGGCACACAAAATCATTGAGCACCCCTTCCACTCACACACACAAGTTCCTTCAGCT
The DNA here is from genome assembly GCF_036971445.1 of Narcine bancroftii. Taxonomy (NCBI): domain Eukaryota; kingdom Metazoa; phylum Chordata; class Chondrichthyes; order Torpediniformes; family Narcinidae; genus Narcine; species Narcine bancroftii. The sequence goes on from NC_091472.1 coordinate 62,901,743, forward strand.
GCTCCCATTTGGAAAGAGATGCAAGAGTGTCAGAACCAACACCATCAGGCTGGAAACAGCATCTTCCCATGGCCAATGAGAATGTGGAACAACCACACTAACCATCCAATTCTCCCATATTCACAAAACAATATTTGTTTATTATTTGTATCTATGAATACTTTTCCAGTATATGTATTGTTTGTGTGTCATGTCCAGATGTGTGTCTGGGTGCTTTGCACCAAGGACTGGAGAATACAGTTTCCTTGGGTTGTACTTGTACAAATCAGGTGACAATTGACTTGACTTGACTTGAGGTTGTGCATGCATAGTAGCATTTTAATTTTTAAGTGAAAATCTCAACAGAAGACCCACAGGGAAAAAAAAATACTTCATGTGAAGAGAAGCCAGCAAATTTCATGTTTTTTTTCATCCCATCCAGTGGAAAAAAAAGTTCATTCCTGTTCAAACATAAAACCATCAGACTTTCTTCCCCCTAGAGTTCCATCCAGTTTCTTTCACGGTGAGTCCGTTCACACTCATTAACACCTAAGCCAATTTTTTTCATATTTATGTTGTGGAATTTGTGTTTGGGTGTCCTAGTGCCTGATGTCAACATTCAAATTAATGATTTTATTCTTATTAAAATCATTATTTCAAAAGCTACAACATGAAAGTACTAATGGAACTGTTTGCAAGAGCCACCATGATGCCTCACCATCCTTCACTGAAGTAATGTGGCTCATACTACAAGCTTCAAAGATCTATATGATGTGTCAGTATGTTATTAATGAGTGGCATGTCAGCTAACCTATTGATAGCGGGTTTGTACTATCCAACAGCTTTAAATTTAAGACAGTGACCAACTTCAAAATGCTTTAGCATGTCAACCATTGTCAATAGTGTGTCTAAAAGTCTACAGCTGCCTGTCCATTGGTCAATATTAAAATTAATTCTAGCATCTGTCAGTTTGCAGATCACTCCAAAAAGAATCAATTCCTTATCTACTCAAAATCATCTCACAAGTATTGACTGGTTTGGATAACAACAGAGCCATGTGGAATAATGAAATGCTGACTTATAACTATTCAAGATTTATTATTTATCACTACATGCACTCTTCCATGGTTGAATGACTCTTACCCCTTCCAATCAACTCAAAATGAGATCTTCAGTGATCCAACTTCAAAAGCTCAATAGTGTGGAACCACCACTCAGAAGGAAATCCAAATAAACTGCATTCATATATTTATCTTCATCCACTTGTTAAATAATTTCCTCAAATCCCAAAGGGTTTGTGTCCTTGTTACCTGTACTTTTAAAATATTCGAGACATCATTATTACATGTGTGTCTTCTGTAATTTGGCTTTGTACCATGTGGTTCTCTATCTGTGTATTGCTCTTTTGGAGCGTTGACTAGCTGGATCCAATTTGCCTGATGTAAGTAAGCACATGGAAATTCAACCCTCTCTCTTTTTCTCTGAGATGTTTTGTCCAATAAAGCACTTTGTTAATTTAACTTACAACTTTCCTCCAATATCTTCAAGCATGATACTGATACATGGAGTAGAAGTGTTGGTCAATAAAATTATGAAATTCAAAGACCAAATGGCAAATGGGATTCCCCCAATTAAGGTGCATAGATTCATGATTACTTCATTGTCATATAATAGTATAGAACATGTAATATTATATAAAATTGCCTTCTGCCTGTCGCCAGGCATCCCTTATAGTCCGAGGGAAAGAGAAGCAAAAGGGAGTCACTTCAGAGTCATTTAGTATTTCCAAACAATTAAAGAAATTCCCATTATCAGGATTTGGGCCCAGTCTATCCAATCTCTCACCATAACTAAATTTCTCCAAACCAGGTGGCATCCTAGTGAAAAATAGCACAAAGCAATGTTCTGAGACAAGACTGTAATCAGTGAAGGAATGAGATTCAAGATGTGCACAGGAATTCATTTTAAATGGCGGCACTACTGGAACAGCAGCACTGCCATTGGTGCAGATTGGTGCGGAGACACAATACTCCCCCATGGAGTCTTACCACTCAGTGGCTCTGCATATACTTTAAACAGCCTGTTAAAGGAGCCCACACTGTTTTATTTAAAATCCTGCAACCAGGGGATCTGGGCGGAGCCTGTGTTCGGCAGAAGCCTCAAGGGTTTGCAGACTCTGGGGGATCAGTGGACTGGCACAGGCCACAAGTAACAGGGAGAACACCCCCTGTTGAGAAGGAGAAGTGAGGAATCAACCCTAAGGACAGTGACCACACTGGCAGTCCTGCAAGAGCCTCTGCGGCTATAGGACATGCACAGATGGCAAGCTGTTGGTGACTTGCAGGCAATGAACCCACATGGGCTGCGGGCTGCTGCGACTTGAGGTCAAAGGACTCACACAGGCTGCGATCTGCTTGAGACTGGCTCATGAGAACCAGGTATTTGAACCTGGATTTGAGAGGGTGTTGAGGGCAATGAGGGCTCCCAAGGGGCCCTGGGCGCTGAAGTCTTCCTCATCATATTGGAGATTTGGATCTGAGATCAGATTGTGATGAAACCACTGTATTACTGTTTGTACATGTATGGCTGACCCGCCCCTTGCTGATTGTACCTGTGGCTCCTCCCCCTTGATTCCCCTAATAAAGGCAGGTCTCGGATCAGCAACATAAGACATGCTTTCTTTTTCTACTAATAAAGCCTATCAGTCAGGTAACTTCTCATCTCTGGTATTTTGATAGCACATCAGGGGTTGCCAATGGTTTGAACTGAACTGGAGTCTTGTACAGCTGCAGGAGTACTGGAGGCGAATGCATGGACACTCGGTGACTCTGGGGGACTCTCTTTTGCTTCTCTTTCTCAGGCTTTAAGGGGTGCCGGGCAATGCTAATGGCGAATCTTTGTCTGCCTTAAGGCAGACTAAAGGCAATTTCATGTAAAGGCAATTACATGACAATAGTATCTGATCTGATCTAATGAACCAGGATCAAATTTGGGGAAATTGGAAGACACAAAATGCAATTAAATTCCAAGCGGTATGATTAAGGTCTGTCTCTTGACCAGTCACAATGTTTGTACACTGATTTTTTTTTAGGTAGTTGAAGCCCCAAATGATTCTGCATATTCCATTCAGCAAATAACAATAACTTGCATTTGAACTTCACCTGTGTGGTAAACCACTGTTGTATGTATTTGTCTGGTTGGGCACACCCATTGGCCAGCTGTACCTGTGGCCCCTTCCACAGGCTCCTATATAAAGGTGACTGCTCCACAGCCCTCTCCTCAGTGGAGGACAGTCGAGCAGTATGGATGTGCCTTTGTTTTTTAGTGAATAAAAGCCTATTGGTTTCTCAACCTCAGTATTTGAGTAATTGATGGTGCATCAATTTTATTCACTAAAAGTTTTTTGAAAAGGAGCAGATCCTGAAGTTGAAAAGTTGGAAATCAACCCTCAGTCATCTGAGGCATCTTCCAGCTTTGAACTCTGGTTATGCTGGTTTGAAGCATTCCTGCAGGCATCTTCAGCCATCATGTGGTCAGAGATGGATAATTTGCAGGTATTGCAGTCCCAAGTTGGTGTCCTGATGTACTCCATTATCAGGGACGCCATGTCATACCAGGAGGCCATGGACATTCTTAAAGGCCAGTACCTGCAGAAGATCAATGTTGTCTATGCCAGGCACCTTCTAGTGACCCTCAAACAGCAGCCCGGCGAATTGAACACCGAGTACCTTCAGACCCTCCAAATGCTTGGAAGGGCCTGTGAATGTAAGGCCGTAACTGCTACTGAGTACACTGAAGACCTGATCAGGGATGCCTATGTTGCCGAGATCAGGTCGAACTACATCCAGCAGAGGTTTTTGGAACAAGGGGAGCTCAGTCTGCGGAGAACAGTTGTGTGCGGATCATGGGGCCATCATCCTGGATGCCACCATCACTGGGAGCCAGCAGTGCCGTGTGTGAACTGTGGGGACTGCCATCTTGGGCACCATCTTCAGGATCCAGCAGCCCTGTGTGCGGACCCTGGGGGCCGCTATCTTGGATACCTCCATCCTCCGTAACAGCAACATGCAGCGACCTGACACTGGCCTCCATCACACTCGACCAAGACAGTCTGCATCAGCTCACTATGTCAATGTTAAACATTAAGGTAAACGGCCATGAGACAAGTTGCTTATTCAACTGTGGGAGCTCAGAGACCTTCATACACCCCAACATGGTGCTGCGCTTCTCCCTCGCAGTAATCCCGCTGAAACAGAAGGTCTCCTTGGCCTCCAGGTCACATACAGCGGATGTCTGGGTCTACTGTGCAGTGTCTCTAACTGTACTGGGTACAGACTATAAAGACTTTAAACATTTGGTGATGCTGCAGTTCTGGGCAGCCGTGTTATTAGGATTTGATTTTTAATGTCATTTTAAATGCATGATAATGGAGTTCAGCAGGCCCCATCCACCCTTCACTCTGTCTAACTGGCAATTTTCAAGCTGACTGCTGCACTCCATCTATCCCCCAGTTCCCCACCCCCCCCCCACCAACCATTATACATGGCCAACAACTCAGTCATCCACCATGCATGACCTGCAGGCTCTCCACACTTATAATCATCCCTCCACCATTGTTTGCCAACCTCAACCCCAACTGTAAACCCATCGCCACTAAAAGTAGATGGTACAGTGCTGGGAACAGGGCCTTCATTTGGGCAGAAGTACAGCATTTACTTAAGGAGGGGAATCATCAAAATCAGCATCAGCCCTTGGAGAGTGCAGGAAGTGGTAGTGAGAAATGGGCAAAAGAACAGGATGGTCATTGACTAGACAGGCCATCAACAGGTACACAGAGTTAAATGCGTACCCCCACCCCTGCATAGCCAACATGGTGAACCAAATTGCACAGTATTGGCTTGTTTCTACTATCGTCCTGAAGTCGGCATATCACCAGCTCCCTATCCGCCCAGAGGACTGCCAATACATTGGGTTCAAGGCGAACGGCCACCTCTACCATTTCCTGTGGGTTCTCTTCGGCGTTACAAATGATGTCTCGGTCTTCCAATGGGAGATGGACCACTTGGTGGACCAGTACAAGCTGTGGGCCACTTTACGGTACCTTGACGCCATCACCATCTGCGGCCACAACCTGCAGGATTATGATGCCATCCTCCAGAAATTCCTCCAAACTGCCAAGCTCCTTAACCTCACATATAATAAGGCCAAGTATGTATTTCACACAACTCGCCTTGCCATCCTCGGTTGTGTCATTGAGAACGGAGTCATTGGTCCAGACCCGGACTGCATGTGACCGCTCCTGGAACTTCCACTCCCTCACAGCCTTAAGGCCCTGAAAAGGTGCCTTGGCTTCTTCTCTTATTATGCCCAATGGGTCGCTAATTATGCAAACAAGGCCCATCCCCTCATCAAATCCACATCCTTCCCTCTGACATGGAGACTCATGCAGCCTTCAACCACATCAAGGCCAACATTCCAAGGCCGCAATGCATGCTGTGGATGAATCCATCCCATTCCAGATAGAAAGTGATGTGTCAGACTTCGCCCTGGCTGCCACCCTTAACAAGGCTGGCAGACCAATTGCTTTCTTTTCCCATACTCTACAGGGCCCCAATATTTGACACTCCATGACAGAGAAAGAGGCCCAAGCCATTGTCAAGGCAGTGTGGCACTGGCACCATTACCTGGTTGGTAAACGACTTACCCTGCTAACTGACCAACATGCAGTTGCATTCATATTTAACAAACAGCAGTGGGAAAAAAGTAAAAATGACAAATATATTGAGGTGGAGAATTGAACCATCCACCTACAATTACAATATTCTTTACCGGCCGGGGAAACATAATGAGCCTCCGATGCCCTGCCCCACAGGACCTGTGCCAGTACACAGATTCACTGCTTATAAACCCTCCATATCTCTGCCACCCCAGATTCTTCTACTTCATCAAAGCTCACAACTTACCGTTCTCCATCAAAGAGATCAGATCCATGACCAAGAACTGCCAGGTCTGCTCTGAGTGCAAACCACACTTCTACCGACCAGACAGCGCAGTTGATAAAAGCTACCCTTCCCTTTGAGTGCTTCAGTGTTGACTGTAAAGGACCCCTGTCCTCCAGTGACTGCAACGTGTATTTCCTCAATGTCAGTGACGAATATTCCCGTTTCCCATTTGTCATCCCCTGCTTTGATATGACAGCTAGCACAGTCATCAAGGCCCTGGACAGCCTCTTCCTCTATTCGGCTTCCCCAGCTATATCCACAGCGACTGGGGGTCCTCTTTAATGAGTGACAAGCTGCACCAGTACCTGTTGGCCAGGGGAATTGCCATGAGCAGAACCACAGCTATAACCTCTAGGGGAACGGGCAAGTAGAAAGGGAGAACACCATGGTCTGGAAGGCCGTCCTCCTGGACTTGTGATCTTGGGGCCTTCCAGTCCTCCACTGGCAAGATGTCCTCCGGAGGTGCTCCACGCCATCAGGTCCCTTCTATGTACATCCATGAATGCCACACCACATGAGTATATGTTTTCCTTTCCTAGGAAATCTACAACAGGGGCCACGCTGTTGACGTGGCTGACAGCCCCAGGACCAATCCTATTCCGGAAACATGTGAGGAGCCATATGTCCGTCCCCCTGATCAAAAGGGTCCATCTCCTCCATGCCAACCCTCAGTATGCCGACATGCCATATCCTGACAGACACAAGAAAACTGTCCTGTTAGGGATCTGTTTCCTCCAGGGGCCCTGGAGACCTCCACCAATCACCCCACACCCCCCTCACCCCTGACCACACATGATGCACCCGAACCATGGTACCCTGCCTCTTCCCCAACAGAGGATACACCAGACTCATCGTCGCTTACCCACCAGAACAGCACCAATGATCACATATAGGCGCCCAAGATTGACTGGGACCTTGTCACTGCACCGCAGTCACAACCGGTACTATGATGGTCCCAACAAATGACCAAACCACCTGAGAGACTTAATTTGTGACTTTGTAAGCACCACTTCACCCATTGGACTCTTTTTAAAAACGAGGGGTGAATGTGATAAACCACTGTTGTATGTGTTTGGTCAGGCACACCCATTGGGTAACTGGGGCCCTTCCCACAGGCTTCTGTGTAAAGGTGACTGTTCCACAGCTCCGTCCTCAGTACAGGGCAGTCAAGCAGTATGGTTGTGCCTTTGTTCTTTAGTGAATAAAAGTCTATTAGTTTCTCATCCTCCATCTTTGATGGTGCAACAGCCTGCAAAGGAGGAAACCCACTACTCTTTAAAGCCTGAATGATTCCCTATAATGAAAGATCCCACGTGAAGATTATCCCCTTCCATCCTCAAACCCTTTCTGGAATTCCTCCTTGCTCATCCAGACCTCAGCAACTTGTCTGACTCCTAGCCTGGTATCCAGGCTACGTGATCCTATCACACAAAGCCAATTATCTGTTCTTTAAACCACTGAGCAGACTCCTGCTCTACTTTCAGCCAACAAGTGTGATTTTGTTTCCAACTGAAGGGAAATAAAAGAGTGGCTACAGAAAGAAGTGACTCCCTGGGGAGTCTGGAGGCTGACTGAAATGGGTTTTTAGTGGGCATTATTTATATGTACTGGAGTGTGGAATTAATGATTGCTCAGCTGCAGGCAGAATCCACAATAGATTATGATAACATGGTAATAATGCAGCTCTGGCTCAACAAGGGAAGGGATGCACACTCAGTATTCCTTTGTTCCAAAGTATTCAGGTAAGAAGTGGGGGGGGGGGGGGGGGGAGAGGAAGAAGTAAAACACGAAAATCTGTAGACACCGTGGTTGAAGTAAAAATGCAATGCTAGGAGAAAAGAGTATCCATAGCAAACAAGGAAACAATTACTGCAGCAGGAAGAGGCTTCAATGCTGAATCTATTTGGTTAGAATTTCGTAGCAATAAAACAATTAGTCTGCAGAGAATATACTATAGGCGCAATAACAGTGGAAAGGAGATGGAGAGGAAAACCTGTCTAGCCCTGTTAATGTTGATTTATTTAGACAGTCTTCCTCCAGGTTATACATTTTGTGACTGTTTTGAGAAGATCTCTGTTTAAACATTGGCTAATGAGGCGGAACCCACCAGGAGTCTATTGTTCAGAATCAGAATTTATTGTCATGAACAAGTCATGAAATTCGGTGTTTTGCGGCAGCGTCACAGTGTAAACATTCATTTAGTGTTTAGTGTTCCATTGGTGCTCCACTGAATGCAGTGTGCACATAGAAACAAAGGTTCTCCAGGCATACAAATGGGAAAATGAATTAATGTTCTTCAAGGTATCAGCAGTGCAGGAGAATATAATTCAATTTAATATGGTTATGGAAAAATGTGAGAAAAAAAAGGTTAAATAGAAATGTATTTTAATAAGCAGGATTGGATTTAGCATGTCAAAAACTTTTCAAACCCAGGTAAATCAATGAATGAGCAATGAAAAGCCTTCTGGGAGGATATAGTTCAGGTATAGGCCCAACACCTTCTCATGCAGGAGCAAGGGAGGGTATTTATAAACTCTGGATCACTTACAATGCAATATAAAATTAGACAGAAAAGAAAAATGTAATATGTTTGATTAGTAATTCAATAGAGAACAAAAATTATACAGAGGTATTAAAGTGACGGACATAGAAGGTGCTAAAGTCATGAGGCACTTGTCAAATTAGATTTCACACAAAGATGTGTGAAGTAATGCACTTTGGCAGGATGAGTCAAGATATACAACATAAATTACAGTGCATTTTCAAGATATGTTCAGTAACAAAGATCTAGAGCTCCTCGCAAGCACATTTCTGAACTCTGACACCTGCCTACATTTTGTCAGACCTTAATGAAGGGCTCAAGCCCAAATCGTTGGTCATGTATCTTTAAAGTACACTTTTGACCTGCTGATTTTTTCCAACATTGTATTCCTGAAGGTGACCAAGCAGATTAAAAAGACTTGTGAGATGTTTGTCCTTTTTAATAAAATCATAGAGAACAAATGCAGAGATGTTATCCAAAAACTTGCCAACTGCAACTCAGTTTAATTCAGTGTTTTATTTCTGTGCAGATGCTGGCTGACCTGTTAAGTTTTGCAATATTCCCTTTCATTTCAGATTTTCACTTGCTATTGTGTTCTATATCTCATAGCTTCAGCAGTATGCGTGTTTATTTCCTGCCTAAATGTGTTTGAACACAAGGAGAGAACTTTCTCACACAGCGGGTGGTGAGTATATGGAATGAGCTGGCAAAGGAGATGGTAGAGGCAGGTAGAAGAACAATGCTTAAGAGATTTGGACAGATACGTGGTTATGATAGGTTTAGATGAGGAAAAACACAGACAAATAGGATGAGTATAGTTAGGCATCTTGGTCACATGAAGGAGTTGGGTCAAAGGGTCTGCTTTCCTGATGAATAATTCTATAAATCAATGAAACTGCTTCAACTGTACATGATACTGGTGAGGCCACATCTGGACTACTAAGTGAAGTTCTGGTCTTCTTACTTGAGGAGGCATTGCAGAGGATGTCCACTAGATTGATTCCAGAGATAAGGGGTTTAGCCTATAAGGAGAGACTGAATTGTCTAGGACTGCACTCGCTGGAATGGAGAAGAATGAGAGGGGATATTCTAGAAATGTATAACATTATGAAAGGAATAGATAAGATAGAGGTCAGTAAGTTGTTTCCACTGGTAGGTGAGACAACAACTAGCATCGCCTCAAGACTCAAGGTAGTAGATTCAGGAAAGAGATGAGGAAGAACTGTTTTACCCAGAGAGTGGTGAATCTATGGAACTCTTTGCTCATGGAAGCAATGGAGGCTACCTCAGTAAACATATTTAACTCAAAATTGGAGAGAATTTTGCACAGTAAGGGAAACAGCAGGTAGCTGAAGATGAACCCATCATCAAATCAGCCATGATCTCATTGAATGGTGAAGCAGGCTCGACAGACCGATGTTTGTTATGAAACTGTTTTTTTCTCCATGGGTGGCATATGATCTACTGACAATTTCCAGATTTTTCTGGCCAACCATGACCCAGTTCAATATCTTCAGAGGTGTGCAGAATTGATATCAAGACTACTGAGGTGTGCTGTCTTTCATCAACCTTTGCCCCAGAAGCCCAGGTATTGTCTCGTCCTGTTGCTGAAAATAGTATCCTCAAACTCACCATGAAACTCAGAATATTGCACCACAGTAAAATGGTGACACTGTCTATTATCGTGATTGGGTCTCTGAATTTACTTGTGTAGATAAAAATCATAATACACCAATATTTGTCCCAGTCTTGTTTGCTGAAACAAATGATGGACAAAGTAAAAACAGTGCATCAGTTATCAAAGTTAATCACATTCCCTGGTGCTGTGGTTATTTGTAAGTTTAACTTTGTGCTTCATAGATCTATATCCCAATTATTTAAAGCCCATGGTTTGAAACCTGTCCTCTGGAGGTCACTTTATTTATGCCTCTCCAGTCTCAAACTAAATATTAAATGTGGACATACAATATGATAGCAGGCCATTTTGGCCCACAAGTCCATGCTGCCCAATTTACTCCCAATTAACCTACACCCTGGTACATTTCAAATGGTGGGAGGAATCTGGACCCCTGGGGAAAACCCACACCAACATGGGGATATCATACAAACTCCTTACAGAAAGTGCAGGATTCGAACCCTAGTCTCGATGGCTGGGGCTGTAAAGGCATTGCACTAACCACTATGCCAACCATTCTACCCCACTACCCCAACCATGCCACACAAAATAGACTAGAAGGACTACTTATTTAAGCTCTATGGGACTAAAAATGGCCTATTAGTGAAAAACAGTGATCACCGTCTCACATCATTCTGGAATTTCAATTAAGCTCTTTCCAGCTCAAGTCTCATTTTCACATTGAAAACAATTTTCACGAGGCATGCACCAAAATCCAGCAATTCCTGGGGAACTCTCCTTTTGAGCTTTGCTGGAGAATTATACTCAGCTGCCTAGTAGTGGTACTTCTGCAATAACTAAGTCAGAGCATGATCACATTAAAGAAGTCTCATATTTGTTTGTTTGTCTGAGTTTTCCTCCGAACACCAACTTCTCCTCTCCACTCATCAACTTCACCCCAAACCTTGTTTGCCTCTGCACCCAAATCCTCCATTCTCCAAGTTCCTTCCCCAACCCATTGAATTCTACCCTCCCAATCTTCTAATTGGTCAGGTCCTGATCCCCTTCCATTTACCATGCCATTTATTTGATCACCATCCCCCCTAGCAGTCCCAATGGAGCCTACATCTCTGGTCCTCCCGGCCTCCATCCCAGATGGCATATTTTTATTAGCATCCATCAATGTCCAAAGCTAACTGGAGGTTGCAGTAGCAAGCTCAGGACTGAAACAGTGATTGACATGCTGTTGCTACAAGTGTTAGAACTCATTCAAATTTCTAGATAATCTGTTTCATGCTCTTCAGCCAGCTTCCTTTAATGTCCTGCAGTAATTTTATCAACACGGACCAAGTCTTTGATATGCATGGCACTCAAACATTATGCTCCAATTTTCAACATCTGTTTCATCAAGTAGAATAGGTTTGATAATGGATAGATTCTTAAAATTAAATATTTCTCATTCTCTATCACATACACGGTTATGGACGTCCATCTATCTAGTACAGGTATTAAAATCTTCAGAGCCTATTTTCAATAAGCTAACATTTGTCAGTATTACATATTATTTGCTGCTCATTTTCCTGAAAATTTTCTAATTTCTTCCAAGTTCTACTTTGTCATGACACACCAATCAACAATGATCTATCCTCGCCGAGCATTCAGCTTATAATCCCCTTTACAGATCATTAAGATTGTGATGAGTAAGTTTCTAGTACTAATGCATTACAGCTCATCATATTCCATTAATGACCACAACATTTTCCTTTTTCTTTGAAGCAACCATTTTTATATTTTACCCTTAACACTGGCTCCAAAGCACTTTCTCAGAATACAGTGTAACCTCAACAGGTACGCTACATTGGCATTCTGAAGCAAGGCTTCAGACATCCATCATCCTCCCATGGGTGAATATGCAGACAGGAACAGAAAGGAAATTCTTTATCCATTCTACCCCATTAAGTCTATTTACAAGAATAAAAACTACTGTTCAGGGAACAACTGTGGGGAAAAAAGTACCTTCACACTAATGATCTTTAATTAGGACTGCTGTGGAGTTTCATGGCTGCTGGAATTTTCAAGTTCAAGTTTATTGTCACATTATACCTGGTGTAATGAGGAGGGTTTGTTTTGCAAGTTAACTCTAACATGCCTTCAGTAGTACCAAGTAGAAGTGCAAGAGCACATTATATTTTCAAAGCTGCTATTGTCCACCAAGGCACTTGGTAGGTGTTGAAGGACTTTGACTTTCTTCAACGATTTTGTACAATCCAGTTTCTCCTGGGTTTACTTTCAGGCATTCCAGATAATGTGAAGAGTAAACGGAGACCAGACACAGCAGGATACATTTGGGGAGAATTCCCAATAAGAGACCACATCAACTTATAATGATTATGCAGCAATTCTGCTGCCTGTACCTCAGCAAGGAACAGACTGTGATCTTCAAGAAGGAAGCCTTCACTTAAAGCAACATCTGCTTCAGGTGTATTGCTGAGCAAACATGGTATGTTCAGGGTCAGTGACAATGACTATAGGTGTAATGATAGTGATCATTGTTGCAATGCAACTAGCAATGCCTTACCACTTGATTATACTGGGCTGCCACCACCAGGGAATGACATAGAGCAGGGCACACAGTAGGCGGATCTGTAATGGAGACTTGTAGCCTCATGCATGGCTCATATGCTGTTTACAACAGCTTTAAAGTAAAGAACCTTTTCCTTCATCCATGTGTTGCCTAAGAACTCACACATACGAATACAAGACGAAACAATAGGTAGCAATGAACATCAAGGGGCTGTCTCTTCTCACTGCTCCTGGTCCTCTTTTGATAGAGTACATTATCATACTCGATGCCTCTTCCACTAAACATGCCAGTACTGAATGCGAAAATCTTGGAGCTACTTTCTTGTCGTGGGTTTTCTTGACAGATTAACCTCCAGATTGCCTGAGATTCTTCAAAAGTTTAAAGTATAACATAAAACATTCAAACATAATGAGAATGCTTACAGCATAGATGAGGCCATTCAACCTAGCATATCTATGCCAACTTACTACCAGGTCTAAAGCTGAGTCATCCTGCTAAATCTGAGAATCAATGTGTATGTGCCTCTCAAGAGCACTTATCAGTAATTAGTAGCATCACTTTACTGTAAATAGTCAGATGGCAGTGATAGGGTCATTTGGATTTTTTTATTTTTTACAAAAAAAATGTACGGGGCAATTTTGCATATTACCAAGCAGATTCTTCATGCATTGTAATTCTACTGGAACAGAGGCACTGCTATTTTCCCATCGGTCATCAATATTTCTGGTAGGATGTCGACGTTGCTGTATGTAGGGCTCTCAGTTATGTCTTGCTGCCACATGAAGCAAATTGAATTGGGAGTAAACTATTTTCTTTGATGCTGGACATTACTGGACATTTATTTGGCACCTGATTTCTCTGATGAGCTTGAGCAGATAATTAGACAAATCGCAGAGGGAAATATGAGAACTAATGATAAAGTAGATTTCACTTCCCTTTCATCAACAAGAAATACTTTTGAGAAAATGCCTCATAGGATGTAGAACTTTTAAAGTGCTTCCAGAAAAGCATTTTGAGCCAGTGCATAAATAATTTGATTAGAGAAAGGAGAGACCAGAACTTAATCTTAGAGAAATGTCAGCAGAAGAGCAGAAGATAGAGGTGACAATTCAGTAAGTTTCAAAGTAGTTATGGAATGTGATTAATATGGCCCAAAAATTAAGGTCATAGATTGGGGAAAGCCCAATTTTAATATCATTATATAGAATCTGGCAAGAAGAGATTGGGGGGCATCTACTTGCAGTCGACAAGTGGGATATGAAACAGCAATAAGCCAGGCCCAATATGTTCCCATAAGGATAAAAGTAATGGCTAGCATACAAGTATTGATAAGGAAAGTCCTTTAGACATCTAGATAGAATAGGAGTGCTTACAAATCAGAACCATCACAGGCAGGCTGAATTAAAGAAAATATCAAAATGTTCTTTTAAAGAATATTAAGAGCAAGAGAGTAAATAGGGAAAGATTAGGAACCGTTTGGGATCTGTCTGTGGAGTCAGAGGACATTGGTGAGGTTTTATTTAAATTTCGACATACTGACAGGCCTTTCCAGCCAACGAGCCTGTGCCACCCAATGACACCAAATTGATCTACAACCCCTGTAAGTTTTGAAGGGTGAAACCAGAGTGCCTGAAGTAAACCCTTACAGACATGGGGAAAATACATAAACTCCTTACAGACTGTCAGATTTGAACTCTGGTCGCTAGTGCTGTAACAGTGTTGTGCTAAACATGCCGCCCCACGTAAATACTTCTCATCTGTATTAATTCAGGAAAAGAATACTGTAGCTGAAGGGTCAGTGTAATTCTGGAACATATTAGCATTAAAAAGATAACTGCTGTTTTGGGGACTAAAATTTGGATAAATCCTCAAGGCCTAATCTTGGAGGCAAGGTGGGAAAATGTAGGGTACACACCAGATGTTTTAATCTGGAACAAAAAAACATTCCACTTGAGGAACTCAGTGGATCAACCGGCGTCAGTGTGAAAACAAGGAAAAGTTAATGTTTCACAAGTTGTTAAGAAGGGTTAAAATTCAAAAAGTGGCTCATTCTTTTCTTTCCACTGATACTGTTGGACCCAGTGAATCCATCCAGCAATCTGTTTTTTTTGCAAGAGATTGCTGGGGCCCTGAGATTTTAAAATCTTCACTAGCCACAGATGACATGCAAATGATTGACAGATATCTAATGTAGTAGCTTTAGTCAAGAAGAACTTTATAATAAACATGATAACTGCAGGATTGTGAGTCATGTATCAGTGGTAGAAACTCCAATGGAAAGATCCTGAGGAACAGGATTAATGTACAGCAAAGATTTGTTGGATGGGCATCCTGTCTGACTAATTTGATTACATTTTTCCAGAGTCACAGAATGTGTTGATGTGGATAGGGCAAGACTTCAGTGAGGCCTTTTTTCAAGTTCCCACATGAAATCCGATGTGTCCGTGACTTTAATGTTAAATTGATTGTGTCTTCATCTTCAGCAATATCCTGTTTTTTCTTAGTCTGCACACCCAACCAGAAGACTTTGGTTCTTGACCATCAGATAAATCATTACAGGGTTCATTAAAGGTAATTGTTGGGGGGGAAGGGATGGTAGATGGGGGAGGGGAGGAAGGGGAGAAGGAGGCAGGAGTTGCAGATTTGCATAATTCACCAACAACTTGAGGGATAGAAACTTCTGTGATCAGTCTTAATCACGACTCCAGTCTCACACCAATGAGGACAATTCCTCACTGCTTCCTGTATAGTGAGAAAGAAGTGGGATATCAGAAATATTTTGAGTGGCACTGTCAGTGTAGCGGCTACCTCAACGATATTACTGTGCCAGTGACCCAGGTTCGAATCTATTGCTGTTTGAATGTTCTCCCTGTGTCTGCGTGAGTTTCCTCTGAACCCTCTGGTTTCCTCCTGCTTTTCAAAACATACAGGGATTGAAGGTTCATTGGAGTATTTATAGGCACCACAGGCTCGTGGACCAGAAGGACCTGATACCATGCTGCATGTCAAAAAAAATAGATAGATGAAGGATGTCATGTTGAACAGTTACAGTTTCAGGGAGCTCAGGTCACGGCCATACGCTTTATGGCAAGCACCATTTTCTCCATGGGAGTGATAGCCACTGTTGAATTTAGTTGTTGCTGTGCGAAATTATGCACCATCTCATCCTGAAGAAGGTGTGAGCGAGTGACCCACAGGATATGCCTTTCAACATTGGATAGCTTGCAGTTTATGTAAAACTGAGGTGTGAATGTCAGATTTGAAGTGGCCTTCAGTGTGAAAGTGAAGTGTAGTGAGTCCAAAAAGCAGGTCAGCTGCTACCCCTCCAACATCAGACTCCTCAACAACAAACTCAATCAGGGACTCATTTAAGGACTCTTACTTGTTCACTTTTTTGATTTTTTTCTCATTGTATTGCAGTCAGCTTGTTTTACTTGTTTACATGTGTATGTTGAGCACAGTTTGTTTTGCCCTACCAACAAGTGGTAATCTTACCTCACCCGCAGGAAAAAGAATCTCAGGGTTGTATGTGATGTCATGTATGTAACACTCAATCTGAAATCTGATTGAATGATCGGAGCATGGTGCATTGATAGTGTCTGTCTCATAGTGCAAAGTTTGGGGATGTAAAGATGAATGTACTGAGCTGGAGTGCTTCCACAAGGTTTTTATACTACATTCAGTTCATTAGACTTGACCACTAGCTTTGTCCTCTAAGACAATTTCATTTCCACCAGCTAACCATAGTATCATAAGGTTGCAGGTCCTTCAACCTACAGCATCCATGCAAGATTTTTTGTCCACGTAGACTTTTCTCATTTCTCTGCACTAGGTCCAATTCTTTCTATCTCCTTCCTATTTGAGTGCCGATTATACATAGTTACTGTATCTGAATTTATCACCTCTCCTGGCTCCCCTCACCTCTCCTCCAGCTGTGTAAAAAAAAACCCTCAAAATCCACTTTGAAACTCCTTCCTCTCGTCTAAGCCTCAGCCCTCTTATTTTTGATTCTTCTACCATGGAGAAAGATTCTATCCAATCAGATCTATTCCTCATAAAATGTTATATATAACATTCAACCAAGGGAAACAGATCCAGCTTCTCCAATTTGTCCTTATAACTGCAGGACCTTCTTCCTCGGCAACATCCTGTGCACTTTCAAAAATGTGACATGCAGAATTGCACACCATTCTCCAAGTACAGTTGAGTTACCTCCTTACTTTTCCTTTGGAGAACTCTTCGAGATGGCTTCCTGTATCCCAATTTATGCAGAACATATCTCCCGTTGTACAGTTTTCCTCTACAGCAGCTACTGTAATGCCTGAAAATCTTTGAGCTCATTTTCTCCAATGGGGCCTGATGCTTGAATCCCTCCCATGCCCGAATGTGTCACCAAACATATGTCTGCTGCCTGCTGCCACCTATGTGCCTCCTTTTTAAGTTGTGCAACTAATTTTAAGTAAAGCTGAACATTCACTCTATTGGACTTCCTTGCTAAACCATGTGGCCAATAAACAAAATTTGGTGGTTGTACACAACAGTCATATGACATGACAAGCAGAATTAATTTAGCATACTGGGTTAGGGTAAGAATTAGGGCTCAATCAAAGTCAACCCTGATGCACCATCATTAACTCAAAAGAATGAAGTTGAACAAAACTGATAGAATGAAGGCACAGTCACCTTTATTCAGAAGCCTGGGGGAGAGCTCAGAGGTACAGTCGGCCAATGGGTGTACCTAGACAGGTAAATATATACATACAGTGGTTTACCACATTCACCCCTTGTTTTCAGGAAGAGTCCAGTAGAGTGAAGTGTTGAGGATACACTTTCAAATTAAGTCTCTTGGGTGGTTTGGTTTTCCGCTGCCACTGTCATGGTGCCAGCTGTGATTGCGGTGCAGCCATGGGGTCCTGGACAGTCTGGGGTGCTTGTCTGCAGTCATCAGCATTGAGCTGGTGGGTGTGCGGCGACGAGTCTGGTATGTCATTTGTTGAGGCTAAGGTAATGTTCCCTGGCCCTGGTTTATCATGAGTGGCGAGGGGTGGAAGGGGTGTGGGGTGATAGTGTGGTCTCAGGAGTCCGTGAAGTGCCAGGTCCTGAATTGAGACAGTGTCTTCATGCCCATCGGAGAATGCCACATAAGCGTGGAGGAGGTGGACCCTTTTGACTAGTGGATAAGTCTAGTGTCTCCTCACGTTTCCAGATTAGGACCTGCCACGGGGACATCAGCCATGCGGCAGTGTTGTCCCTGTCACTGATTTCTTCGGAAAAGAAAACATGCATTCATGTGATTTGGCATTGGTGGCCATACAAGAAAGCGACCTGATGGAGTGGAGCACTTCAGGAAGGACCTCTTGCCAGCAAAAGACTGTGAGTTTCCTAGACCATAGGGTTAGGAGCACAGCCTTCCAAACCACAGTGTTTTCCCTTTCCACCACCTGCCCATTACCCTGGAGGTTGAGCTGGTAGTCCTGCTTGTGGTGATGCCTCTGGCCAGGAGGTACTGGTGCAGCTCATCACTCATGAATAAGGGCCCCTGGTCGCTATAACAAACAGAGTGAAAAGACTCCATAGGACCTTGACAACTGTGAAAGCTGTCATGTCAGTGCAGGTCTTGGAGAATGAAAAATACGAGTACTCATCAATGACATTGAGGAAGTACAGATTGTGGTCCAAGGAGGGGAGGGGCCCTTTGAAGTCGACACTCAGGCATTCAAAGTGCCAGGTGGCCTTTATCAACTGTGCTCTGTCTGGCCGGTAGAAGTGTGGTTTGCATTCTGCGCAGACCTGACTGTTTTTGGTAATTGGCCCAATCTCTTCGATAGAGTAGGGCAGGTTGTGGGCAGGTTGACGGAGTGGAAAAACCTGGTGACTCCAGGGTGGCAGAAATCATGTGAAGGGCTTGTAAGTGGTCGATTTGTTAGCTGGCACAGGTTTCGTGGAATAGGGTATCTGGTGGCTCATTGAGTTTCCGGGCCAGTACAAGATATCGTAATTGTAGGTGGAAAGTTCAAATCTCCACCTCAATATCTTGTCGTTCTTGATTTCACCTCACTGCTGGTTATTGAACATGAACGCAACTGCATGTTGGTCAGTTAACAAGGTAAATGGTTTCCTGACCAGGTAATGCCTCCAGTGCCATACTGCTTCGACAATGGCTTGGGCCTCCTTCTTGACAGAGGAGTGTAGAATTTCTAGGCCATGGAGGGTGCAGGAAAAGAAAGTGACAGGTCTACTGCCGGGTTAAATGTAGCAGCCGGAGTAAAGTCTGATGCATCCCTCTCCCCTGGAACAGGTCGAATTCACCCATTTTGGTTTTGGTGATATCTGCCTTGAGGCGGCTGAAGGCTGCACAGGCCTCTGATGTTAGTGGAAAAGTGGTGGATTTAATGAGGGGGCCGAGCCTTATCCATGTAATTAGGAACCCACTAGTAAGAAAAAAACCCCAGGCATCTTTTCAGGACCTTGAGGCTTGGGGGAGGGGAAGTTCCAGGAGCGTGTGCATGCGTCAGGGTCAGGACCAATTACTCTGTTCTCCAAGATGCAGCCAAGGATGGCAAGGTGGGTTGTGCAAAATATGCACTTAGCCTTATTGTACACAAGGTTGGTGGTGTGGAGGAATTTTTGAAGATTGGCATCATGGTTCTGCAGGTCATGACTGCAGATGGTGACATTGTTGAGGTTTGGAAATATGGCCTGTCACTGGTACTGATCTACAATGCAGTCCATTTCCCGTTGGAAGACCAAAACCGCATTGGTGACACCGAAGGGGATGCTCAGGAAATTATATTGGCGATCCTCTGGGCAGATGGGGAGCTGATAGCATGCCGATTTCAGGGTCAATGGTAGAGAAGACCCAATATTGTGCAATTTGTTCACTAGATCAGATATACGGGGAAATGGATATGCTTCTAGTTGTGTGTAACTGTTAATGGTCTGACTGAAGTCGATGACCGTCCTGGTTTTCTCCCCATTCCTTACTACCACCACTTGTTCTCTCCAAGGACTGGTGCTGGCCTCAATGAGCCCCTCATTGAAGAGTCACTGCTAATGAAGGCCCTGTCCCCAGCACTGCACTGCCTACTTTTGGTAGCGATGGGTTTACAGTCGGGGGTGAAATTGGTGAACAGCAATGGAGGGGTGATTTTGAGGGTGGAGAGTCCTCAAGTTGTGTGCGATAGATTGTTGGCTGTGTGTGGTGGGGAGGGGGGCTGAAGGGTTGGTGGAGTGCAGATACAGACAAGGAGGGACAGGTGGGGCCCATTGTACTCCATTGTCATGCTTTCAAGGTGACATTGAAAGTCCAGTCCCAGTAGCAGTCCAGTCCAGTCAACAGAAGTTTAAAGTTTTTATAAGCTGTGCCCCACAAGGTTAGAGTCACTACACAGTAGCCATAGATGTCCGTCGTATGTGTCCTTGAGGCCAAGGAGTCTTTTTAGCTTACTGACCTTACAATCATGGAGAAGCACTGCACCGTATCAGGGTGCATGAAGCTCTCTGTCCTCCCACTATCGAACAGGCAACTCGTCACGTGGCTATTTACCTGAATGTCCATCGTTGATCTGGTGAGACGATGGGGACTATCCTGGTCAAGTGTGATGGAAGCCAGTGTCAGATCGCTGCTTGTCATTGCATCAGTGAGTTCAAGTGTTGAGTTGGGAGGTGGCAGCATCCAAGATGGCGACCCCCTCGGCCTGTACGTGGCACTGCTGGATCTCAAAGATAGCCCCCAAGATAGCGACCCCCCACAATTCGCATGCATTGCTGTCAGGTCTCAGAGATAGTGCCCAAGATGGTGGGCCCCACGACTCACACAAGGCACCACTAGTTCCCAGGGATGGCAGCGTCCAAGGAGATGCCCCCCATGGCCCGCACGCAGTGCTGCTAGGGAGGGTGGTTTTGATCTGCACATGTTAGCATAGTGTGTTTCTTCCTGCAGCTAGAGCAGACCACGTCTTTCACTGGGCAGTGTTTCCTCAGGTGCTTGTCCAGGCCACAGAAGTAGCACTTGGAGTACTCATGGAGTACAGCGGCCGTAATTGTGTCATTGATGGAATGTGATAGTGGCAGCGTGTCCCAAGTTTTTTTTTCAACTCTTTATAAGACAACATTCCTACAACATCCAACATTTTCCTTATTCTCCTATTTCTATCTTATTTATCCCCAATCTCCCCTTCCCCTCCTGAGTTGTCCTTTATCCCTTGTCGGACAACCACATCTCCCCTCTCCAATTGGGTTTGCGAATCCACTCGCAAGCGTCAACTGATTTTGCAGTGACCGCTATTTCCCCCCACCCAGCCCCCCCCAGAAAAGATTTCACTTTTCATATGTCACAAAGGTCACTCTTTTAATTCCCTCCTTATTCTCTCTATTCCATTACCTTCCCTTATTAATTCTTGTCTATACTATCTATATTTTCCTCTAAGTACAGATACATTCACGTATGCACATTGTCTCTATTCACTCTTATACCTCTTTACCCGCATACATATCAATCGTGATCATTTTTACTCTCATTACCCGTCTTCATCCCTCAGTCTATTTTTGTCTTTACCCACATACATATCAATCGTGATCATTTTTACTCTCATTGCCCGTCTTCATCCCTCAGTCTATTTTTGTAATTGTTCTGCAAATTTTCGTGCTTCTTCTGGATCCGAGAATAGTCTGTTTTGTTGTCCTGGAATAAATATTTTCAATACCGCTGGATGCTTTAGTATAAATTTATACCCTTTCTTCCATAAAATCGCCTTTGCTGTATTGAACTCTTTTCTCTTCTTTAGGAGTTCAAAACTTATATCTGGATAAATGAACGTTTGTTGCCCTCTCTTACTTTTTCCATTGTCTTCTCCAGTACCTTTTCTCTTGTAGTATATCTTAGGAATTTTACTAAAATAGATCTTGGTTTTTGTTGTGGTTGTGGTTTAGAGGCCAATGCTCTATGTGCCCTTTCTATTTCCATTTCTTGCTGTAGTTCTGGACATCCTAGGATCTTAGGGATCCAATCTTTTATAAACTCCCTCATATTCTTGCCTTCTTCATCTTCCTTAAGGCCCACTATCTTTATGTTATTTCTTCTGTTATAATTTTCCATTATATCTATTTTTTGAGCTAGTAGTTCTTGTGTCTCTTTAGTTTTTTTTATTAGATTCCTCCAATTTCTTTTTTAAGTCTTCTACCTCCATTTCTGCTGCTACTGCCCGCTCTTCCATCTTGTCCATTTTCTTTCCCATTTCTGTTAAGGTCATATCTATTTTATTCACTTTCTCTTCTGTGTTGTTTATTCTTCTTCTTAAATCATTAAATTCCTGTGTTTGCCATTCTTTAAATGACTCCATGTATCCTCTAACAAGAGAAAGTATATCCTTTACCTTGCCTTTCCCTTCTTCTATTTCACTGTACTCTTCCTCTTCTTCTTCCTCTGGGTTGGCCATCTGTTGTTTCTTTGTTGCCCTTTTCTTCTCTTCTTTCTTGTTTTCATTGTCTTCTGTGGTCTCTTCTTGCTGCAGGTGTTCTGCAGCTGTCGTTGCCGGCTGTGGAGATCGACTCCCCAGCTGGTCCCCCCTCCCGTCGGTGTGTTTTGTCGCGCATGCGCGGTGCGCACTTTTACTCGGCTCTGCGAGCCATTTTTGTAGTCCTATTTCTACCGACCTGAGGAAGCGGGCTTCTCTCTCCACAGCGGGCCTCTTTGGACAGGTAAGGCCTTCTCCTTCTTCCTCCGTTTTCTTCTCTTCCTCTCTTCTTACCGTTGATTTTGATTTTTCTTTTTTTGTCGCCATCTTCTTTCCACCTTTATACTCACTTTTCTTTAACTTTTATTTCTGTGCCTTTGTATTTTCTCTTGTTTTTCCCGACTTTTCTGGAGAGGGCTGGAGTTCACCGTCCGGCCACTACTCCATCACGTGACTCCTCCCAGCGTGTCCCAAGTTGATGGTGCCTAGAGCAACCACGAGGCGGCCGCATTGTCAGTTGAGTAGGTCTCCATGTTCTGAAGGGCCACCTCTATTGTACCTGCCAATTCGACCGCCCTCCATAGAGTGAGCTCACCTTGCTCTGGTAGTCTCTGATGAATGGAAATGGACCTGATGGCTGTGACATAAGTGTCTTTAATAAGGTCCTCCACTGCAGTCATTACAACCTTAAATTCACAGGCCCATCCAAGGGTTTGCAAGGCCCGGAGCTACTTGGTTTTCAACTCCCTGGGTTGCTGTTAACAGGTCTGGCATAGATCCATTGACCTTTCTCGCATACTGGCCTTTCAATATGTCCATTGCCTCTGGATGGGACGTAGTGTCTCTGATCATCGAGTACACCAGGGGCCCAACTCAGGAGTGGAGTACCTGTAATTTGTCATTCTCCAACTGAACGATGACCAATTATGCCTGCAGGAACAGTTCGAAACAGAGCTGCCAGAGTAGATGCCTCGGGTGATTGAGGGTCGATTCCCAGTTTCTCTGACTTCAGTATCTGCTCCATCATCAAGACTATCACAAATAAAATTGATGCACCATCGATAATTCAAAAGAATGAAGCTGGGCAAAACTGGTAGGCATTTATTTGATATAGAATGAAGGCACATCCCTGCTAGTTGACTGTCAGACACCTTTATTCAGGAGCTTGTGGGAGAGCCCACAGGTACAGTCGGCCAATGGTGTGCCCAGACAGATAAATATAGACATACAGTGGTGTCTTGGGTAAACTTGTACCTCTCACTTTTATCATTTTAGATTGGTCACAGTGTTTGAACTACTGAAAGAAAATAGACACACACACCGAGAGCAGTTCAGTTTATATAAGTCTTTATTACTAAATCTAAAGCTGAATTCACACTACAATATGCAAGCCCTTCCCAATTATACTTATCAATGCCTGGACTGATCCCAACTGCCAAAGCGAGGCGACGACTGCACACTTGTAGTAGGTTGTAGCAGCTTCTCCACCTCCCCGGACCGGGACGTTTGAAATCTTGAAGTTCTTCTTCTTGCTGAGAGATGTTGTCACCTCTTGGAGAGTCTCAAACTTCAGCAGTGGGACCATGGCTTATATTACCCAAAAGTTGTTTACTTCAGATCTTATCTCTTTGAACAAATGATTTAATTATCTTCAAGTTCTCCTGACAGTCTGTGACCAACAAAAGACAACTGCATCTCTTGGCCTCATGGAAGTTGGATAATGTCTACTGATTCATATGCATCCCTGGGCCCCATAGTGAAATTTAGGTGTGTCTACTAAATATGCATCCTGGGCCTCATAGTGGAATTGAGATTATGTCTTCTGATGCAACTGCATCGCTTCTTTCATAAGCTAGTCTAAATCCTCCATTACAAGTGGTTTACCATAAAGAAGTCTGAGGCAGAGGTGGTCAGAATTTTCATTGTATGATCCACGTGTTTCCCTGTTCCTTCTGACTTCAGAAGGAAAATATATACAAGTGGCTTCTTCCGGCTCCTATTCATCTTCCTGCCTGTCTTTAGCTCCATTCCTGCTGAATATATAATTGGCGTTCGAGCACAATGATATCATTAGATCTAAATTAGCAGGTGAATTAGGAGTCTATGAACTTCTGGCAACTTTTGGCAAGCTTAAGCAGCCAGCCAAAGAGATACTTAAAATTAGAAACATTGTGATCTGGACAGTCTCCTACAAGTCTTGCTTACAGTTATATAGTGTTCTGGTTATTTGAGAAATGGGTATTGGAGCAAATAAAATTGCCTGGCATAGTTGCCTAAATCTGGGGGCCTCTTTAAAATTGCAGACATTAAGCTTAGAAAAAAATGTCAGCATTAACTTATTATAATTTGGCACATCGTTGAGAGCTTTGCTGTCAGGGGAGCACAAAATTGTGTAAACGTCACAGCATCTGACGATCCTTCCACTTTGAGAATGTCACTTTAAACAATGTTTCCAGCTTCTTGATTGGAAGGATTGTAGATGCCACACGCAGAGTAAGACAACGAACAAAAGAAAATACAGCTGATGATTAATGTGCTTTTTCAGCAGGAGGACTGTACAATATGAGAACTGAAAACTTCCCGACTCAAGAGTATTGAAACGATTCTGAGCTCTACTTCACTGCTGCGATGATTGTAGTTTAATGATTCTTGATAGCTCAAGCTGGAAAAGAAAACTGATTACTATGTCATTTTACATGAAAATGTCACAACAAACCAAGGCAGATAATGGCTTGGCTTGGGCATGTTATGAGCAAATATCTAAAAGGCAGTGATTTAAAGCTGGTCACCATGAGCATAGTGGAATAGTTAACAGGCTTACATGTTGAATTTTTTGATTTTTTTTTAATTACCAATTTTAACACCAAAATGGTAATCTGTTACTTTCTTGATGATCACGCTCCTGGGGGCACTAGAGAGCTACAGAGCTCCTGCGAATCATATTAACATATTGGTGTTTTATTTAACAGCAATCCAGGCAGTGTCCTACAATTTGACTAAAGTTGGCAATGCTTTGAAGGAACTGGGGTGAATTTTGAAGTGTTGAAATGCCTAGCAAGAAGGCTCAAAGTAAAGACAGCATGAAACAGCCCCAGAGGCCTAAACCCTCAGCCTCACCTGATCCTGTCTCCCCGGGCAGCTCAGACCAGGAAGAACAGGTAACTGGCTTTGAACGGCTAAAGCTAGCGGTGCTGACTGAACTTCAAAAAGACATTGTAGAGACCATTAAAATAGAGATAAGAATACGCATTGGGGAAGAACTGGCTGTCCTCAAGTCAAGGCTGCAAATTGTAAAAATGCAATTTGTGGCCAAAAAACTATCCACAGACACCAGACTGAGAGAAATTAAAGACACTGTTGCGGAGATAGAACATTCCATGTTGAGGTGTACTGATGACATCTGCTGAATGCAAAAGAAAATTAAAACTCTTACTGCCAATATGATAAAGCTGGAAACCAGATGTGAGGATTTGGAAATGACATTCCAGAGAAATAACATAAGATAACAAGAAATAGGAATCACAAGGATAGTGGGGGTTCCCGAAGGAACCAACCAAACAAGTAAAAATGCAGTATCAGCTTTATTAAAAGAGGCATTTGGACTGGATAAAGAGCCATTGGTGGACCTAGCATACCACACCCTACAGTCAATACCAGGTCTGGGGGAGAGCCCATTGGCCTAATGATCAGGCTTCACTGTAACAGTGATTGTATGGATGTCCTAGGCCATGCCAGACAATGGTGCAAGGTAAAACTGAAAGGGATGACTACCTCAGTTTCTTCCAATTTTACTGTGAAAATTGCCCGGGCCCAGGCAGTGTTCAATGACATCAGACGGAACATATCACTCACAGTAATGAGCTGAAGAATTTCATATCCGGTGAAGAAGCGAGAATATATGTCAAGACAACTGATTAAAGCACAAGTGCAATGGGGTGATGCCACTTGTTGTGCATTCATATTTTAATCTGCAGTTACCAAACTTGTTAAGGTTGTAAGGCAGAATTCCAAGACTTATTTAATAAGGCATTACTATTGTTAAATTTATGCATGTATTTATTGGGCTGAATGACCTAGAGCTGATCAAAGTGCCTTACAATGTGTCTGTAAATCTAATTCAAAATTTATGGGAGGGATGATTATGTTTCTTTTTACCTAAGGTCACTCTCCTTGACATTCAAGGGAAAATATGTTTGGACCAAGCTTTGTCTTAATATGAGGATGGGTGTAGCAAGTATGTAGGTGTGTATGCAGATTTGTTTGTGTATGTGGTGGGCTGGGGGGCGGATCCACCTTGGCGCTTATAGTCAGTTAGGGTGATACAGCTCATAATATCAGAGGAATGGGAAGCCCTATCAAAAGGCCAAAAGTTTCCTACCATCTGAACCAGTGAAATGGAAATTGAGGAGAAACTGTGGGAAGAGGCTATTGAGAGAATTCATTCTATCACCTCCTGCGCTTGCTTGGGACTCATTCAGTTCAAGATGATGCTACACAGAGCTCACTTTTCAAAATCCAGTCAGCCATTTATCCTGAAATAGAGGGTAAATGCAATAAGTGAATAAGCCATGTGTTTTATCAGTGCACAAAAATACACGGGTTCTGGAACAGAGTCTTCACCACACTATCCCAAATTTTTTTTTAAACTTTATTTATAATATATAAAATACAAAGATATATAAAGAAAACCCCATAATAATATATCGTTAGTAAAATAGCATACACTAAATTATTACTCTACCCCTCCCCCACCCATCCACCCCTCTACAAAAGAAAAACTCCCCAAATGACCCCTACCTCTTCATAATAACAGAGCTTTTAACATAAAAAGGTGCTAAATTTTTTAAGTCAATTTGCTACCTGTTATATGTGGATTGTAGAGAAACACATAGCCTCTCTGCCTTTCTGGAATATTGTGGATTGTGGATGGTCATGTGTCCTCCCTGTCTGAAACTTATTCAGAAGTCACAAGATTGGACTCTGGCCACCCATTAATGCACACCTTGCCATTGGGTAATTTAAATCACTTAGTGTCATTATTGGCTTAGATGCCCAGATAAGAACTGCCTAAAATATCAATGCAAAGCACATTCTTTCTCTCTGACTCATGGACCAAGCCCCATACATTGATCCATGCCAGGTCGCTACTGTGGTCATCTTTGGAAGTGTCACAGGTAAGGTACACTATACATAAACTAAGCCATAGTACTGTGATAGATCAGTACTTGCAGAGAGCCACACTCCTGTGGGTATAGGGAACTCGGAGTGTGTGTGCAAGTTCCTGTCTGTAGAGTATGTGAGCGAGTAGAGTATAGACACCCACTGGTTTTGGAGTCCAACCTGGGTCTGATATGAATGTCTAGCAGGAGTGGCCAACCTTTTAATTTTTAATTTAGACATACAGCATGGTAACAGGCCATTTCGGAGGTGTAGGTTAATTGAGCAGCACAGATTCATGGGCTGAAATGGCCTGTAACCGTGCTGTATATCTAAATTAAAAATTAAAAATAAAAAGGTTGGCTACCCTGGATTGTATTGTTTAGTAGTAGAGTAATTATGTACTATTTGACGTTCTCCCATGTTTGTCTCATGTTTGTTCATTAAAGTTACATGTGATTACAACACTTGTGTCCAGACTCATCTCCCTGTGAACCCTCTGAACATAATACTCTTCCAACATACCCTGCCTGTTGACTGCAATATTTGGAATGTCCGATAACTCTCTAATTTCCCTGCAGAAAGACACAATAGCATTTGCATACCTTTTAGCCAAACATCCAATCTTGTTATACTGGAAGTCTGACAGAGGTCTTTCTATTACACAATGGATTAAGGGTATCAGTTTCTTTATAAAGATATTGGTGAGGCCAAATTTGGAGTAATTTGTACAGTTTTGGTCACCTAACTACAGGAAAGATATCAATAAGATAGAAAGAGTGCAGAGAAGATTTACTAGGATGTTGCCTAGACTTCCGGAACTGAGTGACAGGGAAAGCTTAAACAGGTTTAGACTTTATACCATTGAGCTTGGAAGAATGAGGGGAGATTTGAAAGGTAGTTAAAGTTATGAGGGGAGAGACAGATAGGTTTTTTCCCCATTGAGGGTAGTTAAGATGCATACCAGAGGACATTGGTTAAGAGTAAAGGGGTAAAATGTAGGGGGAACATGAGGGGAAAAGTTCTTCACACAGAGAGTGGTGGGAATGTGGAATGAGCTGCCAGCTGAAGTGGAGAATGCAGACTCAATTTTAACATTTAAAAAGAAGTTAGACAGTTACATGTATGGGAGAGGTATGGAGGGCTTTGGACTGGGTGCAGGTCAGTGGGACTCAGCAAATAAATGGTTCAGCACAGACTAGAAGGGCCAAAGGGGTCTGTTTCTGTTCTGTAATATTCTATGGTTCTATGATGAAGACCAAATATACATTAAGAGGGTTCACCATAAACATTTTCCACAAATGGCAACCGTTTATACATTTTTTTTCTCTGAATAACAATACCAGGTCTTGCGAGACCTCCTTGTTGCCGTTTATTTTGATGCACTGGCTGCCCCTACTAATAGGTACTATTTTGTATAGATATGCCAGTGCCCCCCCCATCCCCGTGGGTATCTTAATGCCCCTCTATTAGATTTTATCTGATGCTGACTCTGAATACAGCAGCGGGCACTGGGGTCGGAGTGGTGGCTGGTGATAATAACATTAGGATATTTGATCTTTTTTGGTGAGCTCCAGCACCTAAAAAATTAGCACTGAACCCCTCATTGTAGCTATTTTTAACTTGTGTTGGTCTACTATTTACTGAAACTGCATTAAATTGCTTTTGTGTCTTTAAAAAGTCTTTTCCACTAGTTTGTACAGTGAATTATTGTCAAATTTTTTATTCCTGTACATTCCCTTTATGGATGCAAAATAAGTAATTTAAACAAAACTATGAGAAATAGTATTACAATGATCTCAGCCTTTTCGATATTCAGCTGGACCAATGTTCAAAGAGCAACAATTTTTTTTGAACAGTCCTTTGGGGTCAAGCATAACTTGCTTTCACTTCAGTTCTGTGAGTTCAGAAGTGGCTAATGATAGTACACGTAGCCCTCAACCTATGTCTGTGTTCCGTTCTGTCTGACCAGTCATATCTCGAAATTAACACAAGTCGGATATTCACAGTATCCATTTTATCATTCATCAAAAACAACATACTTGGTCACCAGCCAGCTCTCACGAGAGGTTGATCAACCCTGCCATAGGCGTTATTTTCCATAGCTAGTCCTCTACTTTTACCCCAAAACTGTAATTTTTATATTTAAATTTTTTTTTAATTTTGGTCATATGTACAGATGTAAGTCTCATAAGTTGCAAGATGGGGAGTACCTGTACTACACATAGGAATAGAAGCCATTTGAAGAGCAGGATGGGTACACTCTCTCCACTATCTGCTTTGGACCTCCAAATACTTTCAAAAATATTCAAGATTCTTAGAATCATTGTAAAAACCCCTTCTCCATTTTATGCACTCCTGGCCAGGAACTCTTAAGAATCAATTGGAATGTTATTTCTTCACCTCACATTTCAAGAAAACTGGAAGAAAACACCTCTAATGTGTTCCTCTGACCTAGCAATTGCTTCATTTTCTACTCATATGTGTGAATTCTTAGACAACACATGGATGAAGGAAAAGGTTATTTACTTTAAAGTTGATGTAAAAAGCACTATGAGGCAAGCCATGAGGCTGTAGTCTCCATTACACATCTCACATTCTGGGCATCAGCCCCCTGCTGGCAGCCAAGTCTAATCAAACAGGAACTATTATCAAGTCCTTGCTAGTGGCCATGTAAATATGATCACTATCATTACAGCAATCTTTGCCATGATAGAGCTTGGAGTAGTCGGTCACATTCAGACTCTGAGAGATGGTATAAAAGAGATATGGTCTGGCATCAGAGTCAATTAACCTCAGACAAAGCCTTGACACTCCAATGTTTTTGACCTGGGAAAAGATACTGATGTTGATTTACGTAATCTTCCAATAGACTATGCAGTCTTAGTGTGTTGATGCTATATTTCTAGTGCTTTGAGGTGTCTTTTGTAGATAAATCCTCATCTTCCCACAGAAGGGTGGGAATCGCTGCTGCCCAAAAGATTATCGGCTTTGTACTGCATTTGTGGTCTTTCTTCAAAGACCCTGAAACAAACCTCCAACAAATGTCCATCTTAGAACAAATGCCTAATATTAAAGTCAGAACCCTCAGTAAAACTTTCACTACCAAAATTTCCCCTCCATTCAATGGCACAAGTAACTGTAAATTCTGGAATCCAGAGCAAAACACACTGCTGTATAAACACAGTGGGTCCAGCAGCAACTGTGGAGGTAAAGGAATGGCTCAAAACTCTGTATAAGTCCTAATTTTCAAACTGATATATCATTTTCCCTCTACAGATGCTCCCTGTCCCCCTGGGTTCCTCCAGCAGAATTTTCTTTCTTACCCTTTACACAGATTTTCCCTTACACCAATATAATCAGAAATGTCCCTGCTTCGATGAAGTATTTTTGCAAATGATGGTTTGCTTCAATCTTGAGCTGATTCTTAATAAGCAAAACTTAGCCAGAGATCTTTTGTTTATCCCATGTCTGAATTTCAAAAATCTTTTGGACTGACATCATTCAAAAATTCAAATTTTACAAACTTAATTTCACATAAAGGAAAAATTTGTGAAAATAATTAACACTTTCAAATATTCTACACTGTTTATACATTTATATCTGCCATTGAATAACAGGAATCAAATGGAACAAGTCAGTCACCTACAATCATTAATTACTGATCCAAACAAGATTTGGTGATTATTAACCAGTCTAGAATGGTTTCAAATTTGGTTAATGTGTGAAAATAAATGAAAATTTGTAAAAATTGACATATTTACCTTTAACTTTAATTGAAATGATTAATTGTATTAAAATGAATATTTTTACAAGAATTCAGTATTTGTTTCAGACTTTATCAATCTCTGTACCTCAAAAATGTTTTCAGTATTTAAATAAACAAATTAGGAAATTTCTTTGGAAAGGTAAAATGACAAAAATATAATTTGAAAAATTAACATGGAAATATGAATTAAATGGACTATAGCTTCCTAATTTTAAGAATTATTATAAAGCAGCACAATTAATATTTCTTATTTCTCTATTTTGGAATATTAAACCATCAATGGTTTAATGGTGGAAATTGAAGGTTGGAGAAAATATATCCAAGGAATTTATTTATAAATGGGAACCAAGGTTAATGGTTACTCACAGAGATGCTCCATTATTGAAACCTTATTCTAAACATTAATCAAATGTTAACTTAGAAAATGATGGAAGTTTTTTGTCATTAAAAATGCCATTAACTAATCCTCATAAATTTTTGAAAAAATAATCCTTTTTTAAATATTTGGTATACTAAAGGAATTTCTAAAATAGGGGATTATTATGATAATGGTAGATTGATGTCATTTGATCATTAAAAAATTAAATCTGATATCCCACATAATACACTTTTTTGTTATTTTCAATTAAGAAATAGCAAACTTCAAAGATCCAAAAGTATGTTTGACAATTTTGAGGACAATTTAATAGAGAAATTAAGACTAGATATCATTTTTAAATATCCTACATATTTAGAACAGTTAGTTGTTATGGAATGGTCAAAAAGTTTATTTCAATAGCATATATGATGTTACAAGAAAAAGCACCTAAATTACATTTATTTAAGTCAAGGAAAAGATGGGAACAAGATTTAAATATATCAATAGATCAACAAATTTGGCAAAATTTATGTAAAGAGGTTATGTCTAATACAATGTCTAATGTAAGCTATAGATTACTTCATTATAATATTCTACATCAGTTATAAATCATGCCTCAGAAATTGAATACATTGGATCAATGTTTTAGATATGGAGAAAATATTGGAACTTTTCTTCATTCTACATGGTCTTGCTCAAAAGTTAAACCTTTTTGGATTTTTATGAATAATTTTTTACAACAGATTACATATGTTATTTTTCTATTGAATCCTGAATGGTTATTGTTGGTAAATTTTGAAAATATAATTCTTAATTCTCTTTTATCAGATTTTTCAGTTGAAATTTGTTGTTAGTTTTCATAATAGCAAGGAAATGTATTGCTGCTACTTGGAAATCAGATGTTTCATTAACACGAGGAATATGGCAAACAGAGATTCAAAGTTGTATTCAGTTACTGTAGAAAAAAATACATGTAAATATTCTGTATTTTTACAGATTTGGAGCCCGTATGCTCGAGCATTGGGTTTGAAATTATAAATAACTCCTTTGAATCCTCTGGACTGGAGAAGTCTTCCCTTAAAAATAAATAATGTTTTTTAGTGATATGTTTTTTGGATCTTTGAGCGTCTTTTGAAGCAATCCAATTCAATATATAATTATATTTATTAAGTATTTTATCAATTTAGATGTTTTTTTAGCGGAGGTTGGGAGGGAAGGAATAGTCATGGTTTAGATGATGTTTTTCTGTTGTTTTTTTTCCTCTCCTTTTTCTCTTTTTTATATAAATCAACATGTATTTAATTAATTTTTATAATAATGTGATATATGATTGTTGTCAATTGTTATACATGTGGTGATTTTAAATAAAACATTCAAAAATAAATCCAGCATTGCAAAGCATGGGCAATTTTTTAAAATACAGATCAATTTCATATTACAGACACACTGTTCCAAATAAGTTCACCAAGACCAGGGAGGATAATAGTTCGAGCATCCCCTATGAGTGAGCCAAGTTAGAAGCAAAAATGTGGGGAAGAGAGTGCATGTCAGCATAAATTACTCAGCAAAAGGCAGCAAGGCCTCACAAAAAAAGCCTTGACTTCTCTTTCCCCCCCTTATGAACTCACCTTGAAGGTTTGAATCTTTCTTTAAAAAATAAAGTTCAAAGATCAGATTCATTGTCAGAGTACATAGATGGTATCACATACAACCCTGAGATTCTTTTTCCTGCAGGCCAGGAAGAATTACCACTTATCAGTAGTTCAAAAAAAAACTGTCCTCAAGAAAATATACTATTAAAAAAGAGAGAAATGTAAACAAACTGACCATACAATACAGAAAATAATTATTCAATAATAAATAATGTGCAAATTAAGAGTGCTTAAACTACCGATAGTTTATGATTGAGTTTGTTGTTTAGGAGTCTAATGTTGGAGGGGCAGCAACTGTTCCTGAACCTGGTGATACAAGTCTCGTGGCACCTATGTCTCTTTCCGAATGGCAGCAAGGAGGACTGAATATGTCCTGGGTGGTATGGATCCTTGATGTTTACTTCTGCTGTTCACCGACAGCAGTGTTCCATGCAGATTTTCTCAATGGTGGGGGAGTTTTGCCTGTGATATTCTGGGCTGTGCCCATACCATTTGCAGGAGTTTCCACTCAGAGGTATTGGTGCCCCCATACCAGGCCTTGATGGAGTCAATCAGCACACTTTCCACCACACATCTGTAGAAATTTACCAAGGTTTTTATGTCACAACAAACTTTTGCAAACTCCTGAGAAAATGCAGGTGCTGATGTGCTTTCTTCTTGATGCCATTAGTGTGTCGGTCTAGGAAAGGTCCTTTGAGATAGTGACTCCCTGGAATTTAAATTCACTTACCCTCTCTCTCCACCTCTAATCTTCCATTGATCACTGAATCATACATCTCTGGTTTTCCCCTCCTAAAGTCTATAATCAGCTTCTTGGTTTTGGTGATATTGAGTGCAAGGTTGTTGCAAGTAAATCATACAGCCAAGTTTTCAATCTCCCTCCTGTATGCTGACATCACCCCTTTTTATACAACCCACAATTGTGGAATTGTCTGCAAATGTGTATATTGTTTTATTGTCATACCAAGCCACATAGTCAGAGGTGTGCAGTGAGCCTGGAGCTGAGAATGCAGCCTTGTGATGCTCTGGTTTCTGATGAAGATTGTGGAGAAGATGTTCTTACCTATCCTCACTGATTGTGATGTGGAGATGAGCAAATCCCATTACACAGTGGGGTTTTGAGGGCAAGGCCTTGGAATTTGCTGATCAGTTTTGAGAGGATAATGGTGTTAAATGCCGAACTGTAGTCAATAAAGAGTAACCTGATGTATGCATCTTTGCTGTCCAGGTGTTCCAAGGCTTTATGTGGAGTCAGTATGGTGGCATCTGCCTTGTTGTTGCAGTAGGCTAATTGGAACAGATCCATGTCTCTGCTCAGAGAGGAGCTGAGATGTGTCAACACCAGCCTCTCAAAACACTTCAACACTGTGGATGTGAGTGCCAGTGGTTGGTAGACATTTAGGCAGATGACCACATTCTTCTTGGGCACGTGTATACAATTGAGGCCTTTTTGAAATAGGTGAGACCCATGCCCTGCTGGAGTGCGATATTGAAGATATCCATAAATACATTGGCATGTATAATATACAGATACACTGAAGTTCTTACTTGTTGCCATCAAACAGATATTCAAGATACACTAACTGTGATAGCTAAAAATAAATTGCCACAGTATGTCAAGTCAGAAAATAAAATAATATCAAAAGGTGGTTAAATATTCATAGTTGCAGTTAGAGCAAGAATAATAAGTGGTATTTCAGTTGTGATAACAGATCTTTTGGTGGTCCCAAAGTAGTTTATGGTTAGGATGCTACAGGGAAACTAATAACCCTGATAGCTGTTGGATAAAAATTGTCTGAAACCTGAAACTAAAGAGATCAACGAGAAAATATTGTGATTGGGATAAGATCCAGTTTGACAAATTCAGGCATGTTCATCTATGCACAGAGAGTCTGGCAAGTTACACAAACTGAGGTACCTTTGGTTTTCTATGGACAATCACCCCTCACAATCATTCTTGATTGGAACAAAATGCCTTGATTCTTGAAACTTTTCGAAAGGAACAGAATCATGAGTTTAGAGAAATAAAGAAGATCCTGTCATTCTTAATTTAAAAGTCAATTCTATTTTTATAGACAGATAAGACTTAAAACAATATGGAGTATTATTGCATAATATTAGACGAAATGGAAAGTTTATCCTGGGAAGAGGGTGAACCAAACAGAAAACAAAAGTTAACGAATTGACTGGAACAGAATAGAACAAGGCATTTGCTGTAAATTTCACTTGTTAAATGTCACTATTTTATAAAGCATTCCATGGAACCTTAAAAAAGCTGCTGTCAGCAATGACTTCAACCGCATGAAAATGATGGCTGTTATTTTTATTGGGAATGGGCAAAAGCTGTTACCAGTGATCCAGGAAAATCATCAAAATCAAGAAAGCTGGGAGGGAAATGTGCAGAACTCAATTGGGTATATTTTTTCAGTTAAATTATTTTTTTTTCCCCTTCAGCTGATAACACCGACGGAGACTCAAGAACCTTGAGACAACCAGGACATTTCATGGTCTGACCTCATTGTTGAATGTTTCCTGAAACATTCAGTGAAAAAGCATCCTTCCCAACACCACTCAGCCCCTTCCCCCACCCACCCTCTACCCAGTCATTGAAGCAAGATTGGAGCAAGGCATCTCCAGTTCTGTATTCAAATCTTCATTCAAAAAAGGCCAAAACACAATTTTCCTTTTTAATTTCTCCCAGTATTATCAATGATTTGTGAACAAATACATCAATATCACGCTGAAACTTTTAAATCTTTCATGAAATGAATGAACTCACTTTTTTCCACATTATATTTAATCCTTGACTAATTACTCAATCTGTCTATATTCCCCTGAAGTTTCTTTGAATCTTCATGTTCAGAGTTCTAAGATATAGGATATATAGGTACTTGGACATCCATGGACTGATTAAGGACAGTCAGCCTGGCTTTGTTCATGGAAGGTCGTGTTTAACAAATTTTGTAGAGTTTTTTGAGGAGGTTACCAAGAAGGTAGATGAAGGAAAGGCTGTGGATGTTGTCTACATGGAATTTAGTAAAGTCTTTCATAAGATCCCACATGGGAGGCTAATTCAGAAGGTTATGGCACTAAGTAACCATGGAGATGTTGTAAATTGGATTCATAATTGTCTATGTGGGAGAAAACAGAGTGGTAGTGGATGGTTGCTTCTCAGACTGGAGGCCTGTGACTAGTGGTGTGCCTCAGGGATCTGTGTTGGGACCATTGTTGTTTGTTGTCTATATCAATAATTGATAAATGTGGTAAATTGGATCAGCAAGTTTGCTGATGACACAAATATAAGGGGCACTATGAACAGCAAGGAAGATTTTCAAAGCTTGCAGAGGGATCTGGTCCAACTAGAAGAATGGGCCAACAAATGGCAGATGGAGTTTAATGCAGACAAGTGTGAGGTGATGCACTTTGGAAGGGAAAACCAAGGTAGGACATTCACAGTAAATGGTAGGGCACCAAAGAGTGCGGAGGAGCAGAGAGATCTGGAAATACAGATGCATTGTTCCCTGAAGGTAGAGTCACAGATGGACAGGGTTGTAAAGAAAGCTTTTACCACATTATCATCCCGATCATTAATATAGACAACAAACAACAATGGTCCCAACACAGATCCTTTGTATTGAGTACTGGAGTTGGGATGTTATGTTGAAGCTGTTTAAGACATTGGTGAGGTCAGATTTGGAGTATTGTGAGCAATTCTGGTCACCTAACTACAGGAAGGATATCAATAAGATTGAAAGAGTGCGAAGAAGATTTATTAGGATGTTGCTGGATCTTCAGGATTTGAGTTACAGGGAAAGACAACAGGTTAGAACTTTATTCCTTGGAGTGAAGAAGAATGAGGGGAGATTTGATAGAGGTTTACAAGATTATGAGAGGTATAAACAGAGTGGATACAAGTAGGCTTTTTCCACTTAGATTGGGGGAGATAAATACGAGGTCATAGTTTTAAGCTGAAAGGGGAAAGGTTTAGTGGGAACATTAGGGTCAGAGAGTGGTGGAAGTGTGGAATGAGCTGCCATCTGATGTGGTGAATGTGGACTCAATCTTGAGTTTTAAGAATAAATTGGGAGTCCGACTCATCTCCATTTATAGCATGATAGACTGCAGAAATGAACAGCTGTATACCTATGGGAAAAAAAAAATCACGTACAACTTAAAGAACAAATACAACACTTTTGTAAAGATCTGGCAGCCATACCTGGATCACATAGAGCCTAGATACAGTAATAAAAAGGTTAAAAAAAGTTATAAAAGTCACTATTATACATACAAAAATGTAGGTTCCCCAACTATACTCTATATACTTAAAATATATGTAAGGTCTGACGATGAACGGATCAGTATGTATGGGGGTAGGGGAGGGAGGGACCGCTTTGTTTTTGTTTTTTTTTTGTGTTTGTAAGAAAAAGTTTAGTATATTGTGTATTTAAAATGTTACGATGTACTCTTTTGAAAAAAAAAATCAAAATAAAATATTTTTTAAAAATACATTGGATAGATACCTGGATGGGAGAGGTTTGTGGGCTATGGAATGGGAGTAGGTCAATGGGACTAGCAGAATAATGATCAGCACAGACTAGAGAGGCCAAATGGCCAAATGTTGTGTAGCATCCCATGGTTTTATTGCATTTATAAAATTTTAAAAGCTTAACTTTTCCTGAAAACAAGGCTCCTTGTTTTTAATTAAGAATAACAAAAATAGCCTCCATTAACCTCCAATAAAATAATCAAGCTGGTGATATCATGTAATATCATCCCTGTGGCAATGACTTTGACTCATGCTTACCTCTTGCATTCATAGTCCAGAAAGGTGTTCAACAAATAAATCAAACTTCCATCATTAGATTTGCCATTTCCCAAGGAAACATCGACTTACTTTCAGAACTGAGAAACAAAGCATGTGAAATCAATAATTTTGAAAAGGGACTATTAATTGTCGTATGGCTGTCAATAAATACAGAGATAATTTTTGTCATTCAAGTACTAGCTACTCAAAAAAAAATTATTTTGATCTAAAATTAAAGATTGGGAAGTACTTGCAAGTGTACAACTTCAGACATTTTACAATAAATATAACCTACTCCATATGAAACGCACTAGGACCAATTAAGCATTTCATACATTAGAACAACAGAACACTACAGAACAGAAAACAGTCTGTGCCAAACAATTGTTCTGCCTAATCCCACTGACCTGTACCCATTCTATATACCTCCATACCCATGCCATCCATGAACCTGTCCAAATTTTTCTTAAAAGTTAAAATTGAGCCCAAATTCACTTCATCTGGCAGCTCATTCCATTCTCCCACCACTCTCTGTGTGAAAAAATCCCCCTATGTTCCCCCTAATCTGTTTATTCTTAATGCAGGTGTTAGGCATTGTAAGAGTAAGTCTCAAGCAACTGGAAAATATACTTATCTGGCATTTACCAATGCCCATAGATGCTGGATACCTGTAGTTTTACTGAAAACCAATTAACCCAGTGATTCTCAACCTTTTTCTTTCTACTCACATACCACTTTAAGTATTCCCTATGCCATAGGTGCTCTGTGATTAATAAGGGATTGCTTAAGGTGGTATGTGGGTGGAAAGAAAAAGGTTGAAAACCACTGTTTTAATCATACCTAATTGACTCGTTATGTGTACGATTTCATAACTCCAAAGGAAATGGGCCAATGACAATTTTTCTCAAGCAAAATATTTCAGTAACAATTGGGTCTAGAGCAGTAATTCTCAAGATTCCTTTCCCACTCACATACCACCTTAAGAAATCCCTTACTAATCACAGAGCACCAATGGCATAGGGATTACTTAAAGTGGTATATGAGTGGAAAGAAAAAGGTTGAGATCTAAAACTTTACTTTGCACAAATACTAATGAGGTGAGAGAACGCTTTGCTCAGATATTTCCAGTAAGTTTTGGTCTCCCCACAAAGGAAAAGTCTTGGAAAATGTTAAATAATCCCAACAGTTAAAACCAATCAACCCTCGTATCCTCCAGACTCACCACCCACCCAGCAAGAAATCCTTAATAATCAATGATTGAAATTAATGCTGGTTTTTGTTTCTGTTTTTCGTTTCAAATAAACTTTCTTGGACTGAAGAGATCCAAAAGGCAACTCACTGTGACAGTCTTGCCTTTGAGTCACTCTACAAATATTTATTTATTTGAATTCAGACAGATGTTTTCTTCCATTGGGATTTTAATAAAATCTTCATCACATTTTTAATTGTTGTAAATAGGTGCTTAGATAATTTATCTTTCCTGTGATTCATTCACTTTAGTCTGGAATGAAAACTTAAAAAAGTAAACTATGATGTTCATTTCTTTGCTACCTAAGTTATATTTGATTTATTTTCCTTTGGAGTCACCTCACTATTGTAGAAAGAGGTAGACAATCTACCATAAGGTTTAGTACATGTTGCTCTTGAGCCACCTGCTGGAATGTGTATTAGAGTACAGCGGTTCAAAATCCTTTCCAATTTATCTTCCTATAGGAGAATTGCCTGAAAGTATCTTTCGGAGTCTAGCCCATTGCAGAAATTGAAATCTTCTACCTACCCTATAATGAAAGGCTATAGCGACGGCTACACTGCTCCTGCAATAACACACACAACCAGACGGGTTGAGCTCAGTGAGGAGACTACTTTATTGCAGGCTGTGGGCTGCACTATACTCCCAGCCCGGACCTGACTGAGAATCACGCTGGAGGGCGCTGACGTCACCCGGGCGTCACATGGTCCCCTAGCGCAGGTTTCTGAGTCCCGTGCTGGAAGGAAGGGAAACCCCTGACGGCGCCATTTTGGCCGGCTGACCCCCTGCGTGGCTTACAAGCGGGTCCAGTTTGCCTGCCTTGTGGTGAGGTGCCACACAGCCACCACCACCCCCTCCAAACCGTCACCAATGTCCTTTTTTTCCAGACATCCTCGCTGCCTATGTCCAGTGAGAACATTGAGCCGAAATGCTGTAAAACCCTGTACGGGCCCTCGTACGGTCGCTGAAGCGGTGCTGTGGTCGGGCCCCACCAAATGAAAACATACTCCGCAGAAAGCAGTTCGCCGGGAACATGAAGACGGGCGGGTGCCATGCATGGGTAGCAGTGGGGGTTCGAAGGAGTCCAAGTGTGCCCTGAGGTGAGGAAGTATTTCGTGCGGTGACCACTGGGGATTGTGAGATGCGTTGACAAACTCACCAGGTAGTGCCAGTGGCGCACCATAGACCAGCTCAGCTGATGACGCCTGCAGATCTTCCTTGGGAGTGGAGCGGATGCCCACGAGCACCCAAGGCAGTTCATCCATCCAGTCAGGACTGGTGAGGTGGGCCATGAGCGCCGACTTAAGATGACAGTGCAGACATTCGACCAGTCCATTGGCCTGCGGGTAGTAGGCCATGGTGTGGTGTAGCTGGATCTCCAACCTGTTGGCGAGTTGTGCCCAGAGTGCAGATGTGAACTGGGCACCCCAATCGCTGGTGAGGTGAGCCGGGACGCCGAACCAGGCGACCCAACCATCCAATAGTGCTTGGGAGCAGGAGTCGGTGGAGGCGTCTGGCATCGGGATTGCCTAGGGCCAGCGAGTGGTGCGGTCCACCACCCTAAACAGGTAATGGTTGCCCCGGGAAATGGGTAAGGGCCCGACGATGTCCACGTGAATGTGGCTGAACCGTTCCCAGACGTGTTCGAACTCCTGTATGGGCACCCTGGTGTGCCTTTGCACCTTGGACGTATGGCAATGGGTGCATGCTCTGGCCCAGCCCGTGATCTGCTTCTGCAGCCCATGCCATATGAACCGTTCTGCCATCATCCAGATCATGGACCTGATGGACGGATGTGAAAGGTCGTGGATGTGATGGAAGACCTGCCTGCGCCACTGCTGGGGAACAATGGCAGGGGTGCCCAAGGAGATATCGCACAGGATGGTGCCTTTGGCGCTCGGAATCGGGAGGTCTCAGAACCGCAGGCCGGTGATGGCAGTCTTGAAGGCCCTCGTCTCCTCATCAGCTTCCTGGTCCCGAGCAAGCTGGTCGAAGTTGAGGCCAGGCATCAGCGCAGAGATGGCTGGTCGCAAGAGTGCATCGGCAACCACATTGTCTTTCCCCACCTTGTGCTGAATGTCAGTGGTAAAATCCAACATGAAGGAGAGGTGACACTGCTGGCGGGCTGACCAGGGATCCTTTGTCATCGCAAGTGCCTGGGTGAGGGGTTTGTGGTTGATGAAAATGGTAAAAGTCCTCCCCTCCAAAAAATAGCAGAAATGCCAAACCACCGGGTACGTGCCCAGTAACTTGCGGTCGAAGGCACTATACTTGCATTCCAGCAGGCGGAGCAGGCGGCTGAAGGATGCCAGCAGCTTCCAATGTCTATTCACCTGCTGCTCCAGGACGGCACCGACAGCTGTGGCAGAGGTATCGACAGAGAGTGTCATATGCAGGTCGGTGTGAGGGTGGGTAAGAATGGCGGACTTCACAAGGGCATCCTTGGTGGCCTTGAATGCGGTGCAGGCTTCTGGGTTCCAAGCAAGCGTCTTGTGCTTGGCTGCGATGAGGGCGAACAGCAGCTGCATGATGTGCGCAGCTCCCGGAATGAAGCAATTGTAAAAGTTGACCTTACCTGTGAACTCCTGTAGCCTCTTGAGGCTGTCTGGGCATGGGAACTCCCTGATAGCGGTAACCTTCGCAGCAGCGGGTGTGGCGCCTTTGGCCATGATGGTATGGCCCAGGAACTGCATGCACTCTTTCCCGAATTGGCACTTGGCTGGGTTGATTGTAAGGACAAAGTCGGCCAGCCAGGAGAAAAGGGCACGTAGGTGGGTCTTATGTTGCGCCCAGTCCTTGCTGGCAACAAGGATGTCATCCAAATAAATAAAGACGAAATCCAAGTCGCTGCCCACAGAGTCAATGAGGTGCTGGAAGGTCTGAGCAGCATTCTTGAGCCCAAACGGCTTGTGCAGGAATTCGAACAAGCTAAAGGGAGTGATGATGGCCATCTTGGGTATGTCCTTAGGGTGCACCGGGTTCTGGTGATATTCGTGCACCAGGTCAATTTTGGAGAAGACCCTCACGCTGTGCAGGTTGGCCATAAAGTCCTGGATGTAAAGGATGGGGTAACAGTCAGGAATAGTTGCCTCATTGAGCCATCGATAGTCTCCGCAGGGACGCCAGCCACCGGAGGCTTTCTGGACCAGGTGGAGCAGCAAGGTCCACAGGCTGTCGGACCGCCGAATGATCCCCAGCTTCAACAGGTGCAAAAACTCCACCTTCGGTACCTGGAGCTTGTCAGGCGGAAGCTGGCATGCCTTGGCATGAACCGGTGGCCCCTGGGTGCGGATATGGTGGAATACCCCATGCCTCGATGAGGCATCGGAAAACTGTGGCTTGAGGAGTGTCAGGAACTCATCCAAATTCCACTGGAACTCATCTCAGGGCATGCTAATCGTGGCCATCTGCGGTTGCTCCGAATGGGAGGTGTCGAGGCGAACGGCCTGGAATATGCGGGCATCCACCAGGCGCCTACCTCGAATGTCCACCAGTAGCCCATGTGCGAGGTGGAAGTCTGTACCCAGGATGGCAGTCAGGAGGGATGAGACGGTGAATCTCCACGTGAAATTCCATTGGCCAATCTGGAAGTGGACTGTCTTGTCTCCATACGTCCAGATTGCCATTGCGTTGGCCGCACGAAGGGGAGGTCTTCGAGGTCAGTTCCTGGATTTGATGGCCATGGCTGAGATGACGCTGATCTGGGCTCCAGTGTCAATGAGGAACCACCGGCTGCTGACTGTGACCCACAGGTAGAGAAGGCTGTGACCTTGGCCAGCTGCCGCAGCCATTAACAGTGCCCAGCCTGGTCATTTCCCTGGAACGAGCAGGGCTAATGACACTTCCGACTCTTGGCTCCCCAGCACAGGTAGTAGAAGCAGAGGCCTGAAGCGGATGCTGTGGCCTTGGTTATGCTCTTGGGGGCCCCTGCAGGGGCCAGGTGCTCTACCGCAGCACTAGGGGCGGGCTTGGCATGGTCGTGCCCATGCCTCGTGGCCTGCTGGACCACTGAGCCTTCCGAGAATCGTGCGAGCCATAGCTCTTGGGCCTTCTAGGTGACCTTCCTCAGGTCGATGAAGCTCTCCTGCACCAGCAGCAGCCGAATGTCCCTGGGCATATGTTCAAGGAAGATGTGCTTGAAGAGTGGGCAGTTGGTGTGCTCACCCATGAGCGCGAGCATCTCGTCCATCAGTTCCATTGGGGACCTGTCCCCCAGGGCGTCAAGGTGCAGCATCCGAGCTGAACACTGGTGTCTGGATAGTCCAAGGGACCCAGTAAGCACTCGCTTGATGGTCTCGTACTTGTCCTCGGCGGGTGGGTGCTAAACAAGTTGCATCACGCGTCTGGTGGTGGCCTGGTCCAGGGCAGTGACCACATGGTAGAATTTGGTTGTGTCGGATGAAATCTGGCAGAGGTGAAACTAGGCCTCCGTGTGGCCAAACCAGGACTCCAGCTCCTGAACCCAGAATTCAGGCAGCTTTACGGCTATAGCGCTGATCCTAGGCTCGCTCATAATGGGTTCAAAGACATTTGAACCAGTCGGGGTCACCAATTGTAGCGGCGCTTACATTGCTCCTGCAATAACACACACAACCAGATGGGTTGAGCTCAGTGAGCAGGCTACTTTATTGCAGGCTGCTGGGCTGCACATACTCCCAGCCTGGACCTAGCTGAGAACCACGCTGGAGGGCTGACATCACCCAGGCGTCATGTGGTCCCCCAGCACGGGGTTTCTGAGCCCTGTGCTGGAAGGAAGGGAAACCCCCCCCAACGGCGCCACTTTGGCCGGCTGCCCTGCCGTGTGGCTTACAAGCGGGGCCGGTTCGCCTGCCTTGTGGTGAGCCGCCACAATGCTTCAATTGTATTCCTCTTCCCCTTCCACTAAACCCCACCATGCTTGCAGGTCTTAAATAGTTCAATTTTGCTTCATTGAGACTTGATCATCATTTTGGAAGCAATTCACTGTTTTACTATGTCAGAATGCTCAATGAATCAATGGAACATCTTGTTTATTCTTCCTCACCAGTGTGATGGACCTTGCGGACATTTCTAGACTGTGAACAAGGCAATAGCAGTGACAGATATGCCACAAATATTTCACCAGCCTGTTAATGACACATCGTTCCATACCAATTCCCCACCCCCAAAGTCTGTCTTGCAATTTCCAGTTAACTGCAAGAAAAAAATTATGAGGGAAGGAAAGGAAGAAAGTCATGGTCAATTTCAATAAAATTTTATTTGAAATTCTCCCTGCCCTTTCCTGTTTTATTCACTATGTTCAGAAGTCTTTATTCCTATGACATTCACTTGTTGTGATGGAAGCAAATTCCCCACAGAGCACTCCTTTAAGAAATGTTCTTTGTTAATTAATGAAGTGGCTTCATGCCAACATCAGAAATTTTTTTGCAGCAGTTATTCTGAAACTTTAGTGACAGGTTTGCTTTGTGGGCTTTTGATTAATTAGCTGGAACTGGAATTGTTATAGGATTTTTTTAAAAACCATGAAGTCTTCCGGTAGACAACTTTATTTGAGGAGTTAATG
The DNA here is from genome assembly GCF_036971445.1 of Narcine bancroftii. NCBI lineage: Eukaryota > Metazoa > Chordata > Chondrichthyes > Torpediniformes > Narcinidae > Narcine > Narcine bancroftii. The sequence continues at coordinate 62,946,451 of NC_091472.1, forward strand.
AGGGGGTTTACATCAAATGTGACTGCTGGTCCACATTTAAATGCTGCCAGTCTGTTTCCTACCAGCAAGAGGCAGGAAATGAGTGCAAAGTGGCTGCCAACAGCTGATGGAATAGACTTTCTACTGGCTTCCAAGCATGTGCAGAAGAGGTAATTTTGGAAGGGTTGGAAGATGGGAATGTTCATAACAGGAGAGGCCATGCCTTTCCTTTCCTTTCCCGAAAAGACCATATTTTCATTTACCTTGCAACAGTTACTTAGACAGGAAACAAACAAGTTTCCTACCAAGGTTCTGGTTAAAATTCAACAAGGTGCTTCTGACATAATTAGAAACCTGACTTGCATAATTGTTTTCACCTTCAAGAAGGAACCTCATCTAATCAAGATTTCTGTATTATCATGTATATAAATACACATAATGTATTTACTTACATTTGCCCTGTTATGGGTTATATTATATTTTATATTATTTGTAAATACGTCTTTAAAAGAGATAGATTGTGGGGGTTCAGTGTAGGTCACTTCACAAACAGAGTAACAAAACACATCTCATTTAAAATGCAAGAGCTTTACTGAAGCTAAACATTCAGGCACCAGTGACTTTACAGAGACAATGGAACTGGTTAAAAAGAATTTCACAAGAACCTTCCTGAGCAGTAACCATTTACCTTTAAGCACCAGAGCCTGGTGAAAATTCATAAATGTTAAATTCTGTGCACAGTATAAGAATTGCCTGATGCCAGTGAACTTGGAGAAGTGAGAAATAAATGATTGGACTATTAAAGCCAAGAACTTGCCTGTACATATATACATTACATACGCATGCACTTAGAATCAGAAGGGGGTTAAGTTATTGTGATAGTACAGATTCTATCACCAATGTGTATATGTACAGATGGTAGTGTAGGATGACTGTGATTGGCTGAGAGTGTAGCCACACCTACTGACAGGTCTTAAAGGATTGCTCCGAGCCAGACCAAGTCATTCTGGACTGGTCAACCTACTTGAGATATGCCCCAGTCTTTCAGTTAATAAAAGCCTTGGTTTGGATCAACAAGTCTTTGGTTCTTTTGACGCGCTCTACAATTTTATTAACTAAAAGGTTTTGAAGGGATTGAGCGCATGCTACAGCTGGAATGCCTCGATATCGACCCACAGTCAGCTACAGCCTCGAATGACTTTAAGCACTGGGTGAGATGCTTCAAAACATTTTTACAGCTCTCTGACCCTGCCGTGATAGAAGACAGCCATTGACTACTAATATTGATGACTATGGTATCCCCAAGAGTCTACCAGAGTGTCCAGGATGCGACCACTTACGCCGCAGCCATGAAGGTGCTGAAAGGGCTTTACAAGCAACCGGTGAACAAGGTCTATGCTTGGTACAAAATTGCTACAAGGAGGCAACAGCCCGGTGAGTCCTGTAGAGCTTGTATTCAGGCACTAAGGGCAATGGGCAGGGACTGTGCCTGCACAGACAGAACTGCTGTGGAGATCACAGACAATCTCATTCGGGATGCCTATGTGGCCGGGATTCGATCGAATGAGGTGAAGCAGCGCTTGCTAGAGCACGGGGGAGAAAACCTAGAGGACGTGATCCGGATCGCAGAGACAATGGAGGCTGCGGTCTTAAGTGTGGATGTGTACTCTCGGGGCTGGACCCCACGCTCTGATGTGAGTAGGATGACCTCCCTCTACCCTACTACCCCCCCGGCACACCGACGGCCTGTCAGCTGCCACTACGCTGCCCGATGCAACCCCAAAGTGTTATTTCTGTGGGAGGAACAAGCACAGCAAGTCCCAATGCCTGGTGAGAAAAGCCGGGTGCCAAAAGTACCTTACAAACAGTCACTTTGCTGTAGTCTGTCGCTCCAAAATAGCCGCCATCAAACACAGTGCCTCGTGTGAAGCCAAATCGCCACCCTCAATTTCAAACACTTCTTCCTCAGAGCTTTCGTTCAATAAGAGCGAGGGCTCCACCGCACAGCAGCACCTGATGACATGGGGCAGATGCCGAGCGCAGAAGGTACAACCCACCCTCACCGCAATGACAGTACAACCCACCCCCACCACCGCCAACGACGACCAGGGACCTGCCGCCGCTGCTGATCGGGGACCCACTGCCGCTACCAACTGGAGACCCGACACCACCGAGGCAGCTGACCAGGTACCCGCAACTGCGACCGACACTACCGACCCAGTACTCATCGACGATGCCGACCGGGGACCCGAAGCTGCCGACCAGGGACCTTCCACCAACGACCGCCCCACCACTGACAGCAAGCAGTGACCCCAACACTTACCGTTGTCTGGCCGACACCCCCAGCAGGCTGCAGGCAGCAACACCAACTCCTCGATGCTGTCTCTTCAAGCCCAACTGTTTGTGTGACGTCATCACGCACACGTTGCGTGACATCATCACGCAGGACTCCACTGTCCCCATTACAAGTCTCTGCATCAGTAACCCTTGACAAAAGCAATGGAACTGATAAAAGTGCATGGACACTATACCAATTGCTTATTTGACTCAGGATCAACTGACAGTTTTATCTGCCTAGACCTGGCCCACCGTTGCAGACTGACTATTCTCCCCACTGCCCAGAGAATTTCATTGGCGACCAGATCGCACTCGACTGGTATAAAGGTGTACTGCTTGGCGACCCTGAAAGTCCAGGGCTTCACATTCACAGACTTCAAACTATTAGTCCTTCCCCAATTGTGCACCCTTGCACTGTTGGGACTGGATTTACAGTGCCAATTTCAAACTGTTACCCTGCACTTTGGGGGGCCTCACGCTCCACTCTCTGTCTGTAACCGGCACCCCGAGCCACCTGCCCACGGGCCCCAGGGCCTCACCTGTCGTCTCTCCACCCTCCGAGTTGCTCCGCCAGTACTTTTCACAAACCTCACCCCTGGCTGGAAGCCTGTGGCCACCAAAAGCCAGCAATATAGGTATGAACACAGGAAATTTATCACAAGCGAGGTGCGCCGATTGCTGGATGGGGGCATTATCGAACCTAGCTTGAGTCTCTGAAGGGCCCAGGTGGTGGTTGTTAAAAACGGGGAGAAGCCGCGGATGGTGGTTGACTACAGCCAATCAACTGCTTCACGCTTATGGATGTGTACCCACTTCCACGGATCACTGATGTGGTGAATCAGATCACCCAATACCGCATATTTTCCATCATTGACTTGCGTTCAGCCTATCATTAGCTCCCGATCCACCGAGAAGTCCGACCTTTCACGGCCTTCAAAGCAAATGGGCAGCTGCATCAATTCCTCAGGTTACCCTTTGGGGTCACAAATGTCATCCCTGTCTTCCAGCGACAAATGGACCAGATGGTGGACCAGAACGGGCTGACTGCTACTTTCCCGTATCTGGACAATGTCGCCATCTGCGGCCATGACATGGAGAATCGTGATGCCAACCTTGAGGAATTTTTTCAGACTGCAATTCGGCTGAACTTGACCTACAATTTCGACAAGTGTGTCTTCCGGACCATTCGGCTCGCAATTCTAAGTTGTGTGATGGAGAACGGGGTGGTCATGCCAGACCCTGACCGCATTCGTCCCCTCATGGACTTGCCCCCACCCCCTTCCCCACACACACACACACACACACCCAGAAGGCACTCAGACACTGCCTGGGCTTTTTCTCCTACTATGCCCAATGGGTTCCTCACTATGCTGACAAGACCACCTCCTTCCCCCTGTCAACTGAAGCCAGAGCGTCCTTCGACCGCATCAAATCGAAATCGCTGCTGCAACGCTGCACGCTATCGACAAGTCCATTCTGTTCCAAGTCAAGAGCGATGCGTCTGACTTTGCATTAGCAGCCACTTTGAACCAGGCTGGCCGGCCAGTAACCTTCTTCTCCAGAACCCTCCAGGGTCCTGAGAGCAGACACTCTTCTGTCAAGAGGGAGGCCCAGGCCATAGTCGAAGCAGTACGTTGTTGGAGACACTACCTCACTGGCAGGTGCTTTACACTGCTGAATGACCAACACGCAGTCTCCTTCATGTTTAGCAATACCCAACAAGGTAAGATCAAGAATGACAAAATTGCCAGGTGGAGAATTGAGCTCTCCACCTTTAATTATGACATACTGTATCAGCCTGGTAAACTCAATGACCCACCAGATGCGCTCTCCAGGGGGACTTGCGCCAACATACAACTGGACAGGCTGAAGAGACTCCATGAGGAGCTCTGTCATCCAGGGGTCACTAGGTTCGTGCACTTTGTCAAAGCTCGCAACCTGTCCTACGCGGTCAAGGAGATTCGCTCCATGACCTGAGCCTTCCTGGTGTGCGCTGAGTGCAAGCCCCATTTCTTCCATCCAGAGAACACCCATGTCATTAAAGCCACCCACCCCTTTGAGTGTCTCAGCGTAGACTTCAAGGGGCTCCTACAGACAACCAACTGTAACACCTACATCCTTACAGCCATCGACGAGTACTCCCGCTTCCTGTTTGCTGTGCCCTGCTCGGACATGACCGCCTCCTCAGTCATAGAGGCCCTACACAACATCTTCACCATCTTCAGGTACCCCAGTTACATCCACAGTGACAGGGGGTCCTCGTTTATGAGCGCAGGGCTGCGGCAGTACCTTCTGGAGCGTGGTATTGCATCAAACAGGACCATCAGCTATAACCCACATGGTAATGGCCAAGTCGAAAGAGAGAATGCCACTGTCTGGAAAGCGGTAATGCTTGCCATCCGGACCAAAGGTCTTCCCACCTCTCGCTGGCAGGAAGTGCTCACTAGTGCCCTACACTCCATCCGCTCCCTCCTATGAACCGTGACCAATGCTACCCCCTCATGAAAGGATGTTCTCTTTCCCGAGGAAATCCGAATCGGGAACGACCATACCGGTGTGGCTCACGGTTCACGGTTCAGTCCTCTTTACTACGCCACATCCGGTACTCAAAGTATGACCCCTTGGTTGACTGAGTGACTCTGCTCCATGTGAATCTGCATTATGCCTACGTTGAGTACTGGACGGGCTGGAGGACACAGTCTCGGTAAGGGACCTAGCCCAAGCCAGATCAGGCGCAGCAGTGTCTTTAACCCAACCTCACCCTATTCCTTCTCCCCTAGGTCATGTGCTTGAACAGAGGGACCAGCACCACCCCACCAGCTCAAAACCAGACTGTCAACAACACCGTTGGGGAATTGAGCGAAGCAGTGGCCGCACCCTACGGGCCTGCCGGCGACACGACTCCAGGGACCCCAGTCCCGGCACCACGGCGGTCATGCCGGATGGTCAGGACCCCTGACCGATACAGCCCCTAACCTCCATCCACCCGGAGTCAGTTCTTAAAGAAGGGGTGAATGTGGTATTACAGATTCTATCACCAATGTGTATATGTACAGATTGTAGTGTAGGATGACTGTGATTGGGTGAGAGTGTAGCCACACCTACTGGCAGGTCTTAAAGGATTGCTCCTAGCCAGTCCAGGTTATTCTGGACTGGTTGACCTACTTGTGATATGCTCCAGTCTTTTAGTTAATAAAGGCCTTGATTTGGATCAACAAGTCTTTGGTTCTTTCGACGTGCTCTACAGTTATATTAATAGTAATAAGTTAAAGTTTGATCCTGTTTATATATTTAAAGAAAATTTAAAACAACTTTTGTCTGGGTGAATTTCTATTGCTGCTGAGTTTTGGGGTCTTCTGGACCCGTCACAGCCCTTAAAGGCACACAAAGTGTTATCCAACATCTCTAAGATTAATCCCATAGAAAAATTAATTTCCATAGAGGTAGTGTTAACCTGTACATTTCTATCACCCATGTGTTTCCAATAGCATGAATGATACTTAGATCAAACTTTAGTCACAATTAAGTGTTTGTTAGATTATCAAACAAAAAAGTCTTGAGTTTCCATTCTTTCCAATTATGCAATAGAAAACATATGCATTACTAATTAAACAGCTGTAATATGTGTAATGTTAATCCCCAAAAACTGATTTGAATTATTTATTGTAAAGAGTACAGAGAAAAGCTTTGCTTTCTGTGCTTTATAGGGACCTACATACAAATACAGCATGTAGTGCAATAATAAAACTAAAGTGCAGGATGCAGTGTTACATGAAGTCAAAGAGTGCAGGATATAAAAACTATAGTTAAAACAGTGCCAGTGCTGGGACATCATCTTCTACCAATGAAAGATCAATTTAAGAGGCTGATAACAGCAGGAAAGAAACAGTTCTTGAACCTGGATGTTTGAAGATGCAAGATAGAAAGGGATAGAAGACAATGTGACCTGGATGGGGTGTGTCCTTTAACATGTCGGCAGCTTTTCCAAGACAGTGGGAAGTATAGATGGAGTCAATGGAAGGGACGAGGCGATGCGAGATGGCCTGAGCTGTATTCAAAACTTTAGTTTCTTGCATTTTTGGGCAGTCCAGTTCCATACCAAGCTGTGGTCCAACCGATACTATATTTTCTTTGGTGTATCTGCAAAAATTGGCTGGAGACTCTGCAATTATGGCAATTTTCATTAGGCTTCTGAGAGCTGTTGATGAACTTTCTTGACCATACCTCTAATGTGGTTAGGCCAGGACAGATTGTTTGTGATATTCACTCATAAGAACCTTCCCTCCATCTCCACCTCAGCACTGTTGATAAATACAGGGATGTCTCCTTCTCTCACCACACCTCCCCTATCTATGGGTTGTTTCCTAAAATCAATGATCAAGTCCTTTGCTTTGCTAACGTTGGGGGTGAGGCTATTATCCTGACACCATGCTGCCAGATTATCTTTTTGTTTAAGATCTAGCCTCCAATATTTATTCATTGGATTAAGGCTTTATATAAAAATCCTATTGCTAGAGTTATGATGAATGGGCAGATATCTTTGCTATTTACATTGGAAAGATCTACTAGACAAGGTTGCCTTTTGTCTACAGCTCTTTTTGTGTTAGTTATTTAACCTTTGGCTCAGTTGATAAGGCAAGATAATAATATTAAGGGTATTAAGGTGTAACCTGATGAATTTAAAATTAATTTATTTGCAGACAATGTTTTGATATACCTAACAGAACCTCAGATTTATTTAAAATGGTTACATGATAGGTTGGAACAGTATGGAGAAATAGCTGGTTATAAAATTAATTGGGAAAAATGTGAGATAATGTCCTTGGTTGAAGTGGATTATACATTTTGTAAAAATATTGTTAAATTCAAATGGTTTGACCAAATTAAGTATTTAGATATTAAAGTGGATAGTAATTTTAATCATGTGTATGAACTAAATTATTTACCTTCGTTTTATCAAATTAAAAATTATTTGAATCGAGGGAAAGATTTACTGATAACATTAATAGTTAGTTAATTGTATTAAGATGATTAATTTTCTTAGAATACAATATATTTTTCAATGTATTCCTTGTAAAGTTCCTCAAATGTTTTTAAAAGATTTGAATTCTATTATAAAGTTTTTTATGGAAAGGTAAAATGGTGAGGGTTTCTTTACAAAAATTAATGTGGAAATATGAATTAGGAAGTTTACAACTTTCAAATTTTCAAAATTACTATAAAGTAGAACAATTAAAATTTATTAATAGAATGTTTGATTTGGAAAAATCATTGGTATTGGAAAATATTGAATTATGTCAAATTGGTGAGAAGAAGATGGACCAATTTATTTATAAATGGAATTCTAAGTTATTGTGTAATTACAACAATAAATTTTGATACATTTAATGGAATTATGGAATATGATAAATGAAGTAATAGGTACACAAGGAAAAATTTCAAGTAAGATATAATAAACTTTATCCTTTTAAGCTTAATAATCATTTTTTTGAAATTATGGGATCAAAAGGGAATTAAATTTGTACAAGATTGTTATGAAGCAGGTTATTTTATTTCTTTTCAAAGAATGAAAGAAAAATATGAAATATCAAATACTCTTTTTTGTTATTATCAAGTTAGAGCTTTATTATTGGATAATTTTGGACATATTTACGGCTACCAAGAAAATCTAAATTTGAAATTTTACTTACAGATGGTGGGAAGAAAGGATTTATATCTGAAATGTACTCATTATTATAGAATAAAATATGCCTAAGTTAGATTTACATAAATCTAGGTTAAAATGGGAAAAAGATTTAAGGAATAGTTAATTACTCAGGATAATTGGAGAAATGTATGTAAAGATAGTATGACTAAAATTGTTAATGTGAGTTATCGATCAGTCATTATAATTTTATACATCAATTATATTTAACTCCAGAAAAATTAAAGAAATATAATATAATTCCTTCAGATTTATGTTTTAGATGTCAAAAGGAAGTAGGTTCTTTCTTTTTACATTCTACTTGGTCATGTGAAATGGTAAAACCTTTATGGAAGTGACTTTAAAATTTTTTAGAAGTTATTTTTAAAGTTAAATTTTCATTGGATCTATTAGTATATTTGTAATGTAATATTACGAAGTTGAGTTTAGAATTAAGATTAACTGGATTTCAAATTACATTTTTTAGATTAGCATTGGCTGTAGCCAGAAAATGTTCAGTGATTACTTGGGAAAATGAGACTGATTTGAATATACATAGATGGCATATGGAATTGAAATCTTGTATTCCATTGGAAAAAAATGACATATAATTTTTGTGATAATGTTTTTTTAATTGGAATTATATGAGTTTAAACTTGTGAATTCTCCAGCCATACTGAGGTGGTGATACACTAATCCATAGTAATTAGATATATTATTATGGTTTATATTGTGGAAGTGGCAAACTGGCACCGCTTGAATCGCCACGTGGTGTGGCAGCCATGGGAAAATGGCATTGTCAGAGATTTCTCTCTGACTCCATCATCCTTTCCAGCCTGCGCCCTTGGCAGCGATTATGACGTTACAATGCACCAGGTGACTGAGCTCATGCTGCCCTTAAAGGGGTGCGCTGAATTTGAATAAAAACAGTCGTTAATGACTATCGGTGTGGCAGCAGTGATTTCCTTCAGCTCCTGTAATCACCACAATATCTCCTTTCTTTTCTTTTTTTCCCTTTTTTTTGGGGGGTTAGGTTAGTTGGTTAGTAGGGTTGGGTATAGGGGGATAGGGTGGGGGGAGGACTGTTATGGGAGGAGGGTGGGTAGTAGGGGGATAGTGTAATATATATAAATGCCATGTATTTTTATTGACTATATGTATTTTTTATCATATATATCATGGTTTAATACTTTAAATAAAATATTCAAAAAAAAGATCTAGCCTATGACAATGGTATCATCTGCAACCAAGTTGATGGAGTTAGAACAGTATTTGACTGCATGTTTATGAGGGTACAGGGAATCTAATAAGGTGCTGAGTACTCAGCTTTGTAGATCACCAGTGTAAAGGATTAGCACTGCTACGTTTTTCAGAGTTTATAGATGAATTTGCTTCCCACTATGGTATTGAAGGAAGAGCTGTGGTCAACAAGTGGACATCTGATACAAGTAAACTTGTTATTCAGGTATCCCAGGCCATAGAGTAGAGCCACATAGGAGTTTTTTTTCTCCCTATGGACAAGTTGTGATGGATGAGAACTTGAAATGGATTGAGGTTGTCTGGGAGGCTGGAGTTAACCATCTACATTATTTACAAATTTGCTGACAATACCACGGTCATGAGTTGTATCAAATGGGAAATGAGTCAGCATACAGGAAAATAATTGAAGTCTTGGGTGAATGGTGCACCATCAACAACCTCACATTCACTATCACTAAAACCAAAGAGCTGATTATTGTCTTCAGGAAGGGAAAACCACAGATGTATGATCCAGTGATCAGTGGGGGATCAGAGGTGGAGAGGGTGAGCAAATTTAAGTACTTAGGTGTTGTCACATTTGTGGCCCGAAATGTGAAGTTAATAAAACATTAAACACAAGTTTTATCAGGTAAACTTCTCAGTGTCTTTATTTTCCAGTTTCCTTTGTTCTCCTGCTTGTGCTCTTATCTCTCTCTCATACCACGTGACTTCCGGTACATCTCATACATATTCATTATCATGACATCCCTCCTTTAATCAGAAATAAACTTTACCTTCACTTACCAATATCCCTCAGAAACCTACAAACATCGTAACTAATGGTAATACTATAACTCAACTACATAAAATTTACTTCCTACAGCACTCATACATGCACTTTATGATATAAGATTAAAATACTGTCCCAAAGTTCCTATTAAAACTATGGCACAAAGTCTTCGTCTCGTTTGGGCGCTTTCCGGTTTCGTTTCGGCCTGCCTGCGATATTATCGTCGCTTCTCGGTTGTTCACTCTCAGCGTCGAAAATACTGCTCGCCACGTCTTCGGGTGTTTCTGGCGCTCTAGTCACTTCATCAGGAGTCCTGGTAACTGCTTCTGGAACATCATCAGGTCTCTCAGTTTCAACATCTCGTATTGGCCTTTCAACCTCTTCGCTCGATGTATCTCTGGACTGGTACCTTTTTACACCTGATACATTTCTCTTATACAGTACTCCAGTCGGAGACTTGACTGTCACCATACTGCCACTTCTGGATACGACAGTATAGGGTTGATGGTAATAAGGTGTGTCTAGCTTACCACCAGTTTCATGCCTCACTAGAACATTATCTCCTGGCATGATGTCTGAGTACTTGGCTCCGCGTTTCAAATCTGTGTATAGCTTTGCTGCAGCTTTCTTTTCAGCATCGTGGTCCCTCATCTCCTGGTCGTCTCGGATTTCCTTTATTTCTGGCATTTTTGTGCGGATTTTTCTACCAAAAAATGCTTCTGCAGGACTTTTTCCAGTGGTTGCGTGAGGCGTTGCTCAATACACAGCCACATAAGATAGCAATGCTTCTCGCCAATTTTGTCCTTCTGCATGTGCAATCCTCAATCGTTTTTCAATGGGCTGATTTTGTCTCTCTACTTCTCCGTTGGCTTGCGGCCATTTCGGAGTTACTTTATGATGGTGGATACCTGTGGACCTCATGTATTCCGCAAATGTCTCTGAAATGAATTGTGGACCATTGTCAGAGTATAATGTAACAGGTAATCTATATCTTACGAATATCTCTGCTAATGCTTGTATTGTTTTTTCAGTGGTTGTGGACTTCAACACCACGTACTCATAGTAACTGCTGTAGTAATCTATCACTACCATAATTGATTCACCCGTTGGTAAAGGTCCAAGAAAATCAACAGCTACGTCGATCCATGGTCCTGTCGGGAGTTGCGTACTCCGGATCGGTTCTGGCGGATTACTCCTACTTGTGATTTGACATCCGTGACAAGTTTTAACAAATTTCTCTGCATCTTTATCACAACCTGGCCACCATACCTTGGTCCTGAGGTTTTGCTTGGTACCAACAATACCTAGGTGTCCTTCAAGCGCTAAGGATACGATCATCAGTCTCAATCTTTGCGGTATCACCAATCTGCATCCTCTTAATACACACTGTCCGATGCAACAAAGTTCATCTCTAATGGGAACGTAAGCCTTGTGAGTACACTTGTCCCATTGTCCACTCTGTATGCATTCTCTTACTTCCATGAGTTCTGGGTCATGTTCGGACTCTCTCTCGACTTCCTTCGTAGTCACAGCTTTCGGTGTCGACTGAATAGCTACGAAGCGTACAAAGCTCTCTGTTTCTGTTCCCAATTCTGACTTGGATTGTGGACCACCATCCTTCACCAATCTGGACAGCGGATCTACAATGTTTGTTTTCCCTGCAATGTGGATTACTTTATATTTGTAGGGTTGTAGTCTGAGTACCCATCTCTCTATTCTGGCACATGGTTTGGATCTAGGTGCATAGATTACCTCTAATGGCTTATGATCTGTGATGAGTTCAAATTCAATGCCGTATAAATATGCATGGAACCTCTCACAGGCCCATACAAGTCCGAGTGCTTCTTTCTCTATCTGAGAGTATCTTCTTTCCACATCTGATAACGATCTGCTGGCATTGGCAATGATTCTCGGTCCTCCATCATGCATCTGGACCAACACGGCTCCTAAACCAACCGGGCTGGAATCCGCTATGACTTTGGTTGATGCCGCCGGATCGTAATATCCAAGAGTTTTTGCATCTGTCAGGCTTTGCTTCAGCGCTCTGAACGCTTTCTTCTGCTCAGATCCAAAATGAAATGGTACACCTTTCCTGGTTAGTTTCCTTAGTGGTTCTGCCACTGTAGCGAAATTAGGAATGAACCTTGCACAAAAATTGACCAATCCCAGGAAACTCCTCACCTCTGTTGCGTTCTGAGGTGCACGTGCCTCTTCAATAGCTTTCACCTTGGCCTCTGCAGGGTTTAGTCCTTCCCGTGTAAGTCTGTGTCCCATGAAGTCCATTTCTGACACACCGAACTGGCACTTGTTTCCTTTCACGGTAAGGCCTGCCTCCTGTAGTCTAGATAGTACACGCCTCAACCGTTTGTCATGCTCTTCCTTGTTGGTGCATAGACTATGATGTCGTCAGAAATGTTGGCAACTCCAGGAATGCCTTGAATCACTCGATGGATTTAATTTCATACTGGTAGATCTCCGAAGTTGCATTAATTCCAAATGATAGTCTCTTGTAACGATACAATCCACAGTGAGTCACAAATGTTGTTACATCTCGGGAACCTGGATCCAGCTCTAATTGATGATAGCCCCATTTCAGATCAATTTTTGAGAATACCTTGTTGGTAGTTAGTTCTTGAAGTATTTCCTCCACTGTTGGTATAGGGTGTCGTTCTCTAATTATAGCTTCATTGGCCATTCTCATGTCAACACATAGTCTTATGTCACCCTTTGGTTTGGGCACAATCACTACGGGACTGACCCATTGTGTCGAATGTTCCACCGGTTCAATAATGTCTTGTTCGATCAATTCTTTAATTTTGGCTTCGACTTTCCCACGAAGTCCAAACGGAGTTCGGTGCATTGGTTGTGGCTTGGGTTTGACCGTTTCATCTACCTTTCAGTTTTCCTACTCCTTGGAAGACTGCGGGGAATTCTTGCTTCATATCCTCGTATGACTGAATTGAATTGACACAAGCTCCAATATGAAGTATTGCCAGGTCTACTCAGCAATGGTTCTCCCCTCTCTTCTATGACCATAAACTCTGCTTCGGTGTACTTATCTCCAGCTTCAACAGTTGCAGTAAAACATCCAATGGTCTGCAATGGCTTGGTTGCTGTGAATGGATACAGTTTCTTGGAACACTTCTTTGAGGTACAGATGATCCTTTTCCTTTTCAACTTCTCCCATAAATGTCGATCAATCACATTACTGTCACTGCCTGAGTCTACAATGACCTGCACTGTCATACCACCAATGATCACTGGGACTTTCTCATGATGTACATCATTCAACGTAAATTGGTAACAACTCTGTCCCTCCTGGGTATCATCATCGTCACCGTCTATCTGGCGAATGGTATCTTTCTTTCCAGGATACTTTCCTTTCCCCCAGGCTTTGCCTTTGGAAGTTGTACTCTTCCTCTTCTGGTCTGCATTGGACTTGCTTTTGCACTTCTTTGCAAAGTGGTCCTTACCTCCACACTTTCTGCAAACTTTGCCTTTGGCCGGGCAATATGGGTCTTTTCCAAAGTGACCTCGGTTTCCACATCAATAACACTCCACGTCCTGTGTCGACGTATATCTTGGCTGGTTATGGCGATGTGAGAGCCTCTTAATTTGCTGGCTTGAGTTGTCTTTCAGGGTCATGGTATGAAATTGCCCTTCAACAGCCTCTAATGCAGCAGCAATGGCTAAAGCATCGGTGAGTTCCAACTCACTCCCTCTTTCCAGTAGACGTCTTCTGAGTTTATCTGATCTACAGTGCTGTACGACTTGATCCAATAATTGGTTGTCCAAATCAGCTGGCATGTAATTGCATCTAACAGCTAGCTGGCGTAGTCTCGTCATGTACTGAGCAATTGTCTGACCATCTTCTTGTCTCATTCTCCGAAATAAATGGTGTTGAAATGTAGCATTCGGTGTCACTACATAGTGTGCATTTAATGCATCTACTGCTTTCCAGTACTCATCCTTTCTTCCAGTATTCAAAAGTGTCTTAAATGTTTCCCGAACTGCGGGTCCCGCAGTGAAAAGAAGTAACGCCCTCCTCTGCGCTTTTTGTTCAACCGTACCGGTATCTAGAAATAGGCCACGACTGTCGGCGTAGGATTCAAATTCTTCCAGCCATGCCTTCCACTTCACACTTACAGTACTTGCATCACCCGTTGGGTCAAAATGAGCAATTCCACTATGTGTTAGAAAGTCACTGTCTGCCCCAGCCATGAGGAAATATTCCAGCCCCAAAAGTACTGAGTCAAAGAGAAAATTCTTATCACCTTGAAGTTGTCTGTAATCCTCTGTAATCTTGTTTAGTCTTTAATTTTCTTCAAGCTTCTTTCATCCTCGTCGCCAATGTCACATTTGTGGCCCGAAATGTGAAGTTAATAAAACATCAAACACAAGTTTTATCAGGTAACCTTCTCAGTGTCTTTATTTTCCAGTTTCCTTTGTTCTCCTGCTTGTGCTCTTATCTCTCTCTCATACCACGTGACTTCCGGTACATCTCATACATATTCATTATCATGACAAGTGTCACTATCTCAGAGGATCTTTCCTGAACCAACTCACTAATGACATCGTGAAGAAAGCATGTCAGTGTCACTACTTCCTCAAGAGTTTGCGGAGGTTTGGTATGATATTGGAAACTCTGGCAAATTTCAACAGATGTGTGGTGGAAAGTGTGCTGACTGGCTGCATCACGGTCTGGTATGGGGACACCAGAGCGTAAAGCCTCCAAAAGGTAGTTGATACAGTCCAAGACAAAACCCTCCCCACCATCACAGGCAAAACCCTCCATACCATCGAGAGCATCTCTAGGGCAGCTTGGTTTGTGTGGCGGTTAACGCAATGCCTTTACAATGCACACGATTGGGACCAGGGTTTGAATCCCACCCTGACTGAAAAGAACTTGTATGTTCTCCTGGTGTCTCTGGAGGCTCCGGTTTCCTCCCACCATTCGAAACATACTAGGGCTGTCAGTTATTTGGGTGTAAATTGGGTGGCATGGACTTGTAAGCCAAAATGGCCTTTTACTGTGCTGTTTGTCTAATTTTAAATTACCTTCAGAGAGCAGCAGCAAATATCAAGGATTCACATCACCCAGCACATGCTCTGTTCTCGCTGCTACCATCATTAAAGAGGTATAGATGCCACAAGACTCGCACCAGCAGATTCAGGAACAGCTGCTACCCCTCCACCATCAGAATCCTCAATAACAAACTCAATCAGAGACTCATTTAAGGATTCTCACTTTTGAACTTTATTGATATTTTTAAATTCTCTCTATATTGCACAGTCTGTTTATATTTTTGTTTTGTTTACATGTGTATGTTGAGTACAGTTTTCTTTGCACTACATAATTCTGCCTCACCTGCAGGAAAAAGAATCTCAGGGTTGTATGTGATGTCATATATGGACTCTGACAATAAATCTGAAATCTAATGTGGAACATGATCAGCCTTTCAAGATTCAAGATTCCTTTATTGTTGGCCAATAATACAGAAAATGTAATATTACACAAAATTTTATTCTGCCTGGTGCCCCATACAGCAAGAGAGAAAGACTAGGAAAACAGAGTCCCTTCAGAGACACTGAGTGTGTGTTGATTCGCCTCCAGCACTTGCACAGCCTCTACAACCGCACAGACCCCTGTTTGATCTGTCGGCAACCCAAGGTCCAGTTCCAAAGCTCTGACCTGATCAGGAAGCTATCAGTACCCGAGGCTCTTCATCAGCCCTTCTTACACTTGGCACCCTCACGAATCCTGGTTCTATGAGTCCCTCGACCACTAGTCTGTGACTGTTCGCAGCTTGTGTGGGTCTTTCAGCAGCTGAGCCCGTTGCTGGTCTGCTGTCATGGTCACCGTCCTGTGGGGTCCTTCAGTTGCTGAGCCCCTGTTACTCCACTGATATGATCACTATCCTGTAGGGTCATCTTCTCTGCTTCTCCTTCTCAACAGGAAGTTTTCTCCCTGCTTCTGGTGCCCTGTGCTGGTCCGCTGCTCCGACTAAGTCTGCAACCCCTCGTGGCTGCTGCCGAGCACAGGTGCCGCCTTCTTGGACACAGAGTCTGAGGTTGCAGGATTTTAGTTAAAAACTCCATCGACACCTAAAACAACCCTTTTAAAATGTACAAAGCTGTCAGATTAAGACCCCATGGAGCAGCACTCTGTCTCAACTCCCCACTCTCCCGGGTCCAAACCAGCAGTAGTGCTACAGTTACTGCTGTGGCATCATTTTTAAAAGCACTTCAAGATGATGGAAGTCAGATGCAAGGGGTGATAGTTATTGAGGCATGTTTTCTTGCTTTTGTTGAACACTGGGATAATAATGGATTTCTTAAAGAAAGTGAGAAATTCAGCCTGTAACAGGGAGAGGTTAGAATTGGGCAGGTGTTCAGGATAAAGCCAGGGACTCCATCTGAATCAGTCATATTTTACTGGTTCACCCTCAAGAAGACTGATCTAACATCTGTGGGGTGGATAATGTTGAATCATTGACCTTCTGTTCAAAGTGAGTATAAAATGCATCAAGCTCATCAGGGAGAGATACCTTATTGCCTGCATTTCTTCCCAACTTCGCCTTGTAGCCCTTGACACTTTGCACACCTTGCCACATTCGACTCCATCCTGAAATCCTATTGCCTTCTGGTGTTCCTGGTAGCCTTGAGAAGATCATACATGGATTTCTTGTATAAATCAGGGTCACCCGACTTGAATGGCGTAGACTCGGACTTCAATAGGGAGTGAATCACCTGGTTCCCCACAGTTTCCATTTGGGGAAGACTTGGAATATTTTCTTTGGAATGCAGGGTTGCAATCAGAAAGTTGCTTTTCAGCAAAATGTTCACACGAATCCTAGCAGCTAACATAACACATTCACCCGACAGGAGTCCATCTTCTTGATCTCTTTCCATCTTGGAACAGGCTTATAAGCTGTCAACTTGAATTTCTCTTAAAAATATCTATTTGAATTCAGTAAGAATCCAAGGAGAAGACCCGAGGATCAGTACAACCAAAGGCTATGGTAGAATGATGGTGTTCGACCAGACACCTTTGCAATAGCAGCCCCCAAATTGTGGAACAATAGTCCTCCCTCTATTATATCAACCCCTTCCTTTAAATCTTTTAAATCCAGGCTGAAGTTGTATTTTTACTCAAAAGCATTTTGAAGTGATTGTCACCATGTTGTATGTACCCATTTTATACTGCACTTTAAATAGCTGCTTAAGTTAAGATGTAATTTATGATCTGTACTGCACTCTGGTCAATGTGGGTTGTTTTAAATGTGCTATACAATTAAACTAAACTCTTATCTCTTACTTGGAGATGTAAGTTAATTTCAACCATGGCACTTGTAAATTTAAACTCAAGTAAATAATTTAAATAATGTGAAGAGGGAAAAGCTATGATCACTAACAGCAATAACAATGTATATGGTTCACTGCAATATCTCATCCAGTTCACTGACATCCTTCAAGGAAGAAATATATCATCCTTATCAAGATGTGTCTTCATCCCAGTAACATGTTGACTGACACCTAAAGAGGCCTGGTATGAAACTCAGTTCGAGGGACAATTAAGATTGACAACTATGCCGCAATGGCCATAGTCCACATACAAATAAGTATAAAGCTGTCAGCATACTTTAAATATGCTTCTGCTTTCTAGACAGATCTAGAGGCTTCCTTTAATATACGCCTGCCATGATCTTCAAAATGATGATGGCTTGCTGCACTTTACAGCAATAATAGTTTACAAGAAGTTCTGGGTTGTGCTGATCTGAGTTATAATTAGTTTTACTCTGCTTGGGTAAGTACAGATCAAAGTTGAGTAAAAATTTTAAGGGAGATCAATATATGCAAGTAAAAATCTCTCTCGTCAGGTGCTAAACAAAAATATATCAGACTAGGAAATGAAAGAACAAGAGCACAGGAGGAAAGGAAGATGGTGAGAGGGAGTAGAAATGCACAGAGAGAGATGCCACACAATGCGCTGCCCCTTTTTGCTCGAGTTCCAAATAATCAGTAAGCTCAAGTATTCAGCACATTATCTCACTTTCCTCTGCCTTGTCACATTATCATTCACATTAACAGACACATTATTTTCACTCTGACCGCACAGATACAAAATTAATCCATACATTACATGTTAAAATTTTAGATGAATCCTACATGTATATTTCTCAGGGTCCATGTACAGTTCCTTGTACCAGGTAAAACAGAGAGTCATCCAAAAATTATTAGTGTTGGTTCTAATATCTCTGGATAAACTTGAAGGATAACCTTCTAGAACCAGTTTAGTCCTGGGGGCTTAGCTTCAGTAGCATCATCCAGGCCTAGGTTGCAGTCATCTGGACTGGCTAGTAGACATCAGATATAAGCAAAGTAGTGAGGAGCAGAAGGGCAAATGCTGTCAGGCTGAAAAAGGGGCGATGATTTGTGCTTCATGGAGCTTCTTCTATTCTTCTGAGAAAACCTTATTGATCTGTTGCAGATCAGATTACTGGATTGCTGTGTCACTCTGGAAATTGCTATACATAGTGCCAACAGACCTTTGAAGATAGTTATCTGAGCTTTCATTGCTGTACTCAAACCAATGATGGTTTGAGTACAGCAATGAAAGCTCAGACAGCTGATGGCTATAAATGCTGCACTATGGTGAGTGCAACAGCAGTACCAATAGAGATGAGCACCATTCTATGTAATAAAGGGTGGGCTCTTAACAACATTGGTTGTGCAAAGCAGCAGATAATGCAAATTAAAGCTTCTGCTCACATTACAAAGCACAAAACATAAAAAATCAAAGCAGAAGATGGTCATATGCTCCCTTGGACTAATAAACAAAGTTCTTTTGAGGTATGATAGAGAAGATGTAGAGATGATGTTTTCCCTAACTAGGGCATCTAGAATTTGTGGTCACAATCTGAGTAAGAAGTTAACCATTCAGGACAGATATTGGAAGACAATTTCTTCTCCAGAAAGTGAACAAATCTCAGGGTTCACTATCCAAACAGGAGGAGTCTTGTAATATGCTCCAGACAAGAATGATAGATTTCTGGATATTAAAGATATCAAGGGAAATGAGGTTTATGCAGGAATAGAAGGTCAGCAATAGAACGGTGTAACAAACTCAACAGACTAGAGGGTCTACTGTTTTTATTTCTAACTTTGTGAACCTGCTCTACCATTTAAGTGATCATGGCTAAACCTTTATCTCAACTCCACATTCACACTAGATCCCTCAATTGAGTCATCCACGTACCTTTACCTTGAGTATTCAAAACAACTGAGCAATTACAGCCCTCTGAAATAGAAAACTATAAATATTTACAAATTTCCAAATAACTGTTTCTTCTCAGCTGATTCCTAATATAGTCTAATGGGTCAGCCATTTAATTTTTGACTCTTCAATGTGCGGAAACAACACCATGGAACTGATCCTACCACTTCTCAGAATCTTGCATGTCTTCTGAATTGTAAACATAGTCAAGCTTTTTTATTTCCAACATCCTCAGAATCAAATTCATGAATCTGCACATCATCATCTCCTAAGCAAGCAAATCCTTCAGTAGGTATGGAGACTAATATCAGACACAAGAGTAATCTCATCCTTTTTGTATTGAACCCTTTGCAATAAAAATGAGATAAAGAGAAAGGGAAAGCTCATAATAACTATGGCACCTTTCATGCCTTCAAGTTGTCCCAAATCATTTTATGAACAGAGAAACACATTTGAAGTTCCACCACATCTGTCATATAAAGGCCCAACACCAGTTTACAACTCAAGCATTCCCAAAAACAGATAAAAGGAATGTCTCTTTTTGCCATTTTGAGGGAAGATCAAACACTGGATGGGATACCACAAATAATCTTTGGAAGTAGATCACAAAAGTTTGTAGACACTGTGGTTGAAATAAAACCACTTTGCTCCGCCCGAACCAGTGGCCAACCATTTCAATTCAGAGTCACACTCCCACGATCACATGTCTGTCCATGGCCTTTTGTACAATCCCACAAAGACCACCCGCAGATTGGAGGAACAACACCTTATTTTCCATCTGGGCACCCTCCAGCCAGATGGCATTAACTTTGACTTTACTGCCTTCCACTAAACCTGCTTGGCTTTTCTTTCCCCTCCTCCTTTCCTGTCTTTTCAGCTCTTCCACCCACCCACCCATCTTTTTCCACATCATCTCCTACTTTTGCCACCCCCTTCTCCCCCCACCCCCACTCTTTTGTTCAGATGCCTGCCAGGATTTTCTCATACTTCAATGAAGGGCTCAAGCCCGAAACGTTAGTTATGGATCTTTACCTTTGCTACATAAAGGACACTCTTTGACCTGCTGAACTTCTCCAGCATTTGGTGTTTTTACAGTTAATCTTTGGGTCTGTTTCTAAACTTACTTTAAATTTATCTATCATAACCCCATACATCTACGACTACTATGATGTAATTGACAATAATAACATATGACGGTACGGTTACTGTAGCTGTTAGCACAACACTGTTACAGCGCCAGGGACTGGACCGGAGTTTGAATCCCACACTCTCTGTAAGGAGTTTGTACATTCTCCTCATGTCTGTGTGGGTTTCCTCCATGTGCTCTGGTTTCCTCGCACCGTCCAAACCTACAGGGGTTGGTGGTCAATTGGGTATAATTGGACAGCACAGCTTATGGGCTGAGGGGGCCTGTAATCGAGCTGTATGTATGTCTACATTTTATTTTTTTTAATTAAATTTAAATTTATTATGAATTTATTGTAATAAACATTGTACAATATACATTGTACAATGTACATTTGCACCAAAATTCTTATTGCAGCCAAATGGGTACTTTGTTTTAAAAACTACAATGGTGTATTTAATTTAATTAAAATAGACAGCAAATACCATAACATAGATAATAAATATTCAGTTATTCTTAGGCTAACAAAAAGTGACCCAGGTTACTCAGGCCTAATCTGTCACTCGAGTTGTTTCATTTTGGTTTCCATGTGTTTTTCTGGGGTACAGTGTTAAGTCCTCTTGTGTCTTATTAGAAATCAAATGACAGATCCTTGAAAGAAATTCTTCCACACCTCAGTTACCCCTTATTCAGAAATTATGCCTGCTAGCATCCACCCTGTCCAACTCCATCTGAATCTTAAATGTTTCACCAAGAATGCCTTTCATTCTTCATTGTGCTGGGAGCAATGAGATGGTCTGTGGTGTGTGTGGAACAGAAAGAAGGGACAGGAGGTTATCTAGGGGAGAAAGAGTGAGTAATGAAGTGACTTTAGAGTGGCGGATGGATAAGGGTTAATGAATTGAAAGGATGTACAGTAGTATCCCCATTATCCGACACCTATGGGGATCACAGATGTCAGATATAAAAATTGTCCGGTTGACTGAAACTCACTTTTCCAATGTGGAACTAATTCACCTGCATTAAGAATACACCCTTTAAAAGAGCAAAGATGTGCAAACTGTAATTTGTAAAAATCAGTATTGTAGTCTTTAACTATATAAAGTTCACTTTACTTAGGTCATTCCTTTAACTTACAAAATTTAAATTCGAACCCCAGTCATTGATGTTTTAACATGTTGCACTAACCACTATGCTAACTATGTCACCATCATAATGAACACCCTCTAATTTTAAACTTGTGTATATTTTACCACCATATATGACAGTGTATAGAACAATCCTTGAAACTTAAAAATGTTGCCTCAAAATCTGGTCGTCTTATACACGAGGTATAAAATCCAACCCTAGACAGCAAATGAAAACACCCAATGCTGGAGAAGCTCAGCAAGTCGAATAGTGTCCTTTATGTCGCAAAGTCAGATACATAAATGATGTTTCGGCCTTGAGCCGAAAAAACTTTGTTTTTACTTCACCCACGGTGTCTACAGAATTTTGCGATTTACTTTTAACCCTAGACAGCGACTGCTCAACACCACTGTCATCTTCCTCCTCCACCTCCATATCCTATCTCCATCCCAATGGCTCCCACTCGAGTGTCCAGGTCAGACTCTAGGTGCACTCTATCACCTTCTTCACACTGACAACCCTTTCACTTCCATTCAAGTGTCCTGGTCAGGCCCTAGGTGCAACCTGACACCTCCAAACAAGTGTTCTAATCAGACCTTTGGCACATCTTCCTTGCGCTGATAACCGGCGACAAGTGGCGACAGCAAAATGTGTGCACGCGCATTGAGAGGCATTGCTAGTTCAGCAGGGCAACCCTGTACATGCCCAACGAAGTCTCATTGTTCCCCCATGTCCAGTCTTATTTATTTGAAATTTATTTATTCATTTATTTCCTCAAATCTTTTTTTTACCGATTGAGTTTCTGGATAATTGAATTCTGGATAATGGGGATTCTACTGTATAAAAATGGCCCAGAGAGTTAGTGGCAAGTGTGTGAAATTTACAGAAAGTAAGGAATTAGTTGAATAGTGCATGAATTGTATGGGAAGTGATATATTGGCAAGTTTCTTGACAGGAAGTATAATACACCTTTGGGCAAGCATTCGTGATCAATGATAGCAAATGCTACTTTGACTTTATTCTCAATTGAGATGAGATCAACAAACATTTAGACCAAGTCTAAACAGGGTCCAAGAATGAAAATTAGTTGCTGGAAATCTCAAATAAAAATGTTTAAACAGCAGGTCAAGAAGCAACCCAGACCTGAAACAACACTTTCCACATGTACCACAGAACCAGTACTTTCAGAATTTTTTGTTTTATTTCAAACTTTCCAATAAAGTTATGAATCACTTTATGAAGGTTGAGACCAGTTTTCCAGTTAGTTACTTTGTCATCTCCCTCTATCATGGTGGATATCAATACATGATCACAAAAGAACAGCTTTTCTACTATAATGTTGCAGTATTCAGAACAAAGAACACTTTGGCAGAGTCTTGATGTGGATTTTTGGTTGGATCAATGACTAACTACTCAAAGTTCACTATTACAGTTGAATACTGCACTCCTAACCAATTCCTGAAAGAAATTTATGCTGGCCAGAGGGACAAGCAGAATGTAAACATCTTTGAATTCAAATACTATAGAGTTCAAATAACCTGTAAAGTAAGATGAATTCTTCCGTTTTACTTTTGAGGATTCAGGCCATGCTGCCAATGGAGATGAAATGTGTTGTAGATATTACTTCTGTCAGTGATGAATGGCTGCCAACCTGTTGTTCCACTGGTGACTCTGTCTTTGTTCTAATTAATTCAAGGAATATGGACTCTGCAGGTTGAATCACTATTTAAATTGCCATCCAAAAAATTGCCCTTGTGATCTGCTTTCTTGAACCACTGCAGTCTAATGCTCGAGATATGGATATACCACAATGCTGTTATGGATGGTGTTCCAGAATTTTGACCCAGTAACATTGATCTATTTCCAACTCATGATAGAGTAGTTTGGAGGGCAACTTCCAGATGCTGTTGCTTTTGCTGCCCTTGTCCTTCTAGCTGAGTTTGCAATAGATGATGCAGGGTTACAGATTACATGCAAGAAATTGGGAATAATTTAATTTGGTTTCATGATTGGTGTAGATACTAGGAAACCAAAGAGTTGGTTCCTGCGCTGTCCTATTCTACCATTGTGCCTTTTCCATCTCTTTCAAAGTCTAAAGAGTTCCACAACCCATTTAGTCCCTTAGCAATTTTTCTCCTTTTCAAGCATATATCTACATCTTCAAAGTAATAAATGTACTTATATAATTCAAAAGCACTTGCAAAACCTGGAGAGCTGGATTTAAATTAATGGCTTCCTCCTTAAAGTTCTAATGAAAGATTATCGACAAAACCTATATTTGCCCTTCAGAGACGCTGCCTGAATGCTCTCTCTGTAATTGTACATTTCCTGCAGTTTCCTTTTAATATTAAATCAAATGTGAAAAAAACAGAGGTTTACAGTCCAGTGATCATTGGGGGAAATCAGAGATATTGATAGTGAGCTGATTTAAATTCCTGGGAGTCACTATTTCTGAGGATCTTTCCTGGACCCACAAATATCATCATGAAGAAAGCACGTTAGCACCTTATTTTCTTAGGAGTTTGCGGAGGATTGGTATGACATCAAAAACCTTAGCCAACTTCTACAGATATGTAGTGAGAAGTGTCCTGACTAGCTGCATCACAGTCTGGTATGGGGGCACCAATACCTCTGAGCAGAAAGCCTCACAAAAGGTAGTGGACACAGCCCAGAACATCACAGGCAAAACTCTCCTACCATCAAGCAAACATGTATGGAACTATGCTGTTGGAGAGCAGCAACAATCATTAAGGATCCACACCACCGAGGACATGCTCTGCTCTTGCTCCTACCATCAGGTATAGGTGTCACAAGACTCAAATTGCCAGGTTGAGGAACAGTTGCTACCCCCCCCCCCACCATCAGACTCCTCAACAACAAAATCTATCAAAGACTCATTTAAAGGCCTCTTACTTTGCACATTATTTATTATTGAAAATTTATTTTATGTACTGCATAATTTGTTTACATCTCTCTTTTGTATAGATATCTTTTTTTTCGAGTACAGTTTTTCTGCATTACCAATAAATAGAAATTCTGCCTGGGCTGCAGGAAAAATAATCTCAGGGTGTATGTGATGTCATATATGTGCTCTAACAATAAATCTGAACTCTTCAAATTGAACAGGCACTTATATATCTCAATTGAAAGGTACTTTCAGATATCGGTATTGCATTTTTATTATAGGCAAATGGTAATTCCTTTTATTCGCTATGTTATTTCGCCTTCATTGAAGTCAAGAATGAGGTGTAACTATCACTCGGAATATTCCTTTCTCCTTTATTGCATATACAGTGTGACAGTGCGATCACTGGGGTCCATAAAATGTCTTTGTGAAAAAAGCTAAATCAGGGTTCAAGAAAATCAGCATAAAAACTGACCCAATGTTGACCTAACATCCTAAAACACCCCTATTGTCACCCTATTTGACCCATGTTTGTGAGGGGGGAGCTAAGAGAAGGCCAGGTGGAGCGTGATGGTAAGGTGGCATCAACAGACAAAAGCACTGGGCCTGACGGATGTCAGGGTCCGTGAACAGAGGACTGGTTGGAGGACTTGGGCAACTCCAAAAAGGCAGAGTCGGAGGAGGAGGAGGAAGAGGATACAGAGGAAGAAAAAGAGAAAGAAGAAATAGAAAAGAAAGACTAAAGGGACAGAGAGGGAGGGGAAAGGATATAGAGGGAATGGGCCCCTCCAACAAAGAATTAATGGTTGCTATTGTACAAAATCACTGTTGGGAGGGGAGAAGGAAATTAAAGAAAAGATTAATAAATTAACCACAAGGGTTACAATGGTAGAGGATAGAATGGAAAGCATGGTGGAGAGATTGAAAAGGAGGGAGGGAGAGTGAGTGGGACACATGGAAAAGCAAGAAGGATGAATGCTTTGGAGAACCAGAGTAGGAGGAATAATATAAAGGTGGTGGAGGTGAAGGAGGGTGTTGAGGGGAGAGACCTGGTGGGTTTCTTCAAAAAGTGGATACCAGAGGTGCTAAGAAGGGACAAAATAGGTAATTTGAATTATAGAGAGAATCCACTGGTTTCTAATCCCCACCTGGCCCAGGTCAAAGGTCCCCTCAGTCCTGGTCAAGCTCCTTCGTTATCAGGACAAGGAGCGAATTTTACAGGCGGCAGTTGAGGGAGCGAAGGAGAAGGAAGACCCAGTGGTGTGGGACGGGGATAAGGTATTCTTTTTCCCTGATATTAGCACTGCACTTCTTAAGTTCAGGAAAGAATATGATACAGTAAAAATGTATTGAGACAAAAAGGGATAGAGTATACCCTATTACACCCTGCCACTTTAAAAATAGTAAGGCCAGGAAGGAATAAGAAATTCTTTGAGGACACCAGGAACATAATGGAACATGCCAAAAATGGAATATCCTCATGGGACTAATGGTAATTAGGATTGGGGAAGAAAGTAATGGATTGTGGGGCTGTATATATTATATATATTGTCTTTGGCTTGGCTTCGCGGACGAAGATTTATGGAGGGGGTAAAAAGTCCACGTCAGCTGCAGGCTCGTTTGTGGCTGACAAGTCCGATGCGGGACAGGCAGACACGGTTGCAGCGGTTGCAGGGGAAAATTGGTGGGTTGGGGTTGGGTGTTGGGTTTTTCCTCCTTTGCCTTTTGTCAGTGAGGTGGGCTCTGCGGTCTTCTTCAAAGGAGGTTGCTGCCCGCCAAACTGTGAGGCGCCAAGATGCACGGTTTGAGGCGTTATCAGCCCACTGGCGGTGGTCAATGTGGCAGGCACCAAGAGATTTCTTTAGGCAGTCCTTGTACCTTTTCTTTGGTGCACCTCTGTCACGGTGGCCAGTGGAGAGCTCGCCATATAACACGATCTTGGGAAGGCGATGGTCCTCCATTCTGGAGACGTGACCCATCCAGCGCAGCTGGATCTTCAGCAGCGTGGACTCGATGCTGTCGACCTCTGCCATCTCGAGTACTTCGACGTTAGGGATGAAAGCGCTCCAATGGATGTTGAGGATGGAGCGGAGACAACGCTGGTGGAAGCGTTCTAGGAGCCGTAGGTGGTGCCGGTAGAGGACCCATGATTCGGAGCCGAACAGGAGTGTGGGTATGACAACGGCTCTGTATACACTTATCTTTGTGAGGTTTTTCAGTTGGTTGTTTTTCCAGACTCTTTTGTGTAGTCTTCCAAAGGCGCTATTTGCCTTGGCGAGTCTGTTGTCTATCTCATTGTCGATCCTTGCATCTGATGAAATGGTGCAGCCGAGATAGGTAAACTGGTTGACCGTTTTGAGTTTTGTGTGCCCGATGGAGATGTGGGGGGGCTGGTAGTCATGGTGGGAAGCTGGCTGATGGAGGACCTCAGTTTTCTTCAGGCTGACTTCCAGGCCAAACATTTTGGCAGTTTCCGCAAAGCAGGACGTCAAGCGCTGAAGAGCTGGCTCTGAATGGGCAACTAAAGCGGCATCGTCTGCAAAGAGTAGTTCACGGACAAGTTTCTCTTGTGTCTTGGTGTGAGCTTGCAGGCGCCTCAGATTGAAGAGACTGCCATCCGTGCGGTACCGGATGTAAACAGCGTCTTCGTTGTTGGGGTCTTTCATGGCTTGGTTCAGCATCATGCTGAGGAAGATTGAAAAGAGGGTTGGTGCGAGAACACAGCCTTGCTTCACGCCATTGTTAATGGAGAAGGGTTCAGAGAGCTCATTGCTGTATCTGACCCGACCTTGTTGGTTTTCGTGCAGTTGGATAATCATGTTGAGGAACTTTGGGGGACATCCGATGCGCTCTAGTATTTGCCAAAGCCCTTTCCTGCTCACGGTGTCGAAGGCTATATATATTGTGCATGGTAAGAAAATGTAGGGGATTGATTATGTGTTACATTGTTAAGATATTGATGTTAAAGTTAATTTAAGAAGTGATAAGGGGAGCTCAGAGGGGGGAGAGAACAAAGTAGGAGGCAGATGGGTGCATTGGGCATGCATGACAAGAAGGGGGGAGTCGGCACCAGTCATACATGTATGGGTGCTGGGAAGGGAAGGAAAAGGCAAGATGTAGGGACCGAGGAGTGGAGGGGTAATGACAGATATTTTTCACTTTTATTTTTTAGGTTTGTTAGTTTTAGCTTCTTTAGTTTATTTAAATTCTATGGTGAGCACAGACACCTGCATCAGAGGCCCATGGAAAAGAAATTGGACAGAAGTTAAGTATCAAGGGAAGAGAGGAAGGGAGATAAAACAATAGAAACTGATTAGGGATAGTGAAAATCGCTTTATGCATGGTAGGTCATGTTTAATCAATCTTATAGAGTTTTTCAAGGAGGTTACCAGAAAGGTTGATGAAAGAAATGCTGTGGATGTTATCTACATGGACTTTGGTAAGGCCTTTGACAAGTTCCGTCATGGGTGTTTCATCAGGAAGATTCAGATGCTAGGTATTCATGGTGAAGTAGTGAACTGGATTTGACAATGGCTGGATGGGAGAAGCCAGAGAGTAGTCATGGATAATTGCTTCTCAGACTGGAGGCCTATGATTAGTGATGTGCCTCAGGGAACACTGTTGTTTGTCATCGGATGATAATGTGGTGAATTGGATCAGCAAGTTTGCCAATGACACCAAGATTGGAGGTGTTGATGACAGCAAAGAAAGTTTTTAAAGCTTGCAGAGGTATCTGGACCAGCTGGAAAAATGAGCTGCAAAATGGTAGATGGAATTTAATGCAGAGAAGTGTGAGGTGTTGCAAATTGGAAGAACAAACTAAGAAAGGACATACATGGTAAATGGTAGGTCACTGAGGAATGCATAAGAACAGAGTGATCAAGGAATGCAGATACATAACTCCCTGAAAGTGGCATTACAGGTGGATAGGGTTGCAAAGACCTTCATAACTCAAAGTTCTAGGTTGAGGAGTTGTAAAGTTACAAGACATTGGTGAGGCCAAATTTGTAGTACTGTGTGCAGCTTTGGTCACTTTAACTGCAGGAAAGATATCAATAAGATAGAAAGCGTGCAGAGAAGATAACTAGGATTTTGACCAGACTTCAGGAACTGAGTTACAGGGAAAGGTTAAACAGGTTAGGACTTTATTCCCTATTGCATAAAAGAATGAGGGAAGATTTGATAGAGGTATTTAAAATTATGAGAATAGACAAAGTAAATGTAGATAGGCTTTTTTTTCCACTGAGGATAGGTGAGATACAAATCAGAGGACATGGGTTAAAGGTGAAAAGGGGAAACATGAGTGGAAACTTCTTCACACAGAGAGTGGAGGGAGTGTGCAAGGTGAAGTGGTGAATGTGAGCTCAATGTAACATTTAAGAAGTATTTGGACAGAAACATGGATGGGAGGGGTATGGAGGGCTATGGGTGCAGGTCAGTGGGACTGGGCAACAAAAAAAATGGTTCGGCATGGACTAGAAGGACCAAACGGGCCTGTTTCTATGCTGTAATGTTCTATGGCTTAAGCATGTTACAATCAAGTTTCATTAAAATAAATAAATCCTACCATATGTGCATAAATGCCCTGTGAAGGTGCTAAAGAACACTGTCCAATGTTGACTACTTTAACATAATTTTCTAGTAATCATACAATACTGTTTTGCTTGATTTAGGTACAATTGCTTTCAAGGTTCACAATCAATACGAGTTCCTTGAATAAAAAAATATATATATAATTGGAAAGTTTACAGAGCACATCAAAATTGGTGATTTTATGCATAGTGCTGAAATTTGTAATGGAATTTAATCCAGACAAGAGTGAGATGATGCATTTTGAGAAAACATATAGGGACAGGATATATACAAAACATGGTCAGGCATTTAGAAAGATCAATGAACAGAGGGTACTTGAGGTTCAACTCCATATGTCCCTAAAAGTAGTTACATAGGTAGATGGGGTGGTGAAGAAGCTAAATGGTATGCTTGCCTTCATAGGTCAGCGCACAGAATACAAACACTGGGATGTAATTTCAAACCTTTACAAAACACTGGTTAGCTGAACTTGATAGCATTTGTTGTTGTAGTTACCACATTACAGGCCGGATGTAGTTATGCTGGAGAGAATTTAGAGGAGATTCATCAAGATGGTACCTTGACAAAAAAAATTTTTTAATTTTTTAATTTTTCACACTATGAACCATACTAACCAAAATACACACAAACATTTCCCTCTTGAATATACACAGTGTCATTTTCTACCCTATTTCCCCCTCCCTTCCCTCCCTCCTTCACCACCCACCCCCTCCCCACCCACTCAACGTTCAACCTATATGATGCATTAAACCCATTAACCAATGTCATCACACAATGAAAATAAACAAGAAATTTGTGTCTTCTACTTTTACATACTGGGTCAGTTCATTTCGTCTTCTTCTCCTTCTGTCATTTTAGGCGGTGGAGGTCCAAGGTAGGACTTCTCTGTTGTGTTCCATGTACGGATCCAAAACTTTTTCGAATACTGTGATGTTATTTCTTAAATTATATGTTAATTTTTCCAATGGAATACATTTATTAATTTCTATGTACCATTGCTGTATTCTCAGACTATCTTCTAATTTCCAAGTTGACATAATACATATTTTTGCTACAGCTAAGGCTATCATAATAAATCTTTTTTGTGCTCCATCCAAATTGAGTCCAAGTTCTTTACTTCTTATATTACTTAAAAGAAAGATCTATGGATTTTTTGGTATGTTGCTTTTTGTGATTTTATTTAATACCTGGTTTAGATCTTCCCAAAACTTTTCCACTTTCTCACATGCCCAAATTGCATGTACTGTTGTTCCCGTTTCCTTCTTACAATGAAAAAATCTGTCTGATACTGTTGGGTCCCATTTATTTAACTTTTGGGGCATGGTGTATAGCCTGTGTAACCAATTATATTGTATCATGCGTAACCTCATGTGTATTGTATTTCTCATAGTTCTGGAGCATAGCTTTTCCTATGTTTCGTTCTTTATCTTTGTTTAGATCTTGTTCCCATTTTTGTTTGGGTTTACAGCTTGTTTCCTCGTTCTCTTTTTCTTGCAGTTTGATGTACATGTTTGTTATAAATCTTTTAATTATCATTGTGTCTGTAATCACACATTCAAAATTGCTTCCTTCTGGTAACCTCAGTCTGCTTCTCAATTTGTCCTTCAAGTAGGTTTTCAGTTGGTGGTATGCAAACATTGTACCGTGAATTATACCATAGTTGTCCTTCATTTGTTCAAAAGATAATAATTTATTTCCCGAAAAACAGTTTTCTATTCTTTTGATCCCTTTTCTCTCCCATTCTCTAAAGGAAAGGTTATCTATTGTGAAAGGGATTAGTTGATTTTGCATCAATATTAATTTTGGTAGTTGACAAAATAGATGAGTTTCTAGCTAAAATTGAACTACTGAAATTGCAAGAAGAGGAGCAAAATGAATTAATAAAATCATTTGAAATAGAGGAAATACAGGATTAATTAAAAAAACTACCGAACAATAAAATGCCGGGAGAGGATGGACTCCCAATAGAATTCTATAAAACATTTAAAGACTTATTAATTTCTCCTCTCCTGGAAGTAATGAACCAGATTGAAGAAACACAAAACATGCCAGATTCATGCAAAACAGCTATAATTACAATAATACCAAAGACGGGGAAAGATCCACTAACACCAGCATCATATAGACCAATATCTCTACTTAACACCGATTATAAGATAATAGCTAAACTATTAGCAAACATATTGGCTGACTGTGTACCAAAAATAGTAAAACTAGATCAAACTGGATTTATTAAGAAAAGACGAACAACGGACAATATCTGTAAGTTCATTAACTTAATCCATGCAGTACAAGAAAACAAGACGCCAACAGTGGCAGTTGCCTTAGATGCAGAGAAAGCCTTTGACAGAGTAGAGTGGAATTATTTATTCAAAGTACTACAGAGGTTCAACCTACCAGAGGAATATATTAATTGGATTAAAGCATTATATAATGGACCATTGGCGAAGGTGACAGTAAATGGATATATATCAAGCCAATTTAAATTAAGCAGATCAACTAGGTAGGGATGTCCACTATCTCCCTCACTGTCCGCGTTAGCTATAGAACCACTGGCAGAACTGATAAGAACAGAAAATAAAATAAGGGGGATAAAAATAAAAGAGAAGGAAAATAAAATCAGTCTATTTGCAGATGACATGATAGTATTCTTAACAGAACCAGAAATATCAATAAAAGAATTACATAAGAAATTGAAGGATATGGAGAAGTATCGGGGTGCAAGATCAACGCAAATAAAAGTGAGGCAATGCCAATGAATAATGTGGATTTCACAAAGTTTAAGAAAAAATCACCATTTAGATGGCAAACACAAGCAATTCGATACCTAGGTATACAACTAAATAATAATCTCGGCCATCTATATAAACTAAATTATTAGCCATCTAGTTTCAGACAGGGGTGTTGAGTCCTAGTGAGGACAGCATCCACCAGTCTCTGAAATGTGATTGTGTTGAAGGCTGAGCTGAAGTCAATGTACAGCTGCCTTGTGTATGAAATATTGTTCTGCAGCTATGTTGAACGTCATCTTTAATAACTTGACAGCAATCAGGTCTATTATCTTGAACTTTGTTACATGTGCCACAGATGCTATATCAAGTAAATTCTGTGAACTCCATTGCAATTGTAATATTGTGTAAATTCCCATTGCTGAGAAATCTATCCACATCATTCAAGTGTTGTATAGTAAAACTCCCTATTGTCCAGCACCTGTGGGGATTATGGATGTCGGAAATGTGAATTTTCTGGTTGATTGAGACTCACTCTTCCAATGCCTAACTAATGCATTAAGAATACACCATATAAATGACAAAAATCAATATAAAATGTAAGGTAATTTTTAAAAAAATCATTATTGTACTCTTTCATTATGTAAAGTTCACTTTAATCAAGTAATTCCCATAACTTACAAGATTTAAATTTGAACCCCAGTGGCTGGCATTCTAACCGTGCCACCTTCATAATTAACCCCTTCCCCCAAGTTTACAGATAAATCCTTTCTAATGCAATTAATACTAATAAAAATAATGACTCCAGGCAGAGATAGGGAGAATCTTTGGGAGATTCAGCTCGGGCTGGCATTCTAACCGTGCCACCTTCATAATTAACCCCTTCCCACAAGTTTACAGATAGATCCTTTCTAATGCAATTAATACTAATAAAAATAAGGACTCCAGGCAGAGATAGGGAGAATCTTGGGGAGATTCAGCTCGGGGGTAAGCGGCACCATCTGGTTCTTCATCCTGGGCATCACCATTTCATTCCAACACAACTTTATTGAAATTTTTTTCAAACAGCTGCTGTGGGTGGGGTGCAACTGGGGCAGTCCGCTGGCTGAATGTTTGCTTCCATCTTCACAAAGGCAACCCGACTCACCTCCATGCAAGTGTCCCAGTCGGGCCCTCGGCACAACCTAGCTCAACTCCACGCCTCCAGTCAGGCCCTCAGCCCACCTTCCTCATGCTGGCAATCTGACTCACCTCAACGCAAGTGGCGACAGCGAAAATAATACAAGTGCATTGAGGGGCATTGCAAGTTCTACGAGTCAAACCTGCAATTAAGTCTCGGCCCTTCCCCCACAGGGTCTATCCGCCCAGTCTTATTTATTTCCTTTGCTTTTTTTTGCCAGTTGTTTGAGTTTCCAGTTGATTGAATTTCAGATAATGGGGATTTTACCGTATTAATCACTCTTTGCTTAAATTCCTAAGCTGCCCTCTATATCCTTTCTGCAGAACTGAGTAGAACTTAATCACTATGAAAGAACTATTGTCTACTCTGTAGTGAATAATTGGCATAAAAAAAAGCAACAGAGATACATGTCAATTGTGTTTACAAACATTGTACCTTTCTGAACCTAAACTCGAAGAATTGACATTATAATGGCGAAGGACCAAACACAAATTAGTTTGCCTCCCATTTGCACAGAAGTTACAATCCAAATCAAATCAAGATGCTTTGTGCCCAATACATTAAACTACATTTTTTAATTCTTTAGAACAGGTGAATGCCTGTTTTTTTGTGCACAGTCCAAAAAATTCTCCAAAGTTGCCGATGTCGAACTTTCAACATGACAATAAAATCACTTACTATTTCTCCTGTTTGCTTATTGCATATACCAAATTTAAACCTCTCCCACTATTTCAAATGGTTAGAAGTCCACATTTAGTCTCTAAAGTATTCTTGCAAATAAGATACCTTTCTCTTTCTGTGGAGTTACAAAATTAGTGAATGTGTAATCTGTTTTGGGGCTGATTTCTTGGCATAAAGTTACTTTCATTTATTTCCTCTCCACAATATTCAAATCCAGGAAGTTGTTTTTTTGGCCTTACATTACAAAACTATCAATGGTCATGAGAAACATCTCTATCCTCTTCAGATTGGTGTGAAAGTTTCGTTAGTTTTGTTTTACATTCCAATACTTCTTTTTGTTTAGATTTCAAAACATATTTTGCATACAAAAATACATAACAAACTTTTTAGTCAACATTTTCATCACAATTTATTCCAGTAATGTATCAGTGTTCATCAATATTTGTATACAATCTTCATTGAGCCACAGAATGAAACAGGCCCTATGGCCCGTCTGCATCAAAATTTTTGCACTAATTCTATCCTTTTTCCTCACATTCCCATTAATTACCCACACACATCTAGATTCTACCACTCACCATTGCACTAGGAGCAATTTAGTAAGGAAAATTAACCTACTGACCTGCACATTTTGGGGATAAAGTTAGAAACTAGAATTCCACATGGTTACAGAGAAAGCTCCATATTGAAAGCACCAGAAGCCAACACTGAAAAGGGGTAGCTGGACCCATGACACCTTCAAGCAAAAAGTTCATGGGGCTTGGTTTCAAAACTACTCATGAAACCTGTTGGAACTACTGTTTTATTTGTTTTCCCAAGTATGCACACCTCTTAAGAGTGTTCACTGAACAGCCAAAGTATCCCATGATGTTGAGAAATTACTCTGCCTCGGTTTATTTTTTACTTTAAAATAGGTCAGTTCAGCTTTCAGTGCAATTGCCACTTCCAACTCACACTCACTCGTTCCCACTCTCGCCAAGATCCACCAAGGCTAAGCCCATTTTCTGTTGATGTGTCTTTGCAATTAAAGTTTTATTGGAGTCCCATGACAACCATACTGTTGCAGCCATCCTTTGGACCCGGAGTGACAATTTTTTCTAAACTTTTCCCTTGGGTGAAATTGCATCAGAGATCAATAATGTATCATGGTGGACCTCGTCATGACTGGGAGGAAAGTGGTTGGAGTGGCCATGATAACCATGGTTGCAGGGTGAGCTCATGCTGCAGAACAGGCTAACTTATGTTTTAGAAATATGACCAAACAGGTAAACTTGCATTAATGTGGTGTATCTAATGCAATGATACAGTACAGGTATATGCTAAGATGCTTCAGAGCATTATTCAAGTATTATACTGTACCAGTATAATTACTATGAGTATCTGTGACTGCTTAATTATTCAGGATTGATGGTGGTAATGAAACTCCACTCAAGTATGGTCAAGTGCGAGTAAAATTCTAAATAATTTTTATATGCTTGGCACATCAACTATGGATTAAGTCTTAAGCAGTTTCATTTCAAAATATCTGTTCAGGGTTTATACTGTAGTAATTTTGATTTAGTGAATGTATTTTCTGAAGTTTTGCAAAATGTAACCTGTTCACTGAAATGAGAGATAAATTAATAAAACAACTGATTAATTTCAAAATTGACAATTAAAATGTAATTAATTCAAACTGAGAAATAACACCAGGGTCAATGCTGGCACACAAAGCATCCATGAGTTCCATTCTCCTGATCTTGTTTCTCTATTTCCTTGCATTTATTCTTTCTTCCTCTCTCATGCATACCCTCCCACTCCACTTTGCTTCTTTGTTCTGAAATGGTAAGTGTTCAATTTATCTTACAGCATATTTTAGGTATGGGGAGGAAACCAGTGCAATCAGAGGTAACTCACAAAAATCACAGATAAAATGTCCAAACTCCATTTAGACACCATAAGAGGATAGGAGGATTGAACCGAAGTCCCTGGAGTTGTAACGCACCAGGCCCAGCAATACCTCATGTGTCATCATTCTACCCTTTCTGTACACATTTCTGGAATCTTGATGTATTCCAGAATTTTTATTGTAAAATGTCTTGGTTTTATTTAGACTGGGACAGTACTTCCCAAATCTTTTCCTTCACCTTTGAAATAAACTTTGTAAAAGCTGCTGTCAGTTAAACTTTGCCTCAGCTTTCCAATAACAATAGCAATTCAAACTTATCTTAATAATTTTCCAAAACACAATACCAATTGTAATGTCTGACTTCATATAAATTCATAGTGTAATTGATTTCAAAGCATGGTCATCTTTTCTCCAGTCACCTTTTGACGAAAATTGAGGAACTTGCTGATTGTTTCGGTCAGCCTTTAATACTATAATATTAGTATTTATTATCCAAGAATTAAATGTCTATAATCATTCAAGCAGACAATGTAGAATTACAAAATGGGTGTCAATAAATATTGCTACACTAATTACCTCATGTACAGATTTTATAGGGTGACATTATTGTTGATAAGACTACTTTTAATTGGAATTCAGTGTAGTGAAAAGTGGATGCTCAGCATCCTCTACAGTCAATTACTGCAAAAGATAAATGCAAATGGAATAATTTAATTAAAGAGGGCCTCATTTAAATAATTGTGTAATGATTTGAACTTGCAGTGGTACTCTTTATGAGCTTGTTGCTACCTTTTAAATTAAGACAAGAAGGCAGTGACCTAGAAATCCATGAGGATTCATTCCTCTGAAATAATGTATGCTAGTAAAATTTAGCTGGAACACTTGCAGAACCCAAACTGATCCATTGATTTGCCTGGACAGAATCGACTGCTGCAGTTTCTCAGCAACGTTACCCAATTGGCATTCACAGAGGAGAATGCAATCCATCCTCGATTCAAAGGAAACCTTTCTTTCTACCTTTTTCTCTTGCTGTGTAGTCATCAACTAAAGAGGGAAAGTTATCACCCCTGAGATGGAATATGACCTGTTAAACATTTATCATCATGGAACTTCAATGGGATTTGGACCAGGTCCCAGGGTACATTGGTGAAGTCCTTTCAAATAATATAATTCAGAATTTTTCAAGGAATCCCAAAAATTCTCTCAAAACTCGTAGATTAAGACTCCTCTCATCCTTCTGCACTCAATAGCCTGGGGTTCAATAAAATCTCTCAATTGCCCTCTACTTTCCCACCCAACTACCTTAATATCCAGAATTTAAAGTTGTTTCCAAAGAGAGTGCTCCAAAATCTGATCCACGTTTTGCCACACCAGCATGAATGTAATTTGTTCTCTCCAATTGGCCTTAATCGATAATGCACAATTATCAGAACCCGCTTTATAGCTTGTTGAGGAGAGTGGACTTCAGCTGATAATAAAAAGGTACAACTACAATTAGTTTTGAAAATTTATAAATTGAATTATTCATGGAAGATAAATAACTGAAAATGTATATCATTGATATGGATGTTAAAATGGATTTGTCTAATTTCAGTGAAACATGAAAATATGCAGTAGCTGTGATTGTATTAAAAATGCAAAAATGTTGGAGCTCAGCAGGTCTTGCAGTGTCTAAAGGAGGAAAAGATAGATAACCAAGGTTCAAGGTTTGAGCAAAATGCAGGCATGCATCTTAATAAAAAGGTTCTGGGAGGATGGAAAAAAGGGTGACATATAATTTGTGAAATTATACTTTCTTTCAGTCTTCAATGCTGTGCCAATCTATATATTCTTATCAAAAAGGAACTAAAACCTTCCTACCTCATAACCCTCTATTTTTCTTTCCTCCACGTGCCTCTCTAAGAGCCTCTGAAAAGGTCCTAATGTTTCAGTTACCACCACCATCCCTGGAAAGGCATCCCATAAAGAGCACCTGCAGCATCTGTGTTTATTCTGCCGCCTCCTACAGGAGTTTGAGCTAACTGTGAACCCTGCCAAGTGCAAATTCGGGCAGTCTTCTATCGAGTTCTTGAGACATCAGATCAGCAGCTGGGGTGTTGTTCCATTGCCTATCAGGGTGGAAGCCATCCTTAAATTCCCGAGGCCCGATACTATCAAAAGACTCCAGGAATTTGTGGGGAATGTCAATTTCTATCGCCGCTTTCTATCCTCTGCAGTTCATATTATGAAACCCCTCTTTGACCTCATGACCAGCATTGCCAAAGAACTTGAGTTGACAAAGGAAACGATGGTAGCATTCCAGCAGACCAAAGATGCCCTAGAAAAGGCCGCATTGCAGGTCCATCCACAAATGAATGCACCAACAAACTTGACAATAAGTGCATCTGATGCAGCAGTAGGCAGGGTCTTGGAACAGTACACCAGTGAACAATGGAAACCTCTAGTGCTTTTTGGTAGGCACCTCCGCTCTCAAGAAATGAAATACAGAACATTTACTAGAGAACTACTGGCACTCTGCCTAGTGGTCAGACACTTCTGCTCTTTTCTGGAAGGCAGGGACTTCACAGTTTTTAACTGACCTCAAACCACTAACGTCCACCTTCGTGAAGATATCAGATCCCTGGTCAGCCTGCCATCAATACCACTTATCTTACGTATCCAAGTTTTCAACTAGGATTAAACATATCTCCGGTAAGAGTAATGTGGTGGCTCATGTCCTGTCCCACTCTTTCTTTCAAGCAGTACATGCCCTCTCTCTGGGTGTAGACTACCTCCGCACTCTGGGACATTTTGCCGTGACTGCTGGGAATGCAGCTCCACCACCCAACAGCCTACCACCTGCAGTCGAATGTCCTGGTGGAGTGGTTCCATAGGCACATGAAGGATGCACTGATGGCCTGCCTCCAGGGACCCGATTGGGCGGATGGACTGCCCTGGATCCTCCTGGGAATAAGAACAGCACCTAAGGAGGCGCTCAATTCCTCATTGGCCAAGTTGGTTTATGGAGCCCCACTCATTGTACCTGGGGAGTTCATACCCACAGCATGGGGGGCAGGAGGTGCCACAGACTGAAGTGTAAGGCAGACTGTGGGAGTGGCTTGGAAAATTGACCCAAGTTCCCACGTCAAGGCATGGAACAATGACACCCTTCATCCTAAAGGAACTCCAGGACTGTGAGTTTGTTTTTGTGCATAGACGTGCACACGGGCCACCCTTACAGAGACTATTATGAGGCCCCCTTCAGAGTGCTACAAAACAATTGTTCAATTTGTGTACTGGATATTGGGGAGCATCCAGAGACATTTACAATTGACTGACTAAAGCCTGCTCATCTCGACCTTGATCGGCCCTTGCCGCAATGCCTGATGCAAAGGCGCAGACGACTGCCCAAGAGCGGTGGACAGTAATGGCACCAGAGGTTTAGCCTCCTATTGCCAGTTCTGGTGGGGTGGGGCATGTGGCAGCTCACCGATGGCTTAATCAAACCAGCTTGGGATGTTCTATGATGGCATTTGGAACGCACAGGGTTTTAAAAAGCTGCAGGTGACTGTTTTGAGTAAATAACTTTTACTGAACTTCGACTTGACTACGTCTGATCATTTTCTCATTCCTCATTTCGCACTGCAACACAGTTGCTACATAGCCCTCTGTTAAGTCTTCTCTCATCCTTCTGTGTTCCAAAGACTCAAGTCCCAGCTCTGCTAACCTTGCCTCATAAGACTTGTTCTCCTGGTAAATCTCCTCTACACCCTCTCCATAGCTTCCACATCCTTCCTGTAATAAGGTGACCAGATCTGAACAAAATACTCTAAATGTGGTCTCACCAAAGATTTGAAAACTTGCAACATGACCTCTCAACTCTTGAACTCACTCCTCCTATTAATGAAGCCCAACATCCCAGAGGCCTTCTTAACTATCCTATCAACCTGTGAAGCAACATTGAGAGATATGCATCCCAACGTCCCTCCGTTCCTCCAGACTGTTGTATCCAGTACTCAACCTTCTGGTTTGGCTTTCCAATACATCACCTCCCACTTATCCAGATTGAACTCCATCTGCCACTTTTCTGCCCAACTCTGCATCCTGTCTATATCCATTTGTAAACCACGACAACCTTTAGCACAATCCAGAATTCCTCCAACCTTCATATCATCCACAAACTTCTGCTTCTTCATCTAGGTCATATATAAAAATTACAAAAGGGCAGGGGTCCCAGAAAATATCCCTGCAAAACTCCACTAGTCACTTACCTCTACGCAGAATATTTTCCATCCATTACTACATGCAAGCCAGTTTTTAATCCACACAGCCAAGGTTCCATGCATCCCATGCCTCATGGCTTTCTATACAGGTTTCTCATGGGGAGCTTTTCAAATGCCTTACTAAAATCCATATAGACCACTTCTTCCACCCTACCTTCATCAATTTCTTGCGTTACCTCCTCAAAACACAAGTAGGCTCATGAGGCACCACCTTCCTTTCACAAAGCCATGCTGACTATACTTGAGCAGACTGTACTTCTCCAAATGATCATAGATCCTACCCTTGATCTATGCAAGATTCATTGGTCCATAATTCCCAGGATTCTATTACCTTTTTGTCAATAAGGGGACCACATTTACCATTCCCCAATCCTCCAGCATCTCCCCTGTGGCCAAGGTGGACTCAAAGATCATAGCCACTGCCCCAGTTCTTCCCTCCCTTTGCACAACAACCTGGGGTATATTTGTTTCCAGCCCTGGAGACTTATCAATCTTAATGTTTTTAAGAAGATCCAACATTTCTTTTTCCTTAACCTCAACATTGTCCAGTATTCAAGCCTGTTCTCTTCTGAACTCACCCTGATCAAGGTCCTTTTCTTTGGTGAATACTGAAGCAAGGTATTCATTTAGGACCTCCCCAAACTCCTCTGCCTCCAGCTATGTTGCCTCTTTTATCCTTAAGTAGCCCTATCTTCATTCTCATCATCATTCTGTTTTTCACCTATGCATAAAATGCCTTGGAGTTCTCCTTAATTCAACTTTCCAAGGTTTTGTCATGTACTTTTCAAGTCCTTTCTTAAGTTCAATTCCTGGCTATCATAAAATTCTCATAAGCTCTTCCTTCTTCCTAAATCTAATTCATGCTTCCTTCTTTCTCTTAACAAGCTGCCTCACCTGTTTTGTCAACCACAGTTCCCTTTTCCTACCCTCTTTTCCCTTTCCCAGTGAGACAAACCTATCCTGAACCCAGCATGAGGTCCCTAAATCTCCTCCACATTAGTTCTGTGCTTTCTCCCTTGAACATCTATTTCCAATTTACTCTTGTTCATTCCTGCCTCATCTCATCATAATTAGCCCCTCCCAATTAAGCACGTTCCTATTTTGTCTGCTTTATCCTTCCATAGTTATGCTAATGCTCAGGGAGGTGAAGTCACTCACACCAAAATGCTCCCTCACTGAGAGGTCCACCAACTGACAATGTTCATTACCCAGTTCTAGATCAAGTGTGGCTTCTCCTCTTGTCAGTTGGTCCACATACTGTGTCAGGAATCCTTCTTGGACACACCTGACAAATTCAACCCCATCTATCCCTCTTGCAGTTAGCAAGTACCAGTCAATATTAGGGATGTTGCACTCTCCTATAACAATAGCCCTGTAATTTCTGCTCCATTCCAAAATTTGCCTGCTTATCTGTTCCTCAGTGTCTCAAAGCCTATTTGGGGGCTGTCTCCTTATTCTCCTTCCCTCTGCTAACAGTCACCCAGCTACCTGTCTCCTGACATTGACGGTGGGGGTGACCATCTCTCTGAAGCACCCATCATTGACTGCCTCCTGAATGATCTGGAGTTCATCCAGCTCCAGATCCCTAACTTGGTCTCCAAGGAGCTGGGCTAGATGCATCTCTGCTGGTGTAGCTACCATGGACATTTGTGCTGACCCAGAATTCAAACCATTCCACAGCCCTCGTTGCTGTCTCCATCATCTATTCTTGATAATACGTAAAGATCTTACTTGGCCTTCCCTTCATGAAAACAAGCTTGTCTTCAGCCCTTGCTTGTTGAAGCCTCGTGAGTCAAAGCCTCAAAGCCCACTCCTACAATGCCACACTGCACCACACTGAGAGCTCCACTTGATCTTCCCCTCTTTTTATTTGCTGCTGCCCCTTATCCATAGTACTCGCTCCCACCAATCACCTTTCTTCAATTGACCTCCACTCCCTTTTTAAAATTGCTTACCACAAGCCTGGTCTGGACACTCTTTTGTCTCCAAGTCCTTTAAATATGTATTGCTATTACATGCAATGATGAAACCTGTTCATGCTTGTATTCATCTGACAAATGACAAACTACCTGCTGGCACTGTTTGGTCACATTGGGAAACAACAGCTAGCATTTTGGATTCTTATTTCATGATTTCATGAAGGTGAGGACGATTCTCCAAGATGTTGCCGATGATGATAGAGCATTTCATCTATGAGGAGACACTGGAATAGGATGGGTTTATTTTCCTTAGAGAGGAGGAGCCTGAGCAGGTGTAGAAAATTATGAGGAGCATTTATAGAATAAACAGTGAGAAATTGTTCCCCTTAGCCAAAGTGGTGATGACCCCTTGGTAAGGGGTGGAGGGGAGGGCCTGAAAGAGAATGCAAGGAAGATATTTGGGGATGAGTAACTGGTGGAGGCTCTCACAATGATTAAGAAACATTTAAATAAATGTTAAGTACTACAAGGGTTAAAATGATTTGCAAACATATTTTTGCAAGAAACAAGCTGGAGAATATAGTTTACAAATTCCATGAGTATGTTGCCTAGTAACAGTTAATTCCAAGGTTAGGTAGCTTTCGTGTTTAAACAATTTAGTTTCGAGCTTTGCTTTTGTACTTTTTAGAATGAGGGGACATGAAGAGGGGACATGTCTGTTTTATTAATTATTTTAAGTATACTTTAATTGTTCTATCAAAGTTCTTCATGCATATAGTTCTAACAAAACAGTGAAAACTTCAATGCTACTTTAAAACAGACTTTTCATTTAACAAGTCAAAACAGTATCGTCTGCATCTGTCCAAGGGATTATAAAAGGAAATAATCACAATATGGAGTCAAAAATAAAAGACTGGGCAATAGAAAATAGGATTAGTAGTAAAGGTGCTTGATGGCTGGCATGGATGCAGTGTCCTTTCCCAGGCCAATATCCCCAGCATTCAGGATGTTGTCCTAGCTGCATCCTTTCAGCTCCATTGGGCAGGCTATGTCATTCACATGCCTGGCAAGTCCTCCTGAAACAAACACTCTGTGTTCTGTCACAGGAAAAGATGAGCAGATGAAAAGATTCAAGGATTTTAAAAAATAACCTTTAGGGAAATAATATAACATTCCCAAGAACTATAGCCACTCAAAGAGCTTCAGGAGCTCACATGATGGTATAGAGAATCTTGAGTCCATACATCAGGAGGCTAGCATAAACAGTAAAGGAGCCCACCACCTCACTATTTACTTACTGTCCTCCTGCAAAGGAATCTCCAAGCCCTACATTTGCCCTATCAGTAAACTCAAAATCAGAATGGAAGCAGGTTATCCTCAACCCTACATGACAGATGAAAGGATTGTCCTTTGTGGATAGAGGAGTTGGTACTGTGAGGATATATTTGTTAGGGGGAGGGTGAAGGGTGCCCAAGATTTCAGTTGAATTTCCTTTTCTTTTTGAAATGCTAACTTTTCCCATTAGATGGTAAAAGGTCTCTACTGACAGTGTTTGCACTTGCTTGGTCGCAGGTTGATTTTCCATCCTCAGGTCCAAAGCACTGTTTGGATCAGTCAGGGTCACCACTGTAGCGAGGTCATTACAGCTCCAGCTATGTTATAGCTCTCACTTAAGGCTATAAGGGGCAGGAGCTACAGCCCTAAGGCTGTAGCTTGAATCCGCAGGAGAAGAAAGACACACACAGCAGCAGAGTGTATTCGACACTGAGTTTATTCAGTGGCAGCTCTGCCTTTTATAGTCAGCTCGACCACGTCACCACCGGGGCATAGTTTGAGCGGGCCAGCTGCTGATTGGTTATCTCAGATACCCAAGCCCCGATTGGGCCCTTAGCAATCCACCAGCAGTGATTGGCCAGTTTCACCGCTCTGCCGGCAGCCTATGGAAACGGGCATTTCAGCCCGCATGATGATGCGTCGCTGTGTCCGACGGCCATTTCCTGTGTCGCCCTAAGACCCATTCATCACTCCTGCACCCTCTCAATTTAAAAGTTTTGTTTTCTACCATTCCAATTTCTGATAGACTTTTTTTTTACAGTTGTTGCCTGATCTGCTGAGTTTTTCCAGCATTTTCTGGGGTTTTTTCCCCCAGCATCTGCATCTTTTTCATTTTCTTCACTCAGTTTGTTTGGTTTCCTCAAAACAAAAGTTTCAAATCCTGGAGAGAAAGGCTAAGAGAAATGTTTTAAATCACATAGGTAAGATCCTGTGGAATCATATCATTAGAAAATGTATAATTATTCAGAAATCTCCAAGAACTGCCATCCTTGTTACTTTCATATATTGGTTGGTGTGAAAGGTGATAAAATTGATAAGGCACTTCAGTTATGCAAAGAAACCAGAAAAAAAACAGAGATTGGTCCTTAAATAAGAAAGATTAAATGTAGGACATAAAACAGTACAGCAATGGACAGGACCTTTGGCCCACATATCTGCTGTGAACATGATGCCCAATTTGTACTAAAACCTTGCTGCTTGCACATGTCATCCATCCCTCTATTCCTTACATTTTGTGTGTCTATTCAGAAGACTTTTAAATGCTACTATTGCATCTGCTTCCATCACTACTTCTGGCAGCCTTTTCCAGGCACCTACCACTCTCTGCATTTTATGAAAAAATTGTCTTGCACATCTTCTTTAACTCTTCTTCCTTCTAGTGTGGAACATTGTAACCCTGCGGGGGAAAAAATGATTCTGTTTGCCCACCCTCTCAGCCTCGCTCATGATTTTACAAACCTTTATCAGGCCACT
This sequence comes from Narcine bancroftii, assembly GCF_036971445.1. Classification (NCBI taxonomy): domain Eukaryota; kingdom Metazoa; phylum Chordata; class Chondrichthyes; order Torpediniformes; family Narcinidae; genus Narcine; species Narcine bancroftii. The sequence continues at coordinate 62,990,975 of NC_091472.1, forward strand.
CCTCAGCCTCTGATATTCCAAGGAAAACAGCCCAAGTGTGTCCAACCTCTCCATATTGCTCATGCCCTCTAATCCAGATAACATCCTGGTAAATCTCTTCTGTATCCTTTCCAAAGGTTCCATATCCTCGCAGTAATGGGGCCACCAGAATTGCACAAAATATTCTAAATGAAACTGAACCAAAGTCTTGTATTGCTGCTGCTTACCTTTGTACTCAATTCCTTCCCCAATGAAGGCAAGCATACCATATGCCTTCTATACCACCCATCTACTTGTGTGGCCACTTTCAAGGAGCGATGGATCTGAACCCTTGGATCCCTCTACACATTGATGCTTTTAAGGGTCCTGCTGTTAAATGTACATGTTCACCATGCATTTGCCCTCCAAAACACCTTGCAATTGTCCAGATGAAACTGGACGTGGCATTTTTCTGCCCATATCTACAACTGATGTATATACTGTGGTATTCTTTGATAGCCTTCTACAGTGTCCATAACTAGAGTGTCATCCATAAACTTTCTGATGCACCCATCTACCTTTTCATCCAAGTCATTTGTATATATATCACAAATAACAGGTGCCAAAACCAATCCCTGCGAAACATGACTAATCACAAAATCTCCAGCTAGAAGTAACACCCTTCCGCTAATATCCTCTATATTCCATAGGTCTGTCAATTCCAAATCAATTAACCATGGTTCCCATGAAGCCTGGTCCAGACTAGACTAGGAACAGATTTTATCTAATGGGCTGTTACCCAAACCATAAACATGGCGAAAAACACTAAAAGATCCATTTACATTATTGTCATTTCATTTTTTTTCGTGCATTAACTGCAATTGTGAATATTAATCCATCTGTTCTTTTACATTTTTTTTACTCATTGACATACTCTGGTAATGTAAGGTACATTTTATTTGGTGTATCTTACCTGTTTGGCTGTAGCAAGAAAGAATTTTGGGGCATCTGTACATTGCATTTATGTACATGACAATAAACCTTCATTACTCACCTGAATCACCCTACCACAAAATGCTGCACGATAGAGCATGTAGACAACATCCACTTACCCTAACCTCCAACAACATTTTTCATTTCCTTTAAAAACTCAAATATGCAAGACATGACCTACCACTCACAAAGCCATGTTCACTGCCCATCATCTGACCGTGTCTTTCCAAATATCCTTTCCATTAGTTTCCCATCCACTGATGCGAGGCTCACTGGTCAATAATTCCCTGGATTATCTCTATTTCCCTTCTTCAACAAAGAAACATTAGCATCTCATTTAAAGCAAAGTACTGTATAATAGAGTTTCTCCAAGGATTTATGAAATAATAAATAGAGAGAAACTGATCCCACTTACAAAGGACATCCATCAAGACAAATTGGCTATTGGAATTGGGGGAGGGGGTGGTGGGTGGGTTGGGAAGAGATGAGAAAACTTGCATTTGCACAGTTAATTGTTATTGTTATGGAATGGACTTTCTGAAAGGATCGTTGAAAAAGATTCATTTTTTATTATCCTGGAAAATTGAATGCATATTGAGAAAAGTAGATTTTGCAGGTTGTTGGGAAAAGAGAAGAAAGTGGAATTAAATAAACCTTTCAAAAAGCCAATATTTGTAAAATGGGTTTGTCTATGTTTTATGACTGTATGGTCCTGTGTTTGGCTAGGAATATTTCCATTTGATTAGTGTGCCAAATCTAGAAATTTAATTCAGCTTGATAGTTATTTTCATCGCATCTGAAATACAATTTTGAACTTGTTTTTGCCCTCAATAACTTCTCATTTGACTCATCCTAATTTCTCCAAATCAAAGGAGTAGCCATAGGTACTTGCATAGGTCCCAGCTATGCCTGTCTGTTTGTGGGCTTTGAGGAGTTTGCCATCACTGCAGAACTCTGAGAAGAATCCTGTTTGGTTTTTTTCCTCTCTCACTCTACTTGCAAAACCACATGTCCCTTAGAATAGCAAACTGCAACCAGACAGACTGCTGGCACCAGAATCAGCTTCTGAGCTTATTCATCTGTTGCTTTTAAAGGCAACATTCCATTTATTCCACAGCATCAATCCAATTAACACCTACTTGTGAAGTCTCCACAGGGATTCTTCAAAGTCTCTGCAAAGTTACTATGCCCACGACATCTCCCCTTATGCATAGCTCTTGCATTTCAAATAAGATCTCTTTTGAAGTGTTTCTCTGTTTGTGAAGTGACCTACACACTAAACCCCTCACAATCTCTCTTTTAAAAACATTTATATATAATATAATATAAAATATAATATAACCTGTCACACTACATTGGAGAGACTGGATGCAGGCAGGAAGATAATTTCACTGAGCACCTTCTCTCTGCCTGCATCAGTGACAGGGATCAACCAATGGCCAACCATTTCAATTCTGCACCCCACTCCCATGCTGACATGTCTGCCCATAGCCTCATGTACTGTCAAACCAATAAAATTTGTAAATTGGAGGAGCAACACCCAATTTTCCATCTGGATACTCTCCAACCAGATGGTATGAACATCAACTTCTCTAGTTTCTGCTAGCCTACTCCCTGTTCTTCCACTCTTCCTCATCCCTCAGTCTTCTTTGCTCCAGCTCACCACTCACCTTCCATCTCCATTCACAGAGCCAAATCCCTTCCCCATGTTTGCTGATGTGCCCTCCCTCCATTATCCATCCATTAGCTCCTGTCTGGGACTGTGCTCCTCCCCTGCCCCTCCCATCACCATTTTGTTTGGGTGCCTGCCTACATTTTGCACATACTTTGATGAAGGGCTCAAGCCCAAAACATTGGTTATGTATTTTTATCGAAGAAAACTGAGGTCCTCCATCAGCCAGCTCCCCACCATGACTACCAGCCCCCCCACATCTCCATCAGGCACACAAAACTCAAAACGGTCAACCAGTTTACCTATCTCGGCTGCACCATTTCAATGGATGCAAAGATCGACAACGAGATAGACAACAGACTCGCCAAGGCAAATAGCACCTTTGGAAGACTACACAAAAGAGTCTGGAAAAACAACCAACAGAAAAACCTCACAAAGATTAGTGTATACAGAGCCGTTGTCATACCCACACTCCTGTTCGGCTCCGAATCATGGGTCCTCTACCGGCATCACCTACAGCTCCTAGAACGCTTCCACCAGCGTTGTCCCCGCTCCATCCTCAACATTCATTGGAGCGACTTCATCTCCAACATCGAAGTACTCGAGATGGCAGAGGCCGACAGCATCGAATCCACGCTGCTAAAGATCCAACTGCGCTGGGTAGGTCACGTCTCCAGAATGGAGGACCATCGCCTTCCCAAGATCGTGTTATATGGCAAGCTCTCCACTGGCCACCGAGACAGAGGTGCACCAAAGAAGAGGTACAAGGACTACCTAAAGAAATCTCTTGGTGCCTGCCACATTGACCACCGCCAGTGGGCTGATATCGCCTCAAACCGTGCATCTTGGCGCCTCACAGTTCGGCGGGCAGCAACCTCCTTTGAAGAAGACCGCAGAGCCCACCTCACTGACAAAAGACAAAGGAGGAAAAACCCAACACCCAACTCCAACCAACCAATTTTCCCTTGCAACTGCTGCAACCATGTCTGCCTGTCCCACATCGGACTTGTCAGCCACAAACGAGCCTGCAGCTGACGTGGACATTACCCCTCCATAAATATTCGTCCGCGAAGCCAAGCCAAAGAAAAAAGAAATAAAGTTTAATGTGCTAAGTTTCTCCAGCATTGTGTTTTTACTTCAATCACGGTGTCTGCAGACTTGCGTGTATTACTTTTTTTAGAATGGTAATATTTGGTAACTGCGCCAAGATAGGCTGGTTGTCTTATTGTTTGATATAATCTCTCAATAAAATAAAGGAACTAAAAGGAAATCGGGACATCCCTAGCATTGCAGAGAGATAGACATGGGGTCAATTTTAAAATTGGTAAGCACAAGAATGGATAAATATATAGGGTCATTTTTTGGGGTTAAACCCATTTTAACATTTTATGTGATTTCCAACATTATTCAAAGTAAGATCAGCTGGGACACAAAATACACTTTTGTCTCCTGGTTTCTGTCCATGTCTCAAAAAAAGCCCAAGATCACTTTTTTTAAAAGGCAATTAGGGATCAGCACGACACCAGAAAGTGATAGTTAACAAAACAAAAACAGAGATTTCCTGGTTTAAAAATATAAAAAATTTATTTCTTCCAAGTAAAGAAAATGTAAGCAGAAAATAAAAAAAATAAACACATTATATATTTCATTTCAAGCTGTCAGTTTAAAAGATATTTGGATTGCTTCATCATGGATTAATTTGCTGCCACAGCCAAGAAAATGGATTCTAACAAGTATCTTAGAAGTGGTCCGAAATAGTAACCATATAATCCCCTGAAATAGTAACCACATAATCCGTTCATTTAAAGTATATAAAACAAAATGCCTTGTTTAACCCTCATTCAAGTGCTTCACAAATTTCAGAAAATCTTTCATGTATGCAGAGGAAAAGGCAATCATTTATTCACAGCTCACACTTCACAGTTTAACCATGTCCCAATGTCACCTTTGTGTATTTGAATTGTGTCAATTGTCAGACTGTGGATGTTATGTGCAAGAGAACTAGGATCTGCTATTAGTCTACAAGACCATAATCAGAAATATGATCAGAACTTGATCAGAAATAGACTAATCAACCCATCATCTGCCCCACCATATAGTTGTGAGCTGATCCATGTCTCCACTCAGCCCCGTTGCCTGGCCTTCTCGCTGTACCCTACTAGTCAATAACCTATCAATCTCTCCCTCAAATACACCCAATGGAGCATTTCAAACAGGCACAATTTCCATAAAATTGATAAAGATGTATATCCATTTTAAAGATATCACAAATGTAGTACTGTACATTGTTGCTATGTCCACATTGCTAAAAATGAATGTTAACATAATGACTGTTGAAAACTGATTTCCTGTATTTCCAAAATCTTGTCATGAAAAGGCCGTTAGAAAACCATTGTGGTTGGAGTAAATAGCGACCCAAACATTTTATTGAAACATGAAAATCTGCAGATGCTATGATAATAGTTAAAAAAAACAGAAATCTTGGAGGAACCTAGCAAATTTTGTAGCATCCATAGGATGTAAAGATATATAACTGATATTTTGGGCCTTTGTCCTTCAAGGTATGAGCAAAAAGTTGATGTTGATGCCATCTGGTTGAAGGTGCCCAGTTGGAAATGAGGTGTAATTCCTCCAATTTGTGGGTGTTCTCGATCTAGCAGTGTAGGAGGGCATGGACAGATAAGTTGGCATGGGAATAGGATGAGGTCCTGAAACAGGATTATGTGGAATTAGGTAGGAAGTTAAAAAACAGGACCTCCAAGGTAGTCATCTCTGGATTGTTGCTGGTGTCACGCGCTAGTGAGGGTAGAAATAGGAGGATGTGGAGGATGAATGCATGGCTAAAGAGATGGTGCAGGGTGCAAGGGATAAGATTTCTGGATCATTGGGATCTCTTCTGGGGAAGGTCGGACCTGTACAAAAGGGACGGACTCCACTTGAACTGGAGGGGGACCAATGTGCTGGCAAGTAGATTTGCTAGAGCTGTGGGGGAAGGTTTAAACTAGTTTGGCAGGGGGGTGGGGAACAGAGTGTGAGAGCAGTGTCAAGGGAGCATGGCCACCTAGATAGGAATATTAACGATAACAAAGGTAGGATGGAGATTTGGGTAAAAGGTAGAAAAGAGAATATATGTGAGGGTCATTCTCTGAAATGCATATATTTTAATGCAAGAAGCATAGTGAATAAGGTAGATGAGCTTAGAGCATGGACAGATACTTGGGGTCATGATATTGTGGCAATTAGTGAGATCTGGCTACAGGAGGGGCAGGACTGGCAACTTAATATTCCAGGATATATTTGTTTTAGATGTGATAGATCAGGGGGTAAAAAAGGGGGAGGAGTTGCTCTGCTTGTTAAGGAGGACATTACTGCCGTGAGGAGGCAGGATGGTCTGGAGGGATCGTCCAGTGAGGCTGTTTGGGTGGAATTGAGGGGTGAAGGAGGCATGAGGGTGCTAATAGGGGTGTATTATAGACCACCAAATGGGCCAAGAAAATTAGAGGAACAAATTTGTAGGGAGATAACGTATATGTGTGAGAATCATAAGGTAGTGATCATGGGAGATTTTAACTTCCCTCACATTGATTGGGATACCCATACAGTTAGAGGGCTGGATGGGCTAGAGTTCGTTAAATGTGTTCAAGATTGTTTTCTAAATCAATTAGTAGAAGAACCGACTCGGGACAGTGTAATACTAAATCTCCTGTTAGGGAACGAGCTAGGTCAGGTATCGGACATTAATGTTGGAGAACAAATTGGGTCTAGTGATCATAACTCTGTTAGTTTTAGGGAAGAGCAAGGAGGGGCCTAAAGTTGAGGTTCTGGATTGGAGAAGAGCAAATTTCGAAGGGATTTGGGGAGTATTTAGTGGGACAGGATATTTTCAGGTAAGGATGTAAATTAAAAATGGAGGATATTCGAAAAATAAATTTTGAGGGTACAGTGAGGATCAAAGGAAAGGCTGGAAGACACAAGGAGGCTTGATTTTCGAGGAATATTGGAAATTTGATTAGGAGAAAAAGGGAGGTGTACAAGAGGTATAAAGAGCAGGGAGCTGAGAATTTGAAGGAGGACTACAAGGAGTGTAGAAGGAATCTTAAGAAAGAAATTAGAAAGGCCAAAAAGAGGCATGAAGAGGCTTTGGCAGACAGAATAAAAATAAATCCAAAAGGTACATTAAAAGTAAAAGATTAGTGAAGGATAAAATTGGACCCCTTGTAGATAGCGAGGGTAGTCAGAGGAAATGGGGGAAATTTTGAATGATTTCTTTGCCTCGGTATTCACTAGGGAAAAAAATATTGAACCAGTTGAAGTAAAGAAAAATAGTGGGGAAGTCATGAAGCATATAGGATAACCAAGGAGGTAGTGATGGCTGTGTTGAAAAAGATAAAGGTGGATAAATCACCAGGATCGGACAAAATATTCCCAAGGACACTCAGGGAGGCTTGTGGACAGATAGTGGGGCCATTAACAGAGATATTTAGGATATCACTGGCCACGGGGGTAGGGCCAAAGGATTGGAGGGTGGCGCATATGGTTCCGCTGTTTAAGAAGGGGTCCAAATGTAAACCTGGGAATTATAGTCCCGTGAGTCTGATGTCTGTGGAGGGGAAGTTGATGGAAAGTGTTCTGAGGGATGGTATTTACAAATATTTGGAGGTACAGGAATTGATAGGGAGTAATCAGCATGGTTTTGTCAGGGGTAGATCATGCTTGACAAACCTGATTGAGTTTTTCGAGGGGGTTACAAAAAAGGTTGATGAAGGGAAAGCTGTGGATGTTGTCTATTTAGACTTTAGTAAAGCTTTTGACAAAGTTCCCTACAGGAGGTTAGGAAAAAAGGTGGAGGCATTCGGTATAAATAAGGAGATAGTGAAATAGATTCAGCAATGGTTGGATGGGAGGTGTCAGAGAGTAGTGGTAGAAAATTGTTTGTCCAATTGGAGGCCGGTGACTAGTGGAGTTCCTCAGGGATTGGTCCTGGGCCCACTATTGTTTGTTATATATATTAACGATCTGGAAGTAGGGGTGGAGAATTGGATAAGCAAGTTTGCGGATGATACAAAGATTGGTGGTGTTGTGGACAGTGAGGAAGATTACCGTAGATTAAAAGGTGATTTAGGAAGGCTGTAGGTGTGGGCTGAGAAATGGCTGATGGAATTTAATACAGATAAGTGTGAGGTGTTACATTTTGGAAAGGCAAATCTAAATAGGTCATATGCATTAAATGGTAGGCTATTTAGATGTGCAGGCAACAAAGGGATTTAGGAGTGATGGTAAATCCAACTGCACGAAAACCAACAAGGTCGGGTCAGATACAGCAATGAGCTCTCTGAACCCTTCTCCATTAACAATGACGTGAAGCAAGGCTGTGTTCTCGCACCAACCCTCTTTTCAATCTTCTTCAGCATGATGCTGAACCAAGCCATGAAAGACCTCAACAATGAAGACGCTGTTTACATCCGGTACCGCACGGATGGCAGTCTCTTCAATCTGAGGCACCTGCAAGCTCACACCAAGACACAAGAGAAACTTGTCCGTGAACTACTCTTTGCAGATGATGCCACTTTAGTTGCTCATTCAGAGCCAGCTCTTCAGCGCTTGACGTCCTGTTTTGCGGAAACTGCCAGAATGTTTGGCCTGGAAGTCAGCCTGAAGAAAACTGAGGTCCTCCATCAGCCCGCTCCCCACCATGACTACCAGCCCCCCCCACATCTCCATCGGGCACACAAAACTCAAAACGATCATCCAGTTTACCTATCTCGGCTGCACCATTTCATCAGATGCAAGGATCGACAACGAGATAGACAACAGACTCGCCAAGGCAAATAGCGCCTTTGGAAGACTACACAAAAGAGTCTGGAAAAACAACCAACTGAAAAACCTCACAAAGATAAGCGTATACAGAGCCGTTGTCATACCCACACTCCTGTTCGGCTCCGAATCATGGGTCCTCTACCGGCATCACCTACGGCTCCTAGAACGCTTCCACCAGCGTTGTCTCCGCTCCATCTTCAACATTCATTGGAGTGCTTTCATCCCTAACGTCGAAGTACTCGAGATGGCAGAGGTCGACAGTATCGAGTCCACGCTGCTGAAGATCCAGCTGCGCTGGGTGGGTCACGTCTCCAGAATGGAGGACCATCGCCTTCCCAAGATCGTGTTATATGGCGAGCTCTCCACTGGCCACCGAGACAGAGGTGCACCAAAGAAGAGGTACAAGGACTACCTAAAGAAATCTCTTGGTGCCTGCCACATTGACCACCGCCAGTGGGCTGATATCGCCTCAAACCGTGCATCTTGGCGCCTCACAGTTTGGCGGGCAGCAACCTCCTTTGAAGAAGACCGCAGAGCCCACCTCACTGACAAAAGGCAAAGGAGGAAAAACCCAACACCCAACCCCAACCCACCAATTTTCCCCTGCAACCGCTGCAACCATGTCTGCCTGTCCCGCATCGGACTTGTCAGCCACAAACGAGCCTGCAGCTGACGTGGACATTTACCCCCTCCATAAATCTTCGTCCGCGAAGCCAAGCCAAAGAAATAGTACCCTCAAGGCTGATACTCAGGTAAATGGTGTGGTGAAGAAGGCATTTGGAATGTTGGCCTTCCTAAATCGGAGTATTGAATTCAAGAGTAGGGAGGTTATGATGAAATTGTACAAGGCATTGGTGAGGCCAAATTTGGAGTACTGTCTACAGTTTTGGTCACCAAATTATAGGAAAGATATAAACAAAATAGAGAGAGTGCAGAGAAGGATCACAAGAATGTTGACAGGATTTCAAGATTTGAGTTACAGGGAAAGGTTGTGCAGACTAGGGCTTTTTTCTCTGGAGCGTAAAAGATTGAGGGGGGACTTGATAGAGGTGTTTAAAATTTTAAAAGGGACAGACAGAGTAAATATGGATAGGCTTTTTCAATTAAGAATGGGGGAGATTCAAACTAGAGGGCATGGTTTAAGATTGAAGGGGGAAAATTATAAAGGGAACATGAGGGGAAATTTCTTTACGCAAAGGGTGGTAGGGATGTGGAATGAGCTTCCAGCAGATGTGGTTGAGGCGGGATCGTTGGTTACATTTAAAGAAAGACTGCATAGTTACATGGAGAGGAGAGGTCTGGAGAGGTATGGACCAGGTGCTGGTCAGTGTGACTAGGAGGGTGGGGATTTGTTATGGCATGGAGTAGTAGGGCCAAACTGGCCTGTTCTGAGCTGTAAGTGGTTATATGGTTATATATGGTTATCTTGGCATCATTTAACCAGATGGCATTTACCAACTTCCCCAGTTTCCATTTACCCATCCCTTCCCCTGATCAATTCTCACCTTTTCCTCTCCTGCCCTATCCATGTCTTTTGCCTGTTGCCCCATGTTCCTCCTCCCCACCCCCAGCCCCACCCCCCCTTTCTTCCCTTCACCCCCTAGCCTTTTTATTCAGGCACCTGCTTTTTGCTCACACCTTGAAGAAGGGCTCAGGCTCGAAATTTTGTTTATACATCTTTACCTCCTATGGATGCTGCAAGACCTGCTGAGTTTCTTCAGCATTTCTGTGTTTTTAACCCCAACGTAGTAAATCGCATTGTTTTGTGTGATTTAGTTCATCTTAAACATTTTGTAGTTAGGAGTCATAAATGATGAAACATTTTTCACTTCATCTTGCAAAAGGCTCAAAACTTTCAACACTTAAGTATGCTTTTTCTCTACTATCTTACTTGCTGGCTGATTTAATATTTTATTACAAAAATAATTTTTAAGACTGAATTTTAACTATGAAAATTACTCAAAAAATACCAAAATAGCATCTGCTCAGCAATAACATAATCCAGAAAACTATGTAAATATGCAGTTTGACAAAATTGTACTCGTGCCTATCTACCAGCAGTCACAGGCATGGTAACTCTTTCACTGGCATTAATAATGCAGACTTAGCAGAGATAAGACGAAGGATGATCTCCATTTTCATTTGCTGTAGCAGTCAGGAGGAAGATTGTCAAATCTAGGCTATAGACATTTAATATTTTCAGCTACTGTTTTCTGTTACCTCGAGGCTTCATGAATAAATATGATTGACAGTAAAACAGTAATATGCAGATACATCTTAGAACATTTCTACTCTTCCATGGAATCACCGGACCTTGAAATTATATTGCTCACTGGATAGCAATCAAACAGTTAAGTTGATTTTACAAAATCAAAGCAACTGTGAACGATGAAATAATCATAGAAAATGCAACAAACAGTCAGTTAATATGAGAAATATGGAAAAAGAAACAAGAGTTAACATTTCAGGTATAAGACTGTCATCAGAATCTGAATGAAACCTTCAGGCAACCTGCAATCTAACAATCACTGACCCTCTCTTGTATTCTCTCCACTTTTTGCTCTTTCTATTTTAAAACTGGTCTTACTTCTAACTGCATAGCCCTGAAACATTAAATCCATTTCTCTTTCCACAGATGCTGCCTGCCCTGCTGGCTATTTCCAACTTACTCTATTTCAAATAGATCCTTTATTTAGATTCATTTTTAACTTTTTTTGCCAACGGATCTGCAAGCCTGTTTATTTGAATGTCAATCTTACCATTGAGAGGAAGAAAAAGAGTAAATTACAGTACTTAAGTATTTCAGGTAAGTATACACAAGTTTTTAATAATGTTAAAATGTTTCCATTGTTTATTTTTTTCATAGTTTTCTGACCATCAGGGATATTTAGAATCATTGAAAATTATCCTCTTCTGTCCTTTGACCTATTGATGTGACAAACAATGCAAGACCCTGCAGCTGAGCAGGGCTTCAAAGCATTGAATCTTTTAGCCAGGGACCATGTAAGAGGGCAACCAATATTCCCTCAGCAGAGCTGCCATTGATTAGCCACACTCAGCAAAATTTAGGTATCAACTTTTATGTGCTTTAAAGCAATGCTATTCACAATCAAAACTGGAATATTTTCCAGTGCATTATAATGATGAAGTCATTATTTAAACCATCCTCAAAACTCAATTTAGGATAAGAATATTGTGTGCAACTGTTCATCAATTAAGACTAAGATCTCTAACTCCACTGGCATGCAATAATAGATATTTTAGATAAAAGCCACATTGCCATGTTTAGAAATGCAAAATCATAACTACATAATTCAGGGCAGGATCGTGGTCAGTTTTCATTACTAAGCTAGGCACTCTTCTTCAAGAGATGCCCCTTTAAAGCATGATCATTGTTGACAAGGTACCTCCCATAGGATTTTATCAAATCAAACTGATTGACAGCTGGCTGACAGCAGCTCTGCCACTGAACTCCCCATTGAACCCAGCAATGGAAATCTGATTTGCTGGATAGCAGCCTGGATGTACTTTGGATTTGAATCTAGCCAATGTGGGCTGGTGCACAGATGGCCAGCCCATTGAAACAACCAGGGTTACTCTTTTTTTGGGGTTTATTTTCATTTTTAATTATTGGTTAATATTTTACAGTTTTTGTTAAACTGACTTCATTAAATTTACTGAGGATTATTTAAATTGATTGGTATTTTTTTTAAAAACTATTTCTGACTACCAAAGATATTTAAAATTACTTCCAATGCTTTTGGAAATGGTGGGCCCTCTGCAGTACCACACAGGAGAGATCTTCACTCTTTGAAGCCCACTCTTTCTCACAGGATGCCTCCTGGATGCTGAAAGCCAAGTTGTTCAGCCCTCCACAGATGGAAAAGATTGGCAAATATGCTCACTGGGGCAGTGACCGGAGATCATGAACAAAAGGTGACTGCTAAAATGTGAAACGGCAGCTGTTTCTCTCCCCACTGCTGCTGGTTGCGTCCAGCATTTTCTGTTTTGGAGCGGAGGCAGTAGATTCGGTTTGGCATTTTCTGCCACCTTGTTTCAGACACCTGCTGATGCCTTTGTTGAGGTCTTAATGGCCAGGCAAGAATAAAGAAGTGCATTTTTTCATTCCATCAGTCTAATTACATTAATTTGCATGGCCTCTTCCATAAAGTGAATATTACTGATCCTCACACCCTCCATTAAAGCTAATAATAATGACTAAAATGGTAAATATCACTTGAGTGTCCATTAATGGGTTTAATGTTTGATTTAATTGCCGATTTTAATAGCGTCTGAACCACGTGTTAATTGTAGTGCTTCCAAGTATCAGGAGAGCAAAATGTTAAGTTTCTGATGAAGTTTCAATGCAAGTCTCATCAGTTACTAATGTTCACTCAGAAAATTGTTTTTATTTAATAAAGTGAAACACAAAAGTCTGCAGAGGCTGTGATTGTAGTAAAAACACAAAAGTGGAAGGAATTCAGCAGGCCTCACAGTGTTCAGAGAGGTAAAGATATACAATATATTTCTGCATACGTTGATCGGCAGATAGGTCAACACCTCTTTTTTAGCCTCATTTTAATGGTTTTACGTTATATCCCTATTTTTCCAGGATGTCAGGGCCTCCCAGGAACAACCCAAATTTATTTTATTTTTTTTTTAAACACCTAAATCACAAATAACAAAGCTGTAAAAACCTCGGCCTACCAGGCAGCAGAGGCGACGAACCTTAGAGCTGGAGTGGTAATATCATGGTCCCAATGGGAGCAGGAACCTCACCCTACCAGGCAGGAGTGGCAATGCTGACCTCCAGAACCCTGGTAGGAGCGGTTACGGCAGTGCCCAGTGGTGGGGAGATGTCGGGGAGAAACAACGTTGGCGGTGGTGAGGTGCATCCAGCATCAACTTATAAGCTGAATCAATGTCAATCTGGTATTTGTTTGGTGAATTTAAGATCTCAAAAGTATATCCAGCGTACAAGTTAACCCCTCCCCACCTTTGAGAAATTTTTTAGGGTTTCACGACTCGATTTATACGTTTTTGGGGCTCAGGCAGCACTTGTGCCACACTGAGTTTCTCCAATCATAAGACTGCTGCTGCAAGAAAGAGATGGCATTAATGTCTACTCATCCGGTTTGCCTTAGCCACACCCCTCCATCTCTCCCCTTCCCCTTTCCTTGTGTCTCCTTTCCTCCTGCTCTGCATTAACTGAGCCACCTCCTCCCCTAATCAATTTTCACCTTTCAGTTCCTGTCCTTCTATCCAAGTTTAATTATAACCTCTTGCCTCTTGGCCTGTGCTCCTCCCCCAGCCTTTTTATTCAGGTGCCTGTCTGCTTTTTGCTCATAGCTTGAAGAGGGCTCAAGCCCAAAATGATCACTTCTCAGTCTTTTGGCTAAGATTGTGCAGATCATCGACTGTGAGTTGATCAACTGGATCCATGAAAAGCTGTAACATAATGAAGGTTTAGGAAAGAAGAGGAAGACAACTGAGAGGGCCATTGGAGCATAAGAGCCTGCTGACGCAGGGGTGGATCCATGCTGATGGAGGAGCGAGCTGTGGAGGAAAAATGCCAGACAGTCAAGAAAAGAACGAAAACCCATGTATGAAACTGGCAACCTACATCACAAGCAGTGAGAAGAAAAGGGTAAAGAGGCAAATATAAGCCAGCAATCTCTTGTCATCAGAGGATGAAGTCAGTATGAGCACCAAATGAAGGCAGAAGAGGCTCCAAGATGGAGGGGAAAGAAAAGAGTCCATTGGGTTAGGAGTTTGCTGAACCATGGGATACACAGCACCCAGTGATCCAAACTCCATGAGATCTGGAGCTGGGCAGAGGCCTTCACCCCCCCTCCCCCCACCACAGCTCTAGAAGACCAGGAGCAGTATAGAAAGTGACCTCCCCCCCCCCCCCCCCCCACAACTCCAGGAGGAGAATACAAGCCAGCTAGGAGATGGAGAAGCAAGAGCACAAATGGATCTTCCCCCCAGCAACACCAATAGCTTTGCCCAGGACCCCACTACCAGAGGAAGATCACCTGCTGTTCCTGAGCTGAAATCAGTGCTGCAATTCACCAACATGGTGGGCATGAGAGTTGTTTGACACTGAATGGACCATAAAGATTGTGAACTGGAGATTCCAAAAAATAACAATAGAGATTAAGAGTGCAGTGTGCAGTGTCAAACGCACAATGCGATGTGTGATCACCTTGCAATATCTTGCCAAAGTCAAGGCAGATGTGACTTTCATACAAGAGTGCAGGCTGCCTCACCTCATGGACTATCGGAGATGATAACGGTGGTGGCCCAATAGGTATGGTTAGGCTGGGGGTTCAGTGTGATCTACAGTCATGCCTTCAGTCTGGGCATCTTCCTTCAGAGAGGCAACTTTATCATCACCAACACACTTCTCTGGACAGCTCCTACAGACTCCTGATGGAGGCAGTAAAGGATGCCACCCTGCAGGTGGAGCATAGCCCCAGCTCAGAAAGAACTGTGTCAACTCCAGACTGACCTACAGAAACTCCTCCTTCTGCAGTCAAGAGGGATAGATGTGAGAGAGGAAATCCAAGATGTGAAGAGCTGGTAAGTCACAATCCAAAGTCCACATTCTTCTTCCAAAAGGTTCGCAGAAGGAGCTCTGTGATCCATAAACTTAAGGAAGAGGACAGCTCAATCACATCCTCACAGACAGGCATACAGAGGATCAGCAGATCCTTTTATGCTGAACTGTACGACACTAAGGCAACAAACAGAATGGCCTCCCAGAACTTCCTGTCATTTATCGCGGAGGTCTTAGATGACAGCCAATTACCTTGAGGGAGCTGACAGACTCCATTCATTCTTTTAAGTTGAGTAAAACACCCAGAAGTGATAGTTTACTGGTTGAGTTGTACATTGATCTTTGGAACTGGGTGGGCCCAGCCTGTTAGAATTATGGAATGCTACATTCCTGGCAGGCAGCATGTTAGACTCCATGCAGAAGGGATCACCCTCATCTTTAAACAGAAGAGGGAGAATGAGGATATCAGGAATTAGAGACAAATATCATTGTTAAATTTTGAGCACACAATCCTGTCCAAAGCCATTGCCATAGAATTATAGAACATTACAGCAAAGAAACAGTCCTTTTTGGCTCTTCTAGTCTGTGCAAAACCATTTCTGTTGTTTTGCTTAGTCTCACTGAGCTGCATCCAGTCTATAGCCTTCCAGATTTCACCCATCCATGGACCTGTCCAAATTCTTCATAAATGTTAAAATTGAGCCCGCATTCATCACTTCAACTGGAAGCCCATTCCACATCCCCACCACTCTCTGTGTGAAGAAATTCCCCCTCATGTTCCTCCTAAACTTTCCCCTTTCACTCTTAACCCAAGTCCTCTAGTTTGTATATCACCTAACCTCAGTGGAAAAAGCCTATTCTCCTCAGAATTTTAAATACCTCTATCAAATCTCCCCTCATTCTTCTACGCTCCAGGGAATAAAGTCCTAGCCTGTTTAACCTTTCCCTGCAACTCAGTTCCTGAAGTCCGGGCAACATCCTAGTAAATCTTCTCTGCATTCTTTCTAATTGATAGATTTCCTGCAGTTAGGTGACCAAAACTGCAGACAATACTCCAAATTTGGCTTCACCAATGTCTTATACAATTTTAACATAACATCCCAACTCCAGTACTCAGTATTTTGATTTATGAAGGCCAATATGCCAAAAGATCTCTTTACAACTCTATCCACCTGTGTCATCACTTTCTGGGAATTATGTATCTGCATTCCTTGATCACTCTGTTCTTACGCATTCCTCATTGACCTACTATTTACCATGTATGTCCTTTCTTGCTTTGTCCTTCAAATTTGCAACATTTCACACTTGTCTGCATTAAATTCCATCTGCCATTTTTCAGCCAACTTCTACAGCTAGTCCAAATCCCTCTGCAAGCTTTGAAAACCTTCTTCACTGTCCACAACACCTTCAATCTCAGTGTCATCTGCAAACTTGCTGATCCAATATACCACTTTATCATGCAGATCAATGATATAGATGTCAAGCAACAATGGTCCCAGTACTGATCCCTGAGGCACACCTCTAGTCACAGGTCTCCAGTCTGAGAAGCAATCATCCACCATTACACTCTGGCTTCTCCCGTCGAATCCAGTTCACTACTTCACCATGAATACCTAGCGTCAGAACCTTCCTGACTAACTTCTCATGCAGGACCTTGTCAAAGGCCTTACTAAAATCCACGTAAACAACATCCACAGCCTTTTCTTCATCGACATTTCTGGTAACCTCCTCAAAGAAATCTATAGGATGGGTTAAACAGGACCTACCATGAACTAACCTATGTTAAGAATTCCTACTCAATTCATGGCTATCCAAATAATTGTATATCCCATCTCTTAGAACACTTTCCAGTAGTTTACCTACTACTGATTTCAGGCTCACCGGCATATAATCTCCAGGGTTACTTTTGGAGCCTTTCTTAAACTAGGGAAAAATGTGAGCTGCCGTCCAGTCTTCTGGCACTACACCCATGGCAAAGAACCTTTTAAATATTTCTGACAGAGCCCTTGCAATTTCTACACCAGTCTCCCTCAAGGTCTGAAGGAATATCTGGTCAGGACCTGGGGATTTATTCACCCTATTTGTTTTAAGATAGTAAACAACAATCCATTAGTGAAGTCTCTTGAGCACTCTTCAAATTTTTGCAAAATGGTGTGAGAAGCCACTATGTCTAGCATAACTCCAGTATTTCAAATAAGATCTGTTTTAAAGTGTTTGCGTCTGACCTACTCTAACAAATCTTTCCCAATTTATCTCCTAAAAACATTTCTATATACTCTGTCACAGTACATCCTGATGTAGCCACACTTGGTCATCAGGATGAGGGCATGTTAGGTACACCCTTGCCCCTGTTGTCTGGTGACTTGTGCATGGTGACCCTTTGGATATTTTTCATGATGGATCCCTATAGAAACTGGAAAACTGCTCTAGTAGACCACCAGGATGGAGGCGTGGGGTGATGGGCACAGATTTAAGCCATGTACTGCAGGAATGCACTGAGGTTGGCACAGATAATGCAAGAACAACTTGAGAAAGGACCACAGTGTAGAGTCCTTATGTCATCAGGCATTGAGGGGCTGCGACCAAGGGGGGAAACCCCACAAACAGAGGTAGGAGTAAGACAAGGATCCACAGTCGTGGCCATGGTGCTAAAAAGAAGTGAATGTAACAATGTACAGTGATATGGAAATATGCATGTATATATGAAACTAATGGTGCAAAGAGAGTGAATAGTTTTCAGTTTGTAAATAATTTATTGTGAATAAAATCTATTTTTGGTAAAACAAAATATTTACCTCCTCTGGACACTATGAAAACTGCCGAGTTCCACCAGCATTTTTGTGTTTTCACTGGACTCTAGCATTTTTATACTGAAGTATTCAAAACCATATTCAGCTAGATGTGCCCAGCAGAAAATCCCCAGCATTTGAATGAGTGTAACATCAAGGCACCCTCAGAAAATTTGAAGGCAATGGTTATCGAGCAATGGTTGGAGACGTACCTGTAAAAAGGAACATTGTGTATCTCTCCAGTGAGTGAAAATTAACCACCTACAGGCGGACTCTCACACACACACCCGCACAACATGGCTGAAAAGAATCTCAACTGGATCAGCCACACAAATACTCTGGACACAAGAGCAGGTTAGTGGCTCAATATACTGGAGCAAGTTACTCACCTCCAATCACAAAGTCTTTGGTCACTTGGGGCCCATTCCATTAGCATGCCCAGGCTTGTAATCTCAGCCTACTAAGAAGAACAAGGGGAACCACACCACCATCTTCTGGATCCCCTCCAAGCTGACACCATCTGACTTGGAAATATATTGCTGTTCCTTCATTATTGCTTGGCCTAAATGCTGGAACTTTCTGCACAATATCTTTGTGAGAGCATCTTTATCAGAAGGTAAAAGGCAGCAGCTTACCAGTGCCTTCCAAAGGCAAATTAGGAAAGAGCAATCAATGCTAGTAAAACCTCGATTCTTAAAAAAAATAGATACCTGGAAATCAATCCTCTAATTTCCTCTCTTCCAACTGGGAAAGGAGAAAATTTATCCCTTTACTTCCCATCCTGCTTCAAAGAACCATATAATTTAATGGAGTGGAGTGTGTCAGTTGGGCTTGTTGAGAGCAAGGTTAAAATATAATGATCGCCCTGTTTCTTGCCATGCAGAAAGGTAGAACTAGTTGGAGTATCAGAATCATAATTTATTGTTATAAGCAGGTCACAAAATTTGTTGTTTTGTGGAAGTATCATAGTGCAAACATCTACACAAACCGCCTTACAACAATAAATAAAAATAGTGCACGAAAAGTCAAAAGCAGTGTCCTTGGTTCATTGATCATTCAGGAGTGGGAAACAAGCTAACCTTGTGCCACTGAGTGGTCATTTTTAGGCTCCTGTACCTTTCTTTCCCCCCCTCCCCCCATGGTAGCAGAGTGAAGAAGGCAATGACAGGGTGGTGGGAGGTTCCTTGAGGATGGAGGCTGCTTTCTTAACATACTGCCTCTTGTAGGTGTCCTCAATGGAGTGAAGTCTGGTGCCTGTGATGTCATAGGCAGAATTAACAACACTCTGGAGTTTTTTCTTGCCCTGAGCATTAGCACCTCCATATCAGACAATGATGCAACCAGCCAGGATTTTTTCGAGAGTCTTCTTCAACATACCAAATCTCCTCAAACACCTCACAATTTATAGCCGTTGGAGAGCCTTCTTCATGATTTTATCAACGTGGGGGCTCCAGGACAGATCCTTGGAGATATTGGCACCCAGGAATTTGAAATTCTTGACCCTCTTCATTATGAGCCCTCGATAAGGACAGGATCGTGTTCTGAATTCCTCCTGAAGTCCACAATTTTCTTTGTTTTGCTAATGTTGGGCACAAGTTTGTTGATGTGACACGACTTGATGAGCTGATCTATCATCTTTTGTACGCTCCCTCATTGACTTTTGTGGTTTTATCGCCAAATTTGTTGATAGCATTGGAATTGTGCCTGGCCACATGGGTGTATAGTGAGTAGAGCAGTGGGCTAAGCACACATCATAGGGGTGTGCCTGTGTTGATAGTCAGTAAGGAGGAGATATTTTTACCAATTCGTACTGACTGTGGTCTTCCTTTTAGGAAATCAGGACCCAGCTGCACAGCAGAGGCCCAGGGTTTGGAGTTTCTTGACCAGGACTGAGGGAATAATGATGCTGAAGGCCAAGCTGTAGTCCATGAAAAGCAGCCGTATGTATGAGTTGCTGTTTGAGGTGATCTAGAACCGAGTGGAGAACAAGTGATATTGCGTCTGCTATGGATTGATTGTAACAATAGGCAAATTGCAGTGGGTCCAGACCTTTACTTAGCTACAAACTAACAAATTAATTCCCTAACTACAATAAAAGAAACTGTCCAGTATACTCAATATATTGAATCTATGTTTTATAATTAATTTATAGAAATTTTAAAAGTTGCATATTTTAGTTAGCAGTCTTTTACAATTCTCCACAGGAGTTCTGAAAATCAAGAGAATATTTGTGAAATAACCCTAGGACAATAATACTGATACTTTAATAGTATTACCACATTTGGGGTCAGGTCACTTGTTTGAGTGCTACTAGTACCACGTAACCCAGTACTACTTGTTGCATGGTCAGCGACTAAACCAGCTCTCCCACTACACACCCTGCAGGATGAAAAATAACACCTGTCAAAGGGTGGACGAAACCTTTCATAGGGTCAACGGCCATCTAGCAAGCACATGAAATGCAGAAAGGGCATCCCTTGCATCGAAGCTTGGTCTGGTCATTCACTGCAACAGAACTTCCCCCAGCCTTCTTGGGCATCACCATGCTACTGGACCCAGAAGAGGATATCAAGAGGATGGGTCCTGTGCAACTCCCAACTCACCTAAAATCCATTCATACACACACTGCTCCTTTCTGAGGAGTGGGGTATCAGTGCCCCACAAACTGACTGAAAGGAACCATCATCCGATGGAATAGATAACCAGAAGAAGACTACCACATTGCACATCTGGTTACTTGGAATTATGCACTCATCTCATTGATCAAGCTTGGCTGGTGTTCAAGTTGAACCAGTAGTCTGAAGTTTTCATATTTTACCTTATGTTCTCATTTCTATGTTCTGGTTTTTCTGACCAAAATTATTAACTTCAATTTTTAGATCTATTGGATTACTACACACACCAAATGTATCTAATGATATGAGTTTGTCATATACATTGTACAATGTACATATGCACAGAAATTATTGTGGCAGCTGAACAGGTCCTTTGTGAAAAATGCAACTACACAGTATAATTAATTGAATTATAAAGAGTCAATAAATAAATAAAATATTCAGCTATTCTGGTGGTAATAAAATGACTTTGCAATGATGCAGTTAATCCTTTTGTGGTGTTCAACCAGTCCTTGATTTGTATAATAAGGAGAGGTAGAAGAGGCTGATAGCTGTTGGAAACAAACTGTTCTTAAACCTAGTACCTTGATGAAGGGCTCCAGCCCAAAACATTGGTGATGTATCTTCACCTTTGCTATATAAAGGCACTGTTTGACCTGCTGAGTTTCTCCAGCATTTATGTGTTTTTTTCACTTAACCACATGTCAACAGAATCCTGTGTTTTACCTTAAGCCTAGTAAGTGCTAGTTTTCAGGATTCTTTAGCTTCTGCTGTAATGTAACAGTGAGAAGAGGTTCTAACCAGGGTGTTAGGGATCCTTCATGAGACAGCGCCTCACATAGATGACTTTAAGAGATGGACCTATTAAAGAGTCTGTGATGGGCCTAGCTATGTTTGCTACACTCCAGAGCCTTCTGTGCTCCTGGACAGTCAAATTCCCAAACCAGGCTGTGATGCAACCAGTCAGTATACTTTACTTGTTGCATCTGTAAAAGTTTCAAGTATTTGTGTACATGCCAAATTTCCTTCAACTCCTCAGAAAGTAGAGGTATTGGTGTACCTTTTTCATGGTTGCTTCAACATGCTGGCTCCAGGAGATGATTTCTAATACATGAACTCTCAAACTTGAAGATTTTAAACCTTTCCACCTCCTTCCCATCAATGCAGATAGGTGTGTGGTCCCTCACTCCTTCTTAATATCAATAATAAGCTGTTTATCCTTGGTGACAATGCGAGCAAAATTATTGTTCTGCCACACCCAACCAGATGACCTCACTAATGTCATATACAACCTTCCAATGATCAATTCTGATTTATGAAGACCAATATGCCAAAAGATCTCTTTACAACCCTTTCCACATGATGCCACTTTCAGGGAATTATATATCTGTATTCCCAGATTCTTCTGTGCTAATGCACTCCTCAATGCTCTACCATTCACCATGTATGCCCTTTTTTGGTTGGTCCTTCCAAAATGCAACACCTCACACTTGTCTGCATTAAATTCTATCTGCTGTTTATCAGCCCACTTTCCAAGCTGATCTAGATCCCTCTGCAAGGTTTTAAAACCTCCTTCGCTGTCCACAAGCCTCCAATCTTAATGTCATCTGCAAATTTGCTGATCCATTTTACCACTCTATCATCCAGATCATTGATATAGATGACAATGGTCCCAGAACCAATTTCTGAGGCACATGATTAGTCACAGGCCTCCAGTCAGATATGCTCTGGCTTGTCCCACCCAGCCATTGTAAAATCTAGTTCACTACTTCACCATGAATACCTGGTGTCTGAACCTTCCTGACTAACCTCCCAAGTGGAACCTTGTCAAAGGCCTTACTCAAATCCATGTAGGCATCATTCACAACCTTTCCTTCATCAAGTAGGTTTCTCATATCAATTTAGAAAACTTTCCTGAACACATTTGACAAATTCCAAGATATCTAGCCCTTTTACACTATGGGAATCTTAGTCAATATGTGGAAAATTAAAATCTCCTACTATCACTTCCTTATATTTCCTGCAGCTGTCTGCTATCTCTCTACAGATTTGCACCTCTAATTCTGTTTGACTATTGTGCAGTCTGTAATACAACCCTATGAGTGTGGTCATACCTTTCCAGTTCCTCAGCTCCACCCATTCAGTAGGCGAGCCCTCTGGTCTGTCCTGCCTGAGCACAGCTGTGATATTTTCCCTGAAGAAAAAAGCCACTCCTCCCCTTTTCATGCCCCTCATTCTACCTCATCTAAAGCACTGGATGCCTGGAACAATGAGCTGCCAGACCTGCCCCTCCTGCAACCAAGTTTCAGTAATGGCCACAATGTCATTATTCCACATGTCAATCCATGCTCTAAGCTCATCTGCCTTTCCTACAATACTCCTTGCATTGAAATAGTTGCTCATGAGAACATTTTCACCATGTACAACCAGTTGACTTCTATGGTGCATGCAATCCTAACATCATCTTTTCCCTCCTCCACTCCTCTATCTGCTCTGGCAATCTGGTTCCCCTCCCCCTGAAAATCTAGTTTAAACTCACCAGAGCAGCACCAGCAAACTTACCCACAAGGATATTAATCCCCCTTCAGTTCAGATCCAAACCGTCCCCCACCTTATCTAGCAGAGAGCCCAATGAGCCAGAAACCTGAAGCCCTCCCTCCAACACCATGTCTATAGCCACATGTTAAGCTGCATTATCCTCCTATTTCTTACCTCACTAGCACATGGCACAGGTAGCAATCTTGAGATCACAACCATGGAGATTCTGTCCTTCAACCTAGAGCCTAACTCCCTGGACTCTCCTTGAAGGACAACCTCATCCTTCCTACCCACGTCGTTGGTACCTACATTGGCCACAACATCTGGCTGCTCACCTTTCCTCCTGAAAATGCCAATAACTCAGGCCAGTTCTGCAGTAAGATCAGAGAAAACTGAGATAATCACCCCCTTCAGTTTTATCTCACTGGGCTTACATACTATTAAAAATTCAGTTATACCTCAATAAACAAGACAGAACATTTTCCACAAGAAAAACAGAAAATGCTAACAAATATTCAGCAGATCAGCTGGTATCTGGGCAAGAACAAACGTGGTTAATGCTCATGGTTGAAGACCATTTGTAGACATTTTCAAAGATATTTTTACAGCAGTGATAGATGAAAATTCAATAGTTAAAGCTCTCAACAATTCAATAATTTCATGAAGATTTTTATCAGTATATAATTCGATCATTTTAAGACAATTCAATGGAAAATGATACTACATGCAAATCAGTTATTGTTTTCTGTTGCCCATTCCCAAATTTATTTATTTTTTGCTTTGATTGTCACATTATACCTGGAACAGTGAGAAGGGTTCCTCAATGAACAGTCTAACAGATCAGCTCAAACATTCACACAGCCGTACAAAGTAGAAGGGTGAGAGTGTAGCATACACGCTATGCAAGCATGGAGAAGAACAATACGCACACCAAAGCCTTAGAAAGTGAGGTTGATTTATTGCTCTGGCCGTCTTATATGGGCCCATGGTGCTGGGACACCGGAGCGCCGGCCTCGGATTGGCCGGCGTTCCCGCCAGAGCTCCTCATTTTCCCACCGCGCGGAGGTCACCTAGGACGAGGGCCAGTGTCACCCCCAGGTCCGTGCAGTCACCACATTCGTCAGCCATTTTGCAGGGCAGTCCATGTCTCTGTGCACAGGCCACTACACACCACCTCCCCCAAAGAATCAGCAACCAGGCCATTGTCCATAGCCTTCAGTGGCCTGCCCCTGCATCGCTGGGGAGGAGTGAAGACCAGCTCAGACAGTCCAGATATGCCAGTTTCAGGCGGTCGACGGTAAAGTCTCCTCATTACTGCCAATGTCGAGGACGAAGGTGGAACCATTGTCTCTAATGATTTTGTAGAGCTCTATAGTGGAGGTCTGTGTGCACCCCTCCTCACAAACATGTACCAGCAAGTTTTAGGGTCATTTAGGACCTTATGCTTGGGCATGTGGTGGGGGATGCCATGGGTCCAAGGACCCCAGTGTTTCCACAGGTTATCGAGGGTCTCTACGGGGTCTCTGGGCATTTATTGGGGGCCAGGAATTCCCTGGGGATAATAAAAGGCATACCGTAGATCATCTCCGCTGCCAAGGCATTGAAGCCATCCTCCGGTACAGTACGATCCCCAGCAAAACCCAAGGCAGTTTGTTCACCCAGTTGGGACCCTTGAGCCAGGCCATCAAGGCTGCCTTGACATGCCTGTGGAAGCGCTCCACCAACCCATTTGCCTGTGGGTGATATACCATGGTATGGTGGAGTTGCATCCCCAGAAAGTTAGCCAGCGCGGCTCAGAGCCTGGAGGTGAATTGCTTCCTCTAGTCCAAGGTGAGGTACTTCAGGAGACCCATGTGTCAATGAGTGCCCAGGCTGATAGTATCAGCCAGTGGGACCACCTCCGGCCACCCTGTGGAACAGTCCACCATGGTCAAGAGGTATCTCTCCTCACAGGAAACAGGTAAAAGCCCCACTAAGTCAATCTGCACATGGCTAAACGTGCACCGCGCCAGTTCAAAAGTCTGTGTGCGCGCTCTTGTGTGAACCTGCATTTTGGAGGACTGACATTTCATGCAGGTCTTGGCCCACTGGTCGACCTGTTTATGGAGGCCATGCCAGACAAACCTGTTGGCCACCATTCTGACCGTGCGCCAGGCCTCAAAAA